>NC_091442.1:71971985-72666122 GCF_964237555.1 Oryctolagus cuniculus
GAGACCTGGAAGAAGCTCCTGGCTCCTGGTTTTGGATCAGCCCAGTTCCAGCCATTACGGCCATCTGCTGAGTGAACCAGCAGATGGAACACCTTTCTCTGTCTCTCCCTCTCACTGTCTGTAATTCTACCTGTTAAATAAATAAATAAAAATCCTTAAAAAATAAAAAAAATGTGATTAATGATAAAGGTTGGTTTAGATCACAAGGAAGTGAGTGTGGATAGAGAAGAGGACCAAGGACTGAGCCTTTGAGCACCACAGCATTAAAGGGTTGAGAGAAGAGGAGGGATCAGCAAAGGAGACTGTCGCTCCCCGTCTTCGTGGAGGAACGACACAGAACCCTGCGTTGCTCTTTCGTCTGCTCGGCCCTTCCCGGGTTTGCTGCTGGTTCTTTCCGGGTTGGCTACCGACCCTTCCACCTCCGTGGAAGGGCGGTTCCCCCTAGCCACTTTCCCCACTTCCGCGGGGGAGCGCACACCGCCGGCCGGCTCTCTCGGGGGCTGCACAGGTGTTCCTTCAGATAGATGTTCCCCTTAGATGTTCCTGGTGCATGTTGTCTCTCTCCTCCTTTATAGTCCTCTTCCACCAATCCCAACTCTGCTACCCACAACGCCGAGTACGCTGCTCTCCTGCAATCAGGAGCAGGTCCTGCAGCTTGTCAAGTTGGTGAGAGGCAGCTGGGTAGAAGCTGTTTGCTCCTCTCCCAGCGCCATATTGTGGGAGAGCAGATGCATAGAATAAGTCTTAATTCCAGTAACTTAGTCTAATCCGAGTTGCTCCCAGTTGCTCCCCACAGGAGACCAAGAAGGAGTAACAGGTAGGAGGAAAATCCAAATGGTAAGTTCTGGAAACCAAGTGAAGAAAGTGTATCAAGGAGGAGGTACATATCAAATATCTCTGTAAAGTCAAATAAAATGAGGATTGAATATACATTATTGGATTTAGCAATATAGAGACTGCTGGTGATTTTGCTAACAAAAGTTTTGTTGGAATGAAGGAGGTAATCCAAATTGGAATAGATTTACAAGTAAATGGGTGCATTGTATTATATGTAAATTACAACCCAACAAAGTTTACTTAAAAACTCAAAAAGAAGAGAAGTTTAGGATAACCAAAACCTGGAAATAACAATGTCCACCAATTTAGAATGAATTAAAAAAAAAAAAAATCTATAGCATATTCGCTTGATAGAATTCTAGAGACTAAGTCTGAGTTGGCAAATATGGCCTGAGAGTCAAATTTGTAAAGTTTTACCTGGACATAGCCTCGGCCAGCTGTTTTAAGGAAGTGTTATCTATGAATATTTTAGAGAGCTACGGCCAGAGATGAGTAGTTGTGATAGACTTTATGACCCACAAAGCCTGAAATATTTACTATACAGTCTTTTTGCTTACCAATCCCTGGACTAAGGCAATCAAAATGAGAGCTATTTATAAGAAAAAAGATAAAGTTCCCAAATATAATGGTGGGAGACTGAAGCCAGGTGAAAAAGAATATATATCTTTATGCAAATGAATTCATTTGTTCATTGTCTAAAAACAAGACAACTAATCTACAGTGCTAAAAGTTCAAACAGTGGCTCTCTTGGGGTTAATGACTGAGAGGGGTCAGGAGGTAAGCTTGATAAGGTGCTGATAAGATTCTATTTCTTGATCTGGGTGCTAGTTACCAGAAGTGTTTACTTTGTGAAAATTAACTCAGAACATAGGATTTTGTGTGCATTTCTAAATGTCTAATATAAAGTTTACTAAACATTAAAAATGGTAAGAGGAGGAACAGGAGAGAAGGTTCAGAGCAATGGTTTCATGAAGTTTTGCTGCAGAGGGGAGGAAAGAAATGAGGGAAGAAAGGGTCAAGCGGTTTTCTTTAAGAGTAGGAAATCTAATAGCATGTTGATGTGCTGATGGGAGGAGAAAATGGAAGATTTACTGAGAAGGCGAACAAGGCTGGAGTGATGTCCTCAAGTCAGGGAGGAGGGATGTGTTCCCTTGCATGGGGAGAGACTGGCTTTGGACAGGAGCACAGGGAGTGAGCACACTGACGGCAGGAACTGAAGGCACCTACAACCTGGCCCCTATCTTTCTACATGTAAAGAATAACCCTTGGTTACCAGGGAATTCCTTTATGATCTTCTCAAAGCAGTTTCCTGCTGGCCACAAGGTAAATAATATTTTAATAATAGCGAACACTTCACAAGTGTGCTAAAGACATCTCCTACAATACTTATCTTCCAAGGAATGCAGTATATGAGGGTACTTTAAAGAGTTCATGGGAAAATGGAATTAAAAGATGAGTTTTGGGGGCCAGTGCTATGGCACAGTGAATTAAAGCCCCAGCCTGCTGTGCCGGCATCCTATATGGGCACCCATTTGAGTCCACTGCTCCACTTCTGATCCAGCTCTCTGCTACGGCCTGGGAAAGCAGTAGAAGATGGCCCAAGTCTTTGGGCGCCTGCACTTGCGTGCAAAACTCAGAAGAAGCTCCTAGCTCCTGGCTTCCTATCAGCTCAGCTCTGGACATTATGATCATTTAGGGAGTAAACTAATGGAATGGAAGACCTTTCTCTCTCTCTCTCTGGCTGTACCTCACTCTGTAACTCTGTCTTTCAAATAAATAAAATAAATCTTTTTTTTTTTTAATGAGTTTTGGAGTGGGCATTTGGTGCACTGGTTAGGATGTTGCATGGTTGGGCCTATGTGGTGATGCAATTGGTTAAGCCACTGCTTGCGATGGCTGCACCCCATTTAGGAGTGCTGTTTGGAGTCCTGGCTGCTCCACTTCAATCTTGCTCCCTGCTAATGCACCTCGGAAGGCAGTAGAGCATGGCCTCAAGTACTTGGGCCCCTGCCACCCACAGGGGAGACTTGGATGGAGTTCGGGACTCCTGGCTTCAATGTGGCCCAGCTGAAGCCATTTGTGAAATGAACCAGCAGATGGAAGATCTCTCTCTCTGAGGACTGTGAAGAAGAATCTGTTCCATGCCCCTGTCCTAGTGTCTGATGCTTTGCTGGTGGATTTTCATTTTCCTTGACTTGTAGATACAATCTCTGCCTTCATGTTCACATGGTATTCTCCATATACATGACTGATCACATCTCAACAATCTTATTTATAGAGAAGATCGTATTCTGAGGTACTGGCGATTGAGGCTTCAACACGTGAATTTTGGGAGAACACTTTTAACCCATAACCTTCTCCTAAAGCCACACTGTCAGCCTAAATCATAGTAGATTCGGCAAACGCAGACCCAGTAGGATTTGAGAGCCAGTGGGATTGCAGAGGTCTTCCTTGTATATTGCTCTAATGCCTAATCTCCTATCATTTGAACCCATTTTTTTATGTGATTTCAATGTGACGTTTTGGGCCTGTTATGGAAGCAGAATCTTGAAGAGTGGGAGGTAAGACTGGAAAGATGAAGACAAAAGGGACTGGCAGGGTGTTCCTCTAAGGCAGCCTTTCAGCCTGTTTGGCCCAGGACCACAAGTGTTAGATACATGTTTTCCTCTTATCAAATGCAGTTTCCTCAGTCTACACTCCTGAGATTTTGATTCTGTAGGCATAGGGCCCAGGAGTCTGCATGTTTACACATATTCAAGTGATTCAGATACTGCACTTTGACAAAAATTTCCCAAGGAGCCGCTGGTCATGGTATGAGGAAATTGAAGCAACCAGACACTGAGTTGGAACAAGACTGGGCTTTGTCATTCAGTGAGAGTGGACAGAATCATAGAACCCAGGAGGTCAGAGCTGGACGGGCTCTGAGAGACTGTCAAGATGACCTTCACGTCTTCTAGACAAAATAAAGTCCCGAAATGGTGAATCCAGGGCACTTTGAGCTCTTAAGAGAAGAGAGAGAAGCAAAAACAGGACTTAAATATACTAAGAAGATTACAATGGATCAAATGAAAAGAGAGAAGAGAAATGTGAGCTGTCCCTTAAGCCAGTGTCTAGACTGGATAATGTCTCCTTTCTCCTGTGGGGTCACAAACCTTGTCATGCTTCAAGAGTGGACCACTTCCATGTTTCTGGAGCAAGCCTGAGGTCTTGACACTTGCATTAGCTCACAGGACAAAGAATATGTTTGTTCGGAATGATTATTTGTTAGAGTTCACTGCTTCTCATGGGGTCACACTATTTTTTGCAGGCAAAGCTTAAATAACAACCTCAGGAAAACATTTTAGCATACAAAGAACTCAAGAGAAACACTTTGCATGTGTGTGAGTGTGTGATTAAACCAACAGATAATGAATTCATTATGATTCCTTCATAGTTAGAATTTCTTTTTTTTCTTTTTTCTTTTTTTTTTTTTTTGACAGGCAAAGTGGACAGTGAGAGAGAGAGACAGAGAGAAAGGTCTTCCTTTGCCGTTGGTTCACCCTCCAATGGCCGCCGCGGCCGGCGCGCTGCGGCCGGCGCACCGCGCTGATCTGGTGGCAGGAGCCAGGAGCCAGGTGCTTTTCCTGGTCTCCCATGGGGTGCAGGGCCCAAGCACCTGGGCCATCCTCCACTGCACTCCCTGGCCACAGCAGAGAGCTGGCCTGGAAGAGGGGCAACCGGGACAGAATCCGGCGCCCCAACTGGGACTAGAACCCGGTGTGCCGGCGCCGCTAGGCGGAGGATTAGCCTAGTGAGCCGCGGCGCCGGACCCATAGTTAGAATTTCTAACCACAGTCTGTGTCTATGAATCTGTATCTGCATAGTGCTTTTTAAAGATTTATTTATTTATTTATTTATGTGAAAGGCAGAGTTACAGAGAGGCAGAGAGAGAGAGAAGTCTTCCATCCACTGGTTTACTCCCCAAATGACCATGATGGCCAGAGCTGGGCTGATCCGAAACCAGGAGCCAGGAGCTTCCTATGGGTCTCCCACACAGGTGTAGGGGCCCAAGGAGTTGGGCCATCTTCTACTGTTTTCCCAGACCATAGCAGAGAGCTGGATTGGAATAGGAGCAGCTGGGACTCGAACTGGCACCCATCTGGGATGCCAGCATTACAGGTGGCGGCTTTACCCACTCTCCACAGCGCTGGCCCTCCTGCATAATTCTTAATGATGCTATCACCTTCTTGACCTCATTTAGTGTTCACAAGAACTCCGTGACAAATATTGCCCTCATTGGACATGCTTTTTAAAAAAATTTCATCATTTTGAAAGGGAGACAGAAAAAGAGAGATTGTTGGTCTGTTTCCCAAATGCCAACAACACCTGGGGTTGGGCCAGGCTGAAGCTAAGGAGCCAGGAACTCCAAATGGATGTCTCCTATGGGTGTCAGGGATTCAACACTTGCTGTCCCTCAGGGTGCACATTAGCAGGAAGATGGAGTTGGGAGAGAACTGGAACTCACATTGGGCACTCCGCTATGTGATATGAGCATCGCAAATAGGTCTCAGCTGCTGCACCCAGAGCCTACACCGGACAGATATTTTCTAGGTGAAAATCTGATCCGCCCTCTCCCTACTTGTCATCCTGCACTGATTCCTGTCTATCCATCCAGTGGCTCAGTAATACTTCCTTGACAAAAACTCAAACGTTCCAAGGTAAAAACCTAGGAGGAAAAAAATGCAATTTGTACAAGCATATATGTAGCAGCATTAGTCATGATATTAAAAAAATTGGAAACAAATCAAAATCCAGCCATGAAGGGCAAGGCTAAGCAAATCCCACTCTGCCATTCTCTGAAATACTGTGTGCCTCCTTTAAGTGATGTGAATCTGATCTACACTGAGGCATGAGTGTGTGTCTACACGTTATGTTTGAAGGTGTTTTAAGTGTGAAATAAGCTTAAAAAGAAGGCTAATGAATAACTTGATTTCAACTATGTCAAAACTTACATACACACTGACAAGGACTATTTGGTATCAAAGAGTGACAAAATATTTGACACTGAATGTGAATCAGATCTCCTGTTAGTGTGACCGAAACGTCAATGAGAAAGACAATGCCTTGGAAATTTTGTTCTGAGGACACTCATGTAGGATTTCATTCTGAGAGAAGAAAACTAGATGTGGCCTCAAAACTTCAAGACCTCAGTAGAGCAGGGTGGGCTGGGGGTGTGGTGACAGTTCATGTTGGGGTGTCAGTGCTTAGGTCAAGTCAAGTCTGGACAGGGGTGGCCATGGCAGCCTTTGGCACTTGTCTAGGCATGCTCAGATACTCATATACATGCTTGGCCTGAACTTAACCTCGGTCACTGCTGCCACAGCAGTTCAAGGCCAGTGAGAAGTCCCGGGGCAGGAAATGGTTTGCCCTGTTAACTGAGCGAGAAAAACTGTCCAGACTTGATGAAGCAGAACATGAATTTTGATGTCAAGTTGACCTTAGCGATGGTGGTGTCAATGAGCTCCCAAAACAGTTTGCCCAGTTCTTGTCTCTTTATGGGTAATTTTTGTGGTTGAAGCCATAGAAGCATAGCAGGAAGGAAAGCTCACTCCTGGTGCACACAAATGGCTGAAGGACCTGAACTTCGACATCTGTTCACATGGGCTCATTAAGTTCTTCCAGTCCTCTTTCAAGGTTAGTCCACACCCACGACACACACATGTGAGTCCAAGAGGATCTGACTTTTGTACCTCTTGGTGAGCCGTGTGACTGTGCTCAAGTCCTGTTTAGATCTACTGTTCCACTGGGTACAGATGAGGAAGAGGTCAGGGAAGATGCTGCCCTTCTGCATGCATTCAGCAGGTGTTCTGCCTTTTGTAGGTCTGGAACCTCAACCTTGGCTTCATCTGTCTGGGTTGATCAGACCCTATTAAAAACTAGCTCCTGCACCCAAACTCATGTGAGTCTGATTTGTACAAAAAATAAATTTAGGGGCCAGCACCGTGGCTCAGCGGGTTAAAGCCCGGGCCTAAAGTGCCGGCATCCCATATGGACGCTGGTTTGAGTCCCAGCTGCTCCTCTTCTGATCCAGCTCTCTGCTATGGCCTGGGAAAGCAGTAGAAGATGGCCCAAGTCCCTGGGCCCCTGCACCCACATGGGAGACCTGGAAGAAGCTCCTGGCTCCTGGCTTCAGATCGGCGCAGCTCCAGCCATCGCGGCCATCTAGGGAGTGAACCAGAGGATGGAAGACCTATCTCTCTGTCTCTGCCTCTCTCTGTAACTCTGTCTTTCAAATAAATAAAACAAATCTTTAAAGAAATCAATTTAATCATTTACCATGAGAAACAGAACAGCAATTGGAATGATATATACGTCAGCCAGTCTGTGAGTACCCTTCCCATGGAGGATTCCAAACTACGAAAAATGCCTGTGACAGCTGAGGCTGGGCCAGGTCAAAGCCAGGAGCATGGAACTCCATCTAGGTTTCCCAAGTGGGTGTCAGGAACCTAAGTTCTTGGGCCAGCACCTGCTGCTTTCCAGGTACATTAGCAGTGAGCTGGATCAGAAATGGCGGTAGGACTGCATACCAGGCACCCTGATATGGGATGCATGATATGGGTGTCACAAGTATTGGCCTATTCTGCTGCACCACAACACCCACCCCCAAAGTGGTTCTTGATGAACCTGTTTCCCCTGCTGTCTTGGTAATTGGGGCAGAGGCTCTCTTATCCACGTTTGTTTCCCCATTGCCTCGCACATAATAGGCTCTCAGTAAAGGATTGCTAAATTGATGAATGAATGAATGAATGGAGTTATTTCTCCATCGACCTTAATGGCCTTTTCTAAATCAGATTTTTATTAAATGGATGTAGATATTAAGAGTATGTGAAGGGGACAGCACTGTGGCACAGTGGGTTAAGGCCCTGGACTTAAGCGCCGGCATTCCATGTGGGCGCCAGTTCTAATCCCAACTGCTCCTTTCTGATCCGGCTCTCTGCTGTGGCCTGGAAGGGCAGTGGAATATGGCCTAGGACCTTGGGCCCTGCGCCCACGCAGGAGACCCAGAGGAGGCTCCTGGCTCCTGGCTTCGGATCAGCTCAGCTCCAGCCGTTGCAGGCATCTGGGGAGTGAAACAGTGTATGGCAGACCTCTCTCTCTGTCTCTACCTCTCTCTCTGTAACTCTGTCTTTCAAATAAATAAATAAATCTTTTTATTTTTTTATTTTTTGACAGGCAGAGTGGACAGTGAGAGAGAGAGACAGAGAGAAAGGTCTTCCTTTTGCCGTTGGTTCACCCTCCTATGGCTGCCGCGGCCAGCGCGCTACGGCCGGCGCACCGCGCTGATCCGATGGCAGGAGCCAGGAGCCAGGAGCCAGGTGCTTTTCCTGGTCTCCCATGGGGTGCAGGGCCCAAGCACCTGGGCCATCCTCCACTGCACTCCCTGGCCACAGCAGAGAGCTGGCCTGGAAGAGGGGCAACCGGGACAGAATCTGGTGCCCCGAGCGGGACTAGAACCCGGTGTGCTGGCGCCGCTAGGCGGAGGATTAGCCTAGTGAGCCGCAGCGCCGGCCTAAATAAATAAATCTTAAAAAAAAAAAAAAAAAAAAAGAGTATGTGAAGACAGAGAGAGACAGACAGACAGACAGAGACAGAGAATATCTGTCTCCTAACCATGAAAGTCCTGCTCAAACGTTATCCTGCGAGGAACCCATAAAAGTCAGTTGTAGGCAACCCCCAGTGCTTTAATTTTCATCCAGTTTTACTTGTTGCATCTATCCTCACCATGGGCCTTCGCATTCCTTGTTTTAGTAATCAAGTTCACTCCCTGCTCAAGCATATTGACTGGGATTCTCTTAACTCACCTTTACCCATCTCCTCTGCTAATGTTCAGGGAGCTTTAAATCCCTTTACTTCTCAAAGGAGCAGCAGCATCAGCCTCCCCCGTGAATTGTCAGAAATGCAGAACCTTAGGCCCCGGAACCACTGCACTGGAATCTGTCTTCTAACAAGACCCCCAAGTGATCTGATTGACCTTAATGTAGAGAAACTCTGCTTTAAATCTTAAAGGATCTGCTCCTGAATTGTGGTTTCCCTCTGTACCTTGTCTCCTGCTACTTTCAATGCACCAGCATCCATTGTATTAGTTATCTATGAGTATGTGTCAAATCACCCCAACTTAGCGGCTTAAAACAACAAACATGGATTATCTCCGAGTCCCATCTGGACAAGACTGCTCTGGATCCTCCGCTCAGGTCTCTCCCAAGGCAGCCGTGAGCGTATCAGCCGGGGCTGCCATCATCTAAGGCCCAATGGGGAGAGTCTGTTTCCAGGGGTGTTGGCAGCCCATGTCCTCGTGGGTTGCTGGATGGCCTCAGTTCCACACTGGCCATTAGCCAGAGGCCTCTCCCAGTTCTTTTCCTGGTTGGTCTCTCCGTCTGGCAGCTTGCCATGTGGCAGCTGGTGTTGTCAGAGCAAACTCGTGAACAAACAAGGGAAGGTGAACAAGACGGAAGCCAGTCTTCATGTACGTAATTTCAGAAGTAACAGACCATTATTGTTGCGGTATTGTATTTCTGTTTTTTTTTTTCTTTCTTTCTTTTTCAGATTTATTTATTTATTTATTTTTTATTTTACTTGAAAGGCAGAGCTATGGGGGGAGAGAGAGAGAGAGAGAGAGCGAGAGCGAGAGAGAGCAAGAAAGCCTGCCTCCATCTGCTGGTTCACTCCCCAAATAGCCACATCAGCAGGGACTGAACCAGGCTGAAGACAAGAGCCAGGAGCTTCTTCTGGGTCTCCCACGTGGGTGCAGGGACCCAAGCACTTGGGCCATCCTCTGCTACTTTCTCAGGAGCACTAGCAGGGAGCTGGCTGGGACTTGAACGGGCACCCATATGGGATGCCAGCATTGTAGGCGAGGGCTTTACCTGCTAAGCCACAACACTGGCCCCTGATGTATTTATCTCCTAGTTCAGTTACCAGGAGCTGGCATTGTGTCACTGTGGATTAAGCCATCACGCACTATGCAGTCATCCTATATTAGTGCTAGTTCAAGTCCTGGCTACTCCACTTCCTGTCCAGCTCCCTGCTAATACCCCTGGGACGGAAGCAGATCATAGCCCAAGGACTTAAGTCCCTGCCACTCATGTGAAAGACCTGGAAGGTATTCCTGGATCCTGACTTCAGCCTGGCCCAGCCCTGGCTGTTGCTGGCATTTGGGGAATGCACTGTCTCTCCTTCTCTCTGTCAGTCTGCCTTTCAAATCAGCCAGTCTTTTTAAAAATACTATTATTGGGAAAAAAAAAAAAGCTGCACACAGAAGGCTTCCTGTGGTTGGCTAATTATTTATGGCCTTTCTATAAACCTAGCCACATTCATAGTCACCTATTTGATTTGTGGGGTTAACGTCTTCCCTTCTACTTAAGTGAAAGGTCTAGGATTTTCTGGCTTTTCTTCCTTTTCAGGTTGATGAACACGCCTGAAGGAAAGGATAGAGTTGTGCTGATTGGATTCACCATGAATATACGCTAGCTTCATCTAGGTACTGCTGTTTTTCAGGAATGCATCCCTACAGAATTTACTCAGCAGTAGGTCCAGAACTTTCTCCTGCTCCTCAAGTTCCCAAACTCAACTGCACTATTCTTGGTCTATCCAAAACCTTCGTCCAGTGGAAAACCATTCTCCACTTCGGCTGTCTTCATCTTAGAATGCTTTCAGCTCTCCAATTATTATTTTTTGGCCCTCTATAAAATTTTTAAAATTTTATTTATTTGAGAGTCAGAGAGAGAGGTAAAGAGAGACAGATACTGAGAGAGACAAAGCTCCTGCCTGCCAGTTCACTCTGCAAATATCAGCAATGGCCAAGGGTGGACCCAGGCCAAAGCCAGGGCCCAGACCTTAGTCCAGGTCTCCTATATGGGTGGCAGGGCCCATTACTGAACCATCACTGCTGCCTCCTAGGAGCTACACTAGCAGGAAGCTGGAAACAGGGCCAGAGCTGGGAGTTAAACCCAGGTACTCTGATCTGGGACTCATCCTAATCAGGGGTTTTACCCCAGGGCGAATGTCTCCCCCTTTTTTCCTCTTAGGGAACAAGGTACTGATGATCGGAACACTTACGTCCTTATAGCCCATCCTTTCCCACTTCTTTGACTTAGCTCCACCAGTCCCGCCTTTTCTCTCCTGTATTGCTTCCTTCCCTTCAGCTTACAAACATGCCCCCATAAAAACAATGTTGACAGGGCCCGTGCACAGCAGGTTAAGCCTACAGTGCCAGCATCCCAATGTTGGTTGAGTCCCAGCCACTCCACTTCCAATTCGGCTCGCTGCTAATGTGCCTGGGAAAGCAGCAGAAGATGGTCCAAGTCCTTGGGCTCCTGTACCCATGTGAGAGACCCAGATAAAGCTTCTGGCTCCTGAATCCTGGCTTTGGCCTGGCCCAGCCCTGACTGTTGCAGCCATCTGGGGAGTGAACCAGCACATGGAAGACCTCTCTCTCTTTGCCTCTCCTCTTCTCTCTGTATTACTCTGACTTTCAAATAAATAAATAAATAAATCTTTAAAAAAAAAAAAACAGTTTTGACTCAGTTACCCCCTTCAAGCTACTACTTTATTGCTTTCTTTCCACAACTAAACTAATTTTTATTTTACTATACTTTTCAAATATACAGAGAATACCATAATAGAGGCCACTATATCTGTGCCTACATTTAATGGTTGGTTGTGTTTGCTTCATCCTTCTTTTCCTGAAGTATTTTAAATTAAATTATAGGCATTGTTATATTTTATTTCTGAATATTTTAGAATGCATCTCTATCAGTATACTTATCACAACTAGTAAAACTAATACTTTAATATTATATAATAGACCATTTAGAAATTTTCCTAATGATCTAAATAAAGGCTTTTATAGCTGTGTTTTACAAGACAGAATTAAATTAAAGGAATGTGTTGCATAGGTATTGCTTACTTCTCTTTTAATTTCAACAGTGCCTCCCCTCTCTTTTTTTATGTCACTGAATTGAAGAGACTGAGCCCCTGTCTAACGTCCCATCTTCTGAGCTTGTTAATGTCTGTGTTTGTGTTTTGACTTGTTGGTCTATCCCCTGCATTTCCTATAAATTGGAGGGGAGATTTAAAGGCTGGTTGCAATTCAGGTTCAACATTTTGGTCAAGAATGCGCATAGCTGGTGCTATATACTTCACATTGTGTCCCATTTGGGGCACATTCCTTCTGATTTTCCTACTTTTTGTAATGCTAACATTGAGGATTGAGTTAAGGAAGCAAGAGCCAGATCTTCCCTTACAAACAGCATATATATGTGGGGCATATAACCAGGTAAGGTCAAGAATTTTTGCTGCCTTATACTCCATTCACTGTTTCTTCTTCTGCCACTATTACGAAACTCTTATGTAGCTGGTCACTAGGGACTTTCTTATCGTTAAAAGCAAAAGGCTTTGCTCATCCTTCTTGAGTATTCTGAAGTGTTTTCTATTATTTCATCTTTTTCGAGAGTTTCTTTTCCCCTGTATTCCATGAAGGATTCTATTTCAAGGGCTTCTGCTTCTCTAACTACTTATTTGCATCTTTATTGAATGTTTTTCTTTCTCTGACCCTGCAGAGGGTCAAGGTTCTCTGTACTTTGTCTTCAACCTGATCTCTACACTGCTCCCTTTAGTAACCTTATCCATTTGCATAGCTCAAGCAGATCACTGAAAAATATGTGTCTCTAGCTTGACCTTCTCTACCTTGTTGACATTTCTACTTGGAGGTCCATCAGGTAGAACTTAAACTCGACTATCATAAAAATGACATCTTTCCAAAAAACTATTGTTCATGATTCTTCATCTGTCTTAATGGTAGCAAAATCCTCCTATTCATTCAGACCTTGGCATCTCCTTTGCCTGTATTTCTATCTTATTCTCTATTCAATCATTTCTAAGGTCTTTTATTTTCTATTTAACTTTATTGAGTTAACGTTAATTTTTATGTAGTAGTACATATACTACTATCAACAAGTTGAATAGTTCTACAAAGTTCATCTTTTTTTTTTTTTTAAAGATTGTATTTATTTATTTGAGAGGAGGAGTTACAGACACTGAGAGGGAGAGACAGAGAGAGAGATCTTCATTCTGCTGGTTCACTCCCCAGATGGCTGCAACAGCCAAAGCTGCGCCGATCTGAAGCCAGGAGCCAGGAGCTTCTTCTGGGTCTACCATTTGGGTGCAAGGGCCCAAGGACTTGGGCCATGTTCTACTGCTTTCCCAGGCCATAGCAGAGAGCTGGATTGGAAGAAGAGCAGCTGGGACTTGAACCAGCACCCATATGGGATGCTGGCACTGCAGGTGGAGGAGGATTAATCTACTATGCCACAGCGCTGGGTCCCAAAGCTCATCTTAAAAACAAATACAGGGGGCCAGCACCGTAGCTCACTAGGCTAACCGTTCACCTATGGCGCCGGCACCGCGGGTTCTAGTCCCAGTTGGGGCTCCAGATTCTGTCCCGATTGCCAAATGGTAGCAGCCAAATGGTAGCAGCCATTTGGGGAGTGAACCAATGGGAGGAAGACCTTTCTCTCTCTCTCTCTCTCTCACTGTCTAACTCTGCCTGTCCAAAAAAAAAAAAAAAACAGGGCATGGGAGAGGGAGGAGGAGGAGGTGAAGTGGGAGTGTGGGTGGGAGGGTGGGTATAGTGGGAAGAATCACTATGTTCCTAAAGTTGAACTTACGAAATGCATGAAGTTTGTATTCCTTAAATAAAAGGTTTTTTAGGGGAAGAAAAAAGGAGGAAAGAAAAAAAAAAAAACCAAATACAAGGAGCAGTCTCTTGGTTCAGCTTTGTTCATTGAGCAGTACTCTATAAACATGATTATTTTCAACTCTAGTGCTTTCTTCCTTTTACTCTTATATTTCTTTTTTTTTCTTTTCTTTTATTTATTTATTTTTTTTTTTGACATGCAGAGTGGACAGTAAGAGAGAGAAACAGAGAGAAAGGTCTTCCTTTGCCATTGGTTCACCCTCCAGTCACCACCACGGCCGGCGTGCTGTGACCGGTGCACCGCGCTGATCTGATGGCAGGAGCCAGGTACTTCTCCTGGTCTCCCATGGGGTGCAGGGCCCAAGCACTTGGGCCATCCTCCACTGCACTCCCAGGCCATAGCAGAGAGCTGGCCTGGAAGAGGGGCAACCGGGACAGAATCCGGCGCCCCGACCGGGACTAGAACCTGGTGTGCCGGCGCCGCAAGGTGGAGGATTAGCCTAGTGAGCCGTGGCGCCGGCTCATATTTCTTTTTTTTTAAAAGCCTAAACTATTTCCTAAGTTTTAAATTTTTTTTTATTTTTAGCCTTATTTATTGTTTGCTGAATGAATTAGACTTTAGGTCCTTATACCAGCCCACAACGATACATACACTTGCTTTCTACTATGGTTAGTCATGTACCAAGATCTATACTCTCCCTTCTAGACTGTAGAACAGTGCTGGGAAGGAATACCTACCCAGAAATGATTTGTCAGCTGTCTTCCATCTGAGTGTGCCCACTGGCTGAAGTCTAGTCAGTACAATGCAAGCATAGTGATATGTACTGCTTCTAGGCCTGGGCCACCTACTGAAGATGGAAGACGGCAGAGCTATCATCAGCTAGCTTAGACCATTATAGATGTTGAGATCTTTTTGTTTCAATAGTTAGTCTGGGGGCTGGTGTTGTCACGTAGCAGATAAAGCCACTGCCTGTGACACCAGCTTCCCATATGGGTGTCAGTTTGAGTCCTGGCTGCTCCACTTCTGATCCAGTTCCCTGTTAATGCATCTGGGAAAGCAGTGGAAGATGGCCCAAGTGCTTGGGCTCCTACACCCATGTGGGAGACCTGCAAGAAGCTCCTGGCTCCTGGCTTCAGCCTGGCCAAGCCCTTGCCGTTGCGGCCATTTGGGGAGTAAACCAGTGGATGGAAGATCTCTCTCTCTCTCTCTCTGTCTCTTCCTTTCTCTGTGTAACTTTCAAATAAATAAATAAATATTTTAAAAAGCCTTCTCTAACTAATAAATCCTATCTCCGTCCTCCCAATGTAAAAATTTTTATGAAATCAATGTTCATGTTTATATTATAAGGTTCATATTAGGTATTACTCACTGCTGAGACATAATTGATGACATCTCCTTTATTCTAAGAATAACTATAATCATAATTTCCTAGTTTTTTTTTTTGTTTTCTATGTACTTGTCACAATTTATACTTTTCCTCTCCCAGAGCTGTACAAGTCCTCTTTGTACAGCCAGATATATCAGATACTCTATGATTTTCATGGAATTTTTTCCTCCACTTAGAAATAGCCTTTCTGGAGATTTCCATCATTTTGCTGTGATTGTGACTCTAGGCCTGCCGCACAGCTGGCTCCCCAAGCCTGCTGGTTCTTGTTCTCATGCTTAGGTAAGACTTTCTTTTTCTTGGATTGGATGGAGGCCTCTTTCTTGGTTTCCTCCATTGTTTTGAATGAACACTTTCTCCAAAACCTTCCTGAGAAGTGAATGCCTAAAGGTAAATTTTTTGAGACCTTGAATATCCAAAGTGTTTTCTATCCTACCCCGATACCGGGTTGACAGTTTGTACACAATTCAAGGTGGTAAATTCATGTTGATGGCCGGCACTGTGGCTCACTTGGCTAATCCTCCACCTGCGGCGCCGGCACCCCAGGTTCTAGTCCTGGCTGGGGTGCTGGGTACTAGTCCCGGTTGCTCCTCTTCCAGTTCAGCTCTCTGCTGTGGCCCAGCAGGGCAGTGGAAGATGGCCCAAGTGCTTGGGTCCCTGCACCCACATGGGAGATGGGGAGGAAGCACCTGGCTCCTGGCTTCAGATCGGCACAGCGCCCGCCATAATGGCCATTAGGGGAGTGAACCAATGGAAGGAAGACCTTTCTCTCTATCTCTCTCTCACTGTCTATAACTCTGTCAAATTAAAAAATAAATAAAAATAAATACATAAATAAAAATAAAAAATAAAAAAATTCATGTTGATGACCCTTTTGGAGTCATTGTTGATTGTCTTGTAACTTCTAGTATTGCTTTGAGAAGTCTGACCCCATTCTGTTCCTCCTTTCTGCATGACTTGTTTTGTTTCTAAAATACTATAGGATTTTATGTCGATTACTTCTTGTAGATTTCCCTTGATTATTTCATTGGCTTTTATCTCAATTTTTCTGTCTTTTTTTTTAAAGATTTATTTATTTATTTGAAAGTCAGAGTTACAAAGAGAGAAAAAGAAATGCAGAGAAAAAAAGAGTTCTTCCATCCACCGGTTCACTTCCTAATTGGGCACAATGGCTAGAGCTGTGCCGATCCGAAGCCAGGAACCAGGAGCTTCTTCCTGGTCTCCTAGACAGGTGCAGGGGCCAAAGGATTTGGGCCATCTTCTACTGCTTTCTCAGGCCACAGCAGAAAGCTAGATTGGAAGTGGAGCAGCTGAAACTAAAACCAGTGCCCATATGGGATGCCGGCACCGCAGGCGGCTTTATCCATTATGCCAAAGCACCAGCCCTCTGTTCTGTTTTTGAAAGTCGAATTAGCAGGGTGCTAAATATTCATGAGTTTTCTCATTTTATCATCCTTTTTTCTTCTTTCTTAACTTTATTTTTCAACATTTTTATTGAATTGTCTATTTCTGCTCTAACACTCTTTTTTATTATTTTATTATTTATTTATTTATTTTTTGACAGGCAGCGTGGACAGTGAGAGAGGGAGACAGAGAGAAAGGTCTTCCTTTACTGTTGGTTCACCCTCCAATGGCCGCTGCGGCCAGCGCACCACGCTGATCCGAAGCCAGGAGCCAGGTGCTTCTCCTGGTCTCCCATGCGGGTGCAGGGCCCAAGTACTTGGGCCATCCTCCGCTGCACTCCTGGGCCATAGCAGAGAGCTGGCCTGGAAGAGAGGCAACCGGGGCGGAATCCGGCGCCTGGACCGGGACTAGAACCCGGTGTGCCAGAGCCGCAGGTGGAGGATTAGCCTATTGAGCCACGGTGCCGGCCTTCTAACATTCTTAATATTTACAAAATTTTATAATGCTCGGAATGTTCCCTTTTAATAGAATCTTATTGTTGCTTCAAAGATACATGGGTCCGGCATTTGGCACAGAAATTAAATTACACTTGGGAAACCTACATCTCATACTGGAATGCCTGGGTTCAAGTCCTGGCTCCTCCACTTCCTTCATGGCTTCCTGCTGGAAGGTAGCAGATGACAGCTCAAGTGCTTGGGTCCCTGCCATCCACAGGGAAGATGTGGCTAGAGTTCTACACTCCTGGTTTCAAATGTGTGGCCATTTGGGGAATGAACCAGGAGATGGAAGCTATCTCTCTATCTCTCCCTCTCCCTCTCAGTCACTCTGCCTTTCAAATAAGTAAAGAAATAAAAATCTTGGTGCTGATGCTATGGTATAGCAGATTAAACTGCTGGCTGGGGTGCTGGCATCCCATAAGGGCACCAGTTCAAGTCTGGCCGTTCTACTTCTGATCCAGCTCCCTGCCGATTTACCTGGAAAACAGCAGAAGATGACCCTAGTACTTAGAGCCCTGCACCCATATGGGAGACCTGGAAGAAGCTCCTGGCTCCTGGCTTTGGCCTGACTCTTCCCTGGCTGTTGTGGTCATTTGGTGAGTGAACCAGCAGATATAAGATCTTTCTCGACTCCCTCTGTCTCTCCTCCTTTCTCTCTGTGGCTCTGCCTTTCAAATAAATCCCTTACCTCTGTCACCTTAGGTCAAATGTATAGCATCTTCTCCTTGGAGATGAATGGACTGAGAGTATTTTAATAGAAGGTAATATAGTGGAGAGTTAAAGTACAGTCTTTGGGGTCAGAAAGACCTGACTTTGAGGACTGATTATACAATTTCCACACTGTGTGAATTCAAGGAATTACACATCCTCTCTGCACTTCAGGTTTTATTTATTTATTTATTTATTTATTATTATTTTGACAGGCAGAGTGGACAGTGAGAGAGAGAGACAGAGAGAAAGGTCTTCCTTTGCCGTTGGTTCACCCCCCAATGGCCGCTGCGGCCGGCGCACCACGCTGATCCGATGGCAGGAGCCAAGTACTTCTCCTGGTCTCCCATGGGGTACAGGGCCCAAGCACCTGGGCCATCCTCCACTGCACTCCCTGGCCACAGCAGAGAGCTGGCCTGGAAGAGGGGCAACCGGGACAGAATCCGGCGCCCTGACCAGGACTAGAACCCGGTGTGCCAGCGCCACAAGTGAGCTGCGGCGCTGGCCAGTTTTTTTTTTTTTTTTAAAGACTTATTTATTTATTTGAAAGGCAGAGTTATATATATATATATATATAGAGAGAGAGAGAGAGAGAGAGAGAGAATCTTCCACTCACTGGTTCATTCCCTAAATGGTCAAAATGGCTGGGTCTGGGCCAGGTTGAAGACAGGAGCCTCGAACTCCATCCAGATCTCCCATATGGGTGGCAGAGGCCCAAGCACTTGGGCAGTCATTCACTGCTTTCCAAGGCTCGTTAGCAGGGAGCTGGATTGGAAGTGGAGCGGAAAGAGAGAGAGAGAGAGAGAGAGAGAGAGAGAGATCTATCCGCCGGTTAACTCTCCAGATGCATGCAATGGCCAGGGGTAGGCCAGGCTGAAGCCAGGAGCCAGGAGCTTCTTCCCATGTGAGTGGCAGAGGTTCAAGCTCTTGGGCCATCTTCTGCTGCTTCTCCCAGGCAATTAACAGGGAGCTGGATCGGAAGTGGAGCAGCTGAGACACGGACCACTGCCCATATGGGAAGCTGGCATAACAGGAGGTACTTTATCCACTAAGCCATGACGCCAGCCCCTGAACTTCAGTTTTTGATCTTGAAAAATGAATATAATAAGATTTACCTTATTATTATAAGGATTCAGTGGGATGATGCATATGAAGCAGTGACCATTTTGACCAAATGATTTCCACATCAAAATCTATTAAGTTAAAACTCCGTAGCATGTCTTTGACAGTTCTTCAGTGTTCCGTCTCCACCTTCTCACTCACCCTCCCCTTCCTCTTCCCTGCATTTATCATGTGTTTCAGGTCACCTCGACTGGATGCCCTTCTGTGAACCTCATTTATGCTCTCTGCCACTGTGAGTTCTTATTCATGAGCTTTCCCCAACATGTGCCAATGAAACCTGAGCCAGCTTCTAAAATATAATTGAAATTCCAGATTTCTCCTATAAATCTTGTCTACCTCAATCAACAGCCATCCTCTCTGGTCTGAGTTGCCAGGATGATTGGTATACAACCGTATGGTACTTGTTTCTTCTTTAATGAGAAGCTAAGTATGGCCCTTCACATCATCAACTGTTGTCTTTGAAACTATATACCGAACTCGCAGAGCACAAGAGCCATGGCTTCTGCTTCCTTTTGTCCTCTGTAGCACCTAAAACATTGCTCAATAAATGAAGGAATGATCAATGAAGTCGATGACTACAGAGGGTGAAAAGTACACAGGAAATGTGTTATGGAATGACAAGCAGCAGCATCAAAAGTGATTCCAGGGACTCCTCTTCAGTTGTCTAGAAATGGGCCTGCTAGACCAGCCTTCCTTCCATCTTGCCAGCAAGAGGAGCAGCACTCAACCCTGACTACCCCTGTGCCCATCATTTCCCTGTCTGCCCGCAGAACTGTTTTTCCCTGCTCTGCACAGCTGCATCTTCTAGTCTCCCTTGCCCTTTGGCTTTCAGGTAGTTTCAGGTTGCTTTTTTTTTATTTTTAAGATTTATTTATTTATTTGAAAGGCAGAGTTACAAAGAGGCAGGGGCAGAGAGAGAGAGGAAGAGAGAAAGTCTTCTGTCCGCTGGTTCACAACCCAGATGGCTGCAATGGCCGGAGCTGTGCCGATCCGAAGCCAGGAGCCAGGAGCTTCTTCCAGGTCTCCCATGTGGGTGCAGGGACCCAAGGACTTGGGCCATCCTCCACTGCTTTCCCAAGCCATAGCAGAGAGCTGGATTGGAAGTGGAGCAGATAGGACTTGAACCAGTGCCCATATGGGATGCCGGCACTGCAGGCCACAGCCTTACCTGCTACGCCACAGCGCCGGCCCCTCAGTTTTTGTTTTGTTTTGTTTTTAAGATTTATTTATGTATGTGAAAGTCAGAGTTGCAGAGAGAGAGGGAGAGAGACACACAGAGCGAGACAAGATCCTCCATCCACCGGTTCACTCCCTAGATAGCCACAATGGCCAGGGCTGAACCAGGCCAAAGCCAGCAGTCAGGAATATCATCCAGTTCTCCCAGTATGGATGGCAGGGGCTCAAGCACTCAGGGAATCTTCCACTGTTTTTCCCAGGCCATTAGCAGGGAGCTGGATCAGAGGTGGAGCAGCCAGGACACCAACTGACGTCCATATGGAAGGCAGCCATTGTAGTCAGTGGCTTTACCAGCTATGCCACAACACCAGCCCCAAGGTGATTTTTAAGTTGTTTCAGACCATAGTTTATTCATTTTGATTACTGTAAAATATTCCATTGTGTGTGTGAATCACATGTGTTTTTTCTACCCTTAATTGTGAATTGAGTCTTCATTGGAGGCTCTTATCAATATGCTGACATAAATATTCTTATGAATGTCTCATAAGATGCAATGACATTCGTTTCTTGGCCTTCTGTCCTAGGGCAGGATTACTAGGTTAAACGGTGCTTGTATTTCTAGTTTTTACTAGGTTTTGCAAATCTCCAAAGTTGTGCCAGTAGTATGTAAGAGTCCCTGCTCTTCTATATCCTTGCCAGTGCATTAGCTTTCTAAAATTTTTGGCAATCAGATGATTATTAGAATATATTCCATTATGTAGCAGTCACTCATTGCTAGTGAGGTTGAATCCTTTTCCTTGGGTTTATTGATTATATGTTTCTTATGTGAATTCGTTATCTGTATTCTTGACTAATTTTTCATCTAGTTATCTTTACGTTTCCTTTTGATGTGTAGGAACTCTATATATTCTGAATGTTACAGCTAGTTAGTTGTATTGATTCTCTCAACAAATATTTATTGAGCATTTGTGATGCTTAGAGGATGCGACAGTGAACAAAACAGACCCAAAACACTGCTAGTTCATGGAGCTTACATCCTAGTGTAGGGAGAGAAACAATAAACACAATGCACAAGCAAAATGTTTCATACATTAAAATTTACAAATTCTGTAAATGCTACACAGTGAAATAAAGCAGGAAAGAGAGATAGGGAGTTCTGGTGCTTTTTTTTTTTTTTTTTTTTTTTTTTGGATAGGCAGAGTGGACAGTGAGAGAGAGAGAGAGAAAAATCTTCCTTTGCCGTTGGTTCACCCTCCAATGGCCGTTGCGGCCGGCACACCACGCTGATCCAAAGCCAGGAGCCAGGTACTTCTCCTGGTCTCCCATGCAGGTGCAGGGCTCAAGCACTTGGGTCATCCTCCACTGCACTCCCGGGTCACAGCAGAGAGCTGGACTGGAAGAGGAGCAACCGGGACAGAATCCAGCGCCCCGACTGGGACTAGAACCCGGTGTGCCGGTACCACAGGCAGAGGATTAGCCTATTGAGCAGCGGCGCCCGCCTCTGGTGCAATTTAAAAGAGAGTTCAAAGAAGCCCTCACTACAAAGATGACTATGAACAGTCCTATAGGGGGTAAGGAGCAGGCCATAGAGATATTTAGCAGAACAGCACCTGAGGTAGAAGGAAGAACAAATGCAAAAGACTTTGGGATGGCAGTATAAATGGCCAGGAGGCCACTGTAGCCAAAGCTGAAGGAGAAAAGTGAGGGTCATAAGAAACGCGATTTGAGCAGTTAGGTGGGGAGTGTGTGTGTTGTGTATGTGCAGAGTGTTAAGGATGTTGTAGAGCCTATAATGACTTGCTTTTCTCTGTTGGTGAGGTGGGACATCATTTGAGCAAAGGAAAGTTTCAGCAAAGAAGTGATACCATCTGACTTACTGTTTTGAAAGACCCATTCTGGGGGACAGGTGCAGGAGTAAGCTGAGTGGTTTTCAAAATAACTAGGGTGAAAGATAGTGGTGGCTTGGACTGTGGTGACAGAGGTGGTAAAAAATGATTACAGATAATTGAGCGATTAGTTGATATCTGTGACTCAGCTGAGGTTGGAGAGCATTCATTGAGCAGTTATTGATTAACTTTTGTTTTCTACTCTAGAAGAACTTTCTCTAGTAATTCTTTTTATTCTTTTTTTTAAAGATTTATTTATTTATTTGAAAGTCAGAGTTACACAGAGAGAGGAGAGGCAGAGAGAGAGAGAGAGGTCTTCCATCCGAAGGTTCACTCCCCAGATGGCCGCAATGGCCAGAGCTGCACCGATCCGAAGCCAGGAGCCAGGAGCCAGGAGCTTCTTCTGGGTCTCCCATGTGAGTGCAGGGGCCGGAGACTTGGGCCATCTTCTGCTGCTATCCCAGGCCATAGCAGAGAGCTTGATCAGAAGAGGAGCAGCCAGGACTAGAACCAGCGCCCATATGGATGCCAGCTCTTCAGGCCAGGGCATTAGTCCACTGCGCCACAGCGCCGGCCCCTCTAGTCATTCTTAGGAGCTGAGACTGTGATGCAGAAAGCAGCTGTGACCACTGGAGATTGGTATGGCTATAGCAGTAAATAAAGATGATGATGTCTTAGAGCAAAGTCGTACCTGTGCTGGTGGTGAGAAGTTGCCAGAATCTGGATTTATTTCGAAAACAGAACCAACAAGATTTGTTAATAAATTGGGCGTGGAATATAAGCAAAAGTGAGAAATCAGGAGGACTATAATTTTCTTGTTGTAGAAGGTTGAGGTTCCATTGGTTGATAATATAATTAAAGAAATCCAAATTTAATTGGAAAGATCTTAAGCTCATTTTTGGATCTACTGTGTTTGAGATGCCTTTTGGACATCCAAATATGGCTGGCAACTGGATATATGAACCTGGACTTCAGGACAGTTCTATCAGTTCTACCAGTCAACATCGTTGAGGTAACATACAACTCCCAACTATCAGGGGATTATAGCAATAAGGATTTGCCTCTTAATCTTGTGCATAAGCTACAAGTCAATTTTGGTTCTTCTTTAAGTGATGGACCATATGTAAGTCTGATTCAGGTGCCTTTTAACTTTGGGCCTTGGGGAAGAACTATCCCCTGCCCAGTGCATGCTATTATCAAGGCCAAGAGCTGAAGCAAGAGAGGCCAAACTAAATAAGGCAGTCTAACTTAAAGCTTTTGCTGGTGTATGGCTTACACCACATACTTCCACTCCATGCGTCACAAAATGTCATGTAGCCTGACCCTACAATGGAGCAAGGATGTGTGTTCTGCCCAGAAGAAGCATTGTAACACAAATCAAAAGGTTGTCGGTGAGCAATTCTCATAATACAGAGGGAGCAAATGATTGTAAGCCATAATTTAATCTACCATAAAGTGCGTGTAGACATTGAAGTGAAGAAATATAAAGTCTGAGATAGTCCAGTGTTCAGAGGCCAGGAAGATAAGGAAAAACCAACAAAGGAGATTGAGAAGTAGAATATAGAGAGAAATCATTGGAAGTCAAGAGACAAATATGTCTCAAGAAGGAACAATATGTGACATAGAAACAGTGGAAGCCACATGCTGCTACAGGTCAAGCAAGATGAGCAATGATATTAACCATTAGATTTAGCCATGTGGAAATTTTTGGTGATCTTGATGAAAGAATTAATGACGTGGTGAGGAGGTGCTATGGTCTGAACATTTGTCGCTTCTCAAACTCATGGTAAAATTTAATTTCCATTGTAATAGTATTGAGAGTTGGACTTTTAAGAGGTAATTAGGCCATGAGAGCTCTGTCTCCATAAGTGGGTTAATGACATTATCATGGGAGTAGGTCCAGAATAAAATAGGTGTTTGGCTCTCTTTGATCTCTCTGTCACCCTCTTTCTGCTTTCCCATCATGGGCTGTCTTCTGCTCTCCCATGATGCAGCAAGAGGTCTCTTGCCAGATGCTAGCCCCTGGATTTGGGACTTCCCAGCCTCCAGGACTGTGAGCCAATGAATTTCTGTTCATTATAAATTACCCAGTTTGAGCTGGCACTGTGGTGTAGTGGGTTGTGGGGAGCAACCCGGACTAGACTAAGTTACTGGAATTAAGACTTATTCTATGCATCTGCTTTCCCACAATATGGCGCTGAGAAGGGAAACAGCTTCTACACAGCTGCCTCCAGTTCAACCAATAAACTGTGGGACCTGCTCCTGATTGGAGGAGAGCAGCGTACTCGGCGTGTGGGTAGCAGAGTTGGGATTGGCGGAGGAGGACTATAAAGGAGGAGAGAGACGGCATGCACCAGGAACATCTAAGGGGAACATCTAAGGGGAACACCTGTGCAGCTCCCGAGAGAGCCGGCCGGCGGTGTGCCGCTCCCCTGCGGAAGTGGGGAATGTGGCCAGGGGGAACTGCCCTTCCACGGAGGTGGAAGGGACAGTAGCCAACCCAGGAAGAACCAGCAGCAAACCCGGGGAGGGCCGAGCAGACGAAAGAACAGCGCAGGGTCCTGTGTCGTTCCTCCACGAAGAGGGGGAGCGACATAATGGTGCCGTGACTCGGATATGAAGCCTAGGCAGGGTTTAGTGTCGTTCCTCCATGAAGAGGGGGAGCGACATAATGGTGCCGTGACTCGGATATGAAGCCTAGGCAGGGTTTGGTGTCGTTCCTCCATGAAGAGGGGGAGTGACATAATGGTGCCGTGACTCGGATATGAAGCCTAGGCAAGGTCCTGTGTTGCTCCTCCATGAAGAGGGGGAGCGACAGTGGGTAAAGCCTCCTCCTGCTGTGCCGGCCTCCCATATGGGCTCCAGTTCAAGTCTCAGCTGCTCCACTTCCAATCCAGCTCTCTGCTATGGCCTGGGAAAGCAGTAGAAGATGGCCCAAGTCCTTGGGCCCCTGTATCCACTTGGGAGACCTGGAGGAAGCTACTGGCTTTGGATTGGCACAGCTCTGGCCATTGCACCCAACTGGGAAGTGAACCAGAAGATGGAAGACCTCTCTCTCTCTCTGCATCTCCTTCTCTCTCTGTTTAACTCTGACTTTCAAATAAATAAATAAATCTTCAAAAAAAATAAATTACCCAGTTTGTGGTATTCTGTTGTTGCAGCACAATATGGACTAAGGCGGAAAGGAGAAGCATTTACTTGATCAAGGTGTATTCAAGAGAAAGGAGGAGTTAGAAATAGTGGGTACAGGCAGATTTTTCTTTCAAGGAATCCTTTCAAAAAGGAGAAGGTAGGAAATGTCATAGTAAATGGAAGGATAAAGGAGGTGCATGGTAGGTTTCTTATTTTTTAGGCTGGAAGAAGTAAACCATGGTTTTGCTCTTACGGGAAAGCTCTGGGGACGGGGAAGTGGAGGGGGATGGAAGATGCCAGGAAGCAAGGAAAGAATGCTGTGGTGTGGTCCAATACTCAGTGGAGGTGGGGTCTTCATTAGAGGCATAGACAGTCCACTCATGGTAACAGGTGAGAAGGCCAACCAAGCAAGTGAACACAAGTACAGGGAGGTGAATAGATGTAATGGTAGGAATATGTGAAAATTCTTTTTGGATGGCTTCTATTTTTTAAAAATTTTATTAATTTATATGAAAGAGTTAGAGAGAACGGGAAAGAGAGAGAGAAAGAGAGTGAGCGAGCAAACCTGGAAGTCAATATGGGTCTCCCACCTGCACGCGGGGACCCGTGTACTTCAGCCTCTTCTGCTGCCTCTCTGGGAATGCACCCTCAGGAAGCCAGACTCAGAAGCGGAACTGAACCCAGGCACTCTGACATGGGATGAAGGCATCCTGTGGCATCTTAACCATGGTGCCAAAAACCCACCCCCAGGAACTTCTTTTCTATATCCAGATGTTTTATTTTATTTATGCTTTTTTTTTTAAATTTCTCTTCATTTTAGCAGAAGCTTGCCTTTATAAATGTCTCTGAACATCTTAAAATATTTATTAAAAATAATCATTAGAGGAACCGGTGCTGTGGCGCAGTGGGTTAACGCCCTGGCCTGGGCGTTGGTTCAGGACCTGGTTGCTCCACTTCTGATCCAGCTCTCTGCTGTGGCCTGGGAAAGTAGTAGAAGATGGCCCAAGTCCTTGGGCCCCTGCACCCACGTAGGAGACCTGGAGGAGGCTCCTGGCTCCTGGCTTCGGATTGGTGCAACTCCAGTCGTTGTAGCTAACTGGGGAGTGAGCCATTGGATGAAAGACCTCTCTCTCTCTCTCTCTCTCTGCCTCTCCTCTCTCTGCCTTTCAAATAAATAAATAAATCTTTAAAAAATAATAATCATTAGACTGCTCTATAAAATTAATTTCACTTGGAATGAATTCATGTACTAATTATTAACTCTATACACTCTTAGTTTTATTGCCTTTTTAGAAATTAAGTTTCCAGACATATTTTAAGTAAGATTTTTTGCCTGTTTGTTTTTGCTTGTTTTTCCCGCACCACTTCTGCCCTCCCCTTCTTATCTAGCAGTTTTGTAGGTTCCTCCAGCAAGATTCTGCTCTCTCAACACTGACAGTGGATTTCAAAGCACCTGCTCTGGGATAACGTCAGGATGCCACAGTTCCATTTACTGAGACAGTGGCCAGCGTTGTTCAGCTCTTAGTTGCTGTCTTTTGTCCTCCTATCTCAAGGTCACTATAATGTTCAATATAATACCATAGCCTCAGGGACAGAGGAAGCATTAGATTTTTTTAAGCCTCCTATCATAAGTAGATTGGGAAAAGATGGAGTGCTTTAAAGTGTCATCTTGACCAAATGTCCTCTGATAATTTTATAAATTCATTTTTTATAAAAATTAAAATATTTCGCTGGCGCTGCGGCTCAATAGGCTAATCCTCCGCCTTGTGGCGCCGGCACACCAGGTTCTAGTCCCAGTCGGGGCGCCGGATTCTGTCCCGGTTGCCCCTCTTCCAGGCCAGCTCTCTGCTGTGGCCAGGGAGTGCAGTGGAGGATGGCCCAAGTACTTGGACCCTGCACCCCATGGGAGACCAGGATAAGTACCTGGCTCCTGCCATCGGATCAGCGCGGTGCACCGGCCGCAGCGCACCGGCCATGACAGCCATTGGAGGGTGAACCAACGGTAAAGGAAGACCTTTCTCTCTGTCTCTCTCTCTCACTGTCCACTCTGCCTGTCAAAAAAAAAATTAAAATATTTCATTGATCTGGAGTTAATTTTTATATAATTTTGAAATAAGGAGCTAACTCTTTTCCTCCTAGTATTTAACCACCTGTCCCCAGATTATTTATCAAATTGTTTATTGAATTGCTAATCTTTGACCCTGCCACTTTTTCCATAGCCTTCAAATTTGTCTTTCTCTTTATGTTCCCATGGTTACTACCCTCCTTTAGGTCTTCCTACTCTGTGTCCACCTGGATTGCTGCCAGGCAACCAGTCTTCAATCTCTTACACACTGTGAAGCCAAAATGATCATTGGGTAACTCAAGTGATCATGTTACTCCCTGCATAGAACCTCCCAATGACTACCCCATTTCCCTAAGGTAAACTATTTCACGAGGTTTACCATTCATGTCCCTCTCCCTTAAATCTGTCTCCCAGGCTTAAGGCTGTTTAGCCCGATAACCATGCCATGCTTTGTCTCATTTCCAGACATATGCTGTTCTTTGCCTCTGCTCTACCCAACTATGCTTTGCATGCCTAATTCATCCATCTTGCAGGTCTCATTAGGATGTCATATGCTCCAAAAAGTTTTTTGTGATCTTCCTTGAACCCAGAATAGAGGCTTCTCTTATATGATCCCACACTTCTCCCATCATTGTGCTAAATATTGCAACATTGCAATTTCTTATTTACTTTTTCCTTTACTTCCCTTCTACACTATTCACTATATGAGATGAAATGTTGCGCTGTACTTCTGAACGAATCCCTAGCATTTAACACATGGTAGATTTCTATAAATATTTTTGCTTTTTAAATACGTATTTATTTGAGAGACAGAAAGAGACAGAGAACACAAGCATGCCTTTATCCACTAGTTCACTCCCCCAGAAGACGACAGGGCAGGTAGGTATTAGCTTAAGTGGTTGGATCCCTGCCACTTATGCAGGAGACCTGGACTGAATCCTCAGGTCCTAGTTTCAGCCTGACCCAACCCTAGCTATTGCAGGCACAGTGGATGGGCATGCTCTCTGTATGTTTGCTTATCTCTCAGTATCCCTCTCTAATCAATTGGTTGATTTTTAGAGATTTGAAAACTAAAAAATAAGAATTATCAACTGTATGCTATGTATCGGACTTTGTGCTAGGCAATGTTAATACATGAGAAAATAAGTTCACTCTGCTCACATAACTTATATTCTCATGACAGACAATAAACCAAATAAACTAATAAGACAATTGCAACATGTTTTTGAAAGAATATAAACGGTTGACTAGATAAATAAAATGGCCGAGAAATTCTGCCTTGAGGGATTGACATTGAATTTAAGAATGAGAAGGAGCCAATCATGTGAGAAGCAGGAAGAAGAGCATTCCTCATGAAAAAGGAGCAAGTGCGAAAATCCTGCAAGAGAGAGCTTTGCGTGTGCCAGAGACCTTGAACTGTAGAGTTGTAACTGATGGGATAAGGTCCGTAGTCTGAAGCTGGAGACCTTAGGCGCGTGGCCACATTGTGCGATTTTCAAGCACTTGGGTTTGCTCTAATAGGCTGAAAAATCACAGAGGAGTTCTAAGGAGGAGAATGGCATGCTGCAGTTACAGTTGAAGAGTTCACTCTGGTTATGTTGATAAAGAATGTGAGGACATTATCACAGAAGTGGAGGATCAATCAAAAAGCTGTTAAGTAATCCAGGACAGGAAGAGTGGTGGCTTCAACTGGCATAGTCCCAGGTGAAGATGAGGAAAAGGGAATACAATCAAGATCTATGTTGGAGGGGGCAGCGCCTTGGCTCACTTGGTTTATCTTCCACCTGCGGTGCCGGCATCCCATATGGGCGCCAGGTACTAGTCCCGGTTGTTCCTCTTCCAGTCCAGCTCTCTGCTGTGGCCCAGGAGGGCAGTGAAGGACGGCTCAAGTCCTTGGGCCCTGCACCCACATGGGAGACCAGGAGGAAGCACCTGACTCCTGGCTTCGGATCGGCGCAGCGCCGGCCGTAGTGACCATTTGGGGAGTGAACCAACAGAAAGAAGACCTTTCTCTCTGTCTCTCACTGTCTATAACTCTACCTGTCAAATAAAAAAAAAAAAAAAAGAAAGAAAGAAAGATCTATGTTGGCGGTACAATAGTTTGGGGCTGGTTGACAGATTGACTATGGAGGATAAAGGAAGGTGGGGCTGAAGGCAGGGGTACTAGGATGACTGCCAGACATCGGACTTCAGTTACTGACCTAACAGTGGTGCCATTTGTAAAGAGAAGCTGATGGGCAGGAATCGTGTGGAGAGGGCACGGGGATACTGAGCATTCTTTACTGACTGTGTGAGGTTTGAAATGCTTGTGACACACAAAGCAGAGAGATCAAACAAGAGTTTGTATGTATTAGTCTGGAGTTTTTGTGAAAGGCCTAGTTTTGACTTAGAAATGTAGATGTTGGCATGAAGTTTTAGGAAATGGATGAGCTCTCCAAGGAACAGAGTAAATGTGGGGAAGAGAGGGCTATCTTTAGAAACCAAGATCTAGGGACAAGCACTTGTCCTGCCTGAATCCCACATGGATGCCTGAATCTCATAGTGGAGTGGCTGGGTTCTAGTGAGGCTCTGGTTCTTGATTGCAGCTTCCTGCTATGCAGACCCTAAGAGGCAGCATTGATGGCTCAAGTAATTAGGTTCCTGCTATTCCCATGGGAGACTTGAATTGAGTTCTCAGCTCCCAGAAAGTGGGGAATGAATCAATAGATGTGAACTCTCTGTCTCTTTCTTTCTTCTATCCCTCTGTTTCTCAAATAAATAAACTTTTACCTTATTTTTTTAAGATTTATTTACTTATTTTGAAAGTCAGAGTACAGAGAGAGGGAGAGACAGAGAGAGATCTTCCATCCTGTGGTTTACTCCCCAAGTGGCTGCAATGACCAGGGCTGGTCAGGCCAAAGCTAGGAGCCAAGAACTTCATCTGGATCTCCCGTGTGAGTGCAGGGCTCCATGCACTTGCGCCATCTTCTACTGCTTTCCCCTGGTACATTAGCAGGGAGCTGGATTGGAAGTGGAGCAGGCAGGACTCAAACCAGCATCCCTATGGGATGCTGGAATCGCAAGTGGTGGCTTAACCTATTAAACCACAACGCCAGCCTCAATGAACTTTTTCTTTTTTAATTTAGAAATTAAGATTTAGGTACTAGGGCTACTCATTGTCGTTAGGGGTGTTGCTTCTCCCAGACTGCCTTGCTAAGAGAACTAGGAAATATGCATACATGCATATACATATTGACATTTAGATAGGTTTCCATATATATGTATTTACATACATTCATTTATGCACATCTATACACCCATGCATTTATATATGGATATACCTCCGTAAGTTCACACTGGTAGATTCAGTTCTAATCTGTTGCTACAGAGCTCATTCTAGCTTGCCCATCCACATGTATTCCTTTCTTCTCTGATACGGAGACACCTGACTGTCTGTTGTCCTTAATATTCTACTAATTTGCTTAATCTCCCTGTGTGTAATCTCCTGACACCTCTAGGTTGCCAGTTGGCTAGAACACCCTCTTTGTGTGGGCCCTGGCCCCCATGAGGCTGCCTTTTGGCCAGGAAGAAAGAAGAGCTCATTTTGTTTGTTTAGGTTCTGCAAATGTGTTATTAAGTATATTCTTTGTGATTTTCTTTTTGTCTGCTAGTCTAAAAAGGCATTTCTTTCTCATTACATTTCTGTTTATTGCTTATATTCTAAAGGGCTATAATAGTTTCATTTTTTCAAATTTACTAATTTGAAATAAAAAAATAGTTTTCATTTTATTGTTTTTATTGGGAAAAATTTTCAAATGTCTATTAGCTATTTTAATTTGTGTTTCTATGAATTGTCTGAATCCTTTGTCTCTTTTTCCTACGGGAATCTTAGAGCTTTTTTAAAAAAGTATATAACTTTCTTGAGTTCTTTATAAGTTCAGGAAAAACGCTTGTTACAAATATTTTCCAAGTTAACTGTTTTCACTTTCCTTTATATTTTTAGCTTATAGAATTTAATTTTTTATACAGCCAAATATATTAATCTTTTTCTTATGCAGTTTTTAAGCTTCAAACTCTCTTCCTATCCCAAGGTTAGATATTCACCTCTACTTTATTCTTATTAAAATTTTTTTCAGAAAATGTAAGTTTCAACTCTATATCCATCTAGAACTTATTTTGTTATATTAGCCAATTTGTAGAAAATCCTAATATCCTAGAAATGTTAATCCTTTACCTGTCAAAATTGTCAGTTTTTTATTTGCCATTTAAATGTACCTTATTTTGATTTTTGACATGTGCATATGTGAAACTTTCTGTAGTTAAGTTTACTAATCTTTAATGACTCTTCCCCCTGCTTTTAAGGTGAGAAAAGTGAGAAAGAATCCCACTCTCCAGAGACTTAAACATACACTCACTTGTTCTTTCTCCCTCACCGTCTTCTTTTCCCTTGGGGCTTGCCTCGAGGCCAGCTTTAAGTGAAACAGAACCGCTGAGCTCACCCCAAATCACTTTGATATCTTGGGGATCTTAGAAACCAAGAACAGTGAGGAACTGGGATGGATTTCTCTAAAACATGGTCCCCTCCCTTTCCCCTCTGCACAAAAAGCAGTCAGTGCTGAGCTTCGCCATGACTGTGTGTACGTCCGACAACCCATAAACGGCTCCAGTGAAAGGTGGCCTTTAGATATTCTGTATATAAATTTAGCCATTTAGACAGAGAGAATGAAAAAAATAATATGGCCTGATTCTGCTCAGATGTTGCTTGTTTCTCTGTACACCATGGGGTTCTGTTCTATGTCATTTCCTTTGAAGTCAGTGGGAGCTCTGTGCGGGACAGGAGCATGAACACGGGCCCCTATACATGAAGGTGAGAACTGCCATTACGATAAACTATTCGGCAATGTGGTGGAGGCAACATGGGTCCAACGCGCTTGGTGGCTACCCTGCAGATCCCACTGTCTGTGAGAGCTTTGTTCGACTGGAGCAAACAAGCCCTTTTTGAATCTTGACATACAAGGGCTCATTCAGCAGAGCATCCCCTGTTATGAGAGGAGGCACAGTGCTGGGCAGACATGGCAGCTTTCGGCCAGCATACTGAGGGCATTTCTCTCACATTCTCTCCATCTGTAAAGAGTCTGTTTTCAAGACTCCCAGAATGGTTTTCTATAGATTGGAGAGATGTATAAATATTTTTACATGTTTGTACTCACATATAATGGAGGGCAGAATTGCAATTATATAAAAGTAGCCAGGCCTTTTCAATATGAAAAGAAAGAATTCTTTGCAAATTTTAGCTGGGGGTGTTATTTGCTGGGAAGCAGAACTTGTAATAGAAACTATAAGAGAAACTTTGACATGGGGAACACATTGGAAATGAAGGCTCGTGGACATTTGCTTCCTATCTCAAAAGCCTTATTCTGTTCATTGGTCTACAGAATCTTTTTCCTTCCACCTCCTGTCACAATGAACCATTTATTAACAACTCAAATCAAATGAAGTTTTTAGGTTATTATTCTGTAAACATCAGAAAGAGTAGAGGTCAAAGAGCAAATGACTCAGAGTGATTTTTCCCACCCGTCCCATCTCCTGACTTTGTAATAGTGGTGTCCTCATCCTGGGTCCTTCGCCCCATCACTCTGCTCCTGACCCCAGGGCTTTGCTGAGGCTGCAGCACGCACCCAGCTCCAAAGCTCTCTACTTGCAAGCACTCCTCCCAGGGCTGTACACCAGCGTTTTATGCTTATAATTGCTCCTACTGGATAGCACTGGAGTATAGCAGACCCTTCCAATTTATCATTTTGAATTCTTTTCCCACCTCCACATGTTGAATACTATTTCTTTCCACTGGCCATCGAGCAGTTAATGTAGACAAAATATTTAAATCCTTGATATTGGGTGAGATCACCAATTTGGATTTGTAGATAGAGAAGAGAAAGGACAGAGTTCAGAAGCACTCCTAATTTAAGAGAAAGGGAGAAGAAGGGTAGTGTAGAAGAAGTGTGGCATAGCAGGTAAAGCCGCTGCCTGCAATGCCAGCATCCCATGTGGGCGCTGGTTTGGGTCCTGGCTGCTCCACTTCCGATTCATCTCTCTGCTGTGGCCTGGGAAGGCAGCAGATGGCCCAGGTCCTTGGGCCCCTGTACCCAAGTGGGAGACCTGGAGGAGGCTTCTGGGTCCTGCCTTTGGATCTGCGCAGCTTTGGCCATTGCAGCCAATTGGGGAGTCGGCCAGTGGATGGAAGACCTCTCTCTTATCTCTGCCTTTCCTTCTCTCCCTGTGTAACTCTTTCAAATAAATAAATCTTTAAAAAAAAAAAAAAAGAAAGAAAGAAAGCATACCTTAGAGATGACTCCACCATAGTACACAGGAAAAGAGTCATTCTTTGAATAATCATTGTATTGTAATAGCATGGTCTTCCAGTGCGTGGATATGCTCTAATTTACTTAAGGAGTTGTCTGCCAACAGCTTCTAAATTGGCCCTCCAATCATCCTACAAACTGCTTAACTTATTAGTTTTTTGTGCCTTGATGAAAAATGGAGAATTGGATAAGTATAGTAGATTACATTTACATGATGAAATACAATGCAGTTATTAAAAAATATGTTGCAGAAAATACCAAATAACGTTGTGTGAATAAAGCATAATCCCAATTTATAGATACACACAGCTAACTATATGACTAGAAAAAATGCCATAATTTTATTCATCAAAAATTTAATGTATTTCTGAGATGGTGGGCTTCTAGGTGATTTTTATTTTGCTTTTAATCCTTTTCTGTGTTTTCCAAAACTTCCTTCATGGAAAAAATTAAATTTTTTTTTAAAGTGTACTTTGAGGTCTGGTGCTGTGGCACAGAGGATTAGGCCATGGTCTGCAGTGCTGGCATCCCATATGGGTACTGGTTTGAGTATTGGCTGTTCCACTTCCAATCCAGCTCCTTGGTAATGCGCCTGGGAAGGCAGTGGACGATGGCCAAATTCTTAGGCTCCTGCACCCATATGGAAGACCCAGAAAAAGCTCCTGGTTCTTGACTTTGGCCTGGCCCAGCCCAGGTTGTTGCAGCTATTTGGCAAGTGAACCAGCAGATGGAAGATCTCTCTCTGTCTCTCCTTCTCTCTCTCTCTCTCTGTCATTCTGCCTTTCAAATAAATAAATAAATCTTAAAAAAAAAAAAAAAGTGTACTTTAATCGTGACGCTTCATAATCAGGAAGTGGTTTTGATTCTTCATTGTCCATACAAGAGTCTTTTTAAAGTGTATTTTTCAAATTAGGTGATTTTTAGAAATTTATTTTAGAGGTAGATATGGTGGGGGGATTGGTCTATCATCTAGTTTGCCTTAAATATCCATAACAGTCAAACAGGCAGGAGCCAGGAACTCAATCCAGATCTCCCAAGTGGGTGGCAGAGACTCAAACCTGGGCCCTCATCACTTTAGTAAGTGGCCCCATCTACTTATCCAAAGTTTTCTCTATTTGTTATGAACTCCTTGGCTCAGTTACAAGGATCTGTTCAGGATCTCCTCCTAGACATGCTCTGCACTTTCCTTCGTGTATATTGTTTGAGCGCTGGGGTCTATTTACATACCCACTTTTCCTAAAATTTCTATAAATCCTTTAAGATGTTATATCAGTCTGTCTCTTACTAGGTCCCAAGACCACAGATGATGAAAGAGATCTCCAAAACGTAGCTGACTCTGCTGTTCATTCTGTATTTCCCACAGGATGCTTTGCATCATTCTGGTTCTTTTTCTATGAACCCATAACTTATCTCCCCAACTGGCATTTTTATTCTCAGAGGACTCATTCTGTGACGCTGTTCTTGGTACTCCCTCTGACCTCCTGTGCCTTGTTCATGGTAAGTATGCAATACACATTGCAGTGCTTTGGATCTGAGCATATTTCAAATATTGTAATTTTTAAAATTTGAAATAGCCCTGATCTCTCTCTTTCTCTATCTGTATCTTCTAAGTGCATTGAGCTTGTTGAAGGAACAGTACAATTTCATCAGTTAAATTTACTATAAGGGAGCCATTTCAAACTACTGCGTAAGTCTTCTTTCTTCACCAGGGATACTGGCCTTCAGGAAATGTTCTCTTCTACTGAATGTCCCAGTCTACTGAAATACAGTGTACCTTCACCTTCCTTTATTCCCTCGTCCCAGACATAATCTCCACATGTGCTGCATCTTTGTAGATGAGATACTTCCTGCCTCGGTGATACCCAGCTTCCCAGTGAGTGTCTGCTGGTTGAGAGAACTAGAGGATCCTGCACTTGGCACCATTCACTTTCCTTGGCATCTCTCCATAGTCATCATTTAGAAAGCTCCTGATCAGCAGCATTTCTCTCCATCATACACTCTGTGGAGATTAAAAAAAAAGGGGGGAGGAGGTCGGATTACATTGGCTTGAAAATGTGATGGAAAATGAAATTTGCTGTACCAAGAAAGGAAGCTTTTGAAACTGAAGTTGTTCTAATATGACCCTTAGAAAGGGGTAGTTCGTAGTGGGGTAAAATGGCAGATGGGTGTAAATTCTTTCTTTAGACTGCTGCTTAGTAAATATTGCAATGTTGAAAATCATTGCTGATTCAAATAAGGTCATTTTCAAAAGCAACATAATTGTATTCAAGTTTTTGAAAAATCAATGTTTATACTATACATATAAAATAAGCTTGAATTAGCATCTTACGAAAGACTCTACGTACCAGAGAGCTTATGGTGCATCTTAAATAATATCCTATTGTTTAAGTTAACATTAAAGCTATGTAAAAATTAAATGAGTACAAGGAATCTTTATAAATTTCATGGAAAATGCGTATTATGAAGAAACTGCATGGATTTCAGAATTTTTTGCATAAAAGTAAACTTTTAATGCCGCTCTTCCTTCAACTTTCTGAAATCCCCTTGTATATCACTGGTAGTCTGACTACAGAAATTCTTCATAGGAAAGAGGAAAGGAGTGGAATTAGTTTGTGGTTTAAGATTTTTTTACTTTATTTCATAGTTGGCACATACACTTTTGTCTAATTGGGAGGTGACTAAAGGCATCTGGGTCTGGTTGATGTGTTGGTTGAAAATTACTATTATTATGAGGATGATTATTATAGTATTTAGTAATTATGCAGTGCTTTATACTTCAAAGAACTGTGCTTTATAATCATTTATTAGCTGTGTCTCACAACATCTCTATGATATAAAGCTGCATTTATCATGCATATTTTGCAGAAAGAGAAGTTGAGGCAGAGTAAGGTGGGTTGCATTTTGGTTTAAAAAAGTACAGAGAGAATGCAATCTCTTAAGTTCTTGGCACTCACAAAATAGCTTCTTGTCAAACATTTAATGAGTTTAAGCCTTTTAAATAAAGTTGTCAGTTTTAACACTTTTTCCTCGATGTTTATTAAAAAAAACTAGATACAAAATATGCTAAAAATCAACGTGCATCCCTTTTTAGGGCTTCTGTTTTTGAGTTTTCGCCACGTTTGTGTCAATGTGACATTTTTACTCAAATTCACCCTTGCTATCTCCCATTTCTCCGCACAAGCACAATTTGACTACAGATACTGGTTTCCAGTGTCTATATTAAATTGCTTTAAATTGCTCCCATTGTCTGTGGAAGATGCCTCTGTTCACTACGTGCATAGAACTCCTCATGATAACTTTCAGTAACAATAGCACACTTCATGTAAGAACTGTATGTGAATTAAAGAAAGTTTTCAATGTAAGGCAGTTTGTACACTTCAAAAATGAAGATTATACACATGTCAGAATGACTTGGAGTGGGAGAGGAGGCAGATGAGAAGGATCTGTGTGGGTTTATTATAGCACCCTATAAAAGGCCTGGAGGAGATCTATGCATTCTTCTATAAATCTAGTCGTCTCTTTCAGTTGGGAGGCAGTCATGGCTATGGCACATGGGAAAGACTCAATAAATATTAGTTTAGTGGTTAAGTATGTGTCCCTGGAGACAGACTGTCTGGATTCTAATCCGGGTTCCATCACTTACTAGCCACCTGAACTAGCTGTGCTTTTTTCTTTCCATACAGAGTTAAAGAAAAAAATTGGGACCTGTGCTGTGCTGTAGCAGGTAAAACCACCGCCTGCAGCACTGGCATCCCATATGGGTGCCAGTTTGATTCATGGCTGCTCCACTTCTGAGCCAGCTCCCTGCTAATGTGCCTGGGAAAACAGTGGAAGATGGCCCAAGTACTTGGGCCCCTGCACTCACATGAGGGACTCAGAAGCTCCTGGCTCCTGGCTTTGGATCAGCCCAACTCTGGCCGTTGCAGCCTTATGGGGAATGAACCAGCAGGTGGAAGATCTCTCTTTCTCCCTCTCTCTCTCTCTATCCCTCCCTCTCTCTTTCCCTGTAACTCTGCCTTTCAAATAAATCATATCCCACAGGTTGGTTTTCATGAGATTTATTAAAATATTTACTGTTATAATTTTTAAAGATTAATTAGTTTACTTATTTGACAGGCAGTGAACCAGAGAGACAAAAAGAGAGACTCCATCTGCTAGTTCACACCCCAAATGCTCACAAGGGCTGGGCCAGGGACCGCTGGTGGTGGCGGTGGTGGTGGTGTTCAGGCAAGAGCCAGAAGGAATCCAGTTTCCCATGTGGGTGGTCAGACTCAATTACTTGATTTCACCACTACTTCCCAGGATCTGCATTAGTAGGAATTGCAGTCAGGAACTGGAATTGGGAGTAGAAACTAGGTATTCTGATGTGAGATGCAGGCATTCTAACTTAGTTCTTACCTGCCAGGCCAAATGCCTGCCTCTACTAGTATTATTTGTTTGTTTTTTTCCCAAGGAGGTTGACAACATTAGTTACAACTCCATTGAGACCATGGTGGTATTTTGATTAATGTGCTTGCTTTGCTTTGTGTAAGAATAGTACAGTTTAGGGACCTGTGCTGTGGTGTAGTGGGCTAAGACCTGCAGCACTGGCATCCCATACAGGAACAGGTTTGAATCCCGGCTACTCCTCTTCCTATCCAGTTCTCTGCTTATGGCCTGGGAAAAGCAGTGGAAGATGGCCCAAGTGCTTGGGTCCCTGCCCCCACGTGGGAGACCCGGAAGAAGCTCCTGTCTCCTGGCTTTGGATTGGCTCAGCTCCAGCTGTTGCGGCCATCTGGGGAGTGAACCAGTGGATGGAAGACCTTTCTTCCTGTCTCTCCCTCTCTCTGTCTGTAACTGTCTCGCGAATAAATAAATAAAATCTTTTAAAAATGATACAGCTTAGTACCCCACAATCTGCTGCCCCAGAAAAACAACTTAAAATTATCTTAATATACATTGAAATGATTATGAGTACATGCAAACTCTATCAGGCAAAATTCTATACTTGTTGTCCATATGATCCCAAATGCCAATGGCTCCAAATTCAGTGTCTACCATTAGGATTTTACACATGAGTAAGAGAAAGTAGCTCCATCCAAGCTAATGACATTGATGCCTTATCAGATGTCTGCCAAAATTTATAAATGTTTAAGATGTGCCAGAAATTGGTATTAAAAAAATTCTCAATTTTAAAATTTTGAATCAATTTATTTCTTGGCATAAAACTTGTAGGTCAAACAACACATTGAGGACCATTTGTCAAACCTTTGCCATACATATTTACACTAGGACATATTTGAGGGTCTTCAAACCTTGTATACTTATAAGGGTCTTCAAAAAGTTCAAGGAAAATGGAGTAAAAAGATGAATTTATTTTGGTGCAATAAGTCTTGAAATCGACGAATAATTTTTTCATAATGCACATTTTGTATGAACTTTTTGAAGATTCTTACATATACCAACACATATACTTACATATACTAACACGCTGTGCTGTTATTCTAAGCAAGTGCTTTTCCAGCACCTGTGCCAAGGCATGCATAAAAGGTAAGGAAGACAGAAAAAAAGACAATCTTCAGGGAAAAAAAGTGAAAAATGCCTTAGTGAAGTGCGGCTCCTAGACTCAAGCCTGGTGGTTAGGATCAGGTCCACATTAAAAGAAACAAAAAATAAAGAACACTATTATTTCAAAACCTGGCAAAGGGTAGACCCCAAGTAGATGGCTCTTTTGTTTAACAAAACACCTTAATGGATTTTTGGGGTGCGAGCTATGCATAGACAGCGCCACAGCCTAGCATGGTTCCAGGGAGGCATCATTCCTATTGTGGGCACCCCTTGAGCGCCATTCATGTTGTATTCATTGTCAATGCTACCCCCTGGAATTGTGCAACCTGGTGATTGTGCCTTTAAAAGGGGGCCTGGAGTCTGGCCTGAGATGAGCATTGAGAACTAAATCCTTCTACATAATAAAATATCAGGAATTTAGTTCTTCCCTGGTGAGTGGAGGCAGGACAGTGAAAGGAGTGCCTGGCATGCAGAGATGAAAAGGGATTGGAGAAAAGATATCTCTAGGATGAGGGTAGACCAGCAACTTGGCAACAGTCTGTAACCCATGAAGCTGATGAGAGACTTCTTGTAATTTTAAAAGAGATCCATAAAATCCTCTGTCATCTCCTTTAACCTCCAGGAGACATTGGCAAATGAAGTTAAACAACTTTTTTCTGGCACTCTCTTACATGCATCAGGGAATAGCCAGGAGAGATTTCAACGCTCAGGCTCACATGGCAACACTTGCCTAAACATACAAGACCATAATAACTTGCCTTTCTTTCTTTTTTTTTTTTTTTTTTTTTACTGTTTTTCTTCAAAAAGCTCCAAGGGCTTACACTTCTAGTTCCTCATTTGTTCTGACATTCCGATGTGGGAGGGGCAGATTTATGATAACATTATTTATAGATGGAGAAGTTGGAATAGAGATTAAATCGCTTACTCAATGCTGCATAGCTGAGGTTCTGGAGCCCACACTGGAATTTGGTTCTCCAGGGTCCGGCCACAAAGTGGAAAGAGCATGAGTCTTGGAATTAGAAGGAACTCTGTTGGAATAATCCTGATTCTGTCTCTTAGCAAGAAGGTGACCTTTCATCAATTCCCCCACTTAAATCTCAGTTATCCTCATCTGTGAGATTAAGACCATAAAACCTCATGGCAGTGTAGAAAAGTTTTAGAAAACACATGTAAAGCCTTGGCACAGAGCAGTGCTCAAATAAGATTTGTTCTACCCCCAACCCAGTATCATTTGGTTAAATTTCAGTAGAGATTTAAAGTAATAAAAAGAATCCTCCATTGATATCAACATTTTTCCCTAGCTTCCTCTCCTACTGAGAGCAAAACATGAATTAAAATGTCTCAATATGTCCTTTAATTCAATGGGAAGGACTTTTGCTTCAGTGAAAAGACTGCTGTTGGGATCATCAGGCAAAGAGAGGAGTAGGTGGAGAGAAGAAATCAGAACACCCCAGAACTTCCCCCTCCCCAGGCCTGTTAAAACACAGATCGCTGGTCCCACCCCCAGTTTCTGATTCCCAAGGTCAGGGGCGGGATCCAGTGATGTGCATTAGTAACAAGCCCACGGATGATGTGGAGAGCTGCTCTTCCAGGGACTACACTTTGAGAAGCCTTGGTACGGTTAAGTGAAATTCTGGGGGTGGGGCCTGCGATCTGTTGTAACAGGCCCTGCAGGTGATTTCTGACGCACTCTCAAGTTTGAGAACTGCGGGCAGACTGGTGAAAAGCGTCTGAGAAAACAGGCCCGCATTCAAATCCTGATTGCACCATTTACCAGTTAATTTACTAGTTAAGGGGTGAAACCATAAAACTCTGGTGCCTCTGCAGCCTGCACAGGGCCTGACCACGGCTGTGACTGTGGACTCCTCCCGCCCCAACCTTGGGTGGACAGAGAGTCTTGCCAACCCAGTCTTTGGGTTGGGCATGAAAGGCTGCTTGCATTTGGGTATTATGGAAGTATTTGCAAACACTTTGGTATTCACAAAAAATAAATTAGCATTTGCAACAAGCCAATACCAGATACATTATTTGTATCTTAAATTCCTAAGAAGGGATGTTCAACTCTTTCCATTTCCCCTGCTTTTTTTCATAGGAAATTTATTTTTATTTATTTATTTATTTATTTTATTTGAGAGGTAGAGTTACAGACACAGAGAGGGAGAGAGAGAGAAACAGGTCTTCCATCTTCTGGTTCACTCCTCAAACGGCCAAGACAGCCGATCGAAGCCACGAGCTAGGGGCTTACTGTGGGTCTCCCACGCGGGTGCAGGGGCCCAAGCACCTGGGCCATCTTCCACTGTTCCCCCAGGCCATCAGCAGGCAGCTGGTTAGGAAGTGGAGCCCCCGGGACTGGAACTGGCACTCACATGGTGATGTCGTTGCTGGAGGCAGAGGCTTAGCCCACTACACCAGAGCCCCCGCCCTTCATAGGAAGTTTTTGAAAAGCGTCCCCCACTGTATGAAGAGACATCAGTGGGTTTGTTTTGCAGATAGTGTGCACGCTAAGAGGCCCCCCTCCACCCTTGCCCCTTTATCTGCCCTCAGACATTTGAGGTCTTTCCAGAGTCGGGCACCTTTCCTGGCCCGTCACGTGACTCTGGGTCCTCAGCCCGTCTTGGCTCAGAGCCTCGCAAGTATCCAGGCTGGCCTACCTGGTGAAAATTTGTACTCTTTGTTTCCTTCACCAGCCCTTCTATGGCCCATCGCGGGTGAGGTAGAACAGTTGACTTTTACTTCGTGTCAGATACTGAACTGTTCTGCATGCACTATCAATCTGATACGGTAATTCAGGGATGATGGATTATACATACATACATAAACAACAAGGCAACTGAGGGTTAGGTTAAGGGACTTGCCAGGGAGGAAAACTGAAAGCGAGTAAGATCCAGGCAGGGAGACTCCAGGACTGCCCCACCTCTTGGCCTTTGTTGCCAGTGGCAAGCGACGACAGAATTGATATAGATCTATATAATTTAGTTTCTGTCCTTCAAGAGCTTAAAAATCCTGTTAGGGTTAGAGGAGAGTTATAGACACAGCGCGACTTAAAATAAAACCAAGAGGCAGCATTTGTGGTATTGGGTTTGGTATCTTCGCCTCCTCTGCCAAGATGTAAATAGCACCAACCTCGAGAGGCTGGCGGAGCGCACGCACCAGAACCGCTGGGTACAGTGCCCACCGCGTAGTAAGCGGCCCACCGATGCCAACGACCTCTGTTTGTAAGGCAGGCAGGTGGGAGTGAACGCTGGCGAGGCGACGGGCCAGGTGTGTGGGTGCGCAGCACTTTTGCACCGCAACTTTCCAAGCCTCAGCTTTCGTTCTGCGAAACTACGGCCTGGAGCACAACCACCCCTAAGCGCAGTGAGAAAGTAAAGGCTGCAACCTCACCCCCAGGAGCCCAGCAGCCGCGGGGCCGAAAGGGTTAGCCCAGGGCCCGGGGGCGGCTTTGCGGGCGCCGGCGGGAGAGGCCCCGCCCCGGCCCGGCCCGCCCAGGAGGCCCTGGCAGCTCCAGCCCGCGAGCAGTTCCGGTGCCAAAACCCTTCCCTCCCCCGCTCCCCCGGAAGTGCTTTTCTAGGATTCGGGCCGGAGAGAGGCCTTGTAGGCACAGCCGCTGGGGCTCGATCGGGTCCGAGTACGGGCTCCTCCCGGGTTTGGAGTGCGGGAGTCCGCTCCCGCCGACCCGCGTCCTGCCCGTGGCCAGCAGCGGGGCCGATGGTGAGTGGCCGCGGGAAGGGACTGGGGCGGCCGCGAGCCCGCGTCGGAGCTAGCGCTCTGGGGGCCCCCGCTGCCCGCTCCGGGACTCGGGGCTCCGGACTGTGGGCTCGGCTGTCGGGGTCCGGGAAAGGGTGTTGTCGACCGCCGCGGTCACAGCCCAGCCCGGGGGTGCGGGGGGCGGGAAGAAGCGGGTTGCGGGGCCCTGGGGTGGGCGGGGCGGAGCCTAGGAGGGGGGTTCCCGGAGCTGTTGTTGCTGTTGGGACTCGGGAATCGGGATGGGCTGGGCCTCTGTCCGTCCGCCCCCCTCGCTTCTGCTCCCCCAAATCTCGCCGCCTCCCGGGTGTGAGTTTCTGTGTCTGATTTGGGGCGATAGACTTGGACCCTAGACCCGATCCTGGGCTCCAGTGCCTGACTTTTTCCTCTTTTGGGTCTGCCGCCGGGCTCAAGAATTAGCCCGGGTCCCAGGGGTGCCGCCGCTTCGGTCCCAGGGTGGGGCGCTGCTGGTGTAGATGCCGAAGATCTTCTGCAAGGCTTTTCGTCCATGCCCACTTCGGGGTTGTCCTGGATGGATTTGGACTGCGCTCGGCATCGGTTCGGGAGACGTAGGTTCCCGTGGCGCCAGTGCCTTGCATGTTCCTTTCTCGCTTGAAAGCTTGTTGAAGCTTGTTGTGGAAGTCACTTCAAAACAAAAAACAACTTGCCTGACGAAAACAGCGAGTTCAGATAATTTCGCCTAGCGTCTTGCTGACGTCAGAAAATGATGGTGTTCTTTAAAGTGCGCTCGGGAGTCAGAGTTGCGTTGAGTTCAGTCAAGAGGTTTATCGCACGAACCGATTGCAGAGGCTGGGAGAGTTATTAAGTCCCCTTCCTTCCAAAGTTTGCTTCCCTTTCTGTTTGGAACTGTCATGCTCCTTAACTTTCAAAGAGAAGCCGCGCTTGATTTCTCCGGAAAGGCTCCCGGTACCGTTACAGCTGTTGCTGCAATGCAGGGGTTCACACAGGTGGGCAGAGGAGTTTTGTTTGCTTAAACTTACATCGTGAAGTGTTTGCCTCGCTAACTTGAGAGTTTCCTGGAGAAGAGGATGATGTAGGGAGTTACTTCTAGGAAGCAGGTTTTGAGGTACTAAACTGAAGGAAGGTTTGTGGGAAATACGGGTTTTCTATATTTGATTTTTTTTTTAGTATGGCCATAAGGGAATGCAGTGAAGACGGATTATGACTGTGAGCGGTTGACAACTGTGTTTGCAGTGTGAAGTATACACGGAAGTCACTTTGATGCAGCGCGTGGCCCTCTCTGCACCTCTCGTGTTGTGCTTCTATTAGGACTTATACTGTAGTTTTTTGGGTGCTGATGTCATTCTCTCTCCTCCCACCGCCGGCAGGGGAGGGAAGTAATATCATGAATTAGGGAAAATAGACTGAAGTGACAAGTTCAGTGAGCTCTCTTATGCAAAGGAAAATTTATTTCGGCAGTGTTGATCTTGAGCAAGCAAACGGTGGCTGATTTTAAAAGTCCCTGGAAAAAATTGTAGAGATGAGTTGCACAACTTTAAGATTGATATGCGAACTGTAGATCCTTAGGCATTTGAAGCGCTTGATTGTTTAGAACATAAGGTTGGATGATTGTAATTGAGAGAATCTGGAAAAGAATCAAGTTAGATTTGCGTATGGGTCTGCACTACAGGTATGTATTTAATGCGTTTGAAGAAAAATATTTCAAGAGTTGTTAAGAGCAGAAAAAGAAGATTGGGGAAAATCGCCTTATTTGACACATTGCAAATTTTATATTACTCCGGTCAGTTCAACAAATGCTGAACATTTGCTGTGGGCCGAGATGTGTTAAGCAGCTGTGGGCAGTCTTAGCCACAAGGCCGAGAAGCGATGTGTTAAGCAACTATGCAGGAGCAAATAAAGATAGAGCTGTACAACTAAGACTCATGTTTTGGCAGTAATTTTCTGAGGTGTGCCTGAAATCCTCAAGAGTTGAATTATATTGTTTAGGCATTACTGATCTTCCCCCCCCCCCCCCCCCCCATTGTTGGGACTTAACATCAGAGGTAGGTGTTGAGAGCCTCGTGAAAAGCACAGTGTTCTGCTTAACTTAAGGCTGGGAAGATCCCGTCTTTGGTCTTTAGGACTTGGAAATCTAGTTGGGGTGTAAGATATTTGCATAGAAATTTACAACATAAAGGAATACATGTAAATACTACCTCGGTGGTTTGATCTAAAGTTTGGAGTTGTGTAAAAGGAAAAGGGGCTCATTTTTAGTTTAAGTAACTGTAGGAAGTAGGAGATAAATATTTACAAGGATAACTCTGCAACTCTTGTTTATTGGCCATTTACGGAGCAGCAGGCTATATGCTAGTGCAACAACCTGTTAGCCATCTTTCTTAATAATGAAGATGCTGAGGCTCAAATATGTAAAGTAACCTGCTGGGGGCTTTGTGGCTGGCAGGTAACAGTCCTCAGTTGAATTTGTATCTGTCTGGTGCCAAAGCCTGTGCCTCTCCACAACCTGGCACTGTATCCTCATACACTGGCAACCCAAGTTCGTTGTTTTCTGAGACAAAGGTTTTGAGCTTGGGATTAGGCGGGTGAAGATGACGTTTCAAATAAAGAGATTGTGGCTAGAAGACGTGTGGTGTTGGAAAGGTTCCTTATGTATCTAGAGAAGAGTTAGTGGAAGAGGTGGAAAAGGTTTCTTGGGGGAGAAAAAAAGAAAAGAAAGTGTAATCTAAGAAAAAAAAAAGGTGAACTGAAATAGAAGGTTCATTCTGGGGAGTAAGAGATGAGGTTTGAAATTTAAGTTGGGGCTGGATGGGGGACATGTTTGAGTGTCACATTTAGAAGTTTGACATTTGAGAGGTAAGGAGAAGTGACTAAGGTCTAACCGTGTAGTGTGCAGAATGATTTGTTGTGGGCAGTTGACTTTGAATATTATAATATCAACTGGGCAAGGGTAAAGGCAATGGGCTGAGAAAAAAGGCTCGACAGGACTTGGTAATTTTAGTGGGTGGAGGGAGAGAGTGATGGGGAAGGTTTGGAGGACATGGAGATTGAAGGTTGTGCTTTTTAAATGTGGGCGATGTTGACGGTAGTACTGTTACTAGGAGTATGAGGAAGAAGGTGGAGAATGAGGTCAGCTTTGGATGCTGAGTTTTCTGTAGAGTTGCCAAATACAGGGTATGCCCAGAGGCTTTTGGAAATGAAGGTTTGCAGTTCAGCAGAGAGGTTAGGACTAGGCATATGTTAAACATGGGTGTAGGGAAAAATACAAATAGGCGTACTCATTGTAGCTGAATCTGTGTAAGGAGATGAAGGCGCCAAGGGAAAGTGAACAGGGGAAAGAATAAAAACTTTATTTTAGCTGACATCTGATGAAGACAGAAGGAAGAGACACTAAAATTGTTTCAGGCATTGGGTAAAGAATCTGATAGTGTGTATGCTGCTGCCTCCCGTTGCAGATTCAGATGGCATAGAGAGAATCTGATCACTAAACATCCAACAGGGAAATAAAAATTTCTTGTTCCTGCTGGCAAGAATACTGTGCTGACATTACCATACTTGAAGACAGACTATGTCAGACTCATTTGGTCCAGAGTGTCAGACTTGGGTTACTTAAAAGCTGTGTTAGGTTGTTTCTTTTGGACATTTGTTTGGCAAGTGATACATGGGGAGTTGAAAACAAATCTCTGATCCAGCATTCCATTTATTTATGTGTGTGACTTTGATTTTGGCTTGAATATCAAGAACCTCTGAATATTCAAAGATAACGTTTGTGCCTCTTAATAAAACTGGCTATTAATATTACCTTTTCTAGAATCTGGTATGTACTTATTTTTCTTCCAACTCTTTTTTGGTAAGTGCTTTTGATTAACATGTGTAATAATCTGATTATGTTAGAGGGATAGAATAAGACACGTTTTTCCATCATGTATATGAAAGTTACGTGTTTTATTTTAGAAACTGTTTAAGAATGGTAAATTTATGGAATTTCATGTGTTTTTCTGTTTAGATATTTGAATAGGGGGAGCTTGTGTATTAACATGTAGAAGATTTTTATGGATTGCTGAATGAGACTCAGGGTTGTAACTTTTGCTGGCAAGTTTATTATTTTTAGACTGAGTTATCATGGAAGTGTTTATTTCCTCCTTGAGAATTAATACATTGCTTTTGTTCTTCAAGAATATGTTTTTCACTCTATCACAGGCACTTGGGAATGTCCAAAGACTCCTGTGTCAGTGTTGTCGGAGCCGGGGGGTTTTGTGTGTGCTTTGTCTGGGCTGGTTGGCTTAGTTTCAGTGAGCCTGGTATTAATGAGGCAAAGGTCAGGGGTTCCATTTAACTTCAGTCTGAATGATGGCCAGAGAGTACACCTCTCCCTCCCACCAGCTGTCTTGGAAATTCCTCCGTCGTCATTGGTCACAGGAGGTGACTGGGTGAGGTGGATCTTTATGCCGTTGGAGGAATATTAGAGGAAACCTAGCGTGATAGTTAGAATTCTGACTCTTGAATTAGACAGCCCTGTGTTAAAATCCTTGGTCTGTAACCTTGGGCGAGTCCCTGAACCCCTCCGTGGCTCCGTTTCCTCATTATTGAATAGGTTAATGTTTGATCTGGGCACGTCCTGTCTTGGCTTTCTTTTTCTAAGTGGGAGCTAGCCACTTAGACCTCTGGTTCCCAAAGGCTGCACTGTGGCGTGGTGTCAGCTTTATGACCAAGTTTCCACTGTCTAAAGTGAAATGAGACATAGTTACTTAGCTTTTCATAAAGCTTAAATCTATTGAATTTAATCTGCAAAAATATTACCATCTTGATAGGAATATGTTAGTTCTTTTGGGAAATTATGGTGCTTATAATTGGTAGTGTTTTTTTTTTTAAATGTCCTTGGCAGAGTAGAAGTTGGCAACCCTATGTCATACCCCTTTCCCTCTTAAGATTATGGTTCTATGAAATCTGAAAATCTAGGCTTGAACAGAACCTGAGGGATTAGGGGACAGTGCTTATCCAACCTATGCATGCATATTAAGTTAGGTTAGAGGTACATTCTGCCCTCCTACTCCTGTTACCCTGCAGGAGGTGCATGGTAATTCTTACCACGATTGAACTAAATTTTGTCAGGTTTCATGATTCATCCTTATAGCACATTTCAAGGAGCAGCTCAGACTGTTTTCAGTTGAGTTCACACAACTTGCTCCAAATTATTTGTTTAAGACTGTGTTTCTCAACCAGAGCCTCAGGAGAAAACTGGTGCGCTGTGGGGGCTGCCTGGAGGTGCTGCGTTAAGTCATTACTCTGTTGATTAGCCAACACGATAAATAACTGCTCCTCTGCCACAGTGAAGCAGTAGAAATGGGCTTGCTTTTCACCTCTTCTGCAGGAAACATAGTTGAACCTAGAGTGGGAAAAGCCTTTCTGTTTCGTACAGCAGTAAACCTTGTACAAGTATCAGTATTCAGAGTGCTTTCTAGAGAGAGAATAGTGCAGCACTGTGCATAATGGGTTATGTAAGTGGATCCACAGAAGTCTTGGGGACACAAACCGAGTATTACTATAAGTGCGCACTGAAACTGCATCAGTTGTCTAGAAGAGAAGCTGACTTCTTGGTTCGTTTAGCGAAGGAGGCCACTGGCGGTGCAAACCAAGTCTAGGCAAACGTGCATTTGTTTGCTTTGAGTATTTTTGATTAGGTAGTTTAAAAAGTTGACAGTGTTATAGAAATACTTAAATATGTATTAGAATGCCTAAAGCAAAATTTTGGGCTAAGTTGGGCCCCCTGTCTTAATTTTTAAAGAAAACTGGGGACTTGGGATTCCTATTTTTTAATTTTTAAAGAAAGCTAGAGGCTCGGGCTCCCTGTCTTAATTTTCAGAGAAAATTGGAGGTTTGCTGCTTTAGATATTTAAAGATGGTATTTAGAGAGTTTTGTTGTATATCATTGTATTTGGTAAATTTTTAAAAATCATATATAACTTATTTATTTTAACAGTTTTGAATTTTTCTACAGAAATACTTCCATTGGCAGAAATGACTGGATGAGTATATCCAGAAGTCTAGGGATGCATCTCTTGCTATAATTTGAAGTCCTTGGTGCCTGTAGAGTTTTATTTTTAAAAATGCAGATGAACTTTGCTATCTTAAATATATTTAAAATGTTTTAAAAATATTCTTAACTAAAATTGAAGCCCCCAGGAAGGTGTGTTACGTTTATTATGGATGTTTGGCCTACATCCCTTTCATGCTAGTAGAACTGTTCTGATGCGTTTGGACCCATTTCTTCCCTTCCCTCCCCTTCCCTTCCCTTTCTTTTTTTAAATAATACTGTGTATGATGGTTTTTGGTGGAACATAAAAGATGTTGAACAGTTTCTGTACTTCATATATTTTTAAATAAATATCAACCTGTTTTAAACACTACTAGATAGCTGTGGTTTCATAGAAATAAAATGACTGTAAGAGGGCATCCCATCTATTTAAAATGTTTTTTAAATTTGAGATTATTTGGTTGTCAGTATTACTAGTATTATAATAAAATGCAGCAACCCTGTCCTACGCAGTTTTCTGCAGTGTGGAAATGTTCCGGATGTACGCTGTTCAGTGCAGGGACTCAGTGGCTACTGAGTACCTAACCCGGATCCAGTGTTGCAGACGAACTGAGTTTTTACATTTATTTTCTATCAAATCATCTAAATGTGAGTAGCTACATGGGCCCATTGCCTTCTGTAAGAAAGCGTACAGCTGGGGAAGCTTCTTGGTCCTCCTCCCCTCAGGCTTGGGCAGGTTAGGCACTTGATAAGTATTTATTGAATGAAATAATAAACCTTTTTAGTATTTCAACTTTTAAGGCCAAGGTTTGGGAATATTTTACATTTTGTGGGAGTGATCTAGTCTTTTGAGTTTACTTTTATTACCCTTACAAAAGCATATGCTATAGTATATGTAGAGTTTAAGGAATTATATAATGAACTATCATGTACTGTCAACCAGATTAAAAAATAGAACACTGCCTACAACCTTTTTTTTTTTTTTTTTTAAAGTTTATTCTAATCTACTTGAAAGGTAGAGAAACAGAAAGGGAGAGATAGAGGGAAAGGGGAAGACCAAAGAGATGCCTTCCGTCCACTGGTCCACTCCCCAGATGCCGCAGCAGCCAGAACTGGGCCCGGCTGAAGACAGGAACCTGCAACTCAGCCCGGGTCTCAGGGTCTCAGACACCTGCTGCCTCACTGGTTGCTTGTTAGCATACAGCTGGATCAGAAGCGGAGGCGGGACTAGAGCCCTGGTGCACAGATGTAGGGTGTGGATTCCCTGAGGGGTGCCTTGGAGCCTGCCCCCTGCCCCCTGCTTTTCTTTTTATTTATATGTGAATGTTTTTTGTTTTTAAGTTCCAGTTCCTTCTCAAGTTGGGAAGTTAAACTGTGATTTTCCTTTTAGTGCTTCACTTATCTCATCAAATCAGATAGCATTATTTTAAACACTGTTGCTTTGGTTTGTCTATGTATTTATGAATGTCTGCCTTTTTTTCCTCTCTTCTGCATCTCAAACATCCTGCCTGGGACTTGGGATCATTTTCTGTTACAGATATTTTAGAATTTTCTATAGTGAGAGTCTTTCGGAAAAAATTGTTGGAAATGTCTTTTATCTTCATGTCAATCCTGAAGATGGTCTTTCTGAATGTGTATTCTAGATTAGCAGTTTTTTTTTCTTTCCTCATTATATATCTTAATTCCATACTCTTTTGGCTTTTATTGCTTTTGAAAATTCCACAATCAAGGTTAATTCCCTTATAGGCAATCTGTTGTTTCTTTATGGCCAATTTTAGAATGTTTTGTTTGTCCTTGATGTTCTGTGGTTTCATTTTTATATGTCTAGCAGTTAATTTCTCTCTTTTTTTTTTTTTTTTTATCATGCTTGGGATTCGCTAAACTTTATAATTTGAAGATTGGAGTCTTTTTACAATTTTGGAGAATTTTTTGGCCATTTGCTCAGATTTCATCTTCCATGTTTTTTCTTTGGAAGTTGGACTTGAAGTATGTCAGATCTTTATACGCTACCCTGGATGCCTCTTGTTTGTATTTTCTGTTTCTTTGCCTTTCTGTTTTGTGTTCTGAATAATTAGTATTTTTTCTTGAAGTTATTGGGTAGTTTTCTCATCAGCTATTAAAATTTTTCCCCTATTTTTTTTTTTTAAAGGTAGAGTGACGGAGAGAGAGAGAGAGGAAAGAGAGAGAGAGAGAGAGAGAGAGAGATACCTAATTCCCCAAATAGGGACAACATCCAGGGCTGGGCCAGGCTGAAGCCAGGAGCCAGGAACTCCAGCTGGGTCTCCTGTGTGAAAGAAAGCAGGAACCCAAGTAATTGAGCCATCCTCTGTTGCCTCCCAGGTGCATTAGAGGGAGCTAGATTGGAAACAGAGTAGCCAGGACTTGAACTGGCACTCTGATATGGGATGTAGCAAAGTATATGTGACATAGAATTTACCATTTTAATAATACTTATTTTAATAGTTCAGTCGCATCAAGTACATTGACATGATTGCGCAACCATCTGCCTGTTATGAATTTGACTCTTCTAGGTAACTCACATAAGTGGAATCACACAGTAATTGTCCTTTTGCATCTGGCTTATTTCACTTAACATAATGTCTTTATTTTTTTGAAGATTTATTTTATTTATTTGAAAGGCACAGTTAGAGAGGGAAGGAGAGAAAAAGAGAGAGATATTTTCCATCTGTTGATTCACTTCCCAAATGGCTACAGTGATCCAAAGCCAGGAGCTTTCCTCCAGGTATCCCATGTCGGGGCAGGGGCCCAAGGACTTGGGCCATCTTCCACTGCTTTCCCAGGCCATTAACAGGGAGCTGGATAGGAAGTAGAGCCACTGGGACTTGAACAGTGTCCGTATGGGATACTGGCACTGCAGGCTGATGCTTTACCCTCTGCACTACAGAGCCAGCCTCTAACATAATGTTTTCAAGGCTTATTTTTTATGTCTTGAAGCTTCATTCAGTTCTTTTTTTTTAAGACTTCCTCTCCTTTTCTAGAGAGTCATTTTTTTTTTCTTGGACATATTCTTAATATTTATCTCTTAAAAACCTGTTAACTATATTTGTTTTATATTTTGTTTCTGATAAATCTATCATCTGAAGCCTTTGCAGATATTATTTTGAGGTTTATTTTTGCCCTTTGCCAGGGTGCCAGGCCTCCTTGTAGTTTTTGATTGAAATTCCTTGTAACTTTATATTAATTTTGTGGAGTGATTGTTGTCCTTTAAAAGTAGTGCTTTAAAATTCTTTAGCTTAGTAAACTCTGGAGGATAATAGCTTGTTTTCTTGAATTCTTCATTTTGAAGTAGCTTCAAATTGACATATACGTTTCAAAAATAATACAGTAGACTATCTCTCTATTATCCCATATTCACCAGTTTTTAACATCTTGCCATCCCTGTCTTGTGCTGGCCACTCACATTGTTAGGTGTTATTTTGTGAACTGTTGTAGAATGCGTTGCATGTCTTTTACCCCTTAATGTCCAAGACTATATTTCTGGAGAATAGGTTATTCTCAAAGATAGTAACACAGCCATTATAGCCATTATCAACTAGCAGAAATTTAGCATAGATACATTGCTTATGTCTAATCTGTACTTCTGTTCCAGTCTTATCAGTTTGATCACATACTGTTTTTTAGCCTCCTTTAATTTGTAAGAGTTCCATAGTCATTCTTTGTCTTGCGCTTGAATAATACAGGTCAGTTATTTTATTTTATTTTTTATAGATTTATTTATTTATTTGAAAGAGTTACACATAGAGAGAAGGAGAGGAAGAGAGAGGTCTTCCATCCACTGGTTCACTCTAATTGGCTGCAACAGCCCGAGCTACCTGATCTGAAGCCAGGAGCCAAGTGCTTCTTCCCGGTCTCCCACGAGGGTGCAGGGATCCAAGGACTTGGGCCATCTTCCGTTGCTTTCCCAGGCCATAGCAGAGAGCTGAATTGGAAGTGGAGCAGCTGGGACTTGAACCAGCGTCCATATTGGATGCTGGCACTGCAGGCAGCGGCTTTACCTGCTATGCCACAGTGCTGGCTCCTTATTTTATTTTTTTTAAGATTTATTTATTTATTTGAAAGGCACAATTACAGAGAGGCAGAGGCAGAGAGAGAGAGAGAGAGAGAGAGAGAGAGAGAGAGAGAAAGAGAGGTAGAGGAAGATCTTCCATTTGCTGGTTCAGTCCCCAAATGGCCACAATGGGCAGAGCTGAGCTGATCCAAAGCCAAGAGCCGGGAGCTTCTTCCAGGTCTCCCATGTAGGTCCAGGGACCCAAGCACTTAGGCCATCTTCTACTGCCTTCCCAGGCCATAGCAGAGTGCTGGATTGGAAGTGGAGCAGCAAGGACTCCAACCAGCATACAAATGGGATGCCAGCACTGCAGGCTAGGCCACAGTGCCTGCCCCAGGTTAGTTATTTTTAAGAAAGTATTTTTATTTGGGTTTGTCTAATTTGATTGATTCGTCTCCTGATTTGATTCTGGTTTTTTATCTTCAGTCCACATACTACAAAAGTGATGTTTTCCTTTCAGAATGTCACCTCTGGAGACACTAAATGTATATTTGCCCTTCATTAGTGATTTTAATTTCAATCAAGGTATTGTCTGGTTTATAATTTTTTTTTTACCTTAAAATAAACTTATCTTTTCATTCCATTTTTCCTTGTACCTTTCTGGTTTATCAAACATTTTTATATTTTATGATTTTATTCTAATCTTCATGACAGTAGTACCTATTTTGTAATTCTTGAAACTAAGACGTAGCTGGTAAATGGTAGTGCTGAAATTCAACATTACTCTCAAGATTCTTGTCACTAGCTATAGTTGCTTTTTAATTTCCTAGGTAGACTAAATTTAGGGCATAGTTTAATTGAGTGTTAAATTGTTAGTACGTTGGACTCCTGAATAATAAATAACATGTGTATCCTTAAAGATTTATAAGGCAGTAGTTCTAGTGTAATTGTATATTTTATATATTTATACTTGAATATAGACAAATATATAAGCTTATGTATATTAGGTATAAATTATACAATTGTTGAGCTTAAGGAATTGTACTATAGCAAAGAAAAATTGAAAACATTAATGATAAAGATTATTGAGGTGGTTTTCTGATAACCAGTTTAGTCTTTTTTGCAGTTATTAAAAAACCTTAAAAATTTTTAAAAAATATTTATTTATTTATTTGAAAGTCAGAGTTACACAGAGAGAAGGAGAGGTAAAGAGAGTGAGAGAGAGAAGAGAGAGGAGAGAGAGAAAGGTTTTCTATCTGCTGATTCACTCCCCAATTGGCCGCAACGGCAGAAGCTGCACCAATCTGAAGCCAGGAGCCAGGAGCTTCTTCCGGGTCTCCCACATGGGTGCAGGGGCCCAAGGACTTGGGCCATCTTCTATTGCATTCCCAGGCCACAGCAGAGAGGTGGATCGGAAGTGGAGCACCGGGACTCAAACTGGTTGCCGGCACTGCAGGAGGCGGCTTTACCCGTTACACCACAGCGCCAGCCCAAGCCTTTAACATTTAGCAGGGAACAGGTGTTTAGCCTAGTAGTCCATGTCCCATGTCAGAATGCCTCAATTTAATTCCTGTCCCCAGCTTCACATTAGTGCAGAACCTGGGAGGCAGTGGATGGCTCAAGAAATGGGGTTTCAGGAGCTGGTATTGTGGCGTAGTGGGTAAAGAAAGCTACTGCCTGTGATGTCAGCATCCCATAAGGGCGTTGGTTCCTGTCCTGGCTGCCCTACTTATGATCCAGCTCCCTGCTAATGGCCTAGGAAAAGCAGCAGAAGATGCCCCAAGTGCTTGGTCCTCTGCCACCTGTGTGGGAGATCTGCCATGGTTGTCATCTGGGGAGTGAACCAGAGGATAGAAGATCTCTCTCTTGGATGTCTCCCTCTCTAGCTCTGACTTTCAAATAAGTAAGTCTTAAACAAAAAGAAAGAAAGAAGGAAACTGGGTTTCTGCCTCTTACATGGAACACCTTGATTCCGTTCCTGATTCCTGGCCTCAGCCCCATCCATTATGGGCATTTGGAGAATGAACCAGTGGGTAGGGTGGGGTACTCTTTCTCTCTCTGCCTGTCAAATAAGGAAAGATAGAAAAAAAAGACTTAAGTCATCTGAGGAAGCAATTTAAGGTTTCCCTGAGGTCAACTTTTATGCTAATACTAGGTTGTAGTGGTCAATATAATCCTTTGACCTGGGAGAAGCTGGATCCTGTCCATATTCACCCCCGTCCCCTCTTACCTGCTCTCTCTCATTCTCAAAGCTGGAGGATCTTGGACATTGAACTGTGGTTATAACATGAAGTCATCCATTGATGGATAGTTACTGGAATTTGACTAGCTATCAAGAACCATGGAAATTAAAATGGTGAATTAATACAGATATGATTGCTCCCATAGAGAACAGTCCAGAGATGGTAAACTGTTACACCCTTTTTTAGGAATAGTCGTTAAGTATTTAAACTGAATATGTCTAAGCAAATCTCATTTCTATCTGTTAAAACTGTTTTTTTGGTAAGGAAGAAAACATCAAAGGCTCTTGTTTAATGGGTTATGTAAGTGTAGGCTATTCAGTTAAGCATATTCTGAAAACTGATAATTTCATTTAAACTGAAGCCTTTTATTACAGCTCGACTTAAGTAGATTACATTAGATTTAGATTTATTCAATCTAAAGACTGCCATTTATGTCCTGTAGGGTTTTGTGAAGAGTTAGTAGATAATAATACCTTGGAAGCTAAATTTTATGGGGCTGCTTATTTTATGTCCCCATATCTCCCAACCCTGCAAAGAAAGTTTAACATACATACTAACTTTTTTTTTTTTTTTTTAATCTTCTCATTTTGAAGACTCACAAGAAGCGGTAGAGATTATGGAGTCCCATGCACCTTTCACTCATGTTCCTGGTGGTGAAATCTCATAGTTGTCATTTATAAAAATGAGGAAATTGACACTGACCCGTACACTGCTGTTAAAACTAGACTATAGGGGCCAATGCTGTGGTGCAGTGGGTAAAGCTGCTCTCTAGTTCTGGCATCCCATAAGGATGCTGATTTGAACCCAGCTACTGTACTTCTGATCTGGTTCCATGCTAATGCACATTGGAAAGCAGTGGAGGATGGTGCAAGTGCTTGGGCCTCTTCATCCACGTGGAAGACCCAGATGAAGCTCCTGACTCCTGGCTTCAGCCTGGCCCAGTTCTGGCTGTTGCAGCCATTGGGGAGTGAACAAGCACATGGAAGATTCTCTCCCTCTCTCTTTCTGCCTTTGCCTCTCCATCTCTGTAATTCTGCCTTTCAAATAAATAAATAAATCTTAAAAAATACAAAAAAAAGAATTTCACTCCTTTAAAGAAAAAAAACTGGATCATGTAAACAGTATATAGATTTCACCATTTTTTAAAGCTGCATTTCTTTTTTTTAATAGTTTTTTTTGGGGGGCCGGCGCCGCGGCTCAATAGGCTAATCCTCCACCTAGCGGTGCTGGCACACCGGGTTCTAGTCCCGGTCGGGGCGCCGGATTCTGTCCTGGTTGCCCCTCTTCCAGGCCAGCTCTCTGCTTTGGCCAGGGAGTGCAGTGGAGGATGGCCCAAGTGCTTGGGCCCTGCACCCCATGGGAGACCAGGATAAGTACCTGGCTCCTGCCATCGGATCAGTGCGGTGCGCCGGCTGCGGCGGCCATTGGAAGGTGAACCAATGGCAAAAGGAAGACCTTTCTCTCCTTTCTCTCTGTCTCTCTCTCACTGTCCACTCTGCCTGTAAAAAAAAAAAAAAAGTTTTTTTTTTTTTAAATTATTTTATTTTATTTGAAAGAGATACAGAGAGAGAGAGAGAGAGAGAGGTCTTCCATTCCGCTGGTTCACTCCCCAAATGACTGCAACAGCCAGAGCTGAGCTGATCTGAAGCCAGGAACCAGGAGCTTCTTTCAGGTCTCCCACGTGTATGCAGGGACCCAAGGACTTGGGCTGTCTTCCCAGGCCGTAGCAGAGAGCTGCATCAGAAGAGGAGCAGCTGGGAATTGAACCAGCGCCCATATGCGATGCCAGCGCTGCAGGCTGGAGCTTTAACCCACTGTGCCACAGTGCTGGCCCCTAAATCTGCATTTCTTGCAGATTTATATACTCTCTGCAATTTTATCTATATGCATGGTTTCTTGTAATCACCACCATAGTCAAGATACAGAACTTTTCCATCATCACAAAAGAACTCCTTGGTGCTGCCTCTTATTATTTTGTCATTTTAAGAACATTATATGAATAACAGTATGTAACCATTTGACTTGCATATTTTAAAATATTACTTGTTTTGAATTCAAAAATAAAGTAAGAAATATCAGAAAAATTCTTAATTCTGCCACTCAGTCATTATTTTAGAGATGTTTTATAGCTTATTCATAAGCATATGTTATATATTTATAATATATGTTCAGTTTTGTTCACTCTTATTTATTTGAAAGTCAGAATTACACAGAGAGAGGAAGAGACACAGAGAGAGATCATCTGTCTGTAGGTTCACTCCCCAAATGGCTGCAGTGGCCAGGGCTGGACCAGGCTGAAGCCAGGAGCTCTTCCAGGTCTCCCATATGGGTGCAGTAGCCCAAGCACTAGGGCCATCTTAGGCTGCTTTCCCAGGCATGTTAGCAGGGAACTGGATCGGAAGTGGTGTAGCCAGGCCTTAAAATGCTGCCTAGTTGGGATTCCGGCATGGCAGGCAGTAGCTTTACCAGCTACATCACAATACTGATCGCTTTTCAAAAATATATCATTATAGAGTGGGTGTTGTGGCACATTGGGTTAAGCTGCTACTGGAGACGCCTCCATCCCTTATCTCTGAGTGCCTGGGATCAAGTCCTGACTCATTTCCCGCTTCCTGGTACTGTGCTTGGGAGGCAGCAGTTGATGGCCCAAGTGCTTGGGCCCCTGCCACCCATGTGAGAGACCTGGTGGAATTCCAGGTTACTGACTTTGGCTGTTTCAGGCACTTGGGGATTGAATCAGAGAATGGAAGATACCTCTCTCTCTGACATTCTACCTGTCAAATAAATCTTCAAAAAAGATTATTATTATATTAGGTATTTGCCATCACCACCCATCATACTTAACCTTTGCTATCATAATAAATAGTGCAGGGGCTGGCGCTGTGGTGTAGGTTAAGCCTCTGCCTGTAGCACCAGCATCCCATATGGGTGCTAATTTAATTCCCCCCTGCTCCTCTTTGATCTAGCTCCCTGCTAATGTGCCAAGGAAAGCAGTGGAAGATCGACCAAATCCTTGGTCCCACCCAAGTGGGAGACCTGGAAGAAGCTGCTGGCTCTTGGCTTCAGTTTGGCACAGCCCTGGCTGTTGAGGCCATTTGGGGAGTGAACCAGTGGATGGAAGATTGATCTCTGTAGCGCGCACGTGCTCTCTCTCCCTGCTCCTTCCCTCTCTCCCTGCCTCCCTTTCTTTCCTCCCTTCTCTCTGTTTCTGCCTTTGAAATAAATAAATCTTAATAATAATAAAAAAAAGAAGTGGTGCAAAGACACTTGAGCATTTAGATTTCTTCATATTTTTAGTTACTTCCTTAGGGCAGAATCCCAAGTGCATAATTTCTGAGTCAAAGGGTATGAGGGTTTTACAGTCTTGAACCGTTGTTTAAATTGCTTCTCAAGAGGATGGTATTTCTGGTACTGTTTCACCGTATCCTTGTTAAATGGAATATCAGTGTTACGCAAACTGCTCCCCCCACCCCCGCCAAGCTAATAGGTGAAAAAGATACTTCATGGTTCCTGTTTTAGAGTTCATATCTCTTAGTAGGAATTTCTCTATGAAGAATAAACTTGATTGTAATGTCATAATGACACAAACTTTAAAAAATGTGATTTTGCTTTTAAGTAGTTTGGAAAAGCACTTTAATATCTGTGCCAGTGTTCAGCACTTCTGAGCCAGAGGTAGAATCACTGGATCTGTTTTGCTAGCTTATATAATTTTCTTACCTACAAAGTGATTGCCAGTTTCCACATTGCTTAGCTTTGGTCTCTGTGGTTATCTCCTAGTTACTTTTCTCCTGTTTGTTCCCAGTTCAGAGAGCTGCTGCTGCCTCCACCGGTACCATGCCAGCACCCCATTCATTTCTATTGTGTTCTTGTCAACCTCAAGTGCCTGGATATGCTGACATGTTAATGCATTGCTGTAATCTTATCCTTATAGTGAAGTATAAGCCTGGAGACTAGTCTCCTGGGGCTCTCAAAAGTATTGCACTTCTTCACTTTTTGATGGCTACCATGGGAATTATGTGGCTGATAATCCATGAAGTACAAAGGGCCTTCAAAAAAAATTCATGGAAAATGCATATTATGAAAAAACTATGCATGGGTTTCAAACTTTTTTGCATCAAAATAAACTTTTTAAAAAAATTATTTATTTATTTGAAAGGCAGAGAGAGGTCTTCCATCTGCTGGTCCACTCCCCAGATGTCCACAGCGGCCGGAGCTGTGCCGATTTGAAGCTAGGAGCCAGGAGCTTCCTCCAGGTCTCCCAGACAGGTGCTGGGGGCCCAAAGACTTAGGCCATCTTCTACTGCTTTCCCAGGCCATAGCAGAGAGCTGAATCGGAAGTGGAGCAGCTGGGAGCCCGTATGAGGTGCTGGCACTGCAGGCTGCAGCTTTACCTGCTACACCAGAGTGCTGGCCCCCAGAGTAAACTTTTAATTCATTTTTCTATGGGCCTTCTGAAGTATCCTCTTTTTTTTTTTTTTTTTTTTGACAGGCAGAGTGGACAGTGAGAGAGAGAGACAGAGAGAAAGGTCTTCCTTTGCCGTTGGTTCACCCTCCAATGGCCGCCGCGGCCGGCGCGCTGCGGCCGGCGCACCGCGCTGATCCGATGGCAGGAGCCAGGAGCCAGGTGCTTTTCCTGGTCTCCCATGGGGTGCAGGGCCCAAGCACCTGGGCCATCCTCCACTGCACTCCCTGGCCACAGCAGAGGGCTGGCCTGGAAGAGGGGCAACCGGGACAGAATCCGGCGCCCCGACCGGGACTAGAACCCGGTGTGCCGGCGCCGCTAGGCGGAGGATTAGCCTAGTGAGCCGCGGCGCCGGCCCCTGAAGTATCCTCTTATGTATGATGCACATGATTAGAAAAGGAACAGAATAGCAAGGAAATTGTTCGCTTTTTACGTTTCTATATGTTTTGGGAGACAGAAGTACTATATTAGAGCAGCAGGTCGCCAGGATAATAACAAAGCAGCAAAATCCTTAAATAAAATAAAACAGAAGCTTTAAGTAGAATATTTACTAAATACCAAACACTGCATAAGTACTTTCTTTTTTTTAAAGATTTATTTATTTATTTGAAAGGCAGAGTTACACAGAGAGAGGGTAAGAGAGAGATCTTCTATATACTGGTTCACTCTGCAAATGGCCACAATGGGTGGGGCTGGGACAATCTGAAGCCAGGAGCCAGGAGCTTCTTCCCAGTCTCCCACATCTGTGCAGGGTCCCAAGCACTTTGGCCGTTTTCTCCTGCTTTTCCCGGGCCATTAGCAGGAAGGCGGATCAGAACTATAGTGACCTGTGCACAAACTGGTGTCCATATTTGATGCTGGTATTGCAGGTGGCAGCTTAACTGCTCCTCCACGGTGCCAGTCCCCTTTATTTTGTTTAGTCTTCACAAAATCCTGTAGCTTTCTGAGGCTATGTATAAAGGTTTCATGTGATGTACTGAATACATTGAAAAAGTTGGATTGCAGAGAACTGAACAATGATACTTTTAAATTTTAACTTGAATATACATTCCTTCACTGTTTTTCCCCTGATAGAGTCAAGGCTTTTCTTTGTGGATGAGTCCTTTGATTAGATTTCTGGATTGTCTTTTTATTATAATTCACATCTATGAAATATTATCAATTAAGTGTCCTTATAGTACCCATTTCTTAAAGGAGAGAACTTAGAGTCAGTTTCAATATAATATATAAAATCTTTCTATAGTTTTAAGCTTTTCCTTATATTCTTTTTATTTTTTAAAGATTTATTTATTTATTAGAAAGTCAGAGTGAGAGAGAGAGAGAGAGGTCTTCTGCTGGTTCACTCCCCAATTGGCTACAACAGCCGGAGCTGTGCCAATCCAAAGCCAGGAACCTGGAGCTTCTTCTAGTTTTCCCACATTGATGCTGGGGCCCAAGGGCTTGAGCCATCTTCTGCTGCTTTCCCAGGCCATAGCAGTGAACTGGATTGGACGTGGAGCAGCCGGGACTTGAACCGCTGCTCATATGGGATGCTGGCACTGCAGGCGGCGGCTTTACCTGGCCACAGCACCAACCCTATTCCTTATATTCTTTTAAAACTATTTTACATACACCTAATTCTACAAAGCTTTTTTTTTTAAAAAAAAATGGCCTTTGAATCTTTTTGAGCTTTTCAATATAATTTTCACAGAAACAACCCCTTTCCACTTATCATTCATAATTTTCATAATCTTAAAATACATAATTATGATAAGAAGTGCCGCTGGCCCTTGCTAAGCATCCAGCTCAGTTGGTGGGAGCAGAGGGTGGAGACATTAAGAAAGTGGTCTAGTTAGAGGACTCCACCAGGCGCAGGCGATCAGCCTGCGCTGGGCATCAGGGCGTGGTCTATGGAGACATTCAAGAGCTTTATTTCTGTAAGTGATAAAGTTGAGGTCTATTTTTTTTTTTTTTTTTTTTTTTTTTTTGCCAGGCAGAGTTAGACAGTGAGAGAGAGTTATAGACAGTGAGAGAGAGACAGAGAGAAAGGTCTTCCTTCTGTTGGTTCACTCCCCTAATAGCTGCTACGGCTGGCGCTGCGCCGATCCGAAGCCAGGAGCTGGGTACTTCCTCCCAGTGTCCCATGCGGGTGCAGGGACCCAAGCACTTGGGCCATCCTCCACTGCCCTCCCGGGCCACAGCAGAGAGCTGGACTGGAAGAGGAGCAACCGGGACTAGTACCCGGCGCCTCAACTGGGACTAGAACCCGGAGTGCAGGTGCTGCAGGCAGAGGATTAGCCAAGTGAGCCATGGTGCCGGCCCAAAGTTGAGGTCTGTTAAAAGAGTTTCTACTGCATTGTTATTCTCATTTCCACATTGTAGATGAGAAAATTGAGGTATTAGATTTAAGCCATCTTCTCGAGGCCAGAAAGCAAGTAATAAGTGCATGGAGCCCCCATGATTTGTAACTAGATGTATGGGTTCTTACCGATGCATGTCCTCTTACCTGCTGAGCAGGTGCCTTGATGCCTTTGATGTCGTCTGATTTCCCCGGGCAGTAAGTGGAAGTACTCTTTGAGCACTCTTCAGGTTATAGTTGAGGTAATGTTCTTGCAGTTGTTCTGCATCTTGGAACCTAGTTTCATTTTGCTCCTTGGTTCTTTTGCACCATTTGCTTGCAGAGTTATAAACTGCTGTGGTAATTGTGAAGTAAAAGAATGTGAAGGGAGAAAATGGAGTGGAGCACACAGACGTAAACATGGTCTTCTTCCCCCTTAAATTTTCTTAACACTTTAGCATCTGATCAGTCTTCCAACTGCTGGTTCACTCCCCGAATGGCCACAATGGCCAGAGCTGGGCCAATCCAAAGCCAGGAGCCGGGAGCTTCTTCTGGGTCTCACACAGGTGCAGAGGCCCAAGGACTTGAGCCATCTTCTACTGCTTTCCTAGGCCATAGTAGAGAGCTAGATCAGAAATGGGGAAGCTGGAACTCGAACCACAGCCCATGTGGGATGCTGACACTCCAAGTGGTGGCTTTACCTGCTGCGCCACAGCACCGGTCCCTATTGGTATCTTTTTATCCTCACCCAGGACAAACAAACCTTTTTTTCTGATTAAACTTAACTGGTTTGTCAATATTCAGAATCTGTTACATCTTTTTAGCTTGCTTTCTACTTTTCTAGAATATTAAAAAAAAAAAACAGAAATCACTCTTTATATTAATTTTTGGATGCTGGAATCCAAAAAATTCTTTACCAAGTAAAATATATTTACTATGTAGCAATTCATTAGATTTTCTCTTTTTATTACTGAAAAATTAACTATAACTAGAGCTTCTGGTCATTGTGAATTAGTTGATGTTAACCATGTTCAGCATTTTTTTTTTTTAAAGATTTGTTTATTCATTCATTGATTCATTTATTTATTTGAAAGGCATACTCACAGTGACCACTAGAGATGGAGAGAGATCGTCTGTCTGCCGTCTTATTCCCAAATGGTCACAACAACCAGGTCTGCTGCAGGGACCAGATCTCCCACATGGGTACAGGGTCCCAGGTACTTGGGCCACCCTCTGCTGCCTTCCCAGGTGCATTAGCAGGATCAGAAGTGGAGCAGCCAGGATTTGAACCAGTACTCTGATAGGGGATGCCTGTGTTGCAAGCGATAGCTTAATGTGCTGCCTCACAACACTAGCCGCACACTGACTTTTTTTTTTTTTTAAGATTTACATATTTATTTGAAAGAGTTAGAGAGAGAGAGAGAGAGAGAGAGAGAAGGAGAGAGTTCCCATTCACTGGTTTACTCTCCAAATGGGCCTGGGCTGGTCAAGGCTGAAGCCAGGGGCTTCCTTTGGGTCTCCCATGTGAGTGCAGGGGCCCAAGGACTTGGACCATCCTCTCCTGCTTCCCTAGGCACATTAGCAGGGAGCTGGATCAGAAGTGGAACAGCCGGGTCTCAAACCAGTACCCATATGGGGTGGTGTGGGCACTGCAAGTGGCAGCTTTACCTGCTGCACCACAACACAGCTCCCCACCACCACTACTTTTAATTCCATTCCTAAAAAGAAATTTGGCTTGACAAATATTGAGTGTTCCTGTGGCCTTTTTTGTAAACTGATATTGCCATCTCATCTTTCTGTGCATTCCCAGTACTCCAGAAATGGAGCGTTGTGCTGTCTTACTAGAATTAGGGACTGAAAACCTGTTGTTTTCTCCAAGTCTGATCACAGGTTCATGGGCTGATTTTCTTTAAGAGGGTGATTCTGTTTTAGAGTTTCAGTTCTAAATTATATTTTTTTTATGCAGCATGCCAAAAGATTCTACCTGTTCTGTGTGATAGGGAGGGGGGAAAAACCCTAATACTTCACTTTGAACTGTTCAAGTTCAAAATGACAGCCTTTTCAGTGTGGTTTTAAATGTTAGTATGTGTGTGTGTGCACATTGTGTGTGCGCATGCGTGCGTGCACGTGCCTCAGCATCTGTCAGTTGTGCCCGTATTTCATAGGAGTCCGAACGTGAGCATGATGTACTTGGGCTTTGCAGACTAAACTGCTCACTTCCAAACCCTGAGTCCTGACTTGGTGGCTGTGGGAATTTTACCCAGCGACGGGTTTGTCCTGCACAACCAGCAGGTGAGTGAGTGAGGAGCCCAGCACCCTGGCTCTCCATGTCCTGCCAGCGCCCTGTGCACCTGGCCGCTGCATCCACCACAGTGAGGACTCAGGCCTTGCCGTTTGATACAGACGTGATTGTAACTCTTTATAGCAATCAAATAGATAAACTGTTTGCTTTTTATTTTAAATAGGAAATTGTTTTCTAAAACAAAAATACTTGAGTTGTCATACAGTATAATCTCAGTTTGCATCAGTTTCTGAATGCTGCCGTAGAGGAAATGGGACAATCCATGAAATGTGAATAAATGGAAAGTCTACAGGAAAAAAAATTGGTTACATTAGTTAGTATATGAAAATATATTTCATACAGTATACGAGATCAGTAGGTATTTTAAAATCTTGAAAATAGCTAATGGGGACCGGCGCCGCAGCTCAATAAGCTATTCCTCCGCCTGCGGCACAGGCACCCCGGGTTCTAGTCCTGGTCGGGGCACTGGATTCTGTCCCGGTTGCCCCTCTTCCAGTCCAGCTCTCTGCTGTGGCCCGGGAGTGCAGTGGAGGATGGCCCAAGTGCTTGGGCCCTGCACCCACATGGGAGACCAGGAGAAGTTCCTGGCTTTGGATCAGTGTGGTGCGCCGGTTGCAGCGGTCATTGGAGGGTGAACCAATGGAAGGAAGACCTTTATCTCTGTCTCTCTCTCTCACTGTCTAACTGTGCCTGTCAAAAAAAAAAAAAAAAAGCTTATGGAAACTGTGTTTTACCTTAAGTGATCCTGGACTCAGAATTAGAACCACTGCCCTTAAATATGACTGAATATTTTTAAAATGTAGTTGTTAAATCCCTTATATAAAGATAATTAATATTATGGTTAGCAATCAGATTCAGTGTATCAAGTACCTCATGCACTCTTGAACAGTGGTTTGTAGTTTACTTATAATATAAAATTACATAATGTGATATATAAATATCTGTAATAAATTAAAATTAAAATGAAAATTGCTAGTTGATGGTGTTCTGGTCTTTTTATAAATGTCAAATATATATTTTTATATATAAATACATTAATTCTGAGGCACTTTTTACCTCTTGCTTTCTTAAATGTACCTTTTTAGTGAGTTTTTGGTGTTAACCTGAGTTTTTGAATCTGACAAACGAAAGTACTGATTTTTTTCTAAGACAGCTAACATCCTTCAATTACAAAAGTTTGTTCGAAACCTTGACGACTGTGAGTGGTTGTGATAACAAATATTTGGACTCGATAGTTTGATTTAAAAAACAAAACAGGTTTAAGTCTATAAAATGAAAATTATATTTAGTGCTATAGCTTTATGTTTAGATGATCAGGTCATAATCTTGTTAACAAGATACCTAATAAAGAATTCTTAACAAAAAATAAATGTGTTAACTCTTCTTAAATGCTAATGCTGAGCCGGCGCCGTGGCTCAATAGGCTAATCCTCCACCTTGCGGCGCCGGCACACCGGGTTCTAGTCCCGGTTGGGGCGCCGGATTCTGTCCCGGTTGCCCCTCTTCCAGGCCAGCTCTCTGCTATGGCCAGGGAGTGCAGTGGAGGATGGCCCAGGTGCTTGGGCCCTGCACCCCATGGGAGACCAGGAAAAGCACCTGGCTCCTGGCTCCTGCCAGGATCAGCGCGGTGCGCCGGCTGCAGCGGCGGCCATTGGAGGGTGAACCAGCGGCAAAGGAAGACCTTTCTCTCTCTGTCTCTCTCTCACTGTCCACTCTGCCTGTCAAAAAAAAAAAAAAAAAAAAAAAAAAAATGCTAATGTTGTGTATTTTCCCTTTCAAGAATTTTTAAGTTTTGTCATAAAGCAGATTGCAAGAAACTGAGAGGAAAAAGAAGGTACCAGAGTAGTAGCAGTATTGCCTGCTGTTGAATTAATTGTTCTCTTTAGTAGCAGAAACAAAAATTGTATTACATAGCAAGATTTAAAAAAGAACTGGAAAAATAATTTGAATAGTTTCTTTAAAGTTTTTGAGTTTTCTTTTTGAGGAATTGCTGTTAGGAAGATATTGTTGAATGCATAAGAGTTCGGGGGTTTTGGCATTTGAAACCTATTACCCTAGTCTTTGTCTTACCCTCTTCTTGTTTTTAACTGCCTTTTTTAAAAAAAAAAAAAAAATTTATTTGAAAGGCAGAGTTACGGAGAGGCAGAGAGGGAGAGAAAGATTTTCCATCTACTGGTTCACTCCCCAGGTGGCCACAACGGCCGGAGCTGCGCAGATCCGAAGCCAGGAGCCAGGAGCTTCTTCCAGGTCTCCCATGCCGGTGTAGGGGCCCAAGTCTTGGGCCATCCTCCACTGCTTTCCCAGGCACATTAGCAGGGAGCTGGATCTAATCGGCGCTCAACTGGGTTGCCAGCACTGCAGGTGGCGGCTTTACCTGCTATGCCACAGCGCTGGCCTCTTTAACTGCCTTTTGAAGTCAAATGATTTTGGTACCTTTTTGATTCTTTTCAAAAATATTTCTGGTGCATGTTAGCCATTTGAGATCTAGGCCTTGACCAGGACTTTTAGCCCGATAGTTTGCTTCTTTGGTGAAGCATAATGTGTAGAGTGCTGATAAAGTTATATTGCATCAATTTTATTTCTGTAATAAAAGTTACTTTAGGGAAGATACATTCTTCACCAATTATATTTTATTTTGATGAATACAATGTTGCTATAGTTGTATTTCACACTGACGGCAAAATAAGTTTTCTACCCTTATTGGTTATTGGTTACCTCTGGTATCCTAGATTTTTTAGTCATAATTAACATTGCTTACAGATGACGGAGTAGAACTATTAATGATTGAAAGGATCAAGAGAATAGTTTAAATTCTTTAACAATTTTTAAAATCAGCCATTTTTAACAAATGGATAATATGTGCAGCATGTTCTAAAATGGAAAGATCCAGAGTGGTGGGTTGTGAAAAGCAAGTCTCTTTCCCCGTGTTGACCAGGTCTCCCCCCACCCCCACAACCCCTCACTCCCAGCAAGTTTTCTGTCTTTCCCTTACGTTTTGAAAACATTCTCTTTAATGGCTGCAGAGTATCTGTTGTATGGAATGTACTATAAATTTCCTTTTTGGTGGATATTAAGCTTATTTCTTATCTTCAGCTTTTTAAATAATGCTTCGGCTTTTTAAATAATGAATATCATATGCATATTTCACACTTAGGCAAATATATCGGCACTTTAAATTTTACAGGGGGAATTTCCTTATCAATGGATAGACATTGACATTTTTGATGGATATTGCCAGGTTGCTTGGTGTAGTAGCTTCCAAAGTTAAAATGTTAGTTTTTGTAAGGTACTCTTTCAAAAAGAATGATCACTAATTGGTTATATGCTGTTTATAACTAGATTTTTTTTTTTTTTTAGATTTTGTTATAAGGTTGCAAGCACTAATCACTCCAGGTTGTACAAAGCAACTGGCATTCCCTTTGTCAAAAACGTATTATTTTAATTACCAGCACTTACTATAACTTAACTGTTTTATATAGGAAACCTTCATCTTATGAACAAATTATACTTATATAGACTTTTGGCCAGTGGCTGGGGTTGGAGAAATAGGGAGTTTAAAACTAAAAAGGAACTTGGAATTAGGCATCTATTTTTCCAATAACTTATGTACAAATGGTATTTAACTTACCAGGTCAGGCCATAAAAATTTTAAGCCATTGTATTGCATTACATTCTAACCATTGGTGGAAATGCATTCATCCTGCTGCAGCCCTGTTAGGGAACTGAATATACCCAGGATTTAGGGCATTGGCTGTGACTTCCACTGAGGTTAGGGTAAGACCTGAGAAACAGTACCTGGAGAAGGGAAGTGCATGAGGTAAGGGTGAAAGAACGTGAGTTACTACTAGGATGAATATAAGTATTTTTTTTTCTTTTCTGTTTCTGTTTGTTGCTTCTCTTCAGTGCTAGGCCGAGCTTAGGAAAGGAGCAGGAAATGGGAAAAGAAATTACTAGTTCCATCCAGAGGATCCTGGTACCTGGGATACAGGTGAGTTGAGATGAATGTATCTTGAAGGAGGTAATGGGGAGGTATGAAAATTGAGAATGTCTGTCATTGTCAGCAAGATTTATAGAGTCTGAGAAAGAGGAAATGGAATGGAAAAGGTTTCTAGGGATCAGCCATCTGTAGAGTAAACATTTATAGTTTATTTTTAAAAAAATCTTACATTGGAGGCAGGTAGGCGAACAGTGTGGAGGACATTTTAAGGGTTGTTTTTTGGGGAGAAGATAGCAACATCTTGACTCCATATGGATTTTTTTGAGTACTGTAACCATTCTTCCCACAGGAGCCCTGGCTTAAAGAGTGCTCTGTTATATCCCTGTTAGTTTACAGTTATCTAGTGCTGGTTGCACTTGAAGACGTAACAATAATTCTCTCTATTTGCTTCCATGGTAGAGCAAAACAGAGCTGACTGTACGGCCGTTGTCCTTCAGACGTGTCTAAATTTCTCAGTCTATTTATGAGTATCAACAAACATTTTGTGCATACTTCTGTCATGGGTTGAATGCGTCTATTTTCCTTTAATTTAACTTAAAACTGGTAATGGAATTCCTGAGGTTTTGAGAGAAATAGTGTTGGCAAACTTAGCTTTGAAACTAAAGGCAAATTAAGATACCAAACCAAACAGAGGGAGACTATTGCTTCAGAAAGGGATCTTAAAACTCTGCTGACAGTTGCAGAGCCAGTGTCTTGTATTTATATAGGCTTTAGATAGGAACTGATATTTTTCTAAAATTGTCGGTTTAAAAATAATTGTTACATTTGTGCATTTTAAAAGTTGCTTCTAGCATACTCTGGGTGTGCTTGAGCTCAGCCTTTTTAGCAAAGTATTCAGACATTTAGGCATCAGCCCTTTTGGTCTTTATTCTGTCTCAGACCATTTAGGATAATTAAGATGGGTTGTGGAAGTTAGGAATTTGATAAGCTTCCATTAAAATCTAATGTGGTTTTGAAAATTGCTTAAAATGGTCCTTGAGCCTGTTAAAATGTGCTGCCATCATTGGAATTAAGAAATTTAGCTAAGTGTTGCTAAAAGGACAAATGATAGCACTTGTCATTTTCATGTTTGTTCTTTAAGTATTGTTTCATTGCCTTCAGAAGCTACTAGCTGTCCATACATAGGAACTAAGAATATGCCTTTCCTTTTCAGTATATTTAATTGTAAAATCTACATCACACTAGTTGACCTCAGCTATTTATATGTGTTTTACCCATCGATCAATTAGCTTTTTGTTTGATCCACCTATATATTTTGTAGTTAGATATGTCTTAATATTTTTAAATTTCTCCAGGGCAAGAATTACGTTTTCTTGCATTCTTTGTAATTCACCACAATGCAATGTATGCTTCATTGTAGCAGATAGTTACTTAGAGCTCATTTGCCCACCTTGCTAGAGGCTGAGGATACCAAGTCTGCCTTCAAGTTCTTTATACTTCAAAAAATTTTTACTTTTTATTTTAATTTAATTTGAAAGAGAGAGAAATCCATCTGTTGGTTTGTTCTCAAAATGTCCCTAAACAGCTGGGCTTCAGCCAGGCCAAAGCTAGGAGCAAGGAGCTCAATTTGGATGCCCCAAGTGGGTGGCAGCAACTCCAGTACTTGAGCCATTGTCTGCTGCTTCCCAGGGTATACATCAGCAGGAAGCTGGATGAGAAGCCAAGTGGCCTGGGTTAGAGCCAGGCACTCTGCTAAGGGGTGTGGGTGTCCCAAGTGGTAGCTTAACCTCTGTGCCAAATGCCTGTTCCTAGTTACTTAGACTTTGATAAGAGATGCAGAAATAAGCCAAATTGTGGTTCATTAACATTTTGAAATAGCCTTTGGGAGAGCCAGAGCCCTATCTCTTTAGAGAAGATTTTTCACGGGAGAATGGTAACTAATGTTTGTAGGGTGTCTGCTGTGTGCTAAGGGCTTCTGTCTCAGTTTATCCTCCTAACAGACTTTCAGTTCAAGTATGATATGCTGGTTACACAGGAGGAAACTATTTCAGAGACGTCCTTGCTGAAGTTCACATAGCTGATGAGAGAGCCAGGATTCTAACTCAATATTCTTTTGTTTGGAACCAGGACTTTTCATTTTTAGCACTGTTGACAGTTTGAGTGGATACTTCTTGTTGGATACTTCTTTGTTATGGGGGACTGTCTTGTCCATTGTAGGATATTTAAAAAATATTCCTGGTTGTACACAGGGTCAGAACTAGGGTGAGGCCAAGAGGCACCTAGAACACAAAATTTAAGGAAACACTCACTGTCAGGTACTTGTTCATGTTAACACTGCCTTAATCTTATAACACTTGAGCAAGTTCTCACAAGCAAGGCTTTTACTTCTAGATTTTGATTGAATACATCCTGGTAAATTTATGAGAATTAAACTGCTGGATATTTAAATGTTCCTTGGAAACTGGAGATGTTTGAGATGTGATGAATGAGAACTTTTTGATGTTTTGTGTGTCCCTGGTCTCAAAACGCATACTCTTGGGCAAATGTGACTAATAAAGAAATAGCACTTAGAAGTGCTAAGTAAATACCTTCTAAATATCTCAGGGCCTAGAACCTTTCAATAATATGTTCCAGAACAAGGGAACCAATTGCTTCAAGTTAACAGAAATGTAGCAAAAACTTAATGTTGAATATACTCAGTGTATTTTGTGCCTGATAGGCCTGGCGCTTACCTGCTAGTATTGATTTTGTACCGTTAGAAGTTGCACTGTTTCCTCATGGCTGTTTCAGTCTAATAAGTATGTTCTTGTTGTATATAGGGTATAGTGTTCTCCATTCTTCTGTAGAAGGGAGTCTTTCAAGAATGGAGAAAGTAATAAGAACTTGAATTTTAGGAGTGTGCAGAACGAGTGGGGCAGGCATTTGGCCTGGCAGTTAGTATGCTTGCATGCCATCTCAGGGTGCTTAGGTTTGATTTGCAGCTCTTCCTGTTGCCTCCAGCTTCCTGCTAATGCAGACCTGAGAGGCAACAGTGATGACCCAAGAACCTGGGTTCCTGTCACCTGTGTGAGAAACTGGATTGAGTTGTGTGTTAAACTGCTGCCTGTGATGCTGGCATTAAGTGCCAGTTCAGCTACTCTGTTTCCAATCCAGTTTACTTTGAGCCTGTGTGGGAAGGCAGCAGAAGATGGCCCAAGTACCTGGGCCTCGACCACCTATGAGGAAGACACCAAGGGAGTTCCTGGCTCCTGGCTTCAGCCTGGCCCAGACTTGGCTGTTGTGGCTGTTTGGGGAATGAGAGGAGATCAGGCTGTCTGTCTCTTGCTCTGCTTCTTTTTTTTTTTTTTTTTTTTTTTTTTTTTTTTTTTTTTTACAGGCAGAGTGGATAGTGAGAGAGAGAGACAGAGAGAAAGGTCTTCCTTTTTGCTGTTGGTTCACCTTCCAATGGCTGGCGCGGCCGGCGCGCTGCGACCGACACATCGCACTGATCCGAAGCCAGGAGCCAGGTGCTTCCCCTGGTCTCCCATGCGGGTGCAGGGCCCAAAGACTTGGGCCATCCTCCACTGTACTCCTGGGCCATAGCAGAGAGCTGGCCTGGAAGAGGGGCAACCGGGACAGAATCCGGTGCCCCGACCAGGACTAGAACCCGGTGTGCCGGCGCCGCAAGGCGGAGGATTAGCCTATTGAGCCGCAGCGCCGGCCTCTTGCTCTGCCTTTCAAATAGATAATCTTGGGGAGTGAGGGAGATGCCTACCAGAATTATTACTAGTATGCCAGATTTGGAGTAAGTAGTTTTAACTTATTTTAATCATGCATATGAGGAGGTCTTCAAAATGTACATGGGAAATGTGTATTATGGAAAAACTACACAGATTTCAAATTTTTTTGCACCAAAATAAACATCTTTTAATTCTATTTTCCGCTAACCTTTTGAAGTAGCCTTCTATTTATCATCAGGTCTTTATTCGGATTTTTTTTTTAATGTACCTATTCTTTCTACTTAGAAATTTGGTACTTTCCTGGGTTGCTATGTGAAATGTATCCTTCAATGAGATATTTTTCTGAATGTGCAGTGTGCCAGTAGCACTGTGCTAGGTATTTTGAAGATTACAAAGAAAACATAATATATTCCTGACAAGAAGATTGTAGTCTGGCTGGAAAAGAAAGACTAAAACAATTATTTTATATCGCACATCTTGTCTAAACAAGAAACTAAATGTATCGGGGGACAGAAGCATTGGACCCAGTTTCCATCTTCAATCCATTCTAATAGATGGGTGGAGCCTCAGAGAAGCTAGCACAAAGAACCTGCAGCCCTGCAAGTTGTGAGATATTAAACTATTACTTCATCTGCCGTGAGAGCCATGAGGAAGAGGGTGTGCAAAGCAGGGTAGTCTGTCCTGTGTAGATCTCAGAGAGCTGCAAGAGCTTGAAGCAATGGAAGATTGGCAGAGGTTATTCTGAGTATGGGAAACACTGAGTCAGGGGAGTATTTGTGACAGTAGGCAAGCAGCCTTGAGCAGAGATTGTGTGTAGGATTATAAAGGAATAATAGCACCTTTTTGTTGATCTCCTACTAGGTACTAGTCCCATTATTACAAACCTGCTAGCTTTATGAGGTATTATTAGCCCTCCTTTTGCAAATGCATAGCTTGGGTACCTAGATATTAAAGTAACTTTAATAGGACCACACAGCTGGTAAGTGATGGAGCCATTATTTGAACAATTTGATTCTAGGTACCGTGTAATACTTTTGCATGGTAGGGTAGGGTCTAGATTATGTAAGTCCCTTAAAAGCTGTCAGGGTAGGCTTATTTTACGATTATAGGCAATGCAAAACCACTTCTGGAAGCTGTATGTGTGCGCTATTGCTCAATGACCTTCACAAAGGGCAGTGTAGGACTTAGGAGAGTCTGAACTAGAATGCTTGAATAGAAATGGAGAAGTGAGTCTGGATAGGAACATTTCTTGGAATGTATTTTTCTTTTTTTAAGGATGTATTTATTTTGAAAGTCATAGTTACAGAGAGAGTGAGCAAGCACATGCAAGAGAATGCACTTCCATCTGCTGGTTCACTGCCCCAGAAAGCCCTGGGCTGAAGCCAGGAGCAAGAACTTCATCAAGGTCTCCCATGTGGGTGGCAGGGGCCCAAACACTTGGGCCATCTTCTGCTACTTCTCCCAGGCTGTTGGCATGGAGCTGGATTGAAAGTGGAGCAGCCAGGACACCTACCAGCACACATATGGGATACCTCTCTGCGGCTTTACCCACTGCATCACAATGCTGGCCCCTATTTTTTCTTTATTATAGAAATACAGGGGCTGGCACTGTGATGTTGCGGGCTAAGCCTCCACCTGCAGTGCTGGATCCCATTTGGGTGCTGTTTCAAGTCCTGGCTGCTCCACTTCCTACCCAACTCTCTACTGTGGCCTGGGAAAGCAAGATGACCCAAGTCCTTGGGCCCCTGCACCCACGTGGGAGACCTGGAAGAAGCTTCTGGCTCCAGGCTTTGGATCAGCTCAGCTCCAGCCATTGCAGCCATTTGGGGAGTGAACCAATGGATGGAGGACTTCTCTCTTTCTGTCTCTACCTCTCTCTGTAACTCTGCCTTTCAAATAAATAAATACATCTTTTAAAAAAATATAGAAAATGTATGAAGTACAAACTTACGTAAAAAAGATTATACTTGGAGCTGGTGCTGTGGCATAGCGGGTAAAGCCGCCGCCTGCAGTGCCAACATCTCATATAGTCTCTGGCTTGAGACCCTGCTGCTCCACTTCCAATCCAGCTCTCTGCTATGGCCTGGGAAAGCAGTAGAGGAAAGTCCAAGTCCTTGGGTCCCTGCACCCACGTGGGAAACCCGGAAGAAGCTCCTGGCTCTTGGCTTGCAGCCAATTGGAGAGTAAACCAGCAGATGGAAAACTCTCTCTCTCTCTCTCTCTTCCTCTTCTTCTCTCTCTGTGCAACTCTGACTTTCAAATAAATAAGTAAATCTTAAAAAAAAAAAAAAAGAAAAGAAAAGAAAGAAAGAAAGAAAGAAATGGAACAACTGGGACACAAATTGGCACCCATATGGGATGTTTGTGTTGTAGGCTGTGGCTTTACCAGCTATGCCACACCGCCAGCCCTGTGGTATTAAATTTTAGCTAGATACGGTTACTTGCTAAATCCTCTGAGCCCAAGTCTTTTAATCAAAAAACAAACAAACAAACCCACATATACACACATGAAATGAAGAAACTAAGACTTTGTAATTAGAAGGCCTGAGGGCTTATAAAGCTATTAATTCCCATGACATGATTGATTATTAACAGTGGGTATTCTTCCTGCGTGGGGAAACACTGAGGTCTGGCAGAGGACGAGGAGTTGGCAGTGGGAATTAAGGCAGTGAGTGGTCAGACAAATGAGGACCAGAAGAGTGATACTACTCTGCAAGTCTCACAGAGGTGAGAGTTTCAAGAAGGTATCTGTATGTTAGTAAAAATTGAAGAAAAGACTTGTGAGAACTTGAATACCCAGATGTGATCCTGTCTATTAATATGCACAGGAAGTTTCTGGATTTCCTAAGGAATTCTCATGTATTTGATGTCTGCCAACTCTTGCCGATGAACATATGGGAAATGATAACATTCTCGTACTTTCTTCGTGTGTTAGCCAGTTTTATCTGGAATATAAGTGAGTGGGTGAAAATGTGAAGAAGTCACATGATGATGAGGAAAATACATTCCTGGGTTTCATTTATAGTAAATACTAGACCAACTTTTTGGTTATGTTTTATCTTACAGTTGAGATTTAGCAGTATAAATTCAATAAATGGAATTTATCAATACAGACATAATCATAAATTTAGCTGCCAATTTTAAGTGCATGGACTGTTTCTCAAAAAAGGAAGAATTCCACTCTTCTTTTGACCCTACTTTAAGGAAATTTGATTATGCCCATAATATTATAGAAATAGGGAATAATTTCAAGTGGTTACTATGCCATTTTTATTCTGAGTCATATGTAAAGGTACACACCAGCATTATTCACAGATGTGACTTTCTTTATACTTTCGGTGGGTAAGTGGGAGGAACGAGTACCGGTTTACTTGTGTTCTTGTCCTTAAGGTGAAAATTTGTCCCTCAATTCAGAGCATATTTTGAAAATTCTTAGAATTTCTGGTGGTAAAGTCATTCTACATTTCTGTGGATTACTCATAATAGTTCTTTGCTCTTTAAATTGTAAAAATCACTTGAAAGAATATTGAGCAGAACATATATATATATATATATTTTTTTTTTTTTGACAGGCAGAGTTAGTGAGAGAGAGAGAGAGAGACAGAGAGAAAGGTCTTCCTTTGCCGTTGGTTCACCCTCCAATGGCCGCTGCGGCTGCAGCCGGCGCATCGCGCTGATCCGAAGCCAGGAGCCAGGTGCTTCTCCTGGTCTCCAATGCGGGTGCAGGGCCCAAGCACTTGGGCCATCCTCCACTGCCCTCGTGGGCCACAGCAGAGAGCTGGCCTGGAAGAGGGGTAACCGGGACAAAATCCGGTGCCCTGACTGGGACTAGAACCTGGTGTGCCGGCGCTGCAGGCGGAGGGTTAGGCTATTGAGCCACGGCACCGGCCGTATGATTTTTTAAAAATTTTTTTAAAGATTTATTTTTATTCATTTGAAAAGTAAGAGTTACACAGAAAGAGGAGAGGCAGAGAGAGAGGTCTGCAATCTGATGGTTCACTCCTCAATTGGCTGCAAAGGCCGGAGCTGCGCCAATCCGAAGCCAGGAGCCAGGAGCCTCTTCTGGGTCTCCCACGTGGTTGCAGGGGCCCAAGCACCCGGGCCATCTTCCACTGCTGTCCCAGGCCATAGCAGAGATCTGGACAGGAAGTGGAGCAGCCAGGACTGGAACCGGCACCCATATGGGATGCCGGCGCCCCAGGCCAGGGCGTTAACCCACTGTGCCACAGCGCCGGCACCAACATGTATGCTTTCCATGCCTTATTTTCAAGCTTGATTCAGGTGATCTCAGTGTTTTTTTAATTAATTTATTTGAAAGTCAGAGAGAGAGAGATAGTTAGAGATACTGGTTCATTCCCCAAATGCGTGCAACAACCAGGGCTGAGCCAGGCTGAAGCCAGGAGCTAGAAGCTTCCTACAGGTCTCCCATGTGGTGCGGGGGCTCAAGCACTTGGGCCATCTTCCACTGCTGTCCCAGGCCATTATCAGGGAGCTGGATTGGAAGTGGAGCAGCTGGGATGCTAACAGGCACCCATCTGGGATGCCAGCGCCGCAGGTGAAGGCTTAACCTACTACGCCACAGCGCTGACCCTGCTTGCAGTCCAGTAATGGTAAATATGATGGGCATGAAAACAGCGTGGCTTCCAAGCATGTACCCCATTACAGTGACCCTTCCTTAGTTTTCCAGGCAAACTGATGTTTGGCCTCAGGTCTTCCCGCCGAGGGGTTACTCTTGCTATCAGGAAATCTACAGCTATAGCAGCCTATAACCTTTCCCTTCAAGGTGTTCCTTATCAGTTTTACTGTATAACGAATTACCATAAAATTGTGGCTTAGAACAAAATCCATTTATTAGCTTACAGTACTATATGTACACAATTTGGGTACAGTGTGGCTGTGTTTTTTGCTCAGTGTGTCGCCAGGTGTCAGCTGGGCTCTTTCCTTGTCTACAGTTTTTGGGCAGTGGGGGAAAAACTCACTGTGAGCTCACTTGGGTTATTGGCAGAACTGAATTCCTTGCAGCTCTGAAGCCTTGTTTCCTTGCTGACTGTCAGTTGCGAACCACTCTCAGCTTTGTAGATGTTGCCTGTGTTCTCTGCCACGTGGCTCCTTCCGTCTTCAAAGCCATCCCTGGAGAATATCCCTCATCCCTAACTGTCTAAGTCACCAGTCTCTCTGACTTTTCTTGTCTTCTAGATACAGATTTAAAGAGTTTGTAGTTAGTTCAGGATGATTCACCTGGATAATCCCCGTTTCTTCTTCTTCTTCTTCTTCTTCTTTTTTTTTTTTTTTCTTTTTTTTCTTTTTTTTTTTTTTTTGACAGGCAGAGTTAGACAGTGAGAGAGAGAGAGACAGAGAGAAAGGTCTTCCTTTTGCTGTTGGTTCACCCCCCAAGTGGCTGCTACGGCCAGCACGCTGCACCGATCTTAAGCCAGGAGCCAGGTGCTTTCCTCCTGGTCTCCCATGAGGGTGCAGGGCCCAAGCACTTGGGCCATCCTCCACTGCACTCCTGGGCCACAGTAGAGAGCTGGACTGGAAGAGGAGCAACGGGACAGAATCTGGCACCCCGACCGGGACTAGAACTGGGTGTGCCGGCGCCGCAAGGCGGAGGATTAGCTTAGTGAGCTGCGGTGCCGGCCAAATCCTTGTTTCTTTTAGTCAACTTTCTTCAAGTTAACCTGATTTCATGGGAATAAAAGTCCATCATTAACAATCCCAGGGACTTTGCAGGGATCTTGGATCTTAGAATTCTGCCTGCTACAGACATTGCCCACTGCATGACTGCTGCTAAGTGTGTGTTAAGAGGACCATTGGCATTGTCCTTCATGCATCTTGCTATGGCCAGAATCCATCAGCATGTGTGGTGATGGTAATAGGTTTCTCTTTGGGCTGCTGAGAGGAGTTGGGGCAGAAGTTTGTAGGAACTGGCTGAAGTAGTGGCGCATGCTCCTCTACTTCCCTTTTCTGTGCTGGGGGTGACGTGGGGGAATGATAGCTTGGGAAAGAAAGAATAGAAGAATAGGTTCTTAGTTTCCGTGTTACTGCCAGGGCACAGAGGTTAGCTGTTAGAAATGAATGCTGAGGGGTTTTTTCCCCTCAAAGGAAAATGAGTATTATTTTGTTTATCTATAAGACTTGAAAATACAATGTTTTTAAGGGAAATGAAAGCATAGGACTAAGAGGTGGAAATGACTTTACTGAGACTAAATGAAACAAAATATAAATTATAGAGTAAAATAACCTGTCTATACTGTTAGCAATTTGCATCCTATTATAATATAAATATACCCCTTATTTGTGGGGGGTATGCTCCAGGGCCCCAAGTGGATGGTGTGAAACTGCAGATAGTACCAAGCTTACATATTTTCTTCTATACATACATATGTATGATAGTTTAACTTATAAATTGGGCAATATAATTTGTATGTTATGTAACTAGTAAGAGATTAGCAACAATAAAACAGAACAATTATAACTATTTTATAGTAAAAATTATGTGAATGTGTGATCTTTCTCAAAATATCTTATTGGATGGTATTTACCCTTTTTGTGATGAGGTGAGATGATTACATGGCCTGCTTGATGAGATTAAGTGAGTTGAATGATGTAGGCAAGCTAACATAGCACTGTGTCATAATGTAAGGGTAACTGGAACGCAATCACTGTGGTACTGTGACAGTGGAGCCGATACCTGAGACAGCTACTGATCGACCAATAGGTAGCATGTATAGCATAGGTATGTTGGCCAAAGGGATGATTCATGTCCTGGGCAGGACAGAATGGGCTGGTGCAAGATTTCACACCACTGCTCAGAACAGTGTGCAGTCTAAAACTTTCACATTGTTTATTGCTGGAATTTCCCATTGAATACTACAGTTGATTATGGGTACCTAAAACGGAGGAAAGCAAAAGTGCAAGTAATGGGGAACCATTGTGTTTTTTCTAATAGATTCTGTGTGTGTAACACTGGTATTTTTGCTGAATGTATGGGTTATACAAAATGTGTGTTATTATAATTTTAAAAACAAATTTCCTTTTTCCTCAAAGTAAAATCACGGAACCTGATGGAAATAAGTGGACAACTGGTTTCAGTTCCTCATTTTTTAAGTTGCTTATAATTGTGCATCTGGTGGAAATCTGGTGGTGGAAATCTAATTCTTAATTTTTCCTCTTTTCATTCCTAAAAAACTGGATGGGATGTGTTACCTAATATTATCAAATGGGGATAGGGAAGCAGAGGAAGTGTCAACTTTTTTAAAATTTTATTTATTTGAAAGAATTACACAGAGAGGTAGAGACAGAGGTCTTCCATTCGCCGGTTCACTCCCCAGATGGCCGCAACGGCTGGAGTTGCACCAATCTGAAGGCAGGAGATTCTTCTGGGCAGGAGATTCTTCTGGGTCACCCACGTGGGTGCAGGGACCCAAGAACTTGGGCCATCCTCCACTGCTATCCCAGGCCACAGCAGAGAGCCGGATTGGAAGAGGAACAGCCGGGACTAGAACCGGCGCCCATATGGGATGCCGGCACTTCAGGCCAGAGCATTAACCTGCTTGCACCATAGTGCCAGCCCCTCAACTTTCTCTTAAAAAAAAAAAAAAATTTTATTTATTTTAAGAGAGAGAGAGAATCATCCATCTGCTGGTTGGAAGTGGCTGCAAAGGCCAGGATTGAGCCAGACTGAAGCTAGGAGCAGCAGCTTCTTCCAGGTCTCCATGTTGGTGCAGGGGCCCCAGGACTTGGGCCATCCTCTGCTGCTTTCCCAGGTACATTAGCAGGGAGCTGGATTGGAAGTGGAGCAGCCGGGACTTGAACCGGCACCCATATGGGATGCTGGGGCTTAACCTGCTATGCCACAGTGCCAGCCTTGTCAACTTTCTTTTGTAGTAGATGGGCTTTGGCTCAGTGTTTTGGGAATATGGATATGGCTTTTTTTTTTTTTTTTTTTTTTTTTGACAGGCAGAGTTAGAGAGAGAGACAGAAAGAAAGGTCTTCCTTCCGTTGGTTCACACCCCAAATAGCCACTACAGCCAGCGTGCTGTGCCAGTCCAAAGCCAGGAGCCAGGTGCTTCCTCCTGGTCTCCCATGTGGGTACAGGGCCCAAGCACTTGGGCCATTCCCATCCTCCACTGCCTTCCCGGGCCACAGCAGAGAGCTGGACTGGAAGAGGAGCAACGGGATAGAACCCGGGTGCCAGCGCTGCAGGCGGAGGATTAGCTAAGTGAGCTGCGCCGCCGGCCTGGGAATATGGTTTTGTAAAACATTTCTCTGCTTTTACAGTGATGGGAGAATAGTATTCATTGTGTGGCTACCCTTTGAGAATATCCATAAAATGAATATACATAATACGACTTAATCTGTTTAATGAAAGGGTAAGTACTAACACTTTTCTCATACTTAGGAAATGTTTTGAACAATTAACACTAGTAAACAATGTATGTTTTGAAATGTATAGGTGGTCTTAGTTCCATCTAAATAAGATTAGTGCTTAAAAGACATGTAATGGAACATGAAAAGTTCTATTAGACATGGAGCTATGTTGGGAGCAGATAGCATCCCATTTCCAATTTTGAGATTGGGTACAGAAATATCCTAGGGCTGGAAATAGGCATAGTAAATTGCACCATCAAGAACCTTTTGTGTATTTCTAGTTGAGGAATGGTCTTCATTGACTTCGCATGGAAAAATGTGTTCTAAACTCAGTATGCTTTTAGTATTGTACATGGGACCTAATATTTTATGATTACTCTGTATGAGTGATTTTCTGCAATGCAATCTGTCTTTTTTTTTCCTGTGTTCATCTTCAATTAATTAGAACCTGACCTTGCTTCTTGTTCCAGAAGTGTTTCATTAATTTTTCTTGTCTTATTTTTATTTTCATATTTTCTTTAATTAATGTTTTTATACTGACATAAAAATTTCTCCTAGTACTTTAAAAATTATGAGACCATAAAGTTGTCTTCAGATGGCTTTTATTTTCACCCTAAAACTGTTTGAATTGGCTTGTAAGACATGCTTATTTTGCGTAAATTTTTCTTTATGGAGAAGAGTCACTTATAACATTAACACTTCTGGGCATTGTTTCAAAATTTAATTTATTGCTTAATGCTAATTAGAGTTCCAAAAGTCTGGTAGTGTTTTGGTTTTTGTTCTATATCCCCAAAGAGTATATTTGATTTTGTTGTTTTAATTGGATTCTATAACATTTGAATTGGTTTGATCCCAGATCCTTCATAAAATTATAATCAACTTTTAGTAGTGTCTCCAATATATCTAGTAGTTTAGAATAGTACTACAAATATAATTTTATGCTGATAAATTTGGAAAGAACTGATGTGTATTCCTTAGGGAATGCTATTTGTATAATTTGTGTTTTCATTTTATTTGAAAGACAGAAACAGAGATGGAGAGGGCCAGAGAGATCTTCTATCCACTGGTTACCTCCCCAGATGCCTGCAGCAGCCATGGCTGAGACAGGCTGAACCCAAGGAACCAACAACTCTGGGTCTCCCATGTGGGTGGCAGACATGCAAGTATCTAAGCCATCACCTGCCGCCACCCAAGGTGCACCTAGGCAGGAAGCTGGATCAGAAAGGAAGTAGCTGGCAATGAACCAGGCACTGTTATATGGGTTGGGGGTGTCCCAAGAGGTGACTTAAATGCTATACCAAGTGCTTGCCCCTACGAATATATATTTAGTAATTCTCTAATAAAATAATGCCATCAATGATGCATTTATATTAAATAGATATAATGTTATTGCTATGCTCAGCTATTTGATAAAATTTTATAGTGGCAACAATAGAATTGTGTAATTTAATTTTTGATAAACTGGAGCAGTTTTTATAGCCTCTATATGATTGTCACTGAAATGTAACTAAAGTTAAATACCATCTAATTATCGTTTGTAGTACATTTCATTGGCCCAAAGTTGTGTTTTTTTATTTTTAAAGATTTTATTTATTTGAAAGGCAGAGTTACATATAGAGCAAGGGAGAGAGAAAGAGAGAAGGGTCTTCTATCCACTGGTTCACTCCCCAAATGACAGCATGGCCAGGGCTGGGCAGGCCAAAGTTAGGAGTCAGGAGCAGGGACCCAAGCATTTGGGCCATCCTCCACTGCTTTCCTAAGCTCATTAGCAGGGAGCTGAATCAGAAGTGGAATAGAGGGGCTGGTGCTGGGGTGTAGCCGGTAACATTGCCTGCAGTGCTGTCATCCCATACGGGTACCAGTTCAATTTCTGGCTGTTCTACTTCCTGTCCAGCTCTCTTTTGTGGCCTTGGAATCCAGTAGAAGATGGCCCAAGTCCTTGGGCCCCTGCACCCACATGGGAGACCTGGAAGAAACTTCTGGCTCCTGGCTTTGGATCGGCACAGCTCTTGCCATTGCAGCCATCTGGGGAGTGAACCAGCGGATGGAAGCCCTCTCTCTCTCTCTGCCTCTGCCTCTGCCTCTCTGTAACTTTGCCTTTCAAATAAGTAACTAAATATTAAAAAAAGAAGAAGAAGAAGAAGAAGTGGAGCAGCTGGGACTTGAACCAGTGCTCATATAGGATTCTGGCATTGAAGATAGTGGCTTAATCTACTACACCACAGCACTGAACTTGGCCCAAAGTTCAACAAGTTTGATACATGATCATTGAAACAGCTTAATAATAAAATCCTGTCTAGTCAGTGAAATACTTTAATGAGTGTTACTATTCTTTTTTTTTTAAAGATTTATTTATTTATTTGAAAAGCAGAGTTACAGAGAGGCAGAGAAAGAGGGAGATCTTCCATCTGCTGGTTCACTCCCCAAATGATCGCGAAGGCTAGAGCTGAGCTGATCTGAAGCCAGGAGCCTGGAGCTTCATCCAGGTCTCCCATGCAGGTGCAGGAGCCCACGCACTTGGGCCATCTTCTACTGCTTTCCCAGGCCACAGCAAAGAGCTGGATCAAAAGTGGAGCAGCTGGGTCTTGAACCAGCACCTGTATGGGATGCTGGCACTGTAGGCAGTGGCTTTACCTGCTATGCCATAGCGCCGGCCCTGGTTACTATTTATTTTTGATTTTATAAAACACTGATCTGAGGTTCTGATTTGCTGTTGATAGCTACTACATTGGTTTCCTCATTAATAGATACAGATGATATAATTTTAAATGCTAATCTGAGAAATGATCAGACTGAAAATCACCTAACATATCCAAAGGTAAATAGAAATAATTGTCCACCCAGAGCTGCATGATTGCTTGATAGAGTGATTATGAATGTGCATTTTGAGGTCAGGCCACATGTGTGTGAATGCTGGCTCCACCATGCACTAAGCTGTGTTTTCAGTGAGTTGGTCTCTGTGTGCCTCAGTGTCTTCATCTACATAATGAGAATGACATTGGTAGCTGTGTCATAAGTTTGCTGGAGGATTAAAGTAAATTGTAAAGTGCTTAGAACAGTCAATAGCATATGTAGTAAAAGTATTATATAAATGTTGGTTAAATAAATATAATTTAAAGTTATATCTATCTATATGTGGTATATAGAACAACTCATTTGTCTTATCCTTTGTCATTACCAGAATCCAGGAAACCTTTGCACATTGCAGCCTTCCTCAGATGTTCACCAGTTTTTCAGTCTTACTCTTAGTGCCATCACCTTCCCACCGTTACTTTCACCTCCACTTCTTGTACTAGTGCTTCTGGTAACAGCAACTACTGCTACTACTTTGTCTTTTCATCGTCATCGTCCTCAGACACTTGTCAAGGTATTCTCTGACAGAATTGGGATTAAGGCTGGTCCTCTCCTCTGGGTCCATTGCTCTTCATTATTAGGCTACAACTGCATTTGGGGATGGAAGGTTGTCTGGCTCTCTTGTGCCTCCTTTCAGAACTCCCTTCCTCTACTCTTCACAATGACCTGTAGACACACGGAACGATATTCAAAGGGAGAACTGTTAGACCCTTCTGTGTACCAAGTAAATGGGATCACTTCATTCAGTTGTGAATCCTGTGGAAGAAGGGAGCACTTGACTGTTGCTTAGGGGTGTTTCCAGTGGGAATGTTATGGAAGAGCACAGGAATCTTTTGAATTAGGGTGTGGGAAAGCAAAAGGAAATGAGAAGATAAGGGACCTAAATGCTGGACTCCTGGTTTTCAGTTTGTGATGAGTAGTGATCTAGTCTGGGATACAGTGCTCAGTAAATGTGCCATTTACAGTTGTCAAAAACTAACGAGATAGCATTATAATTTCTGAGAGTGTTCCTAATAACTTTGTGATCAGTATTCATCTGAGGATACTTCAGAAGTCCATGGAAAATGGAATTATAAAAGATAGTTTTGCTTTAGTGCAAAAATGTTTTGAAATACATCCTTGCAAGGAGTCTTCAAAAGGTTTAGGAAAAATATATATTATAGAAAAGTAGTACATGGGTTTCAAAATTTTTTTGCACCTAAATGAGATTATTTCAGAGACAGAGAAATCCCATCTGCTGGCTCAATCCCCAAATGCCCACAACATCAAGGGCTGTGTTGGGTTGAGGCTGGGAGCCAGGAATGCAGTCTGTGTCTTCTATGTGGGTGGAAAACACCATTATTTGAGCCGTCACATCACCACTGCCTGCTGCAGTCTGCATCAGCAGAACCTGGAGTCAGGAACCAGAACCAGGTATTGAACCAGGTGCCCTGATGTGGGACATGGGCATCTTAACCGCTAGGCTAGACACCCACCCCTAAACTTACCTTTGAATTCTGTTTTCCAACAAATTTCTTGAAGTACCCTCTTATGACGTAACTTGTGGATTTCATGAATGTCATTTTTATAGTGTTTCATTTATATATATTATGCTTTTTACCTTGTTTTCAATCCCTATTTGTGTAACTGTCAGCTTACAGCCAGAATAATTTCGATAGAACATTGTAAAACTTCTGGGTGTGAACTCCTCGGAACTATGACTTTGACCTAAGCACTGCTGTCTTCTCTAACCATCAGAATGTCCAGTAGGCTAGAGGAAGCACAGAGTATAGTAACAGATCTCAGTTTTGATGATACCGTTTTGTGATCTTAATTGAGACCCATGGACTGTTGTGCGTTACAGCATAATTCCTTAAAGCTGATATTTTTGAGGCTGGCCCTATGGCACCGGCATCTCATCTAGCTTTGGTTTGAATCCCAGCTGGTCCACTTCCTATCCAGCTCCCTGCTGATGAGCCTTACAAAGCAGCAGAGGATGGCCCAAGTGCTTGGACCCCTGCACCCACATAGGAGACCCAGATAAAGCTCCTGCCTCCTGGCTTCAGCCTTGCCCAGTTCTGGCTATTGTGGCCATTTTGGGAGGGAACCAGCAAATGGAAGATCTCTCTGTGTCTCTCCCTCTCTTTCTCTGTAACTCTGCCTTTCAAATAAATAAGTACATCTTAAAAAAAATCTTTTTTTAAAAAATAATGTCTATAAGCACCCTGTTTTTGGTTGATGTAGGATACTGAGGTTGATAATACTCTAACAAGTCCAGTGTAAAACTCTTAATAGATTAAGACTGTAAAGTATAGTGTAGTATTATGGATATGTTAATTATAAGATTGGGAATCAGGAGATACCAGCAGCTGTCATATAACTTTGTCGCCAAGTGTGGTTGACCTCTTTTGTCAGTTTCTCATTGTGGACATGGAATAATAATGCTTTTATTCTCTCTGAAATAACAGAGTAAGTCCAACTGAAATACTGTAAACATTTATTAATATAGGATACACATAGATAGATGTGAGTTGGGTCAGTTTTTTGTTTTAGGTTGAGGACAATTTCTCCTTTCTTTACTACTTTATTTTTCCTTTGCTGGGTGATAGTCTCTTAGATTACGTATCTTTTAGAATTTTTATTATATTTTCTTTAATATATAACAAAACCTAGAGGTAAGGAGTAGCATTCATCTTTCTCATCTCTTCAAATGCTCTTTAAAAAAGAAGATTTATTTTATTTATTTGAAAGAGTTACAGAGCTGCTGGTTCACTCCCCAGATGGCTGCAACAGCTGGAGCTGTGCCGATCTAAGGCCAAGAGTCAGGAGCTTCTTCTGTGACTCCCATGTGGGTGCAGGGGACCAAGGACTTGGGCCATCTTCTACTGCTTTCTCAGGCTGTAGCAGAGAGCTATATCAGAAGAGGAGCAGCTGGGACTAGAACCGGCTCCCATATGGGATGCTTGCGCCGCAGGCCCAGAGCTTTAATCCTCTGTGCCACAGCGCTGGCCCCCAAATGCTCTTCTACTTTAAGACCCAGTTTAAGTCCTACTTTTAAGCTCTTTATTATTTTCTCCTCTGAATTTATAATTTTGTAATTTAGTTCCCAGTCATTTCACTATGTTATGTTGTTCATGAACTGTTTTCATGTCTTAAACTTGGCAGGCCTACCACACCGCCTTCTTACCCTCTCTCCCATACCCGTGCATTTTGTATTCCTTGGTAAGTGTTTTGTCTCATGCCCGTCTCTCTCATTCCCTCACATGTGGGTACTCACTGATAACTATTGGGATTTTCCTTGGTTGCTGTATCTCCCACTGTTTCTTGTCTAATTTATGTGGGTGTGCAGTGTAAGCTGTAGTAACAAATGGGATTTTAATACTCTAAGCCTTTGTGATAGTTCTTTAATTATTTACGAGTCTGTCGCACAGTCTATAAGTGAAATTGAACAACTGTATGTTGTAGATCAGCATAGTCCGTTGTACTGCTGGAAGAGCAAAGAAGGTGAATCATTTTTATTATGAGAAGAGCTTCATGAATTTTTTAAAAATTCAGTAGATTCTGATGTAGTTGATCATGGTTTTTTTTTTTTTTTTTTTTTTTTTTTTTTTTTTTTTGACAGGCAGAGTGGACAGTGAGAGAGAGAGACAGAGAGAAAGGTCTTCCTTTTTGCCGTTGGTTCACCCTCCAATGGCTGCCGCGGCCAGCGCGCTGCGGCCGGCACACCGCGCTGATCCGATGGCAGGAGCCAGGAGCCGGGTGCTTTTCCTGGTCTCCCATGGGGTGCAGGGCCCAAGCACCTGGGCCATCCTCCACTGCACTCCCTGGCCACAGCAGAGGGCTGGCCTGGAAGAGGGGCAACCGGGACAGAATCCGGTGCCCCAACCGGGACTAGAACCCGGTGTGCCGGCGCCGCTAGGCGGAGGATTAGCCTAGTGAGCCGCGGCGCCGGCCCTGATCATGGTTTTTAATCTCGTGCTTTGAAGCATTTTTTTCTGGAATGAGGTTCTGGGTTTTGACTGTGCAGAAGGATGTTAATTCGATTATATTTAGTTGGTGGATTTGTACACACAAAAATGTGACTTTTAAAAAGTTGCAGGTTGGTTCTTGCAGATAAGATTGTTTCCTGTTTTCTTTTGCATGTTTAGTACTTTGTATGTTTTTCCAGGAGGTAGCCTTTCAGTTTGTCCATTTGTATTATTTGACAGTCAAACTTAAATTAAGTTCACTTCTACCATCAATTAAGTTCACCTCTACTGTCACCATTCAAAATATCAACATTTGGAGTTAACCCAAGAGTTGCAAATAATATAAGCTTTTCTAAAAGGTATCCGAATATATATTCTTGGGGGAATAAATAAATAAAGTCCTATATTTAAAGAGAGGTCTTAAATAGACTTTAGAATTGCTGCTTGTCCAAAGTATTTCTCTAGTGAATCACGTACTGTAGCAGTTAATAAACTGTGCTACAAGAAAAGCATTTAGTATGATTGGTCTCAGAATCACTGAAAGTTCTAAGAATTGACAGAAATCAACAATACTAGTTGGAGAAAATGATGTATACTTTAGACCATTTTAGATCTTTCAACATCGTGACAAAATCTGCGTTTCTTAATTTTTAATTTTAAAATTAAAGAGGTATTTGTACATTGCAGTTTAAAAAGTCAGTTGTATTACAGGGCTAATAAAAACAGCAGTTTCCTCATCTTTTTTTCTCACTAACTCCAGCTCTCAGTCTTCGGAGGCAGTTTCATTTCTGTTTCATGTTTGATGTTTGTTATCATTTTTCAGAAAGCGGTCATTCTTCCTGTTGTGTTGGCCGGGCTATAATTGCCCAGACCCATGGGAACCCCTCGCTTCCCTCCGTCTCTCTGGCACACCTATGATGTGCAAGATGTGCTGCTGTGCTAAGCCATTTTCTCTGCTTGCTCATGGCAGGATAACCGGCCCTACCGTGAGAAACGCTTTTTGGGAGAGACTGTTACCCATAAACGATGTTGTGATTCAGGATGCAGTTGAGGTATTTGCTCTTCTGTGCCGCTTTTCTTTGAGAGCCCTAGGCAGAGCTAATTTCTCCTTCTGTGTCTTGACACCTGTGACTAATTCTGCTTTATTCTTTCTACTTTAGATCTGTTTGCACTAGACATGTGCTTATGTGATCTGTCTCCATCTTTTCTTAGTGTATTCTGATGTTTTGGAGAATGTTCCCGTATCCTGAGACAGTGTAGGCTCCCAGTCGTAGCTAATAATCCATTTGGATTGACTGAACATCCTATTTTCTGGCAAGCATATTATTGTTGTGCCCTTGATCACTAATACCCACTGAAAGCTGTGCCAAAAACTGTTTTAAATGCTTTCGCTTGGGAGGCAATACTTTGTGGTGGTTAGGGGTGTGGCCAGAATGCCTGGGTTCAGAGAAACAGGCAAGCTTCTTTGCCTCTCTGTGCGTCAGCTTCCTTACCTATAAACTAGAGATAATTCCTACCGTTATGGGGATTAGATTAGTGCATCTAAAGTGTACAGTGTCTTCTAGTCGGTTTACTCTATATCTTTATTGGGCTATTGCCTGCTATAATAGCATTGGAACCTGTGAATGAAAGTCAAAGTAAAATGACAAATCAATGTCATATTTAAAACATTTAGCGCTTTGAAATTCTTTGTATATAAATAGATTCTGAAATTATCTCTAGGGACAGTAACAGATTATGGAATTTTTTTTAAGCTTAAATTTCCCCTCAGGAGGAATTTTATTGATGACTCCGGTTTGTTTCCTCCCCAAAGGCCAATTACAACCAAATGAAGTGAAGAGTAACCTGAATATTTTATTGTCTTCATAATAAAACAGAAGCTGAAGCTTAGAACTGGATCACTTGGCCCTTTCTCTGTGAATTTCCTGCTGGTTCAAAATGTTGACATCTCTTAACAGCCAACATTCTCTGAGGTCTGCAACTGGGGTCTCCACTGTCCAGCCCCTGCTCAGCCTTCCCTGTAGCTTGAGCCTTCTTCCAGAAGTCAGCGTAGTCTGCCCACCATGGTCACTCCTCCTGTCACAACGCAGCTTTCCCTGGGCAGACAGGCTCTAGGCCCCTTTTAACACCATGTCACTTCATGGGGTTGGTGCTTGCCACACAGTTTACAGGTTGATGGGTTTTAGGAACATTCACCATGTTGACCGGAGTGCTCTGAGCATGGGAAGAAAGAGGGTGGGCTGGAAATGGAAGTATACAGATTATGGCATTGAGGTCATAAACTGAGAGAAGTAAAGTGTTACATGCCTGCTAGAGTATTGGTTTCTTTAATGTACTCAGATATTCGAATTCACTTAAACATACGGAAATAGATCGAATGGCATGCTTTTCTCTTTCTAAGAAAGGTTTTATGCAGCCCATCAACACATTTGAAATGTGACATAGTTTGTCTTTTTTAATTTTTTTTAAGATTTAAGATTTATTTTTATTTTATTTGAAAGGCAGAGTTAACAGAGAGAGAATCTTCTACTTGCTGGTTGACTACCCAAATGACTGCAGCAGTCATGGCTGAGCCCTGCTAAAGCCAGGAGCCAGGAGCTTATTCCGGGTCTCCTATTTGGGTGGCAGGGGCCCAGGCACTTGGGCCATCTTCTGCTGCTTTCTCAGGTGCTTGAAGAGGGAGCAGGATGGTAAGTGGAGCAGCTAGGACTTGAGCCAGCGCTCATATGGGATGCTCGCATTGCAGGCTGTGGCTTAACCCACTACGTCACAATGCCAGCCCCATGATTTGTCTTCAGTTTGGCAGGCTGCTCTGCTCTGTTCTCCCTGCAGAGACTGTGTGCTGAGGGAAGGGAAACCTCTTTCATTCATTCAGCAGTCATAGAACACTTGCGCATATGCCAGATATTATAGATTACAATGTTTTCTTAAGGAACCACCATCTTAACATCTTTTCAGTAATAGCAAAATCAGATGTTCTGACAGAACATACTTCTGGTCCCAGAATTCCATTTATAATGTTAAGTAAATGGTGTGGACATGTGCACAGAAATTCATGTTCAAGGTGTTCACTAATCTATTAGCTACAGAAACAATACAAAATAGAGTTTTGGTCCATCCATTATATTTTCCAGAGTTTCACTTAGAAACATGATGTTATGTAATTGAAAAATTGGAAGTGGTATATTTACATATAGGTGGATAAAGAGTTCAGTCAGTTGATTTCCATTCCTTCATAATGGGGTGATAAAGTGCTCATATCCAAGTTAGAGCCTCAGTTCCACCACTTGCTATATGTAGGACTCTGAAGTGGGTGGTGGTTAACAATTCTGTAAATCTTGGGGCCAGCGCTGTGGCGTAGTGGGTAAAGCTGCTGCCTGCAGTGCCGGCATCCATATGGGCGCCGGTTTTAGTCCTGGTGGCTCTACTTCCGATCCAGCTCTCTGCTATGGCCCAGGAAAGCAGTAGAAGATGGCCTAGTCCTTGGGCCCCTGCACCTGTGTGGGAGACCCGGAAGAAGCTCCTGCCTCCTGGCTTCGGATCTGCATGGCTCTGATCATTGTGGCCATTTGAGGAGTGAACAGGCGGATGGAAGACCTCTCTTTCTCTCTCTCTCTGCCTCTCCTTCTCTCTCTGTGTGTAACTCTCATTTAAATAAAATATTTTTTAAAATTCTGTAATTCAGGTTTTTTTCCATCTATAAAATGGTACAAATTAGTGGATATGAAGTTTGTTTTGAGGATTAGTGAAGCAGTGTATGGAAACCTCCACACCCCCAATAAAATTAAAAAAAAAAAAAAAAAAAAAAAAAAGCTCCGTGTGGGGACAGCATTTGACCTAGCAGTTAAGATACCAGTTGGACACCTGCATCCTATGTTGGCCTAGCAGTTAAGATACCAATGACAACACCTGCATCCCATGCTGGAGTGCCTAGCTCCAAGTCCCTGTTGTCCAGATTCCAGCTTTCTGCTGCTGTGCACCGTGCAGGCAGTAGGTGATGATGGCTCAAGCCTGGGTCAGTCCCCCATGTGGGAGACCTGGATTGAATTCCTGCCTCCTGGCTTCAGTCTGGCCCGGCCCCAGCTGTGGCCTTTGGGGGATGAATCAGCAGATGGGAGATCTGTTTCTCAGCCTTTCAAGTAAAAAGAAAAAAAAATACATTTTTTATAAGAAGCTCAGTAAATGTTGTGTATAACAATTTCTTATTGTTACTATATTTCTTTGTGTTCATTCCCTGCTTAATGAGATTTCTGCACTGCCTTCAGTGAGCCGAAACCAGGAATGGCAGTGTTTTATTTGACCAGACAACTCACACCGCTTTGTAATTTTAGCCACACAGAGTTTTCTCAGGCTTTTGCCACCCTCTACAGATCTGTCCCCTGTCCCCTCTCCTCTGTATCTGCCAGTTGCGAAGGAGGGGAAATAGCAGTTACATGAGTTTTGGGTCTACGATCTTTGCTGTAAATCTTCTGTGGTCTCTGTACACATGCTCTCCCTGTTCTGTGTTGGAGTTCACGTACTTTTTGTTCTTGTGCTTATTTTGACAGGGGTCCTTTTTTTGTTTGGTTTTTAATGCTTTGGCTGTTACTGTTGTCTCATAATATAAATTATTCCTCATAAGAAGGTTGTGATTCAGAACTAGCTTTAGGTCCTTTTTAGCACTGTTTCTTCTAGGCCACTTGTAAAATGCAAATATTGTTAGTTCTTAAGGCTGACACAGACATGTGTCATTTAGAGAGTTAGATTTTGTTTGAACTTTTTCCTCTTATACCCCTAAATAGAAAACTCCTGCCATGTTTAACATAAGATTTTCAAATGTAAATGAACTTTTTTTCTAAGGTATTATAGTGTCCTTAAGGTGGACGAGTTATGACCAAAATTTTTTTTAAATTTTAAAACATTTTTGAGAAGTAGCGAGTGACAGACAGACAGACAGGGCTCCCCTCTGTGGTTCATTTCTCAGTTCCTGCAATGTTTGGGACCTTGGCTGAGGTTGGAGCTGGGAACCAGGAATCCAGGACTTCAATTATGTTCGCCATCACTACTGCCTCTGAGGGTTTACATTAGCAGGAAGCTAGAGTCAGGTGCCAAAGGCAGTTAATTATAATGATCAGAAATCATATAATAACAAAAACTTTTTATTACAAAGTATATAAACAGTTGGCTTTTGGGGCTGACACTGTGGCATAGTAGGTTAAGCCTCTGCCTGGGGCGCTGACATCCCAAAACTGTCAAAAGAAGCTCCTGGCTTCCAATCAGCCCAGCTCCAGCTGTGGCAGCCATTTGGGGAGTGAACCAGCGTATGGAAGACCTCTCTCTCTCTGTCTCTTCCCCTCTAATAAATATTTATTTGAGAGGCAGAGTTGCAGACAGAGAGAGGAGGAGAGAGAGAGAGCTTCCATTTGCTTGTTCACTCCCCAAATGGCTGCCACAACTACTGGGCTGATTGAAGGTCAAGAGCCAGGAGCTCCTCCTGGGTCTCCCACGTGGATGCAGGGGCCCAAGCACTTGGACCATCTTCTGCTGCTTTCCCAGGCCATCAGCAGGGAGCTGGATCGGAAGTGGAGCAGCCAGGATACGAACCTGGCACCCATATGGGATGCCAGTTCTGCAGGAAGAGGCTTAATCTACTATGCCACAGCACCTAGCCCAGGAGTTGGGTTTTAAACTTGAATTTCATATGAGTATTTTTATACAAATCCAGGAATAATTCCATGTGGTATTAACTTAATATTGACTTATTTGAAAGGCAAGATGAAGACGTTTTAATGCTATCATTCAGCTGAGAATCAGACAGTAGGTTCCTTGGTTAAGTTGCTTAGCTCATAAAATCTCAACTACTGCTGTTCAGTAACATAACTGTAGTGCATGATCATCATGAAACCTAAATTCTATGATTTAGCCCTCCAAAACTATCAAATGTAGGTTTTCCCCTATGACATTTTAGTACATTAGTTACACATTAGACATCAATGTACATTTCCAAAGGCTTGGCTTGTTTTTTGTTTCTTAATTTAATCTGAAAAAGCATCACTTTCTTTTAAAGCTGTATTTGATTTTGTTCTGCTTGTTCTTCTATTTATTAAAACATACAGTAGTTCCCATTATCCGTGGAGGACATGTTCCAAGGTCCTCAGTGCATGTCTGAAGCTGTGGATAGTACCAAACCCTAAGTATGCTAGGTTTCTTCTTGGGCGTACATACCTGGGATAAAGTTTAATTTATAAACTAGGCACAGTAATAAGAGCTTAACAACTCACTAGTAATGAAATGAAATAATTATAACCATATACTATAATAAAATTGCCATTATTACTACTCTTGCACTACGGGGCCCTCTTAAGTGAAAGAAGTGTTAACTTGAAACCAAAGCAATGTGATAGAGCCACAGTTGATCTGAAAACCAAGATGGCTATCAAGTAGCAGATGGATAGTGTTTGCAGTGTGGATATACTGGACAGAGATAATTTTGCCTGATAATACAGGATTTCAATACACTACTCAGAATGACATGCAATTTTAAACTTTTGTTTATTTTATGGATTTTCCAGTAAAACCCATAGATATCAAAGTCGACGTACCATAGTTTCACCTTTGTGTGGTAACTGGCTCCTGAGACTTTCAAAAAAGAGTTTAGTTCTCCAGTGTCCCCCTTCCCACAAGCCTTGTAACACATTTTACTGGCAAGCAGTAAAGAGATCTGAGCTTCAACATTCCAGACATTGGAAAAAGCGTTACTGAACTGTAGAAACAGACTTGTAGTGAAATCTGGCAGAGGAAGAGGAGTGTGTCCCAGCCTATGACGATCAGGCACTGACTTATTTGCATTGCTTTGACAGAGGGTTAAATAGTTTGCTATACTGGTGCTTTACTGAGTTATTGGTTGAAGAAAAAGAGGAATATTTAGGGCCTTTTGTTATTTTTTACATTTCTGACCTTCAAGAGACTCTGGGAGATGGGGGTTGCTGTTTGAGGGTAGACCCTCACGTGCAAAGCACCTGCTGGGAAGAAAGCTGTTGGGAATATATAGGCTGGTTGTCATCATACTGGAATGATTTCTCTTACCTTAATGAAAGCTAATTGCATATGTTTATTTTCCTGTGTCATCACTTCTCCTTGGCACAGTGTTCTAAAACTGCCTATGCATTTCTCACTTTCTAAGTTAGCAAGTTGGTAATCCATAATTTATAAAAATATAAGGTATAAAAATTTTAAAAATAATTTATAAAAAGCCATCACAGGATGAATCTGTTGGTTGAAAGTGAGCAATAGGGGATGACGCTATGGCACAGGAGGTTAAGCCACTGCTTGGAGGAATGCTGGTTTGAGTCCTGGCTGCTCCACTCTGACCCAGCTCCCTGTTAATATACCTGGAAAGCAACAGAGGATGTTCCAAGTCCTGGGCTCCTGCTCCCACATGGGAGACCCAGATTAAGCTCCTGGCTCCTGGTTTTAGCCTGGCCCAGCCCTGGCTGATGTGGTCATTTGGGGAGTGAACCAGCAGATGGAAGATCTCTTTCTCTCCCTCTCTAACTCTGCCTTTCAAATAAATAAATGAATCTCTTTTTTTTTTTTTCATAAAAAAGTGAGCAATATATTTTGTGTTTAGGGAGGTTGAAAATAGTCTATGTCCCCTACCCTCCTTGGATAAAGGGCAGGAGAAAATGGATGTTACCCGTACCTGATGTATCATTGGGGGATTCTTGAAGACAGTAAAAACTAATATAAGCATATGATGTATTTATAAAGGATGTTGAATAGAGCTCAGAGGCTCATCAGATTCATGGCTAATAAGCAGGTAGAAACAGTGTCCAAAATCACATTGTACAGCTATTCCTGTGAGGATGCCAGTACCACCTAGAGCCAGACAGATGCCATGACCTGCTCCAGTGACACTGCTGGCTCTGGATGACTAAATGCTGCCACTCTGACTTGACGTTCCTGCAATTTTTCCACCATTAGAGTGAGAGCAACTTTGCTCCCTGCTTCTGCTTCTCCTGCTTTCTAGTTACTCATTGCTAGTCTGGGCTAGGCATGTGTGTTTGGCAAGCCACATGTCCTAGGTGTATTGGAAATGTGGGGTAGTGGTTAACCTGCTGAAATCATGAAATGGGTGAAGTTTTCAAAGTTAAGACACAGAAAGGGCCGGCGCCACAGCTCACTAGGCTAATCCTCCGCCTTGCGGCGCCAGCACACCGGGTTCTAGTCCTGGTTGGGGCGCCGGATTCTGTCCCGGTTGCCCCTCTTCCCGGCCAGCTCTCTGCTGTGGCCAGGGAGTGCAGTGGAGGATGGCCCGAGTACTTGGGCCCTGCACCCCATGGGAGACCAGGATAAGCACCTGGCTCCTGCCATCGGATCAGCGCGGTGCGCCGGCGGCAGCGCGCCGGCCGTGGCGGCCATTGGAGGGTGAACCAACGGCAAAGGAAGACCTTTCTCTCTGTCTCTCTCTCTCACTGTCCACTCTGCCTGTCCAAAAAAAAAAAAAAAAAAAAAAAAAAAATTTAAAAAGACACAGAAAGGTAGCCTTGTAAAATCAAGTGAGGAAAATTCAAGCAGACCAAAAGAATGGTTAGACGTTCACTGCACCCGATGTTACAGATACAGCATCTGTTGAGCCCTCACTATATGTCAGACACATCTATTTGTGTGTTATTCTTACTGTCTTAGTGGCATCATTTTAGAGATGAAGAAATGGGCTGAGAGAAAGTAACCTGCCTCAGTACAGTTAGCTGTAGCAGAGTTGGGATACACAAACTCTGCATTGCGACTCCTAAGCCTGTGCTCACAGCCACTGCATTAAATGGACTCTTGGAATGCTGTTTTTTCTGGTCTATTTAGCCCCAAATTTTGTAAATGAATCTGTTAGATTGAATGCACCAAGTTTTTTTTTAGCTCTTGTATCTAGCATGTGTATATGTATGCATTTTAAAGAAAGAAAGTTGTGGCGGGACTGCCGCTGTGCCGTAGCGGGTTAAGCCGCCGCCTGCAGTGCTGGCATCCCATATGGGCACTAGTTCGAGTCCCGGCTGCTCCACTTCCAATCCAGCTCTCTGCTGTGGCCTGGGAAAACAGTGGAAAATGACACAAGTCCTTAGGCCCACGCACCTATGTGGGAGACCTGAAAGTAGCTCCTGGCTTCAGATCGGTGCAGCTCCAGCCATCTGGGGAATGAACCCACAGATGGAAGGCCTCTGCCTCTGACTCTCTTTAACTCTTCCTTTCAAATAAATAAATAAATCTTTAAAAAAAAAAAAAAGAGTTGGGGCTTTAACTTTTATTCTGTTTTCCACGAATAGTTGAATAATTCCTGATTATTTTTATGATTTTGTTACTATTTTTCTTTTTTTAATTTGACAGGTAGAGTTATAGACAGTGAGAGAGAGAGACAGAGAGAAAGGTCTTCCTTCTGTTGGTTCACCCCCCAAATGGCTGCCACGGCCGGAGCTGCTCCGATCCGAAGCCAGAAGCCAGGTGTTTCTTCCTGGTCTCCCATGCGGGTGCAGGGGCCCAAGCACTTGGGCCATCCTCCACTGCCATCCCAGGCCACAGCAGAGAGCTGGACTGGAAGAGGAGCAACCCAGGACTAGAACTGGTGCCCATATGGGATGCCGGCACCATAGGTGGAGGATTTACCTAGTGAACCACAGCGTCGGCCCCTTGTTACTATTTTTGTAATTTGTGTTTTTTTTTTTTTTTTTTTTTTTTTTTTTTTTTTTTTTACAGGCAGAGTGGACAGTGAGAGAGAGAGACAGACAGAAAGGTCTTCCTTTGCTGTTGGTTCACCCTCCAATGGCCGCCGCGGCCGGCGCGCTGCGGCCGGCGCACCGCGCTGATCCGATGGCAGGAGCCAGGAGCCAGGTGCTTCTCCTGGTCTCCCATGCGGGTGCAGGGCCCAAGCACCTGGGCCATCCTCCACTGCACTCCCTGGCCACAGCAGAGGGCTGGCCTGGAAGAGGGGCAACCGGGACAGAATCCGGCGCCCCGACCGGGACTAGAACCCGGTATGCCGGCGCCGCTAGGCAGAGGATTAGCCTAGTGAGCCGCGGCGCCGGCCTTTGTAATTTGTTTTGCCTTAGACCACAACCTGATAAAATGATTTCCTTTTGAACATCAATGTTTACACAAATGAGCTACTGAGTGTAAGAGACAGGCAGATACAGGCAAGGGAAGATAGAGTGATCAAGACTGTAGGAGAAAGGGAGGAGTGTCTCTCTTTCTCCCCCTAGCCCCCACACATTGTGCACACACACAGCTTGAGAAGGAGTAGAGACAAATACATAAGAAGGAAAGGGGGACAGACGTATCATCTTTTTTTTTTTTTTTTTAAGATTTATTTATTTATTTGAAAGGCAGAGTTACAGAGAGACAGGAGAGGCAGAGAGAGAGAGAGAGGTCTTCCACCCACTGGTTCACTCCCCAATTGGCCACCACAGCCAGAGCTGCGCCGATCCGAAGCCAGGAGCTTCTTCCGGATCTCCCATGCAGGTGCAGGGACCCAAGGACTTGGGCCATCTTCCACCGCTTTCTCAAGCCATAGCAGAAAACTGTATCAGAAGTGGAGCAGCCTGGACTAAAACCCGCGCCCATATGGGATATTGGCCCATTCAGGCCAGGGTGTTAACCTGCTATGCCATAGTGCCAGCCCCGAAATGCATTATCTTACAAATAGCATTTTTTATATCTTTTCTTACTTGTAATGGCAGGTTGAAAAGTAAACCCCCTTTTTAAAGTTTAAGTCGTTGCTTCTTGGCCTTTTGGCTAATATCAAGAGTAAAGTTTAAATCAGTGTTTCCTTTAAATAGTTAGTCTTAAGCCTCTCTATTAGTTTTTGTTTTAAATTGACTTACATATTTCTAGTTTAAAACTATAATAATATGTGATATCTAAGAGTAATAAGCAGGAGCTGTTATTTAACTTGGGAAGTAGCCAGTGAGGTTCAGTGGGATAAAATCATAAAGAAAACTTCCATAGGTTCTACCGTATCAACCAAGCTAGAGTATTTCTTCATAAACCACAACTGTCAGCTATTCCTTTAGCACAGGTCTATCTTCCAGGTTTTTTCTGTTACCAAAGCAACAGTTTGTAAGAAATTTTTTTTTAAGATTTATTTTTTGAAAGTCACAGTTACACAGAGAGAGAAGGAGAGGTAGAGAGAGAATGAGAGAGAGAGGTCTTCCATCTGCTGGTTCACTCCCCAAATGGTTGCAACAGCCGGAGCTGAGCCAATCTGAAGCCAGGAGCCAGGAGCATAAATAAGTAAATATTAAAAGGAAAAAAAAAAGTGTTACATTATTCATTCAATGCCTTTGGAACTAAATGGGCAGCTATAAATTTTGTAGATCAAATGCCTCTCCACACACACACTTGTAGATTGTCTAAATGTGGGCTGGGTGTTAGGGAGAGAAGATACTCCATGCAAGATTAAATGTCTATGAAATTAGAATGACTTTTGTAGTCTTTAAGTATTACAATTTTCAATATGGGATATACTCTGCTTTTTGTCTTTACCTCCATCTGATCTTTCCTAGGATATAAGTTTTAACTTGAGAACTATTATTTCTTTGTGAATTTCTTGTTCTTGGTCCAGAGCAAGCTGTATAAAATGATTTTTATGTATGCAATTAATGTTGTATGTTCCTCTAGCTTACTACTTCACTCTGAGATTTATACCTCTTGTATAAACTGTTATAAACTAGCAATTCTCAAATAAGCAGTAGTGCTTTTTTTGGGCCACAGGTTGGCAATAGGATATTGGCATATACACGGTATCTTATCTTCAGGGACATTAACTAATGGTGAATTTAATCATCTATAAGAGATGCCTTGCTGGGCCAGAACAGCAATCCATTCAGCCCAGACTGTCTTGGAGTAGCTTGCAAGAAGGAAATAGACTGCTTATTGAGATCCCATAATTCTTAAGGGCATATCTGCTATTTCTAATTTCCCAAACTTACACGCTGTATTCAGAACTTGTACATTTTTTTAAACTATGGTGTCACGGTGTGTTGTGATTCATATACATATTTATGTATGTTATGTATGTATGTATTAAACTAAAATGTCTATACAGATTTGTTGAAATGGGTAATTCGGGGTGGGGGGCCTCCATACTATTCTTGTTTATAAGCTGTTTTAGTTTCTTCACCTGTAAAATATAAAATAATTTCACAGGTTTTTTTTCCCACTCCCAAAATATTTGCCTTTTTTTTTTTTTTTTAAGATTTGATTTATTTGAAAGACACAGAGAGAAGGGTCTTCCATCTGCTGGCCACTCCCCAACTGGCCACAATGGCTGGAGCTGAGCTGATCTGAAGCCAGGAGCCAGGAGCTTCCTCTGGGTGCAGGGGCCCAAGGACCCAGGCTATCCTCTGCTGCTTTCTCAGGTGTACTAGCAGGGAGCTGGATCAGAAGTGGAGCAGTTGGTACTCAAACCAGCTCACCCCATAGGGATGCCAGCACTGCAGGCGGTGGCTTTACCTGCTGCTCTATCGCCAGCCCCTGCTGTTGTTTCTAATATGGCCAGTCCTGAGGGTTTGTTTTTTCCATTATTCCTACTGTTTTTCTGATAGGCATTTATTTATTAATGGATTTAATTTTTACTTATTTATTTGAGAGACAACGAGCTCCTATCTGCTAGTTCATTCCTCACGTGTCTGCAGCAGCCAGGGTTGAGCTAGCGTTGAAGCTGGACTTTCAATCCAGGTCTCTCATGGATGGCAGGAACCCAATTACTTGAACTATAACTGCTTCTTTACAGAGTGTTCATTAGCAGGAAACTAGAGACAGGAGCTGGAGCTGGGAATCTGTCTAGGTACTCTGATGTGGGACACAAGCGTCTTAGCCAGTAGTCTAATATAGAGAGCAAATTCTTGATGTATAATGAAGGAGACATATATTAGGGAAGGCCATGGAATTGGTTTGAATTATCTTATGACTGTAATTAAAAGCTTTATTTATTTCACAGGAAGCAGTATTTCATAGCAGCAGGTCAGAGAAAGTCATAGCTTATACTGAGTGTTTTGGGATATGGATTTATTGAAGACCCTTTCCTGAGACAGGAATTCTGCATCTCAGTTTCTTGGGAACTGATCGGAGACATTGGTCATTCCTTCTTTCATTGTCCACTGTGCAGTGCCCACCATAGGAAGTTACATTAGAGTTTGGTTGTGGGAAAGATGGTCTCTATATCCTATATGTTGCTGAAAAGTAGTTAGAGCTTACCAGAAGAGTAAAGATAGCATTTTTTTCCTAGTAGAAAGGGGAGGAATTAAGAAAGAAATTTAATTTTTTGAAGTTGTGGACTATACCCTAGAAAATAAAAGGGATTGAAGAGTTCTTTTTAAAACTGCTACTAGGGTTGTGGCACAGCAGGTTAAGCTGCCACCTGTGATGCTGACATCCCGTGTAGTTGCTGGATCATGTCCTAGCTGCTCCACTTCCAATCCAGCTCCCTGCTAATGTACCTGGGAAAGCAATGGAGGATGATCCGAGTGCTTGGGCCCCAGCTACTCAGGTGGAGATCCTGATGAAGCTCCTGGCGCCTGGCTTGGGCTGGTGCTAGCCTCAGCTATTGGCGGCAATTTGGGAAGTGAACCAACAGATAGAAGATTCTCCATCTCTCTCTCTCTCTCTCTCCCTCTCCCTCGCCCTCGCCCTCTCTCCCTCTTTCTGTAACTCTGCCTTGCAAATTAAAAAAAAATCTTTAAAAAGAAATTGCTTCCACTTCTGAGGCAGTTAATGGAGTGATGCAGCAGTGTCTGGGGCACACAGATGAAGATGCCCTGTTGCTGAAGAGGCTGTCAAATAGGCAAATATGGAGGTCTCCTGATCTTCAAGTAACCCATTGCCTTGAAATACTGTCAGTGGCAAATGTGCTTTAAAACTAAGCTGCTCTTCATGGTGAATGTTTGTATATTGCATTAAAATTCATGACAAACAACAAAGCCACAGACTCCTGATTGTAGTTTTGTGTGCATCTCTTATGCATAATACTTTTTTTTTTTTTTTTTTTGACAGGCAGAGTGAACAGTGAGAGAGAGAGAGACAGAGAGAAAGGTCTTCCTTTTGCCGTTGGTTCACTCTCCAGTGGCCACTGCTGCCGGTGCACTGCTGATCTGAAGGCAGGAGCCAGGTGCTTCTCCTGGTCTCCCATGGGGTGCAGGGCCCAAGCACTTGGGCCATCCTCCACTGCACTCCCGGGCCACAGCAGAGAGCTGGCCTGGAAGAGGGGCAACCGGGACAGAATCCGGTGCCCTGACCGGGACTAGAACCTGGTGTGCCGGCGCCGCAAGGCGGAGGATTAGCCTAGTGAGCCGCGGCGCCGGCTATGCATAATACTTTAAACATAGAAGAAAACCCCCTCTGAAAATTTTTGATGTTTTAAATGGAAGCATGATGTTAAGATGTGATATTTGGTTGATTACTTAATAAGTTCATTTTATGGCATGGCCTAGGAAGTGAGTAGCATGTCTGATTACAAAACAAAAGTTGTAAAATGTGACAATTGTCCGTGGTGTGTGTCAGTGTATGCAAGAGGAAGGAGGGAAGAGAAGGATGAGACAAACACTGACTATAGGGAAATTGTGTGGTAAAGCTTCCAGAAATAGTGCATACCCTTATAATACAAAAGAAGGAGCCAGTGCTGTGGCATAGTGGGTGGAGCCACTGCCTACAGTGCCGGCATCCCACATGGGCACCAGTTTGAGTCCTGGCTGCTCCACTTCCCATCCAGCTCTCTGCTGCAGCCTGTGTAAGAAGTAGAAGATGGCCCAAGTCCTTCGGCCCCTGCATCCACATGGGAAACCCAGAAGAAGCAGCTCCTGGCTCCTGGCTTCAGATGGGCCCAACTCTGGGCCTTTGGCTGTTTGAGGAGTGGACCAGCAGATGGAGGACCTTTCTGTCTCTCCCTCTCTGTCTGTAACTCTACCTCTTAAATAAATAAATAAAATCTTAAAAAATACAAAACAAAAAGTAGACAACATAGGTGATGCCCCCATTTATTGATTTCAAATCCATACAGACAACCCCAGTAAATTTTGTTTGTTTTATTTATTTTAAAGAGTGACAGAAGGAGAGAGAGAAAGTTTTCTTCTACTGTTCACTCCCCAAATGTCCGCAACAGTCAGGGTTGGGCCGGGTCAAAGCCAGAAGTCAGAAACTCCATCCAGGTCTCGCACATAGATGACAGGAGCACAGGTGTTTGGGAAAAACCTGCTGCTTCCCAGATGTGCTAGCAGGAAGCTGGATCAGAAACAGGTGGGACCCTATCCTAGGCACTCTGACATATTATATGGCATCCCAAGCAGCTGCCTAACCTGCTTTGCCACAATGCCAGCTCTCCATTATCTTATGTAGTGTTAATTTTAGATTTTTACCCCACGTTTTGTTGCTGAGAAAGAAACATTGAAGTCCTGGAGATTGTCTTTTAAAAAAGTAAATAAAGGTTGTTGTATTTATAATTTGTATCTGGAGATTGTCTTCTCTCTCCTGTCCTCTTCCCCTCACTGCAGTGAATTGAGATTTTGAAGGAGCTTTTTCCTTAAGTGTTAATTCTTGCTGAAAATCCCTAAGGCTCAAAAATCTAGAAGACTAACATGTATGTAGTCCTTTGGGAAACTTTAAATCGATCTATCAAGTTTCTCCTGTGTGTCAATCAGTAAGTTATATTGATGTTAAGTGGCATACTTTTTCCTTCGTGGTGATGATTTGTTCCAAGGAATTTTGACCTTCTCCAGATAACTGAGGTTATTAACATAGCAAAGCCACATTTCTTGGGTAACACATCCTGATAGTTAAGAAATCACCTTGATTTTTTTTTAAACCTATGTTGGAGCTGGTGTTTGGTGCAGTAGTTCACTTACTGCTTGAGACACCTGTATTTCATGCATCCCTTGTGCCTCGTTGAGTGCTGGCCACTTTGCTTCCTGCGCATGTGCACTCTTGGAGGTAGCAGGTGATGGCTCAAGCACTTGGGTCCCTGCCAACCATGTGGGAGACCTGGATGGAGTTCTTGGTTTCAGCCTGGCCCAGCCCTGGATGTTGCAGGCATTTTGGACTGAAGCAGCAGATAAAGGATCTTTCACTGTCTCTGTATGTCTCGCTCTTTCAAATAAAATGAAAATAAATAAAAATTAAAATATGTTACTTCTGCTGTGTCATAGGCAGTAATTACATCTAATAACCAAGTAAGTTTATAATTAGAAAATATTGCTATGCAGTATTTTTGATGAGAGACACCTTAGTTTTACAGTTTTTAGTATTCAGTGAAAGAAATATACAGGAAACTGAGGGCTTTATTTAGGGGAAAAAGAAGTCTAGAAGCTTAGTTGGTTCCATACCAGGCAGAGAGCAGGTCAGGAGCCACATGGAGCAAGAGTGCAGTTAGAAGCAGCCACAGGTAACATAGTGCAGGCAGCAAAGCAGAGAACAACAGCCAAAAAGCTGTCCGCCCAGAGGCTTGGAGCAACAAGGGAGGGGGCCCACCTTGCTCCAGGCCTATTATTTACTCTCAAAGGGGCGTGGTTATGGAGTCTTATTGGCAGGTGGGCATCCAGGTGAGATCTAGTAGGGATATGAGATCATGAAAGGGGACAGGATGAGGGCGTGGTCTCCAGTTTACAAATCTAATCAATTCGAACCTATCTGCCTGCCTATATCATTTCCCCCTCAAAGATTCTAGACCTTAATCTTAAGGGATGCTGAAGGGTTTAGAATCATCATAATCTATAGTTGCTTCCTGTTTATTAGGGGCATAGGCCCTGCCTGTCCTGGGTCTGAAAGTCTCTGCCTATTTCATCTCACAAATTTGTTTTATGAGCTGGAGAATTTTCAGTCACTACCAATGGCTGTGTCCCCTGTTTGGTCAGTATTCTCAGAAGTCGTTGAGTTTTGAAACATATAAGTTTGTCAATTAGCACAAGCAAAACTGGAACAAAACCAATTGCAAGTGGTGTGCCCCTTAAGATGGAAAGAACTCCCAAGATAGTGGGTGGTGATAGGCTACCCTTATGTATATTATAAAACCATATAGAGAATTATATGAGTATTGAGAATTATAATAGGAGAACCCTGAAGGAGTTTTCTTGTCAATAATAGCTCCCAAAGAGTATCAAAAGAAGAGGCAGGTATGGCATATCTGCCTTCAGGTACAGCAGTCTTGATGTGAGGAAAGCAAAAGCTTTACTTATCTCTTTGCTCTTTGAAAAGATATTTAAATGTTTGATTGGCTTAAGGCATAATCAGGCATGTCTTTTGAGTTCACCTATGAAGGTTTTTTTTTTTTTTTTTTTTTTTTTTTTTTTTTTGACAGGCAGAGTGGACAGTGAGAGAGAGAGAGAGACAGAGAGAAAGGTCTTCCTTTGCCGTTGGTTCACCCTCCAATGGCCGCCGCGGCCAGTGCGCTGCGGCCGGCGCACCGCGCTGATCCGATGGCAGGAGCCAGGAGCCAGGTGCTTTTCCTGGTCTCCCATGGGGTGCAGGGCCCAAGCACCTGGGCCATCCTCCACTGCACTCCCGGGCCACAGCAGAGGGCTGGCCTGGAAGAGGGGCAACCGGGACAGAATCCGGCGCCCCAACCGGGACTAGAACCCGGTGTGCCGGCGCCGCTAGGCGGAGGATTAGCCTAGTGAGCCGGGCGCCGGCCACCTATGAAGGTTTAAGAGGAGACATTTAATCCTAATTTTACTGAGGTAGTCGTGCTCTGTAGCACCTGGTAAGATCCCTTCTATTTAAGCTGTAATTGATCTGAAGAGGATCTTTCTATGAGTGGCTTGCTCAGGAATTCCTAATGTTGGAGCTTCTGTTAAAAGTTCTTTAATTCTTTGGAATACCTTTTGTAGCTCCCTTGTCCAGCACAGTGCATCTGTGTCAGGGCCTTTTAAAGTTTTGTGTAAAGGGTTGGAATCCAGATCCTGAAATCCTTATTCCATAGAATCCTGCCATCAGGGATTCCCAGTGTTGGAGCTTCTGTTAAAAGCTCCTTAATTCTTTGGAACAACTTTTGTAGCTCCCCTGTCCAGCACAATGTGGGTCAGGGCCTTTCAAAGCTTCGTACAAAAACTTGGAATCCAAATCCTGGAGTCCCTATTCCACAGATTCCTGCGATTTCCCGAAATGTCCTTAGTTGCTTTTTAGTCTGTGGTGCCCCTCTACATAGAATAGCTTCCTTTCTCTTGACTGAAAGAGCACACTTTCCTGGGGTTAGAATATATCCCAGGTAAACTACCTCTTGTTTAGAAACCAAAGCTTTTGTTTGGGAAATTCTGTATCCTTACTTTCCCAGATTTTGGGTTTAATGGGATGCAGAAGAAATTATCCCTTAGGCAAAGGTTTAGCACACAATAGGATGCATTGAAACAACTGTCTCATTAGTAGCCATAAGGCCTTTAACCATTCTGTACTTTGTATTTGACTTTATGTTAAATACACGGATCAAAGAGTCCATGTTTGAGACACTTAATCAACTTTAAAGGAGCACCCAAGATTACAAGCAATGGAATTGGACACATAGACATAACTAAACTTATGATATGTAAGAATTTAACACACTAGAACAAAGAAAATCTGGGAACAAGTTTTACCATTAATTCTAATATTGTAAGTCTTTGAAGACAGAGGTCCTGCATCAGAAGTTAGTACACAAATGACTCCTGTTGTTGATTTAACAATTAACATTCATATATATGACATCAGTGATCACCCAAGGCTCTTGACATGAACTGCCTAGACTATGAAAGCCTTTTGAGTCCATGAACTCCATCAGTATTTAAAGGCCATAAGCAAAGTGGAAGTTCTTTCCTCCCTTCAGAGAAAAATATAATTCTTTTTTGAGGATCATTTCTTTCCAGTGGGGTCTTATTGTGGTCCTCTGTGAAGGGACAGTTTTCCATGCCAGAAATGCTCTCGTGGGCTTTTCAGCCAGACCAGAATGCCTTTAGGGCTGACTCTGAGGTCAGAGTGCTACTTAAAGTAATTGCCATTCTATGGGCCTACTATATGGATTGCTTCCGTGTTGGAGCATTTAGTCTCCTTTAATCCTATCTATCATTTTTTTTTTTTTTTGACAGGCAGAGTGGACAGTGAGAGAGAAAGAGAGAAAGCTCTTCCTTTCTCCGTTGGTTCACCCTCCAATGGCCGCTGCGGCCGGTGCACCATGCTGATCCGAAGCCAGGAGCCAGGTGCTTCCTCCTGGTCTCCCATGCAGGTGCAGGGCCCAAGGACTTGGGCCATCCTCCACTGCCTTCCCAGGCCACAGCAGAGAGCAGGACAGGAAGAGGAGCGACCGGGACAGAATCTGGTGCCCCAACCGGGACTAGAACCCTGTGTGCTGGCGCCACAGGCAGAGGATTAGCCTGTTGAGCCATGGCACCGGCAATCCTGTCTATCATTATTAACTTGACCCCATCTATATGATCACTTTAACACTGAATCCTATCTATATGATTATTTTAACAATTAAGATGATACTTTTCTAGTGACACTTTAAAAATCAGATTTTGTTGGCCGGCGCTGCAGCTCAATAGGCTAATCCTCCACCTAGCAGCGCCGGCACACCAGGTTCTAGTCCCGGTCGGGACGCCAGATTCTTTCCTGGTTGCCCCTCTTCCAGGCCAGCTCTCTGCTCTGGCCAGGGAGTGCAGTGGAGGATGGCCCAAGTGCTTGGGCCCTGCACCCCATGGGAGACCAGGAGAAGCACCTGGCTTCTGCTTTCGGATCAGCGTGGTGCGCCGGTTGCAGCGCGCCAGCCATGGCAGCCATTGGAGGGTGAACCAACGGCAAAGGAAGACCTTTCTCTCTGTCTCTCTCTCTCTCACTATCCATTCTGCCTGTCAAAAAAAAAAAAAAAATCAGATTTTGTTGTATATGAAAAACTAAAGCCTATCTTAATAGTATTGAAGATAAGCTGTTTCACGTGAGTTTTTTAGAAAAGAAAATTAGGAATTAAAACTCTAATTTTTTCTGTAAATTTTAAAAACTTAATGGAATACTTACATTATATCTATATAGAGATGAGAGAGAAAAATATTTTAAGTATTCAGAAAAGTACAGAAAGTATTTTGGTAAACACTTATATCCCCACTCTTAAATCTCAGCATTTCTTCCCTGACTTCTCTGAGTGTATGAAATAGCAATCAGTCATTTAGAAGCGTTTCAGGTCACTCACTGTGAATGGAAACCAATTATTCTGTGTGCTATGTGTAGCTTACTCTTAATTCCCTAAGACCTAAGGGCAGCATGTTGTTTGGATCTATACCTTAATAATCGAGATTTCTTCTTAATAGTAAATAAATAGTAAAGCAACTTTAGAAGATTGGAGCAAATTTCTTTAACTTTTGTTTATCTGTTTGAAAGGCAGAGACAGAAACTTAACAGCTGCATCTAGGCCAGGCCAAAGCCAGAAGCCAGGAACTCAGTCCATGTTGTCTGTGTATATCCCTATGGTAGGGACTCTAGTGTTTGAGCCATCACCAGCTGCTTCCCAGGGTGCACAGCAGTAGAAAGCAGTAATCAGAAGCAGAGTGGGGCCTCAGAACCAGGTACTTGGCTGATACGGGATGTGAGCATCCAAAATGGCATCTTAATGGCTGTACCAAACACCTGTCCCCCTTCTATCGTTATCTTTTTAAAAGATTTATTTATTTATTTATTTGGAAGGTAGAGAGACAGAGACAGTCTCCTGTCAGCTGGCTCACTCCCCAAAGGACCATAGCAGCTGAGGCTGAGTAAGACAGGTTAAGGCTGGTGAGCTGGGAACTCAGTCTGGGTATCCCACATGGGTGGTAGGGAATCTACTACTTGAGCCATTGCCAGCTGCCTTCCAGGATGCATATTAGCAGGAAGCTGGAATCAGGAGCGGAGTTGGGACTCAAACCCAGGCCTTCCAATATGGAACGTAGGCCCCACAAGAGTGGCATCTTAACTGCAAGGCCAAATATCTACCTTGAGCACATTTCTTAAATGCACAGCCTGGACTTACATATCACCACTGTGGGGCTGATGTGAAATTTTTTACTATCAATTTTATTCCTGGTTACTACAGAGTGTAGCAGTGAAAAAGGCAGATCTTTGAACCCTGGAGCCGTCTGATTTGGCCATGTGCTTAACCACTAATGTTTTATTAATGCTTTTCCATTGAGATATTCTGAGAATTAAATGAATAATGTTGGGCAGGCATGGTTCAGCTTGGGACATCCTCATCCCATATTAGAATCCCTGGATTCTAGTTCAGCTCCATTTCTGATCTTGGTAATGCACACACTGGCGGGGAGAAGATAGCCTGAGTACTTGGGTTGCTACCATCCATATGGGAAACCTGGAAGGAATTTCAGGCTCCTGACTTGAGCCTGGCACAGACCTGGCTAATGATGGCTTTTGGAGGGTGAACCAGTAGATGGTTTGTGTCTGTTCCTCTCTCTCTCTCTCTCCCCTCCTTTCTCTCTCTTTTTTTCTCTCTCTCTCTTTCTCTCTCTCTTTCTCTTTCTCTCTCTCTCTTTCTCTTTTTCTCTTTCTCTTTCTTTCTCACTATTGAGGGCTTTTGGAGGGTGAACCAGTAGATGGTTTGTGTCTGTTTCTCTCTCTCTCTCTCTCTCTCTCTCTCTCACACACACACACACACAAACACACACACACAAGTATGTACATACTCACATTTTCTGTCTCTCTGCCTTTCAAAAAAATATTAAAGGAAAACTGGGGCCGTTGCTATGTATGGCATAGTAGGTTAATCTCTGCCTGTAGGACTGGCATCCGATATGGGTGCCAATTCTAGTCCCAGCTGCTCCTCTTCCAATCCGGCTCTCTGCTGTGGTCTGGGAAAGCAATAGAAGATGGCCCAAGTGCTTGGGCCCCTGCACCTGCCTGGGAGACCTGGAAGAAGCTTCTGGCTTTGGATTGGCACAGCTCCAGCTGTTGCAGCCATTTGGGGAATGAACCAATGGATCGAAGATCTTTCTCTCTGTCTCTCCTCCTCTTTGTCTGTAACTTTACCTCTCAAATAAATAAAATTTAGAGAAAAAGAAGAAAAAAATGAGCTATGTCAGTATCTGGCACATAGACGTTTCTCGACAAAGGTGATTTCATGTAGTTGCACTTTCTAAAGTCTATAGTTTCTGGATGACAGGGGAACATTGCTGTATAAAAATATTCAAGGGTTCTCTGTGTTCTCAAACAAAGCAGATTTTAACATTAAATTTCATCATCCAACTCTTGGAACTCCTGCTGATTGTTTTCATTGTACTCCTGTACTCCTGGTTTATTTTTATACCTAAGGTCTGGTAGGCACATAACAAGTGCTTTGTGAACCTTAAACTAAGTGAAAAGATTGTTCAGATGAAAGGTATGTGGATAAATTAGTTTTTGGGCAATACTAGAGAACTCTTGCCAGAACTGGTATCTTTGTTTCGGTCTTCAGGGACTATTAAATGTAATCATTGAGTCATACTTGCTGTTTTCTCTGTCCCCTGGCTATCTATCTCTTAAGATTCTGAAGTTTGCCAGCCACAGGATGCTTAAAAGGCAAAGTAGGCCTCTTAGCCCAGGGGGAGTTTGTTTATTTAAAGAAAAGAATAATTAAGTTCAAACATCCCTATCATGTCATAGCTAGCTAGTGTAGTCATGTTAAGAATTAGTAAGTTCTTTTGATTCTTTATGGTGGCCATGATACCTCAAGGTAACATAAAATTGGAAGTAAACTTTCCCTGTGATTACTTGGAACTTTATGATGTAATCCCAGACAGAACTCCCTAAGGACATGGGAGAAAAGGACTGTCATATATCTTACTAGTTGTTTCTGTTCTTTTCAATATTTATTTATTTATTTGAAAGAGAGCAGGAGACAGAGAGAGAGAGATATCTTTCATCCACTGCTTCACTTCTCAGATGGCCACGTCAGCCAGGGCTGTGCCAGGCTGAAGCCAGGAGCTTCTTCCAGGTATCCCACATAGGTATAGGGACCCAAGTACTCGAACCATCTTTCACTGTTTTTCCCAGGCCTTTAGCAGGGAGCTGAATCAAACGTGGAGCAGCCGAGACTTCAAATGGCACCCATTTGGGATGCCAGCACTGCAGGCGACAGCTTTACCTGCTGCACCACAGCGCCAGCCCTATATTTGTTGTTTCTAAATGAGCCTCTTTCTTCTACCATTCTTTCTAGAGTTATGATACAAATGATTTAAAAACAAAACAATAGGGGCTGGTATTTGTGGCACAGTGGGTTAAGCTACCACTTGCAACACCAGCATGCTATATCAGAGTGCAGGGTTGAGTCCTAGCTGTTCCACTTCTGATCCAGCTCCTTGCTAATGTGCCTGGGAGAACAGAATTAACAATTCTGTAACTGGAAATGTGAATTGGAATATTAGTGAGGACTCATGATCTGTTTACTGTAATAAATACCTAGTCCTCATTCTGTGCCCTGAAAAGGCCTTGAAGCAATTTTGACCTAGTCACACAGTACACTCCTAGTCTAGTTTATGGTATCTAAATACCATTTCCCACTTTATAAGAAAGGTACCCCCTGAGTAATCAGTCAATAAGTGAGAATTCTTCTTTATAGGGTTCTTAACATTAAGCCTAGAAGGAATGACGGGATTAGAAAAATCAACATTTTAAAGCCCTTGATGAAATAATGGATCTAAAAATGGTCAGTGATTCCAAAGCAATTAGGTAAACAACCAGTGGATCAGGCTGGCAAAACTAGTTCATCTTAATATCGTTAAAAATGGGGAAAGTAGACATGTGCAGAAATATTCACCACTACCTAGGAAGTATTTGAAAGATGTCCCTCATATTACCACTTCCACCACTTACCACCATGGTCCAAGCCCACTTACTTCACATCTGCATTATCATAATTGTCCCCTGGTCTGATCTTTCAGCCTCTCTCTTGCTTACCTCAACAAGTCAGTCAGATTAGCCATTTCCAAAAGAAAGTCAGATCACATCATTCTGCGGATCAAAATTCCATTGGAGCTCATCTCATCAGTTTAAAACCAAAACCGAGACACAAAGAGCCTTGATCTGTTATCTCTCTTCCTCCTCTCTCTCACCTGATCTCTTATCACTGTCTCTGCCTTTGCTCATTCCACTCAGTGATCGTTTTTCTTTCCTCAAGCCTACTCTCAGTTTATGGCCTCAGAACTTGTTTTTCCATCTGCTTGGATCACCCGAACTGTTTGTGGCTTATTCCTCCTCCTTTTCCTTTAGAAGTTGGTTTTTACAAGTCATCAAAGAGATCTGCCCTGGTACCCTGAGCAACCCCAACATAGCTACCTTGGGCTTTCCTTATCTGGAATAGACTAGGCAAGGGAAAATGAGTTGTAAATTCTATAGATGTTAATCTCCAAACACTTCATTAATTTTTCAGATCTCTGTGTCTAAACATCTATAGTTATGTTATCCTCTTTAAAGACTATTATATTCCCAACTTGAAAGAATTAATGAAGATATCTCTATCATGGCAGTTTTGTTATTGTTTTACTTTTAAAGATTTATTATTTAACTCACATGCAGAGTGAGAGAGAGAGGGAAAGACAAAGAAAGAAAGAAATCTTGTATTCACTGATTCACTCCCCAAATGGCTGCAATGACTAGGACTGGACCAGGCCGAAGCCAGGAGCCAGGAACTCCATCCTGGTCTCCCACAAGGATGGTGGGGACTCAAGTACTTCAGTCATCTTTTGCTGCCTTCTTATGCTGGTGTGTAAATAAGGAGCTGGATTGGAAGCAGCATAGCTGGGACTCAGTTGCTTCAAAGATATCAATAAAACTGACAAAAATCCTCATTGGTATTTAAATTCTAGGTGTAAGAGGGGAAGTAGATAATGAATATAATAAATAGTTAAATTTATTATGTTCAAAATATTCAGTGTTTCGGCTCCATCAAGGCCCGCCTTTTTTTTTTTTTTTTTCTTTTTCTTTTTCTTTTTCTTTTTTCTTTTTTCTTTTTTCTTTTTTTTGGTCTGTAAAAGACACTCAAGAATTAGAAGGCCTGGGTGGCTGAGAGGCATTCAGGATCGAAGAGTTCTGGTTCTGTGAGACAGTAGCCTATTTGGTATTCCTCCTGCCTCACTCTCAACTGTGTTAATAATGTTTGTATTAGAAAGTTGCTCAAATAACTGTGGTTACCATAATTTGGTTAATTATCCTTGAAGAGTTTATGATTTTTGTCAGGATGTTCGGAAAATGGCATTCTTAGTAACTGCACCTTTATTTCAGAAATGACCACTAAGAAGTAGACACCCAGATGCAAAAGTGATGAAGCAGCCCATTTGTCACAAAGTAAGATGCAGCAGTGGCTTTTCAACCAGATTAGTAAGTATGGACAGTTTTATTCAAATTTTACAGTTATTTTATCTATTTTGAAAAATATTTAATAGTATGGTGTATAATTTAAAGGTATCACCTTATATTTTTGTTTTTATTTTGTATTTCAAATACTAGCACGTACTATTTCTACACAATGTGTGTATTCTGTACCTTTTAAAAGTCAAAAAGGTAATAATACGGAATCACAGCTTTAGAAAAAAAATGTATGGGAAAGACTCATTGTAATGTCACTATCCAAATATAGCTGCTCTTATAATGTTTGGATAATTGTTTTTCCTTGGAGCCTTTGCTTCACATATTTTGTAAAACATAATTTTGATTGTGGTGTTAGAAAGAACATGTTTCTTGCACATCTTTAAAAATTAAATTTATTTCAGATGTCTTTTCTTGGAATTAAAACTGTACCCTTCTGTGTGGGGTTTCTTATTGGGGTGATGTAAATATTCTGGAATTAGATGGTGGTGATGGTTACAAAACTTAGTGAAAATGTTAAAAACCACTGTTTAAAGGAATGCATTTTATAGTACCTAGGAAAAAAAAAGTTTCCTTCAGAAATACCCAGTCTTGGAGAGAGTAACACCTAGTTGAACTATAAATGTTTTACATTGTGAAAATGTGCCACACATCATTGCAAATGTATACCTAGCAAAAATGACTTGATGTTCACTTAATAGAATAGGTATTTTTGTAATTTTTTTAAAAAAGATTTTATTTATTTGAAAGAGTTACAGAGAGAGGTAGAGACAATGAAAGAGGTCTTCCACCCACTGGTTCACTTCCCAGATGGCTGCAACTGCCAGAGCTGAACTGATCAGAAGCAAGGAGCTTCTTCTGAATTTCCCATATGGATGCAGGGGCCCAAGGACTTAAGCCATCCTCCGCTGTTTTCCCAGGCCATAGCAGAGAGCTGGATCAGCAGAGGAGCAGCCAGGACTTGAACTGGCACCGATGTGGGATGCCAGCGCTGCAGGCTGAGGCTTTAACCCACTGTGCCACAGCGCTGGCCCTGCTATCTTTATAATTTTAAAAGTAATAAATTTTATAAATATTTTTATTTCAAAAGTACTTTTACTGTTGGAAACTTGCTATCTCGTAGGCTTTGGTGATATCAAGTGTCATAATATTCTGAATGTACTATGTTAGTATCTTGTAACTTCATTTTCAAGAAACTGTTTGAAACTAACATTTCAACTTTTCTGCTTGAAATTTTTTTAGGAGCAAAATTGTATCTGTTTTTCTCAGAAGAGAACACCACAAGGTAAGAACTTGTTTATGTCATAGTAAAACAAATGTAGTTGAATTACTCTTAATTGCTCTTAATTTCTTAAATGCTTTACCTTGTATTTATTTCATATCTTTTCTTGATTATTAGAAGATTTTTACAAATTAGCCTCTTTTTCATTGCCTTGGAGTTTGCTAATAAGACATAGATCATTTTGTTTGAAGTTAGAGTTAAAAAGCTGTGATAGAAGAAGCTATTTTTGAAATTCAAATACTGCTTATTCCTAGCAGCCTTAAGAGTGAGTTTATCCCTATAAGGAAAAAAATTATTTTCTTTGATTGGAGGCTCAGTCATCATTTACTTAGGGGAATTACCAAATGACTTTGGTAGAAATTCTCTTAGGGGCTGTAAATGAAAGAAGATTGTTTAGTTATGTTCTGTCCCATGGACATTGTTTAACTCCTGTGTGTACTTCAGTAAATGGGATGTTTCCTACTAAGTAGGTAGGAAAAGGTTTAAGTAAATTCTAATATGAATACATTTAATTTCTTGAACACTTTTTCAGTGGATTTTTAATAGTCATTAATTTCTGTTACTTTTAAAAATATTTATTTATTTGAAAGGCAGAGTTAGAGAGAGACAGATAGAGACAGAAAGAATGGGCCTCCATCCATCGGTTTACTCCCCAAATGGCTGAACAGCCTGAGCTGTGCTGGTCTGAAGTCAGGAGCCAGGAGCTTACCCCAGTTCTCCCACATAGGTGTAGGAGCCCAAGTACCTGAGTCATTCTTTGATGCTTTCCCAGTTGTACCAGCAGGGAGCTGGACTGGAAAAGAAGCAGCCAGGACTCAAACTGGCACCCAAATGGGATGCCAGTCCTGCAGGTGGTGGTTTTACCCACTGTGCCATATTGCCTGCCCCAATTTCTGTTATTATTTTCTTTAGACTTCTGGAGTATGACATATTCAAGCGTGTAGATACAAAATCTCGTACGTGGGCATTTTATGTAGTAGTTAACATGCCTGTATCCTACATTAGAATATCTAGGTTCAGTTCAAAGCTCTGGGTCCTGACTCTGAGACTCCTACCTCCTGCTGGAGGATAGTAATTGGGCTCCTGCCACCCATGTAGGAGACCTAGATTGAGTTCCCAGCACCCCACTTTTGCCTGCCCTAGCACCCTCTATAGTGGGCATGTGGAGAATGAACCAGTGAATGGGAGCTCTCTGTTTCTCTGTTTCTGAAATTAAAAGAAGATCTCCTTATTGATTTGTTTACTGTATTATGGCAAAAACTTGAAAGCAGTTACTTGTCAGCCTTAAAGTTATTTTGGGGGTCTTGCATTGTGGCATAGGGTGTAAAGCCAACACCTGTGACACCAGCATCCCATATGGATGCTGGTTTATATCCCAGCTGTTCCATTTCTGATCCTGCTTCCTGCTAATGTGCCTGGGAAAACAGTGGAGGATGGCTCAAGTACTTGGGCTCTGCCACCCACATGGAAGACCTGGAAGAAGCTCCTGGCTTCAGCCTGGCCCAGCTGTGGCCCTTGGGGCCATCTGGAGAGTGAACCAGCAAATGGAAGATTGCTGTCACTTTTTCTCTCCCTGTGTCTCTCTAACTCTTCCTAAATAAATAAATACATCTTTTGTTAAGAAATTATTTTGGCTAAATTTTCTCTAATTTTTTGGGATAGGTATTAGTGATCACTTTAGGTTAATTCAGTTTGTCAACTGAAAATGCTTTTAAAGTAAATTATTCAGATTAGTAATTTTTATTGTCTTTTTTTCAATAACAAGTTCACTTAGGAAAAGGGCAATTTCTGGCTCATTTCTTTTTTTATTTAGAAATGTTTATTTTTCTGAAAAGCAGGGAGAGATAGGCAGGCAGAGAGAATTCCCATCTGCTGGTTCACTCTCCAGATGTTCGCAACAGCTGAGACTGAGGCTGGGCCAGGCTGAACCAGGAGCCAGGAACTCCATCCCAATCTCCAAAGTGGGAGGCAAGGACCTAAGTACTTGAGCTGTCACCCACGGTTTCCCCAGATGTGCATGAGCCAGAAGCTTGTTCTGAAGCATAGTCAGGGCTTGCTGTGTTATGGGATGCCCACCGTGCAAGCCGCGCCTTAATCTGCTGCACTACAACACTGGCCTCTATTATTTTTCTTTCTCAAAGCAGTCATATTCTACAAATCCCCATTGCTGAATCTAACATAGAGTGAAAACTTAATAATTATAGATTAAATGCAGGGTTCTAAACTCGGGGTGTAGAAACACCATTTCCTGTGTAATGGCACCGTATCAGGACAAGCCACTTTTCTTTGATCCCTTAGCCAGAATTTGAGAGGGAGCTCCAAGTCCTAGCTGATGGTATTCCCTATAGTAGTGAAGAGGAGAGAGGGAGAGACTGATGAGAGGATGGGATCACCTCTGACATGAAGCAGATGGTAGTGATAACAGAGCTCAGGTTTGGGAAAGGCTGTTATTGGTGGGAGAATCTAGAGGACCTTGTTAGGAGCGATTTCTTAATATAGAAGAATCTTAAGGGCACTTAGTTCTGTGGGCTAGGAGGAAACGTGAAAGCGCTTCAGCAATGGAATAGAAAAGGAGAAGTGTCTTGGTCTGTGTTGCTATAACAGGGTGCCCCAGACCAACGTATAAAGAACAGAAGTTGGTTTCTCACAGTTCAGGAGACTGGGTGGGAAGTCCAAGATCAGGTGCTGGCAGGTTCTGTTTTCTGTTGGGGGTTGCATCTTCTGTAGGGGAGGAGTGAACATTGGGAGGGCTGCGTGAAACCCCTTTAATGAGCTCTTTAACCCCATTTATGAGAGAGGAGCCCTCATGGCCAAACTATACCTTAAGGCCCTATCTCTTAATACCATTACATTGGTCACTAAGTTTCAGTAACTGAATTTTGAAGGGCATATTCAGACCACAGCAGGAAGAAGGGAATTCACATACCTGCCAAAAGTGATGGCAAGGTTGAGACTTGTTGAAAGTAGTTATTTATATGTTAGCACTTAAATATTTATATTCATTGGTGAGAAGAAACGAAACTTTAAAATAATTTTCCAATGTATTTGTGAGGCAGAGAGGGAGAAGGAGAGAAAGTGGAAAAGGGAGAGAAAACTATCCATTGATTCACTCCAAATGCTTACAACTGGCCGAGGCTGGATGGAGCTGAAACTCATTCAGGTTTCTCTCATTGGTAGCAAGGACCACTTACCTGAGTCATCACCCCCCCCACCTCCCCAGAGACCAAAAGTTCTTGATTATATTGATTTCTACAGGTTCCATGTTTTGTTGAATACTCTTGTTAAAATTTAATTCAGAAAATTAGACATCAGGTAACACAGTTTCTTTCTTCTTTTCTTTCTTTCAATTGATTTTTTTGGAAGTCAGAGTTACACAGAGAGAGAGAGATTTTCCATACACTGGTTCACTCCCCAGATGGCCTTGACAGCCAGGGCTGGGCAAGGCTGAAGCCAGGAGCCTTGAGGTTCTTCTAGGGGCCCAAGCACTTGTGCCAGCTTCCATTGCTTTCCCAGGCACATTAATGGGGAGCTGGATCAGAAGTGGAGTAGCCAGGACTCGAACCAGTGCCTATATTCGTTGCTAGTATCGCAGGCAGTGGCTTTATCTGCTACTCCACAGCACTGGCCCCATCCTAGGATATTCTTAAGTTGAAAGGTGCAGTAGGGTAATCCTCTGCCTGCGGTGCTGGCATCCCCTATGGGCACTGGTTCGAGTCCTGGCTGCTCCACTTCTGATCCAGCTCTCTGCTATGGCCTGGGAAAGCAGTAGAAAATGGTCCAAGTCCTTGGGCCCCTGCACCTGTGTGGGAGACCCGGAAGAAGCTCCTGGCTCCTGGATTCGGATCCGCTCAGCTCCGGCTCTTGCGGCCATTTGGGGAGTGAACCAGTGGGTGGAAGACGTTTCTCTCTCTCTTTGTAACTCTCCTCTCAAATAAATTAAAAAGTCTTTTTTTAAAAAATGAAAGAAGTGTTTCATACCAGGAAGAATCTCCTAGCCTGAGAATTTACAAAGGCACACATATAAACAAAAATAGAAGCAATGAATAATGTAGGTATAGTAACTTAACCTTAAGGTTTGCTGATGTGGCATTGGTTAAGTTAAAATGGATTTGATTCTCCTCTGTTATATAGGAAGGTATTTCATAAATGTTTCTAGTTTAGAACAAAGGCTAAGAATTTAGGCATTTATAGTTTTGAGCTGATAATTTATTAAAGGTTAAGTGTCTAATTTTGATGAATAGGAGATTAGAATCCTTTTGTGGATATGTATGTAATAAACAGTTTGATCGCACATATTTCAGACTGTAGTAATCCTCTCCCCCCAGATTATTTGTCCATGGTGTGAAAATAAAAGATTTGTCCATACAAGAAAATACAAGCTCTGTGTCTTTATTCCCGAGAGGCTTAATTTGGCTCAGATCCACTGGTAGTGGTACACGCAGAGCTCAAGACTGGCTTTGAGTCATCCAGTGCTGTTACAGATCTGGAGTGTGTGCAGATAGTCTAACTACTTGGTTTCAATACCTACATCACATTTGAGCTTGTGGGTTGTATCTGTGGGTAGTGGAATAAAGGAATTTTTTATGCAGACTGAAGTTTGAACTTAGGAGGTTTAACATGTTGGAGCATGAACTTTGAATTTTAGCAGTGATTTTTTTTCTTCAAACATAGATTATGGTATTTAAGGCCACAGGCCTTCTGAATCTGATTTCTTATTGTTTATTAAGGCCTTGTGTATTATAGTTCAATTTAATTTAAGTTGAACTTACCCCATAAACATGTGGATAAAAGAATGCCATTATTTTAGATACCTCTTTGTTTGGTGTTCTACTCTTAGACTTCCATATGAGCTCGCTTGATTTTATTTTTTTCAGCTACTTGCTTTTAGATTATGAAAAAAAAAATTTGCAAAACTCAGAATAGGTTGAAACTCCACACAAATTGCTGCCACAGAACAAAAGTGCTGATCAAGTTAAATCAACCTCTATAATGTGTATTGAAAGGAAAAACCTCTCTTCTCTCCCCCAATTTGAAGAACAAGCATTTTTCCTGCCAAGAAGGACTGACTTTAAATGGACCAGCTGTCCATATTAGGAGCCTGGGGTTGCTAAGGTGACCGTGGCTGTTTGGAGAAGAATGCAGCTGAGAGGGCAGTTCTTGATGTGTGAGCTGAGGGAAAGAATGTGGTGTGATTGTGCATCATTTCTGTTAATCACATGCTCACAAAGTGCTGTGTGGGCAGCCTGTAGAAACTACAAATTTAGTGCTGGAGCTTGTGTGTGGTTGAAATTATTCTGTTTTCATGTGAGCTAGAGGCTTGCAGTTTAGAAGGAAAATGTCTACCTTGTCTGTGTGTATCTGGGGTGAAGGGGGCATTCTTTGATGCTGGATGAAAAGAGAGTTTATTTCACTTGATGGGCATGTATGTTCATTTTTTAAAAGTGTTTTGTCTGAAGATAAATCTCTTTCCAACTCATCCTTCTCAGGCCTTTTCAGCCATATGCAGTGTTAATAGTTCCTCCAAGTGAGTGAACGATGTGTTCCTTGTAATTGTTGACTTTTTTTGGCACCTTAATTTCAGAGTTATTTGGAAAGTCCTAAAAATACTTTTCTACTTGTTCCATTTCCATTCTTTGTTTCATTCTTACTGAATATAGTGTTATTGTATCTTATACATTAAATGTTGCCCAAAGCATCCAAAGAAAGGTTCCGGCATTATGTTTGACAAGTAACTAGCCCATTTTGTAAAAGTGATAATTCAAGGAGAATGAGAAGGATCAAACTAATATCCCACTTACCTGAGACACCACATAGATTTTACCGTAGGCATCTTTGCTAAGACTTAAAATGACACCTAGATATAGGCATTGATAAGACAACCGTTTGTTGTTTTGGTGTTTGTTTTCTATCCTTGTTTCTAATCTTGTAGTATTGTGTTCATCTTAAGTGAAGGCATAAATGTGTAATGTATTTAACATGTAAAGTAGTTGAAATAGTGGCAGTCTTGTATTATGCTGGCATCGTATTTTTTCCTTTTAAGCATTTTATTTTTGTGGCCAGCATTGTGGCACAGTGGGTAAAGCTGCCACATAGGATGTTCACATCCCATATGAATGCCAGTTCAAGTCCCAGCTGTTCCACTTCCAATCCAGCTCCCAGCTAATGCCCCTGGGAAGTAGTAGATGATAACCTGAGTGCTTAGACCTCTGCCACCCACGTGGGGGACCCAAATGGAGTTAGCCATTTGGGAAATGAACCAGCTGATAGAAGATATATCTCCCACTCCTCCCCCCAATAAGTCTTCCTTTCAAATAAATATATATAATTTATTTTAAAATATTTATATGTATGTGTATATATATTTGAATGGCAGAGAGATATTTCCCATCTGCTGATTCACTCCCCAAGTGCCAGCAACAGCTGAGGCTAGGCTAGACCAAAGCCAGGAGCCCAGAATTCAATCTGGTGTCCCACATGGGTGGCAGGAATGCAGTTACTTGAGCCATCACCTGCCGCCTCTTGGAGTATGCATTAGCAGGAAGCTGGGATGAAGAAGGGGAGCTGGGACTTGAACCCAGGCACTCCAATGTACGATGCAGATGTTCCAAGCAATGTTTTAATTGTGACAAACACTTGTCTCTTAATTGTCTACTTGCTTTGACATATTGCTTTTTAACTGATTTGCTGAAGAATGGAGGGGAATTAAAGGGCATAATAATTTGATATGTGAGTTCAGTTGGTTGTCACCTCTTATGTAGAACTTGATAACTTTTGATGGCATCCCTATAACCTGTTCTCTCCCCCCAGATATGACAAAGTATAATCAGTTTCCATGAGTGTGCCTCAAAGCAGTCCTTAATTTTATGTTGTTAAATATAAAAGGGCACTTCAAAAACCCACCATTTTCAGTTTGTTGTGAAATTTTTGAAAGCCATACATATTACACATCTTCGAAAAGTTGATGGTCAATGTTGTATAGCTGGTAAAGCAGCCACCTACAATGCTGGCATCCCATATGGGCACTAGGTTCAAGTCCTGGTTGCCCCACTTCTGATCCAGTTCCCTGCTAATGACCTGGCAAAAGCAGTGGACAATAGCCCAAATCCTTGGGCTCCTGCACCCACGTGGGAACCCAGAAGAATCTCCTGGCTCCTGGCTTCCGATCGGCCCAACCCTGGCTGATGTAGCCATCTGGCGAGTGAACCAGTGGATGGAAGGCCTCCCTACCTCCTCTTTCTTTCTTTCTCTCTCTCTCTTTAAATATTTATTTATTTATTTGAAAAAGAGTTACAGAGAAAGAGAGAGAGGTGTCTCCCATCCGCTGGCTCACTCCCCAGCTGGCTGCAACAGCTGGAGCTGAGCCAATCCGAAGCCAGGAGCCAGGAGCTTCTTCTGGGTCTCCTATGAGGGTGCAAGGGCCCAAAGACTTGGGCCATCTTCTACTGCTTTCCCAGGCCATAACAGAGAGCCTGACTGGAGGTTGAGCAGCCGGTACTCAAACTGGTGCCCACGTGGGATGCTGGCACTGCAAGGGCAGCCTCTCTCTCTCTCTCTCCTGCTCTCTCCTGCTCTCTCTCTCTCTCTCTCTCTCTCTCTCTCTCTCCCCCCCTTCTCTCTCTGCCTCTCTGTAACTCTGCCTTTCAAATAAATAAATAAATATATTTGACAAAAAAAAGAGTTGATGGAAAATGCATGTTATCAACAAACTCTGGATAGGGGCTTGTTTTTGTTACTGTTGCTGAGTTGTAGGAGTTCTTTATCTATTCTGGATATCCACCCCTTTTTAGATATAAGATTTGCATAGATTTTTTCCATTCCATAGATTGCCTTTTAGCCTGTTGATGGTTTTCTTTAATGCACAGAAATTTTGAATTATTATATAGTCTATTTTACCTGGTTTTTAAAAAATATTTATTTGAAAGGCAGAGTTACAGAGAGAAGAAAGAGAGAGAGAGAGAGAGAAATCTTCCACCCACTGGTTTACTCCCCAAATGGCCACAATGGCCAGAGCTGGGCCAATCCAAAGCCAGTAGCCAGGAGCTTCTTCCGGGTCTCCCACACAGGTACAGGGGCCCAAGGACTTGGGCCATCTTCTACTGCTTTCCCAGGCCATAGCAGAGAGCTGGGATTGGAAGTGGAGCAGCCAAGACTTGAACTGGCGCCCATGTGGCATGCCGGCAGTGCAGGCGGCAGCTTTACACGCCACACCACAGCACCAACCCCTACTTGTTCTTTTATGTGATTTTGGTGTTAGGTTAAAAAAATCACTGCCACATCCATTGTCTTGAAGCTTTCTGTGTTATGTTTTAAAAGTTCATAGTTTTAGTTCTTATCTTTAGGTCTTTCATCCATTTTTGGTGAAGTTTTGTTTGTAGTATGATGTAGGTGTCCCACTTCAATATTTTGTATGTGGAAATCTATTTGTTCCGGTGCCATTTGTTGAGGAGATTGCTCTTTCCTTACTGAATTGCTTTGGGACCCTTGTAGAAAATCAGTTCATTGGGCCAGCGCTGTGGCGTAGTGGTTAAAGCCGCCACCTGCAGTGCCAGCATCCCATATGGGCGCCAGTTTGAGTACCGGCTGCTCCACTTCCAATCAGCTCTCTGCTATGGCCTGGGAAAGCAGTAGAAGGTGGCCCAAGTCCTTGGGCCCCTGCACCTGTGTGGGAGACCCGGAAGAAGCTCCTGGCTCCTGGCTTTAGATTGGCGCAGCTCCAGCTATTGTGGCCATTTGGGGAATGAACCATGGATGGAAGACCTCTCTCTCTGCCTCTCCTTCTCTCTCTGTGTAACGCTGACTTTCAAGTAAATAAAATAAATCCTTTCTTAAAAAAAAAAAATTCATCATGAAATTGTAGATTAATTTCTAGATTCTCACCTCTATTTCACACTTCATGTTTTTCTGCTTGTGATAGTGATAGCTTTGTAGTCAGTTTTTTTTTTTTAAGGATTTATTTATTATTTGAAAGGCAGAGTCACAGAGGCAGAGAGAGAGAGAGAGAAAGAGAGGTCTTCAATCCGTTGGTTCACTCCCCAAATGGCCACAGTGGCCAGAGCTGCGCCGATCCATAGCCAGAAGCCTGGAGCTTCTTCTGGGTCTCCCACATGGATGCAAGGGCCCAAGGACTTGGGCCATCTTTTGCTGCTTTCCCAGGCCACAGCAGAGAGCTAGATTGGTAATGGAGCAGCCGGGACTCGAACCAGCGCTCACATGGGATGCAGGCACCAGCTTTACCCAGTATGCCACACAGGGCTGGCCCCATGTAGTACATTTTGAAGTAAAAGATTGTGAGTTTTATTTCTTTTTTGAATTATTTTTAATAGTTTGTATTTAGAATTTTTCCCCAAAATCTAAAATTTTAATTTATTGAATCTCTACAGCATCTATAATTATGTTGCTTTTCCATTCTTATTTCTGTTTGTCTGTTTTCTCAATTAGTTTTTCCAGAGGCTTGTTGTTTTAATTACTCATTTCAACAGATGGACTGTTCGCTCTTCCAGTCATTTTCATTGTGCATGTTTTCTATTCTTTTAATTTCTGCTATATGTTATTTATTTCTACTTTCTCAGAGTTGCTAGGGTTTTTTCCTGTTTTTTAAAACTACATTTCAATTATTGTTTTTTCTAAAAGACTTGTTTATTTGAAAGGCAAAGTTATGGAGAGAGAGAAAGAGGAAGAGACAGAGAGCAAGCAAAATCTTCCATCTGCTGGTTCACTCCCCAGAGCCAAGCCAAAGCCAGGATCCAGGAGCTGCATTCTGGTCTCCCACTTGGGTGTAGGGGCCCAAGCACTTGGGCCATCCTCTGCTGCATTAGCAGGGAGCTGGGTCAGAAGTAGAGTAGTTGGGTCACGAACCAGCACCCATATGGGATGCAAGCAGGGCAGGCAGTGGCTTAACCTACTATACCCCCAGGCCAGCCCCTTGATTACTGGTTTTTAATTGCCTCTAAGTACCATCTTAGCTGCCTACGTTTTGACATATCATATTCTTGATTTTGTTCATTTTTTTCAAGATTTATTTATTTATTTGGAAGAGTTACACAGAGAGAGGAGAGGCAGAGAGAGAGAGGGGTTTTTCCATCCGCCTATTCACTCCCCAAATGGCAATAACAGCCAGAGCTGCGTCATTGAAAGCCAGGAGCCAGGAGCTTCTTCCAGGTCTCCCACGTGGGTGCAGGGGCCCAGGGACTTGGGCCATCTTCTACTGCTATCCCAGGCCATAGCAGAGAGCTGGTTCGAAAGTGGAGTAGCTGGGACTTGAACCAGCACCCATATGGGATGCCGGCACTGCAGGCCGGTGACTTTACCTGCTATGCCACAGTGCCAGCCTCTCATTTTAAAAATAGTTCTTACTTGCACTATAAATTATTTTAAAATGTTTACATAATTTCCAAATATGTAACTTTAAAAAAAAAGATTTATTTGAAAAAAAAAAAAGATTTATTTGAAAGGCAAAGTGACAGAGAGGGGAGAGACAGACAGACAGACAGAGAGGTATCTTATGTCTGTTGGTTCACTCTCCAAAAGCCTGCACATGCCAGGCCTGGGCCAGGCTGAGCCCAGAAGCCAAGAACTTCATCTGGGTCTCCCCCTTGAGTGGAAGGTGCCCAGTATTCTGGCCATGATCTACAGCTTTCTAGGCGCATTAGCCGGGAGCTGGATCAGAAGCAGAGTGGCTGGGACTCAAACTGATGCCCTGATATGTGGTGCCAGTATCGCCTGCGACAGCTTAACTTCCTGTGCCACAGCTCCAGTTAATAATCTGTCTTTTATTTGGCTGCTTTAAAATCTCCCCCACTCTTTATAGTGTTCTGCAGTTGTATATGATAGTATTGACATGTTCTTACTTTCGTTCATTGTTTTGTCTTATTTTTTGTGATCCTGCTTAGAGTTCTTTGGGCTTCCTGGATCTGAGGATGTTAATGACTGAATAATTCTGGAAAATTAATTGACCACCAGCTCTTGAATAATGCCTCCTACTTTCTATAACTAATGAGACAATCTACTTTTTGTGTTTCTTACTCTTTTTCATCTTTTTCCTCCACAAATTCATTTAAGAGCTAGTTTGTAGTTACATTTTCAGAGGAGTTTTTTTCTTCTTTCCACCTCACCATGGTCAAGCAGGCAAGTTTTCTTGCTGTCACCTTCTGCAGGGTAGGTGCACCGCTTTTTGTGCTGTCCTTTGGATTTTCCAGTATGCAAGGGAGTCTCAGAGTACATAGCCAGTTCCCACAGTTTGCCATTTTCTTTCTTTCTTTCTTTCTTTCTTTCTTTCTTTCTTTCTTTCTTTCTTTCTTTCTTTCTTTCTTTCTTTCTTTCTTTCTCTCTCTCTCTCTCTCTCTCTTTCTCTCTCTCTCTCTCTCTTTCTCTCTCTCTTTCTCTCTCTCTTTCTCTCTCTCTTTAAGGATTGATTGATTTGAAAGGCAGAGTGATGGGGGTCGGGGGGCTTCATCTGTTGGCTTACTTCTCAAATAACAGTAACAGCCGGATTTGGACCAGGTTGAAACCAGGAGCCAGGAACTCCATCCTAGTCTCCAACACGGGTGGTAGGGACCCAAGTACTTGGGCCATCTTCTGAGGCTTTCCGAGATGAACCAAGAGAAAGCTGGGACAGAAACAGAATAGTTGGGACTTGAATTGGCACTCATTTGAAATGCCAGTGTTGCAAGCTGCAGCTTAACCTGCTGCAGCATACTGCCGCCCCAGGTTGCAGTTTTCAAAGCAGTGTGTGAGATCATCTTAAAGTGAACAGCCTCGTTGCATAGCTTTTTACATTTTACCCAATGAGGACAAAGTTTAAAAATCACAGAATTCTAATCAACAGCTCTCCATTTAAAAAGAAAAAGGCCCTGGCCATAACTGTGATGAATTCATGCCTTTTGGTATGTTTTAACTAAAATAAAATGTTCAAGGTGTGTGTGTTTTAATTTCCTTTGTTAGGTGACTGGCTTCAGGTCCATTTTGATTTGGAACAAGACACATTCTAGCTATCTCCTTAGTACTTGTGCTGATGGGAGCAGCAGTGCCTCCTTCAGTGCAGGGAGCCCTTCGTCATGAGTAGCAGTAAGGTAGAGGAAGAGATAATTAAACCCGGGTATTCTGAGTAAGGGTAAAATAACACTTGTGCCGTTCATCTCACTTTTCATGCAGCTAATTGGTAGTAAGTCCAGAACAACATTCTAGGCTTTGATTATAAATTTATTGTTGTAACAAATTTGTAGTAGACTGTCAGAGCAAATGTGTGAGGATGCACCAAACATGACTGTGTTGAACATGATACATGTAAAAATAAACTTGGCCAAGCTTCTTGAGCCTTTCCTTTGGGAAGCAATGATACTGTGGCACGTTTGTCCTGCTGCAAGGCTTGCCCTGTCTTTGAGCACGGCAGCCTGTGTTTTTCTTTGGATCCAAGGAGCTAAGTCCTCTTAGAACACCTGAATTTCCTAAAATAGCCTGACAGTTTTATCTTTTCTGTGAGAAAAAGCTCTGAAAGGGTTTCTCCTTTCCAAATGTGTTCATGATAGGATTTTCCTCTTCTTGAGGCCATAAATGTGGAGAACTTTTTTTGTTTTTCTTATATTAAACCAACCCTTCGTTGCTTGTATAACATCAGCAGTCATGAGACATTTACACCCATTGTATGTTATTAGAATCAGTTTGCTAATAAAATTCTTGAGGCATCAATTGGCAATGAAAGAATCAATTTATAATTTTCTTTCTATGTGTTGTGTAGTCCTTTTTGGGTTTAGTATCAAGGTTATGCCAGTTCCTTTAGAGAAGAAACTTTTATTCTCTGGAATACTTTGTGTAAAATTCTATTTTTGGAATGTTTGACAGAATTCATCTGCAAAGCCATCTAGACCTAGAATATTTTGCGGGAAAATATTTTTGATAACTAATGGAAGGTTGTTATCACAAGATTATTTTTATTTTTATTTCTCTTGAAACAGATTTGGTAATGGACTTACACATAATCAAATATGAAAAATTCATTAATACAGTTTTAGATCCCACTTTGTGAATAACCTTCAAGAAACTATTTGTTAGGTTTAGGTAGTATGAAAGAAAAATATCAAAAGTCATCTGAAATGATTATTAAAATCTGCTCACTTCTAATTATATTCTATGTATGGCTAGATTTGTTTCATGTGCTTAGATACTTTAACCAGGACAACATATTGAAGAATCACTTTTAAGAATGTAGCTGTTGGGACTGGCACTGTAGCAATAGCCCTCTGCTGTGGCCAGGGAGTGCAGTGGAGGATGGCCCAGGTGCTTGGGCCCTGCACCCCATGGGAGACCAGGAAAAGCACCTGGCTCCTGGCTCCTGCCGTCGGATCAGCGCGGTGCGCAGGCCGCAGCGTGCCGGCTGCGGCGGCCATTGGAGGGTGAACCAACGGCAAAGGAAGACCTTTCTCTCTGTCTCTCTCTCTCACTGTCCACTCTGTCTGTCAAAAAAAAAAAAGGCCTACATGAAAGATCTCTGTGAGTGAGATCCCAGTGGAAAGATTGGGCCATCAAAGAAGGAGATACCTTTCTCTGAAGGGAGGAGAGAACTTCCACTTTGATTATGCCCTGACTAAATAATGACAGAGTTTGTGGACTCAAAAGTCTTCTGTAGCCTTGGCAGCTCATAGCAAGAGCCTCGGGTGATCACTGATGTCATAAATAAGAGTGTCAGTTGTTAACAACAACAGGAGTCACTATGTACTTGCTCCCCATGTAGGACCTCTGTCCTTAATGTGTTGTACTATGAGAAGTAACAGTAAAACTAGTCTCAAACCGTCTTTTATACTTTGTCTGTGTGGGTGCAAACTGTTGAAATCTTTACTTAGTATAGAGTTGATCTTCTGTATATAAAGATAATTAAAAATGAATCTTAATGAAGAATGGGATAGGAGAGGGAGTAGGAGGTGGAGTGGTCTGGGGGTGGGAGGACAGGTATGGGGGGAAGAACTGCTGTAATCCTAAAGTTGTACTTTTTCGAAATTTATATTAAATAAAAGTTTTCTAAAAAAAAATAGCTTAGACCACCATGTAGGGGCAAAATATAAGGACATAGGAACCAACTGAAAGAGTTTCCAATGGGCGATTTGGAATCATTTAAGCAAGAAAATATGTAATGTATAAAATGATACTGGATTAGGGACTGGCGCTGTGGCCTAGTGGGTAAAGCCACTGCCTGCAGTGCCAGCATCCCATGTGGACGTCACTTCGAGTCCTGGCTGCTCCACTTCCCATCCAGCTCTCTGCTATGGCCTGGGAAAGCAGTAGAAAAAGTCCCAAGTCCTTAGGTCCCTGTCACCCTTTTGGGAAACCCAGAAGAAGCTTCCAGCTCCTGGCTTCAGATCGGCCCAGCTCCAGCTATTGCAACCATTTGGGGAGTGAACCAATGAATGGAAAATCTCTCTCTCTCTGCCTCTGCCTCTCTGTAACTCTGTCTTCCAAATAAGTAAGTAAATCCTTTTTAAAAATGATACTGGATTATAATCCAAAGTATAAAATATCCTTCGGGTCATACTGGTATAAATTATAAATAAATGATAGAATCAGTAAATGAATAAGAAATAACAAATCTGTGAGGAAGTACTCTGGCTAGTTTGTCAGTATTCCACCTTCATTGCAATGCAGCATAACTCCGCCCTCCTTAAGTGTGAGCTATGTATGATCTCCTTCCAAAGAGTACAGCATGGGAAGTAGTTAGGGGAAGAGAAGCTTAAACAGTTAAGAAACCTGAGAAACACTGCCTCAGCCAGCTACTATATCAACAGTGATAAGTCATCTTGATAGTATATTTCAGAGGATATGATAGTGTAAAAATGGCACTTTATCTGTTTGGTCTTCCTCAAACCCATCATCCAGTCAAATCAAGAGAAACATATCAAATGAATTCCAGTAAAGGGGCATTTTATAGAACACATTACCAGTAGTTCTCAAAACTGTTAGGATCATTAAAAATAAGGAAAATGTGAGAAATTGTTAAAGCCAAGAGGAACCTAAGGCATCTTGATGATTAGATGAAATGTGATACCTAGACTAGAAAACAGAACATTATGTAAACTAAGAAAATGTGAATAAGTAAGGACTTCAGCTAATTATAATTAATTATATTATTTCATTACTTGTAACAAATACACCACCATACTAATTTAAGATATTAATACTAGGGTAAGCTGGTTGTGAGGTTTTTCTCTAAATCTATCCTGTTCTAAGAAATACTTCATTTCGGCCGGTGCCGCGGCTCACTAGGCTAATCCTCCGCCTTGTGGCGCCGGCACACTGGGTTCTAGTCCCGGTTGAGGCGCTGGATTCTGTCCCGGTTGCCCCTCTTCCAGGCCAGCTCTCTGCTGTGGCCTGGGAGTGCAGTGGAGGATGGCCCAAGTCCTTGGCCCTGCACCCCATGGAGACCAGGATAAGTACCTGGCTCCTGCCATCGGATCAGCGTGGTGCGCTGGCTACAGCAGCCATTGGAAGGTAAACCAACGGCAAAAGGAAGACCTTTCTCTCTGTCTCTCTCACTGTCCACTCTGCCTGTCAAAAAAAAAAAAAAAAAAAAAAAAAAACACAAACTTCATTTCTCATATAAATATATAAAGTATATAAATATACCTTATATTTTCAAAATACTAAGTTACTCAAGGATTTTTTAAACTCAGAAATCATGTACTTTACAACTTTTTACCAGATTTTAAATCATATCACATACTTAAATATATAGGGATCTTCAGAAAATTCATGGAAAATAAGTATTATGAAAAAATTATGAATGGATGTCAATAATTTTTGTACCAAAACAAATTGATTTTTTAATTCCATTTTCCCCACATACTTGACTAGGGAAACAACACATGTTAAAAAAAAAAAAAAAACAGTAAAAGAGTAATTTGCGGCCGTCACTGCTCACTAGGCTAATCCTCCGACTGCGGGCCGACATCCCAGGTTCTAGTCCCGGTCGGGGTGCCGGATTCTGTCCCGGTTGCTCCTCTTCCAGTCCAGCTCTCTGCTGTGGCCCGGGAGTGCAGTGGAGGATGGCCCAAGTGCTTGGGCCCTGCACCCGCAAGGGAGACCAGGAGGAAGCACCTGGCTTCTGGCTTTGGATTGGCGCAGCGTGCTGGCTGTAGCGGCCATTTCGGGGGTGAACCAACAGAAGGAAGACCTTTCTCTCTGTCTCTCTCTCTCTCACTGTCCACTCTGCCTGTCAAAAAAAAAAAAAAGTAATTTGCTTGAGGGTATTGGATAACTGCTTCTTTCAAATAGGCCCAACATTTATTATGGTGCATTTGAGGCCAACTGAAGGCCTGCACTCATCAACAGTAAAAGTTAGGTTTATTAAAATCTTAGTCCATGCAGCTGGTGTTGTAGTGTAGCAGTTGTGCCACCGCCTGCAGCGCCAGCATCCCATGTGGGCCCTAGTTCCCAGCTGCTCCACTTCCAACCCAGCTCCCTGCTAATGCTCCTGGGAAAGCAGAGGAGGATGGCCAAGTGCTTGGGTCTGTGCACCCACGTGGGAGACCTGAAACAATCTCCTGGGTTCTGGCTTCAGCTTGACCCAACTCTGGCATTGCTGCCATTTGGGGAGTGAACCAGCAGATGGAAGACCTCTCTCTCTCTCTGTATCTCCCTTTCTCTCTCTGAAACATTACCTTTCAAATAAATAAAATAAACCTTTAAAAAAAAATCAAAACTCAGATCCCTTAGTTTCTTTTTTTTTTTTTTTTTTTTTTTTTTGACAGGCAGAGTGGACAGTGAGAGAGAGAGACAGAGAGAAAGGTCTTCCTTTGCCGTTGGTTTACCCTCCAATGGCCGCCGTGGCCGGCGCGCTGCGGCCGGCGCACCGCGCTGATCTGATGGCAGGAGCCAGGAGCCAGGTGCTTTTCCTGGTCTCCCATGGGGTGCAGGGCCCAAGCACCTGGGCCATCCTCCACTGTACTCCCTGGCCACAGCAGAGGGCTGGCCTGGAAGAGGGGCAACCGGGACAGAATCCGGCGCCCCGACCGGGACTAGAACCCGGTGTGCCGGCACCGCTAGGCGGAGGATTAGCCTAGTGAGCCGCGGCACCGGCCTGGATCCTGGATTTCAGATGTTTTATCATCAGTCACCACAATTCTTATGAATATTGACTATGCCTTAGACTGTATAATATAGTACCTATTTTTTGTTTGAAAGTATGTCTTTGTGTTGACTCATAGAATGACAAATGCCCTAAACAAAACTCTGACCTCAGAATCAGCCCTTAACACATTTGGATCTGGCTGAACAGCCCATGAGAGTATTTCAGGCAGGAAAGCCAAGACACTGTGGCAAGAAATTACCTATATGAAGGACCTATCTCTGTGAATGAGATCCCAGTGGAAAGAAGGGGCCATCAAAGAAGGAGGTACTTTTCTCTGAAGGGAGGAGAGAATTTCCACTTTGATTATGTCCTGACTAAATAATGATGGAGTTTGTGGACTCAGAAGGCTTCCATAGCCTTGGCAGCCCAAGACAAGAGCCCCAGGTGATCTCTGATGTCATAAATAAGAGTGTCACTTGTTAAATCAACAACAGGAGTCACTGTGCACTTGCTCCCCATGTAGGACCTCTGTCCTTAATGAGTTGTACTATGAGAATTAATTGTAAAACTTGTTTTCATACTTTGTGTGTCTGTGGGTGCAAATTGTGGAAATCTTTACTTAGTATAGAGTTGGTCTTCTGTATATAGAGTTAATTAAAAACAAATCTTAATGAAGAATGAGATGGGAGAGGAAGTAGTAGGTGGGACGGGAGTGGAAGTGGGAGGGCGGGTTTGAGGGAAGAACTGCTATATTCCTAAAGCTGTACCTAAGAAATTTGTATTAATTAAATAAAACTTTCTTAAAAAATACAGTATGTGTGTTTACTCTGTAAAATAAAGACTATAGCATTAATTTTATTAAGTCCAGTTATCCTGTATTTTAGGTTTAAAGCTAAAAATTCTTTTCTATAAAATGTCTTTTCTTACTCTTTGATATATTTTTAATACATGTCTAATTGTGTTTTTTTTTTTTTAATTTTTCCCTAGTCCCACTAACTTTTTTTTTTAAGATTTATTTATTTGAAAGTCAGAGTTACACAGAGATAGAAGGAGAAGCAGAGAGAGATAGAGAGGTCTTCTATCTGCTGGTTCACTCCCCAATGATCTGCAACAATTGGAACTGTACCGATCTGAAGGCAGGAGCCAGGAGCTTCTTCTGGGTCTCCCATGCAGATGCAGGGGCCCAAGGACTTGGGCCATTTTCTACTGCTTTCTCAGGCCATAGCAGAGAGCTGGATCAGAAGTGGAGTAGCCGGGACTCAAACTGGCGCCCATATGGGATGCCGGCACTGCAAGGCAGCCTTACCTATTAGCCTCTGTGCTGCCCCAACACATGTCTAATTGTTTAAGGAGATACTGGCTTCAAATTTATTTGAATGACTTTATTTCTCTACATTTCAAAGTGATTTTGCCTTGGACGCTTGAATAATGATTTGAAAGAATGTGTTCCTAACGTTTCCCTTGTTAATAGACATGCTTAGTACTAACAAAAAACATGTTAATTTGTAGCATTTTAGTTGAATAGTGAAAATGTATATGCTGGTAAACTCAATATTAAACTATGTGAGTGTTTTTTTTTTTTTTTTTTAAGATTTATTTATTTGAGAGGCAGAGTTACAGACAGAGGGAGAGACAGAGGTCTTCCATCCATTGCTTCACTCCCTGAGTGCCCAGAGCTGAACCAATCTGAAACCAGGAGCTTCTTCTAGGTCTCCCACTTGGGTGTAGGGGCCCAAGCACTTGGGCCATCTTTCACTCTTTCCAGCCATCAGCAGGGCGCTGGATCGGAAGAGAAGCAGCTAGGACTTGAACCAGCAGTGCCTGTATGGGATGCCAGCGCTGCAGGCAGAGGCTCAACCTACTATGCCATAGGGCTGGCCCCAAGATTAGCTGTGTTATTCTTTGATATTTCAAAGTTTTGAGTATGTTATTATTGAGAAAGAATTTGAGGAAACTCAAATAGCTAAACCATCATTTCAGTGACCTGTGATACTGCAAACTTGTGCTTTCCACTGTACTTACATATTCCTGTTTAATTGAAGTAATTATCTTCAGTAGTGTGAGAATGTTGATGTTAGAATTACATATGGCAGGTAGTTCAAGTGATATTCAAAGTAAATTCTAGTTATTATTAGGTACATTTTAACGTTACAAATGAAGAACTTAGGGAGCTTTAGAATCAGAAATAAAGATAGTTAACCAATTCCTTTATTATTATTATTTTTTTTTTTGACAGGCAGAGTGGACAGTGAGAGAGAGACAGAGAGAAAGGTCTTCCTTTGCTGTTGGTTCACCCTCCAATGGCCACCGCGGCTGGCGCGCTGTGGCCAGCGCACCGCGCTGATCCGATGGCAGGAGCCAGGTACTTATCCTGGTCTCCATGGGGTGCAGGGCCAAGGACTTGGGCCATCCTCCACTGCACTCCCAGGCCACAGCAGAGAGCTGGCCTGGAAGAGGGGCAACCGGGACAGAATCCGGCGCCCCGACCGGGACTGGAACCCGGTGTGCCGGCGCTAAAGGCGGAGGATTAGCCTAGTGAGCTGCGGCGCCGGCTTCACAAAATACCTTTTTATAATATAAACATTCAACAAACTAGAAATAGAAGGAAACTATGTTGACATAATAAAAATCATAGATGAAAATTGTATAGTGAACATCATGCTTATGGTGAAATACAGAAAACTTTTCCTCTAAGGTGAGGAACGAGACATTGATTCCTACTTTTGCTCCTCTGTTCATCATGGTACTAGAAGTTTAGCCAGGGCAGTTAGGCAAGAAGAAGAAATAAGGCATCAAAGTGAGAAAGAAAGACATAAAATCATCCTTGTTCTGATGGTATGGTAGGTCCTTATACATGGCACACCATAGAGATTTCACAAGAAAACTGTTAGAACTAATCAGTTTAGCAGAGATGCAGGATACAAAGTCAATACGTAAATCAACAATGAACACTCTGAAAAGGAAGTGACGAAAGCAATTCCATTCGCAACAGCATCAAAAAAATAAAATAGGGGCAGATGTTGGGGCACAGTAGGTTAAACTGCTGCTTGAGATGCCTGCATCTCCTGTATGAATGCCATTTGAGTTCTAGCTAGTCCGCTTACAGTTCAGCTCTCTGCGAATGCACCTGGAAAGTAGAGAATGATGCCTCAAGTACTTAAGTCCTTGCTACTACCCATGTGGGAGGTTTGGGTGGAGTTCCTGGCTCCTGACTTTGGCCTGGCTCAGCCTTGTCTGTTGCAACCATTTGGGGAGTGAGCCAATGGATGGAAGATATTCTCTCTCTCTTCTCTCTCTCTGCGCCTCTCTTTCTCTCTCCCTCTCTCTCTCCTCCCCCCCTCAACCAGTGTGCCTTTTGAACAAATTATAAGTAAATCTTTAAAAGAGAGAATAGGATACATAGAAATATAGGAATTACCCAAGAAGTGCAAGACTTGTATAGTGAGGACTATAAAACATTAATGAAAGAAATCAAGACCTCAATGAATGGAGACATATCTCATGTTCATGGATATGAATAATTAATACTGTTAAATATCAGTACTATACGGAGCAATACATAGATTTAGTGTAATCCATATCAAAATGCCAATGATTTTTTTTTTTGAAAATTAGAAAAGCTTATCCTAAAATTCATATGACTCTCTTGGGACCCAGAAATAGTCAAAATAATCTTTTAAAAAAGCAAAACTGGAGGACTCATAATTCTGTATTTCAAAACTTACTGCAAAGCTATAGTAATAAAAACAGTGTAATGCTGGCATAAAGATAGACTGGAATAAAATATTTTCCACATAAACCTTTACATGCTAAAAATTATTTTTGGACAAAATAATTAAGTGGAGGAAAGTACAAAACCAAACCTTTGCCAACACCATATACAAAAATGAACTCAAAATGGATCAAAGTCCTAAAACTATAAAATTACTAGATGAAAACATAGGACAAAAAGCTTCATGACATGGATTTGGCACAGATTTCTTGGACACTCAAGGCACAGAAAATATAGACTAATGGACTTCATAAAAATTTAAAAATCTGCGTCAGAAGACTTTGTTAACTGAGTGAGAAGGCAACCCAGAGAAGAGGAGAAAATATTTGCAGTCATATCTGATAAGGGATTACTACTCTGAATATATGAAGAACTGATAAAAACTCAACACCAATAGAAACAGGAAGCCCTATTTAAAAAATGGGCCAGGGACTTGAATAAACATTTATTCAGATATACACAGTAAGCATGTGAAAAGATGCTCAGCATCACTAATTATTAAAAGAAAATTCAAAAATACAGTGAGATATGATCTTGCACCCATTAGGGTGGCTACTATTTAAAAAAACTAGAAGCTAACAAATGTTGGCAGACATGTAGAAAACCTGGAACCCATATGTACCCTTGGTGGGAATATAAAAACAACGTAAAAAATGGAGAGTGTTGTGGAGATATGGACAGTGATGATGGTTATACAAGAGTATGAATGTATCTAAAACTACTAAACTGTACACTTAAAAATGGTTAAGAGGGTACATTTTGTTATATATGTTTTACCACAAAATAAAGCACAGTTTGTGTCCAGTGGAATGCAGTTGATTTCTATCTTGTGAATTAACCTGTTTTGCATCAATTTGTAAATTCATTTCAGAATTTCTTATTCCTTTTGAATTTGTAGTTACTGAAATTTTCTTCTAAACTAGTTCCACCATTTATTAATTAACTAAATATCTTAGTTTACTGTATTTATAAGAGTCATGGTCCTTACAATTTAAAAAAAATGTTAATACTTAAAAAAAAGATTTATTTAATTATTTGAAAGGAAGAACAGAGAGGCAAAGACAGAAAGAGGTCTTCCATTTGCTGGCTCACTCCCAAAATGGCTGCAACGGCTGGAGCTGAGCCAATCTGAAGCCACAAACCTGAAGCTTCTTCTTGGTCTCCCACGTGGGTGCAGGGGCCCAAGGACTTGGGCCATCTTCTACTGCTTTCCCAGGCCATAACAGAGAGCTGGATTGGAAGAGGAGCAGCTGGGACTAGAACTGGAGCCCATATGGGATGCTGGCACTGCAGGCAGTGGCTTTACCCATTATGCCACAGCGCTGGCCCTTGTTAATACTTTTTAACAGAATTACTCTAGTTGCCCTGTTGAAAAGACTAGAACAGGATAAGTAGAAACAGAGACCAAGTAGAAGGCTATTACAGAAGTTTAGACAGGAAGTGTTGGTGGCTTCGACTAGAGAAGTGGTGGAGATGGTAAACATTGATTGAACTTGGGATATGTTTTGAAGATGGATATGAAAGGGTCTATGGACTGGATATGGAATGTGAAAGAGCAAGATACCAATGATGACTGCAAGATTTTTGGATATTAATCAGTAAAATTTACAAGTAATTTTCTTTTTCTTTCAACCATTTTTAGGTTAATATTTTTTGTTTTCCATTCCTACGGAGGAATTTAGTTGATTTGACCCTAAGAAATGTAAAAGCTGGTGATGGATCTTTTTTTTATCATATATTCTCTTCACTGGCTCTAGTGTAATATATATAACTACTGTATTGAAAATGTCAGTAGCAACTCTAAGTCAGGGTTCTGGCAGCAGCTCTGCGATAGAATTTAGTGATTGTTAGCAGGTTAGGGAAACCAGTAAGCTCTGGTGACCAGACTAGCTAACAACAGCTGGAAGCTATTAACACCTCTAGGTCTAACAGGAACAGGAGAAAAAGAGCTGTCAGGTATAGGAGAGGGCTGGCTGATGGGCCATCAGCAGGGGAACCTCAGCAAGGAATGGAGCCATGGCCATTTCATTTGTGCTCCATCAGGTCAGACTCCTAGGGCACTGACCAGGGCATGTCGAAGGTAAGTCAATGGCTCTTCACTCTGACCTCAGAATCAGCTCTTAAGGCGTTCTGGTCTGGCTGAAAAGCTCACGAGAGCATTTCAGGCATGGAATGGCAAGACACTGTGGCAAAAACATGTCCTCCATGGAGGACCTTGGTGGGTGACACTCCAGTGGGAAGAAGTGGTCATCAGAGAAGGAGCTACTTTTCTCTTAAGGGAGGAGAGAACTTCCACTTTGCTTATGACCTTGTCTAAATACTGACAGAGTCTGTGGATTCAAAAGGCTTCCATAGCCTAGGCAGCTCACGTCAAGAGCCTCGGTGATCACTGATGTCATACATAAGGGTGTTAATTGTTAAAGTAATAAGGAGAGTCACTGTGAACTAACTTCCCATGCAGGCCCTCTGTCCTCAAAGAGTTGTGTTATAATTATGTCTAAGTGCTCCCAAAAGATAAATCATTCTTGGGTGCTTTTTTAATGTTAAGTTTCTTTAAAAAAAAAAAAAAAAAGTGAAATTTGAACAGTGATTTTGAACAGCACTTGTCTCGACTGTTGAGGAACAGTTTTTGTTTTGTTTTCTGTGCAGATTGTTCAACTCTTTACGTATAGAGTTGGTCTTCTGTGTATAAAGTTAATAAAAAATGGATCTTAATGGACAGTGGGTCTGGGAATGGGAGAGGGAGGAGGAGGAAGGGTGGGAGGGCAGGTATGGTGGGAAGAATCACTATATTCCTAAAGTTGTACTTATGAAGTGCATGAAGTCTGTATTCTTTTTTTTTTTTTTTTAAAGACTTATTTTATTTATTTGAAAGAGTTACATAGAGAGGTAGAGGCAGAGAGGTCTTCCATCCACTGATTCACTTCAGAGATGGCTGCAACGGCCAGAGCTGAACCACTCTAAATTTAGGAGCCAGCAACTTCTGGGTCTCCCACGTGGGTGCAGGCCGTAGCAGAGAGCTGGATCACTAGGGGAGCAGCCGAGACTTGAACTGGTGCCCATGTGGGATGCCAACTTCAGGTCAGGGCTTTAACCCACTGTGCCACAGTGCTGGCCCCAGTCTGTCTTTCTTAAAAGGTTTCTTTGAGGGGGCGTGGGGAAGAATGGCTCTGGAGGGTCAAATGGAAAGTATCCACCATTTACCAATAACATTTAAAATCTGCCATAAAACACACACACACTTATGTGCTTGAACTTTAAAAGTATAAAGGAAAGAAAGAACATAATTCTTTCAGAAGTAGAATGTTATGAAAACTCAATTGAGCAGGTTTTAATGACATTAAATTAGAATTATTACAACTAAAAGCCAACCATAAAATTTGGTATAGACTTAAAAGTTTTTATATCACATTAAATGTTTTACTTTGGACTCTTGAAGTCAAAAAGGGCTTTATCTTTTTTATGTGTTTCACTTAGAATTAATTGAATATGATTTTAAAATCTTCATGGACTATTATTTTATATTTCTAAGCAATTAAAGGCTGTTTTGTTGTATTTTTCTGTTTGTGCCTTTTAATGCAAACTAATTCAGATTTAGTTTAGTTCTTAAAAATCATTTCCTCGGAAAGAAGGCTCAAGCCATTTAATTCAACTTCTTAACCAGTTGTGAAATTGAATCTGCTACAATGCTCCTAAGTGATTGGGAACTAAACATTTAAAGGGACTAAGTTCTTTGTTAAATGGAAGTTTGTTTTATTTCTTTAGACTTCTGTGGTTTTATTCAACTTCTATTTTAGGTGCAAGTCAAGTCCATTATTACCTAAGATAAGAATTTGAAGACTGCTGTCATCTCTTCTTCCATACTGCTAATTTCTCCAAACTGTTTTCTACAGTCTTCAATGAATGGTTTGACGTCTTTGAATATGCCATCTCACCTTAACTCAAGGTTTCTGTGATACCACGACTCTTTTGGTTTTCCTTTTGCTTTTTGTGAATTTTTTTCCTCTGCATTTCCTTTAAATGTTGGTGTTTCTGTGAGTCCTTGTTTTCTTCTCACTGGGCAAGTCTCATCTTGTTGCTTGAATTGCATTCATAAGCTGATTCCTGGCTATCTCTCCCACCTCCTTACCTGTATTCTGTTTGCCTGTTGAGTATCTCCACTTGGATGTATCGCTGACATGACGCACACTCAACACTGCGCTGAAGGGCTTCTGTAAACCTTGTGCCTTTCCTGAGGTTCCTTAACTGTCACCTAAACTGATAATGTGGGTATTTTCCTTGGCTCCTCTTTTCCTTGCCAGTCTGTTGGGTTGTTACTGATGCCATCTCCTAAGTGTTACTCTGTCCTCTTTTCTCTGTCTTCCTTTTTCAGCTTCCCTAATTCAACCCTCACAGTTATTACTTCACCAGCCTTCACACCTCTAACAGTGAGGTAGGGAGTAGTAGTGGTGGGAGTTAATTTTAACTTACCCAGGGGGCCTGGCACTGTGGTATAGTGGGTAGAGCTGCCTGCAGTGCTGGCATTCCATATGGACGCTGGTTCTAGTCCCAGCTGCTCTACTTCCCATCCAGCTCTCTGCTATGGCCTGGGAAAGCAGTACAAGATTGCCCAAGTCCTTGAGTCTCTGGCCCCTGGCTTTGGATTGGCGCAGCTCCGGCCGTTGCAGCCAGTTGGGGAGTGAACCATCAGATGGACGATCTCTCTCTCTCTCTCTCTCTCTGTGTGTGTGTGTGTGTGTGTGTGTGTAACTCTGACTTTCAAATAAATAAATAAATCTTTAAAAGAAATTATTTTCAAATTATATTTTGCTCTGTGTTGTGCTCAGAGGGAACAGCTCCAGTGACATGAGCTGTCCTCTTGGAGGCGGCTCTTCAGAATTGCCTTCACAAGGGTTTCTTGATAGCCTCATTTAAGATCACGAAAGGGGCCAGTGTTGGAACGGTTAAAGCCATCTAGGGAGTGAGCCAGCAGGTGGAGACCTCTCTTTCCCTCTGTGCCTCTCTGTAAAAAAAAAATTCTACCTTCCAAATAAACAAAAATCTTTTTTAAAACATACCAAAAAAATAATAATAATGAGAACAATGTAGTGACCTGAGGATCAGTTTTTTGATATCCTCTACTTTTTAAAAACATTACCAAGAATTGGAAAGTAGGCCAAAAAGGCTTCTGATGCTTAACATCATTATTACAGAACTCATGGAGTACTTTAACCTACAAGATCCCTTTGATCTGAGTGTAGGGCCTTACTCTGTACCTTATTAAGAATAATATAGAGACACTTGAATTAAAACATTTTTGTTTTGATTGGATTAAGATGGCAGAGTAGGGAGGGGGCTTGCTGTTCTAGTCTAGGAGAAGACAGTTTTAAAAAAAGTAGAAAGAGTGTAGTCTAAGGGAAGAGTTAGGGAGAAAACAGCAGAGGAAACTATGCAAATTGGAGGGACACAGTGGACCTAAGTGGAGGGCGTAGACACGTACAGCTCAGGACCCCAGCAGCCTATAGCCCCTGCACTTAAACGTTTTTCAGATGAGGAAATCCAAATGGCCAACAGACACATGAAAAACTGTTCAGGATCACTAGCCATCAGAGAAATGCAGATCAAAACCTAATGTGGTTTCACCTCACCCCAGTTAGAATGGCTTTCCTACAGAAATCAGTAAACAACAAATGCTGGCGAGGATGTGGAGAAAAGGTACCCTAATCCACTGTTGTTGGGGATATAAACTGGTAAAACAACTATGGAAGACAGTTTGGAGATACCTCAGAAATCTGAATATAGTCCTACCATACTACCCAGCCATCCCACTCCTTGGAACTTACCCAAGGGAAATGAAATCAGTAAATAAAAGTGTTATCTACACCCCCATTTATTGCAGCTCAATTCACAGTAGCTAAGATATGGAATAAACCTAAATGCCCATCAACTGAAGACTGGATAGAGAAATTATGGGATATGTACTCTGTGGAATACTGCACAGCAGTATAAAAAAATGAAATCCGGTCATTTGCAACAAAATGGATGAATCTGAAAAACATCATACTTAGTGAAATAAGCCACTCCCAAAGGGACAAATACCTTATGTTCTCCCTGATCTATGATAACTAATAGAGCACCTAAAAGGAAACCTGAAATTGACACTACGAGAAGTTATGACTTGAATAGTCCTTGTCTTGACTGTCGAGGAACTGTTGTGTGTTTTTTTTATTCGTACTATTTGTTGAACTCCTTATTTAACATAGAGTTTGTCATATGTGTATAAAGTCAATTGAAAATAGATCTCAGTAAAAATAAGAGTAGGAATAAGAGAGGGAGGAGGAAGTTTGTAACTTTAAAGTTGTATAGTTTTGCAAACATTCCTATGGACTTATTCTAAAGGTACAGTTTAAAAACTTGCCATGGGACCCCAAATCCCTTTACGTTGGGTGGTAAAAATAGCATCTTAAGTATTAAAGTTACCATATTGTCGCTCCCCGTCTTCGTGGAGGAACGACACAGGACCCTGCGTTGTTCCTTTGTCTGCTCGGCCCTCCCCGGGTTTGCTGCTGGTTCTTCCCGGGTTGGCTGCCGTCCCTCCACCTCCGTGGAGGGGCGGGCCCCCTGCCACCTTCCCCACTTCCGCAGGGGAGCGGCACACCGCCGGCCGGCTCTCTCGGGGGCTGCACAGGTGTTCCTTCAGATAGATGTTCCCCTTAGATGTTCCTGGTGCATGTTGTCTCTCTCCTCCTTTATAGTCCTTTTCCACCAATCCCAACTCGGCTGCCCACACGCTGAGTATGCTGCTCTCCTCCAATCAGGAGCAGGATCAGCTCCTGGAGGTCATCACTCAAGTTGGCAAGAGGCAGCTGCGTAGAAGCTGTTTTCTCCTCTCCCAGTGCCATATTGTGGGAGAGCAGATGCATAGAATAAGTCTTAATTCCAGTAACTTAGTCTAGTCCGGGTTGCTCCCCACACCATATTAAGTGTTAAAGTGATCATATAGATAGTGTTAAATGTTGAAGGGATCATATAAATAAGATCAAGTGTCTGGTAATAATAGTAGAAAGAATTAAAAAGGAGAGAGTGTTTGAACATGGGAAGCAGTCCACACAGTAGACTCACAGAATGACAGTCATTTTATAGCACTCTGACTTCAGAATCAGCCATTAAGGCATTCTGGTCTGGTCTAAAAGGCCCAAAGAGAAAAAGATTTGTTTTGAAGAAAGAAACTTTTAAATCCATGTGTAAAAGTCTTTTTTTTTTTTAATTTTTATTTATTTGAAGGCAGAGTTAGAGAGAGGCAGATGCAGAGAGAGAAGTCTTCGATCCCCTGCTTTACTCTCCAGGTGGCCGCAACAGCCAGAGCTGCGCTGATCTGAAGCCAGGAGCCAGGAGCTTATTTATTTATTATAAGGGTTAAGCATTCATTTGTTGATTTGAAACGTTATAAGAAGTAATATGCAGGAGCCAATATTGTGGTGCATCTAATTCAGCTGCTGCCTGTGATGCCAGCATCCCATATTGTGGGTGGCTTCACATCCCTGGGATTATGTTTCTGATCCAGCTTCCTATAAAGTGTCTGGGAAGACAGCAGAAGATAGCCCAAGTACTTGGGTCCCTGACACACATGTAGGAAACACAGGTCGATTTCCTGGCTCTTGACTTTTGCCTGAACCAGACCCAGCTATTGCAGCCAATTGGGGAGTGAACCAGCAGATGGAAGATTGTGTGTGTGTGTGTGTGTGTGTGTCTCTCTCTCTCTCTCTCTCTCACTGCCTTTCAAATAAGTAAATAAACTTTTAAGGCATTCATATACAGAGCACTGATTTGGAGAATAGAAATATGGAATTTTGATATATGATGCTTACAGAAAATTGAATACACTATCTGTAAGATCAAATGTATTCATTCAAATTTTCAAAGTTAATAATAAATGCTTTCTGGAAAATGCCTATCTTTCTTTCTCACTGCTACCTGATAATCACTCTTTTCTGTGTTGCAATTTTAGTGGGGAGAGCTGCATGGTTCCTCATAAATGTTCATCCTTTTGATGTTGTTGTAGGACAGTATTTGCTTTTGCTGAACATATTTTATACTGCAGTATATAAGTACTAAGCTAAGAGTTTCTTTGAGAATTCTGAAGGATGATTTTTTTTTCCTGTGAGTGAAGGTGCTGGGATCGTTGCCCTTGCTGCTGATTACATTTCTATATTAACTAAGCCAGAGTGACTCAGCTAGTAGGTGTGCATGTGTCTTAGGGACAACATGATAAACACTCAGATGTAATTGGATAAATTAATCAGCAGTATCTGGGCAAAAATATGCCCCCAAGGTCAGAATGACTCCATAATTGAGTTATGACTAGTCTTACAAAAACTGCTATTTAAACTTTTTTGTGCTTTACTTTTTTTTTTTTTTTGGACAGGCAGAGTGGACAGTGAGAGAGAGACAGAGAGAGAAAGGTCTTCCTTTGCCGTTGGTTCACCCTCCAATGGCCGCCGCAGCCGGCGCACCGCGCTGATCCGATGGCAGGAGCCAGGATCCAGGTGCTTTTCCTGGTCTCCCATGGGGTGCAGGGCCCAAGCACCTGGGCCATCCTCCACTGCACTCCCTGGCCATAGCAGAGAGCTTGCCTGGAAGAGGGGCAACCGGGACAGAATCCGGCGCCCCAACCGGGACTAGAACCCGGTGTGCCGGCGCCGCAAGGTGGAGGATTAGCCTAGTGAGCCGCGGCGCTGGCTCCTGTGCTTTACTTTTAGCAAGGCATTTTAATAACATTTTCTTAGTATTTGTTAAATACACAACATTGTATTCTTCACTAGCTCCTATCCGTCTTTCCAGACTCAACGTAGGGATCACCATTCCCAGGATGTTTTCCTTGACACTTCTTTCTTTCTGCTCTGAGTTAAATGGCTAATGTGCTTGTAGCACCTACATATGGATCGGCCCCCATATTCGGTTGTGATTGGGGAGGGGTAGGGTAGAGTGGGTAAGAAACTAGTTAAGAAACTCCTTGGAATCAGAGTGTGTGTCTTTTATTTTGATTCCTACTGTTTAATCACTGTTTGGCAGAGAGTAGGTACTTTGGAAACTACTTTTTGAATGTTTCAATGTGTGGATCTCTGGAGAAATGAATGAATTCATTTTTTTAGTCTCTCCTTGATGTTGATAGTTGTTTGCAAACCATTTTTATCCACTGAGTGACATTTTGTTGTCTTAATACAAGCTATTATTGCTGAAATAAAGACATGCCATTTTATTAATATTTTTGATTTACCCACAGAAAATGGATTGAGGACATTTTAAGTATACACAAGTATGTGCTTAATCTTCCATAATCATCTGGTTTTACTTGTCTCTTAGAACACAAATGAAAAGAATTGGGTTAAATTACATTAGAAGGAATTTAGATTAGACTCAAAAGTTTCCAGAAAAAAAAAGTTCCAGATATTGAAGTGATTTGTTCATAAAGTAGTCAATATTTTCAAGAGTGAAAAAAAAAAAGAGGTGTGGGTGGACAGTTATAAACTGTGAAGCAGTTCATTAACATTGCCCTTAGAATAAAAAAATCTAAAGGAATAAAAATCTATGATATTTAAAAATACTCACATACCTATGTAGTTCTGTGTGCCTGTGTGTTCTTTAAACTTGCAGCTCACAAGGAAGCTGTGTTAAGTTGTGCGTGATTTTTCTATAATGGCAATGAATCAGGTAACTAGCATAGTGTACTGAGAGTCTCCTCTCCTCTGCTTTTTTATAAAAACTTCTCTTCCTTAGAGTAATCTAAACAATAAAAAAATCCTTATGGATGTTAAGAATAAGCCAAAAACTAATGTGTATGAATGAAAAACAACCTACCCAGTAGTTTAAAAGAAACAGATTATTGACAAAACATGATTTCTTGAATGCCGTTCTCTTGATTGTTTTAATGTAATTCAACATGACAGTTAGCTTGCCCAAAATTTAGAGTTATGTGCTATACTTGTATCTATAGATATTCTGTCCCAGCTGTATTTGAACAGAACTACTGTAGTGCAAGCCAAATTCACCCTCAGTGCTAGTGAACTGAAAAAACCAAATGTACCTTTCTGAGCAGCACATTTATAATCACACTTGTGAATAGAATTCAGTGTTCTCTGTGCTGGTCATTCTGCAGGAATCATATTGGAATAATTTAGGACACTTTTACTAGCTATATTAATGTAACACTTGTAAGGACGATGCTGAAATTCTAGGCCTACTGTGCGTGCAGTACAAAAATGCTCATTTGTTATACACAGGCAGGACTTTATCCATAGTGGTGCTATAACAGTGCTTTGTATTTTAAAACACTGTATGGCTTTCTGAAAGTCTTTATATGCAGAATTTATTTGGTTTTCACAATAATTTTATGAAGATGGTGCCCCAATCTTTTCTTACATACAAGGAATTTGAAGCACAGAATGGTTAATTATAACAAAAGCATATAGCATTGTTTTATAATAAATTAGTATTTCAATAGCTAACTGAATGCTTACCATATGCACTTAGTATCTTAAACTTTTATGCACATTAATCACATATTAATTGCATTAATACATTAATGATTTACTTAATAAGACATTGAACCTTGGAATCAGATAGTCTGACTAGGTATTAACCCTGGGAAAACTGCTTAACGTTTTTAAGCCTCAGTTTTCTCATTTAGAACATGGAAATAATGGTAGAATCTACCTCAAAAGATGTTCCTTGGGTTAAATGAGATCATCCAAATGACTTAAGTCCGGCAATATGGTGAGGGCTTTAAGATCAGTTTGCTATTGAAAAATAGGGTGGTAGTAAAGAGTTTTTAGTATACTTTTTAGCTTCTGCATGATTTTCCTGGTAAAGTTGTATCTTTCTGAGTGAGAATCGTAGTTGTTGCTATTTTCTATGTTAGAGAAAACACATCCATGTAACAGTAAGATTATACCTCCATATAATATCTATAATATAGCTTCCCTCTCACTACCTCCCAATTACCTTTCAGTCCTTAATTGTCCACTAGCTGGGGAGAAACCAAAGGCTCAGAGAACATGTGAGGCACCAGTATTCCAAAGTCAGAGGGTTGCGTTCATTCCAGAATTGCTTTGAGAGTCAGTTGTTTAGAACTCATACTGTGTTTCCTTATGGAAAGTGTCTGACATGCTGGATATTTGCACTGAAAAAAGTAAAAGCCAGCACTACTTTGGTAGTGCTAATAATCAAAATAATTCAACAATAAACTGAGTAGATATTAATCCTCAAAAAGAGGTCAGAATAAAAAAATTCTGGAGTTTCAAAAGGGCAGCTTTTTAATACTTTGAAGAGCTTTATAGATTGAAACAGTAATTCTTTTAAATGTTTAAACTTCATTTCAAAATTTGTGACTTTTCCTTGATACTGAGTTATTGGTAAATCAGTCTCATTTGTTTTATTAGCTAAACTCAGTTCAGGATAGGAATGGGAAAGGCTTATATATAGATTGCAAAACAAAGAAGAGAGATTTTCCTGAATTAATTGGCTAAAATCTCTTAGAAAAGAGAAATTGGCAAAGAGTATATATATATATTCAAGAAGACAAATGATTTGTGATAGAATTAGCTCAGCCCTGGGCAGTTTTACAAGTCAGAGACAAAGCGTGATAAATGCTGAAGCTTCTGGAGCAAAGAAGGGGACCCCAAAGCTGAGACACTGGCTCGCTCCCCACCTTAAATGAGGTGTTGCAGCAGCGCACAGGGGCAGAGCAAACGCCTGGCTCGCTGATCTTACACAGAGGGCATCTCAAGTCCAGAGCTGAGGTTGTTGATTGTTTATGGGTGCTGCTTTAGAAATGTTTGTTTTGGATATCTGTCATATTCGTTAGCTCTAGTTAACAAATACATAAGTTTAAATAAAGCTATTCCCATAACCCCTAACGTAATGCCAATACAGCATATGTATTTGGTAAATACTAGTGCTTCCGTTAGTGAGTTTGACTTTTTCTCAGTATGTAGAGTGAAAAAAATTCACTAGAAAATTTGTTTTAAATGGAGTGCATTTCTTACAACTGGAGACTAATGTGTATCACTGCAATGTCACTGCCTGACGACTCTGGCGTGCTTGTTCTAGTCTCTTTTTTGATTAACCTACTTCTCTGAATTGGTTCAGGGGATTCTTGTGGAATAGGAAGACACAAAGGGTGGGTTCTAAAGCAAATCAGCTCTACAGGAGGAATGACAGTGAGTGAGGTTTAGGAAAAGTCACCAGGGGTGGAGAATTTGTCTGCCACTGGCTAAAAAGGGTTTTAGAGCTGAGCAGAACCTTGGAGGTGGTTTCATCTAACCCCTCATTTTACGGCTGAGGAGATAAGTATAGAGAAGTGAGTTGTCCAGTGTTGGAGCTGTAGTGGAGGAGCCAGAAACATCTTAGAACTTAGACCATTGCATTTTTACTTTTTCTTTTGAAAAGAAATGAAATTAATCCTACGTATTAGTGTTTTTTTTTTTTTTTTATCAATTCTTTAAACGTTTGAGTTTGTGTAAATAGGTTAACTAAACCAACTGTGTTGCTCAAAGTCTCATCAGGAAAATTATTACATTAAAAGAAGGAGGAAATTATCAATTTTTTCTACTATTTCTAGGGTAAGTCAGCAAGCAAAGAAAACATGGTATTTTGAAGTATGATTCAACTCCTAATGCTGCAGCAGAGGCTAAGAATATTAATGGCCAGATCTAGGTAAGTAGACATTTGTCTTTAAAAAAAAATCCATAAATTGCACTTTTTAAACTAGAGAATTTAATAAAATAATCTTTTCTTAAATGCAACCAGTATGCTTCCTGATTTGCTGAGACCCTCCAATTCCTAGAGAATAAAGACAAATGGCTTTAATTAAACTAAGACAATGTTTATTAATTTGAAATATTCAGCAGACTTTTCCTAAACAGAAGCTACCTTTTGTTCTTTGTGTGTTGCTCTGCAGGGAGCATAACAAGACCATTTGTTTTTGCTGAGTTGTGAGCTTGGAGGAGTACATGCTGATGAGATCACATGATTTTTCATCAGATGTTGCAACTCAGATGTGGTCTGCAAATATTAGCCTAATATGAGGTCCTAATGGAGAAGAAGAATAATAATTCATTGTGGGCATAAGTGGAGAATATCTAGTGTATCTAGATATTCTAACCTTTCCCCTTGCCTAGGAGTTTATGGTTCAGTAGAGGGAGTCAAAGATGTGGATGAATGCTCCACATTAAAAAATGTCTCCTGGGATGGGTGCTTGGCCCAGCAGTTAGGATGCCCCTGGGGATGCCTGCATCCCATGTCAAAGTGCCTGGGTTTGAGTCCTGGCTCTGCTCCCAATCCCGGCTTCCTACTAATGTGTACCCTGGGAGGCGGCAGTTGATGGCTCAAGTATTTGGATTCCTGCCACTCACTTGGGAGACCTAGATTGATTGGTCAGGCCCATTCCCAAGTTTTGTGGGCATTTGGGGAGTGGACCATTCTCTTCTTTCTATCTCTCTTTGTTTCTTCTGTCTCTCTCTTTCAAAGAAATTAAATAAACAAGTAATTTTTTAGGGAGTCTCTGTCCTGGAGTTGTATGATTAAGCTGCCTATGTTCCAACTGTTTCAGCCCCAGTTCCAGCTAAGCATACTCTTGAACCTTATGAAGCCTCCTGTGGTTTTCCTCTATTTCCCAATTTTGTGAAACCTCCTCTTTTTGTGCTTCTCTCCTGACTGGACCTGCTGATTCATTGTTTGAAACCCCAGTATTGCCAGCATCCTTCAGCTTCCTTGCCCTGTGAGCCTGAACTGTCCACGGTCTGAGCTGGTGAGCGCTGCCAGCAGAGCACCATCGTCTGACTGCAGCCTCCACTGGGCTCTCATCCCGGCCTACTTCCTGATCCTGCTGTCTTTCCTTGGGTAGCTCCTGGGTAGACTGGTCCATGTTCTCCTCAGGTCCCTCGTTACGCGGGCCTTGCCTTCTGCTTTATAAAGGATGTGCAGGACGATGGGTCTTACCTACTGCAGCTTCTCTGCTGTGCACCCCCATCCTCTCTTCTTTCCTGACTTCCCCCCGCTTCTTGACCAATTAATTAACTCTTTTCTTTCCTTTGTTGTTTCCTGTTTTTGAATCTTTCCTGACCTGATGATGACAAAGTTGCTTAAATTCTTGTTATCTTAAGATAATAAATAACAGGGCCAGCGCTGTGGCATAGCAGGTGAAGCCGCCTCCTGCAGTGCCAGAATGCTATATGGGTGCTGGTTCAAGTCCCGGCTGCTCCACTTCTGATCCAGCTCTCTGCTATGGAATGGGAAAGCAGTAGAAGATGATCCAAGACCTTGCACCCATGTGGGAAACCAAGAAGAAGCTCCTGGCTTCTGGCTTCTGGCTTCTGGCCTCTGGATTCAGATCGGCCCAGCTCTGGCTGTTGCTGCCATTTGGGGAGTGAACCAGAGGATGGAAGACCTCTCTGCCTTTGCTTCTGACTCTCTGTAACTCTGCCTTTCAAATAAATAAATTTTAAAAAATAATAATAATTCAAATGGCATTTTCTCTCTCTCTTTTTTAAGCTTTATTTATTTTTTTGAAAGTCAGAGTTGGGGGAGAGAGAGAGTGAGTGAGCGAGCGAGCTTCCATTGTCTGGTTCACTCCCCAGATGGCCAAGGCTGGACCAGGCCAGTGCCGGGAGCTTCTTCCAGGTCTCCCCTGTGTGTGCAGGGGCCCAAGCACTTGGGCCATCCTACCCTGCTTTCCCAGGTGCATTATCAGAGAGCTGGATCAAAAGTGAAGCAGCTGGGACTTGAACCAGTACCCATATGTTATGCTGGCGCTGCAGGCAGCAGCTTAACCCAATACCCCCGAAGTGCCTGCCCAGGCATTTTTTTTTTTTAATTTATTTATTTGTTTGAAAGTCAGAATTACACAGAGAAGAGAGGCAGAGAGAGAGAGGTCTTCTATCTGCTGTTTCACTCTCCAATTGGCCACATGGCTGGAGCTGTACCAGTCTGAAGCCTGGAGCCAGGAGTTTCTTCTGGGTCTCCTACATGAGTGCAGGGGCCCAAGGACTTGGGCCATCTTCTACTGCTTTCCCAGGCCATAGCAGAGAGCTGGATCAGAAGTGGAGCAGCCCAGACTTGAGCCAGTGCCCATATGAGATGCCAGCACTGCAGGTGGCAGCTTAACCCACTACGCCACAGTGCCAGCCATGGCCTATATATTTTTTTTTAACCTGTATCTGTGCACACTCTAGTGCTGCACTTTTTCTTTCTCAGCCGATGCTTGAAAGAATAGTTTTTACCCTACTGGGGCTACTGCCTTATTGCAGTTTGGCATCCTTCCCTACCATTCCATGTGGGTAATGCCCTCTTTTCTTAATTTGTACATTTCAGTCCTCCCCCTCCTGTTCTTCATTGACTCTTTTCTATTCCTGTACTTAAACTCATTTGTACCCCGTCCCCCCTCCCCGAATGGCAACCACAGACCTCTCTTCATATTGTCCCTGAGTAGACTCATCTGTTCCATAGCTTCAGACACTGCAAGTTCTCTGCTGCTTTGCCTCCTCCCTCAGACCCATGCTCGGGTACTCACCTCTCTTGCGTATTGCCACGTGGCTAGTCTGCACGTGTGAAGCTGAACTAGCCATGCTCGCTTCCACTTGAAGACTGCCAGTTTTTCCTGATCTGTTGTGATTGGAAGCTGCCTCTTTTTCCATTATGCCAAGGCCGCTACTTGATGTTGCTGACTTTTCCTCCAAAATTGTTCTTATACTCAGACGTTTCTTCTTTATTCCTACTATTGATGTTCTGGTTTTAGATCTCTATCATATTTCATTTTTCAGCAGTCCCAAATTGATTTCCTTTGCTCTGAGCTAAATTCCTGCTTAAATTTATCCTGCAGATGGAGGTATTTAAAATGCATGTCTATCTCACTTTCCTACTTAAAATACATTAGTGGCTTTTTATCATGTGTAGCTTAAAGTATTTTATCTTTAGCTTGATGCTCAAAGCTTTTGTGTCACATATTAGACATTTCATTACTCATTGTTATCCTGAGCGGCACATTCAGGGTGGGACGTGTTGCGGTAGGCTACACTGCCTCACATCCACACCTGCCAACACAGAAAGCTCTGCTTAACAGGTTGACTAGGGAGGCAGCAAGTAGAAGGATGTTTTGCTGCTCCTTTTAAGAAATAGTCTTTTTATTTGTTTTTAAGATTTATTTATGGGGCTGACGCTGTGGCGCAGCAGGTTAAGCACTGGTTCAAGTCCAGGATGCTCCACTTCTGATCCAGTTCCTTGCTAATATGCCTGCACCCAAGTGGTGGATCCAGAAGAGGCTCCTTGCTCCTGGCTTTGGACCAGTCCAGCCCTGGCCGTTGTGGCCATTTGGGGAGTGAACCAGCAGATGGAAGACCTCTCTCTCTCTGTTTCTCTTTCTCTCTCTCTAACTCTGCCTTTCAATGAATAAAAAAAATTTTTTTAAATCTTTTTAAGAAAGATTTATTTATTCATTTGACAGGCTGAATTAGGGAGAGACAGAGAGTGATATCTACTGGTTCACGATGAAGTTACACAGGTTCTGCCATGGGACCACTAGAGGTAGCACTAGCTTGTAGTTGGTCAGAAGATCAAGTCCCACATCCCTAGCTCATTGTCCAGAATGCTTTATGGTTTGGCCCCACTTGGATTACAGCCGACCCTTTGTTCCATTTGTACTGAACACCTCAGTGTGTACTGAACACCTGAGTGTCATGTGACCTTTCACGACCTTCGCCTTTGCATGTGACCTTTTATCCGTCCAATGTGCCTATTTCGGTTTTTTACCTAGCACATTTTTTCTGCTCACTTTTGAAAAGTCCCAGCTCAAGTCTACTTCCTGCTGTGACTAACCCAGTCATTTACTCCCTTTTGTCCACAGTACTCTACTCCATATTTTAGTACAAAGTTGATTATAGTGCAATATCTGTTTACATCTTTTTCTTCCCTTAAATGCATGTACAGATAATGATTTTTTAAAAGATTTATTTATTTGGGCCGGTGCCGCGGCTCACTAGGCTAATCCTCCGCCTAGCGGCGCCGGCACACCAGGTTCTAGTCCCGGTCGGGGCGCCGGATTCTGTCCCGGTTGCCCCTCTTCCAGGCCAGCCCTCTGCTGTGGCCAGGGAGTGCAGTGGAGGATGGCCCAGGTCCTTGGGCCCTGCACCCCATGGGAGACCAGGAAAAGCACCTGGCTCCTGGCTCCTGCCATCAGATCAGCGCGGTGCTCCGGCCGCAGTGCGCCGGCTGCGGCGGCCATTGGAGGGTGAACCAACGGCAAAGGAAGACCTTTCTCTGTCTATCTCTCTCTCACTATCCACTCTGCCTGTCAAAAAAAAAAAAAAAAAAAAAAAAAAGATTTATTTATTTGTTTATTTGAAAAGCCGAGTTACAGAGAGGCAGAGGCAGAGAGAGAGAGAGGTCTTCCATCCACTGATTCACTCCCCAGATAGCTGCAATGGCCAGAGCTGTGCTGATCCGAGGCCAGGAAGCAGGAGCCTCTTCTGGGTCTCCCACGCGAGTGCAAGGGCACAAGGACTTGGGCTATCTTCCACTACTTTCCTAGGCCACAGCAGAGAGCTGGATTGGAAGTGGAGCAGCGGGGACTCAAATCGGTACCCATATGGGTTGCCGGCACTGCTGGTAGAGGATTACCCTAATGCACTTTTCAAGTTAAGAATATCCTAGGATGGGGCCAGTGCTGTGGAGTAGCAGATAAAGCTGCCACCTGTGACACTAGCATCCCATACGGCACTGGTTCGAGTCCTGGCTGCTCCACTTCTTCTTTTTTTTTTTTTTTTTTTAAAGATTTATTTGTTTATTTGAAAAGCAGAGTTACACAGAGGCTTAGAGAGAGGGGGTGGGGGAGAGACAGTGTTTTCTATTCACTGGTTTACTCCCCAGATGGCCACCGTGGCCAGAGCTGTGCTGTTCCGAAGCCAGGAGCCTCTTCTAGATCTCCCACATTGATGCAAGGGCCCAAGGACTTGGGGCCTTCCTCTACTGCCTTTCCAGGCCACAGCAGAGAGCTGGACTGGAAGTGGAGCAGCCGGGACTTGAACAGGCACCTATATGGGATGCCAGCACTGCAGCCAGTGGCTTTACCCGCTATGCCACAGCACCGGCCCCACAGATAATGATTTAGTCATATTTCCACTGTGATTCTTGAGTGTCTTATTAGAGCAGAATGCCAAATATCTTGAATTTTAATTAGCTTTAGTGTTATACGTGCTTCTTTTAGTTTATGTACAGTGTACTTTCTTATCTTAATACTTACACCTGCCAGGCATTCTTCACCTTTGTTTGGCATAGTCCATGCAGTCCACAAAGGGCCTAAAGCCCTTCTCTGTGCCAGGGATTGTGTGAGGCACTAGGCAGTAAGGTCCATCCCTGCTGGGAAGGCTCGTACAGTGGAGGGAGAAAGGATAGCTAAAGAGACGCACAACTGATCAGAGTTTCTACCAAGTGCAAAGTGCAGTAGATGCTGTGACTCTGGGAAGCTTAGGGTACCTAAGATATTTAGCCCCCTGGTTGGTTGGAGTAAGAGAAGGCTTCCTAGAGATGCTGCACTCTTGAGTCTCAAGCAAGCAGAGGTGGCGGGGGGGGGGGGGGTGGGGGGGTGGCAGCAGACGGGAGGATGTGAGAGAACAAGGTGCACTGGGCAATCTGCAGCTTATGCAGTCTGCCTGGACCCAAGGGTGGGGCTTGAAGCATAGAAGAGGAGGACCTTAGACTGGACCTGCGGAAAGGGACCAGACTGTGAAGGACCTCCTGTCACACAGAGTTAAAAATTTTCGTCTTGTGTGTGGTGGAGAGCCACTGAAGGGTTTTAAGCAAGTTTCAGTCAGATTTATGTTTGTAATGTTTGGTGCTCCTTCTTGTCCCCTTTGTCAAATGTCATGTTCCTTCTGATTCTTTCCCTTGTGCATAAGTGAGGCTTCAAATTCTTCCTTTGTTCATTTTGAATGCCCTTGAACACTTAGTCACCTGCATAACCTGTGGGAAAGAAGAATTAAATAGAAATGCCATCTCAATTTGCTAGTACTATTACATTATTGCTTAAGTTTCGACTTTCCATTCTCTCTTGCTAACACACTATTCCAAATTTGATATTGTTGTCTTATTTACCAATTTTTAAGAAGATTTATTTATTTGAAAGAGAGAGACAGAGACAGACAGACGGAGAAATCTTCAATCTGCTGGATCATTCCCCACATGCTTGCAACAACCAGAGCTGGGCCAGGCTGAAGCCAAGATCCTGAAACTTCATCTGGATCTCCCTCATGGGTGGCAGGGACTCAAGTACTTGCGGCATCATTTGCTGCCTTTCCAGGTGCATTGGCAGGAAGCTGGATCAGAGTTGCCAGGACCCAAACCAGGCACTCCAGTATGGGATGCAGGCATTGCATATGGCAGCTTAATCCACTGTGCCACAATGCCCGCCCCTACCAATGAATTCTTATCTTGTGGGGTACTTAAAAGATACTACAATGAGTAACAAAAGTCAAAAAACCTGCTGAGCTGGAATTCTGGCATCCCTGTTTCAGTCTTTTAAAGATATGTAAAATTCTTGATAAATCTATAAGGGTTAATTCCATGATTAGCTCTTAATTAAATAACTATAAATTAATTATGTAAAACAGTCTTAAATATAAGACCTTAATTTGGCTTGTATTTTAGATAATATAAGATTAGACAGACCTTCGTAAATTAAAGTAGAAATTCCAGATTTCTGTAGTGTCTTCCTCACAGAATTTATTCTCATCATTGAGCAGAACTGACCAAGTGATTCACATGAAATCTAGCTTCAGCCATATACTTATTGGGCTTTGTTTTCCACGTCAAAATAAAGCTTGTGTTAGATGATTTCTGCAGTCTTTTCCCTTGAATTTTGTATCCCACATTTAATATTTTCTTTCAAATTATTTCTCATGTAGTGCTCACATGGTCTTCTGAAGAAGCCATGGGTAGCTGTTGTAGCTGTCCAGATAAAGACGCTGTCCCAGATAACCATCGGAACAAATTTAAGGTCAGTACAACTGGTGGAGCTGTCTCTGTTGCTGCCTACTTAAATGTCCTTCTTTCTCTTCCCCCGCTACATCTTTCCTCCTTGCTCTTATCGCCAGACTCTTTTTTTCCATCTGCCTTTTCTTGTTTTAATAAATGGTACAGCATCTTCTTTCTAACAGTATGGAATCCTCTTTGGTTTTCCTTTGCTCTTCTCTGTTGAACTTGAACTTGCTACAGTTATGGCAGTACTTTCTTTAAAATGCCACAATTTACATCTGTCTCGTCAGGCTCATCACCACATTGCAGCCATGATTCCCATGAGCTTTGCCTCCACTTAACTCTGTGATCCATCCCCTTGTTGCCATAAAATTAATCCTCCTCTTTCATGATTTACCAGCTTGTTTGCTAGAACTTCTTTGGTGTTACCTGTAAGCTGAATTCTTCTACAGATGTAAGTGTCTGTCTGCTCTACATCAGAGCCTCTGGATTCACAAACCCCAGTGGGATTCAGCCCTCTGACTTCATAGCTTTGCAACCTTGGACAGGTTACATTGTCACTAAATCTTAATTCCAGTTTTGTACAGTGGAGACCTGCAGTCCAGGGTTGTTAGAAGGATTGTATGAGGAAAATATTTGTAAAGCACTTTGCTCAGTCCCAGGGGAAAAGTAACTTCTCCATAAATGTTACCTACTATTCTTAGTTGTTGGGCTTTTTTTTTTTTTTTCTAGAAGCTCAGCAGGATAAGACCTTTCCTTACATGAAATCTGTGCTGATCCTATTCTGGTCTCTTTGAAGGGTACCTTCTCAATTCTGTTTCAGCATTGTATCAGCATGATGGATTGTGCCTCTCCTGACTCACCAGATTTCCCCTCTTATTTGATTTCCTGTATAAATTTAATCATGCCCACATCTAGTGAAATTCCCCTTGTGAGATGATGTCTCCAACGTTAGGCTACAGTTTCTGCCTTCTACAGCCTCTGTTACACTAGTCAATCATACACAGTTAATGGTATTAACTTAGCGTGTTTATATATATATATATATATACACACACACTATATATATATGTATATATATATCTTATGTATGTGTATGTGTGTATATATATATATATATATATATATATATCTTGTCTCCCCAGTGGGACTATGAATTCCTTACCGCTGTTAACTGGATATTACACTATTACATAGTCCATGCCTACACATTATACTGATGAATAAACAAATGAGCAGATAACCAATCAACAACAATGCATTTCCTGAATAATTGGTGAAATATTTGTTACTGTTGCCTTCTTTTTCCAGGTCATTAATGTGGATGATGATGGGAATGAGTTAGGTTCTGGCATAATGGAACTTACAGACACAGAACTGATCTTATATACTCGCAAACGGGACTCGGTCAAATGGCACTACCTCTGCCTACGACGCTATGGCTATGACTCCAATCTCTTTTCTTTTGAAAGTGGTCGAAGGTGTCAAACTGGACAAGGTAGGTAGCTCTAGCCTTTGTTTTCTCCAACTGTTATCATATGTGAAATATTGTTCTTGCAGTTGTTCTATATACTAGTACAGTGTTTGAATTAATATTTTGCTTTTTGTTGAAAGAAAATTCCAAAAGTAAATGGTTTGTTCAGAAAAGATATTGTAAATCATGTATTCACTTACAAGTATTTATTAGTTATATCTTCTGTCAGAAACTTTGACCTATCTTAACTAGAATTTTTAGTAAATCATTAGTCCCACTAAATTGACCAAGAATCTTTGTCATTATAACTTGTTGGGAAAAGAACCTAAACATTGGAGTCAAACAGAATGTAATTTGACTTTTTTTGCTACCTACTACTTTAATGGCCTTGGAAAAGTACATAACCTCTGTTTAACTTTATGAAAAGGGATTGGCAATACTTTTCTTGCACAATTGTTGTAATTATTGTAATACTGTAAAATCCCAGCAAGGGGCCTGGTAAATGGTAAATAGTAGATAGTCACCTTGGTCATGGAGAGTTGGGCTCCCCCTGCTGGTAAAATGTTTACTAGAGTGAGTATTGATTTGTCTGCTTTGTTTTAGGCCGTCTCCCTCAGGCAAATGAAAATTATTCTATGAGCTTTTCTTTTGGGATTATGTTTTTAAACAGGGCATACGATTAATTTGCCATGCATTTATTTAAAGGGCCTATCTTGCTATTGGTGTATAGAATGATTATTTGGTAATTTTGTTCTTTGATATGCGTTCCTGTGGCTTTTTTAAAGACTTTGGTTTTTATTTGTAGGAATCTTTGCCTTTAAGTGTGCCCGTGCAGAAGAGTTATTTAACATGTTGCAAGAGATTATGCAAAATAATAGTATAAATGTGGTGGAAGAGCCAGTTGTAGAAAGAAATAATCATCAAACAGAATTAGAAGTCCCCAGAACACCTCGAACACCTACAAGTGAGTACCCATCTTCCCTCTTATGCTCTGAGTAACACAGTTTATCAGAAAAGTTGTAGATGCTTCAGCATCAACACACTGGAAATCACCATTGGTTAACAGAAGTATAATAATTGTCAGTTTTTAGAAACTGTTAGCTGTAGTTATAAATACTTTTAAATGACTACAGTAAATATTGCATATTATCTGAAGAAGGGCATGGTGATATCTGTCCTGATTTCTGCTGTGTCTTCCCAGAAATACCTTCCTTAATCCTTGGTGCTGATTAGATTCTCATTTGTCTTTATTCTCCCTGCCCTACCTTTCTATCCTGTCTTTATTTTTGCATGAATAAACCAAAACCCAGCTCCAGGGTTTGCTGCTCAGAACTTACCTAACGGATATCCCCGGTACCCTTCCTTTGGAGATGCTTCATCCCATCCTTCAAGCCGGCATCCTTCCGTGGGCAGTGCTCGCCTGCCTTCGGTGGGGGAAGAATCCACGCATCCGCTGCTTGTGGCCGAGGAACAAGTAAGCTTGTGCTACTGTGTAACAGCAGTAGTGATTGTGCAGTTTGGGGGTTATTGTGCTAATACTGAAAGATTTTATTGGGTCTGAATGTTAACTCCCACTGTTGATAAATTACTTCGCAGTGAATAGTCAAGGAACTAGCAGGTGTTTGCTGGCAGGTGCTCAGTATGTGCAGGTACTCAGGGAAACTTAGAATTACAGTAATTTGTGGATTCATAAGAAAGGTGCATCTGTAGAAGAAGAAAAGCACACCAAGTGGTCAGCTCACATTATCAGTAAGAGCTTTCAGTGGGTTAAGAATTTATACAGCTGTGCATATTTTAGTCTTTATAATCAGTGAGCTACTAGTAGAGAAGTAGGTTTTGTTGTTGCCATGTTCTGGAGGTACGTAGGGTTTCTGACTAGCTTTCATTTGTGGAATGACGTATCTGGTTGAAGATTATCTGTGTATTAATTATACTTTTCTTTGGTAAGTCATATGATCACTTATTTATTTAATATAAATGTCTTTGGATTTGTTTAGTAAGTTACTTATATTATTAGTGATGATTATATTTTTCTTTCTTGGTTTGTGTTTTGTTCTTTCTTTCTTTCCTCCTTTTTTTTTTTTTTTTTTTTTTTTAATAAAGATTTGTTAGAGAAAGAGATCTTCCATCCACTGATTCACTCCCCAACTGGCCACAATGTCTGGGGCTAGACCGAGCCAAAGCCAGCTGCTTCTTCCGTGTCTCCCATGTGGGTGCAGAGGCCCAAGGACTTGAGCCATCCTCCACTGTTTTCCCAGATGCCTTAGCAGGGAGCTGGATTGGAAGTGGAGCAGCTGGGACTCAAACATGCACCCATATGAAATGCCTGCACTGCAGATGGTGGCTTAACCTACTACACCACAGCACCGGCCCCTGCATTGTGTTTTTAAGTCTTTAAATTTTTTATATAGACTTCCAGATTCTTTTATTGTCTCCTCAGAATACCATTGAGCTTTTCTAAGTAGTTATAATTACTAACTAGATGATATTTATTTTATACCTAAGTATATTACATAACTCAAGTAGGGTTTATCACTTTATACAGTGAAATCAGTAAATACTGATAAATTTATCTGTTTTCAATACTTGTTATTTCCTTCTTTTGAGTAATGTTTTCATGCGTTGATGAAGATTTCCAGAACATCAAGAAAATGAAAAAACTCCCCATTTTCTTGACTTTTAAAATTTTTTTTTCACAGAATACTTTTGTATTTCACTGTGAAGTATAATGCTGCATGCTACTTTAAAGTAGTTATTCTTCCATCAAATTAGGAAGACATTTTCCTTTCGTCCCACCTTTTTATTTGTTAAAAAAAATAAGCACAAAAGTTTTGAAAAGAGATTTTTTGATAGAGAATGTTAATGAAATTAACTGCTAGACTCAGGCAGTCTGCTTTGTTTTTTTAGATAAAGTATTGATTGATTTTTTTCACTTTAGGTACATACCTATGTCAACACTACAGGTGTGCAAGAAGAGCGGAAAAACCGTACCAGCGTGCATGTTCCATTGGAGGCAAGGGTTTCTAATGCTGAAAGCAACACACCCAAAGAGGAGCCAAGTAGTACTGAAGACCGGGACCCTCAGATTCTTCTTGAACCTGAAGGAGTCAAGTTTGTTTTGGGACCAACCCCTGTTCAAAAGCAATTAATGGAAAAAGAGAAACTGGAGCAACTTGGAAGAGATCAAGTTAGTGGGAGTGGTGCGAATAACACAGAGTGGGACACTGGCTATGACAGTGATGAACGAAGAGACACACCTTCTGTTAACAAACTGGTGTATGAAAATATAAACGGGCTATCTATCCCTAGTGCCTCAGGGGTCAGGAGAGGCCGTCTGACATCCACTAGTACCTCAGATACCCAGAATATCAACAACTCAGCTCAGAGAAGAACTGCATTATTAAACTATGAAAATTTACCATCTTTGCCTCCTGTTTGGGAAGCCCGCAAGCTAAGTAGGGATGAAGATGACAATTTAGGACCAAAGACCCCATCTCTAAATGGCTACCATAATAATCTAGATCCAATGCATAACTATGTAAATACAGAGAATGTAAGCGTGCCGGCAAGTGCTCACAAAATAGAATATTCCAGGCGTCGGGACTGTACCCCGACGGTCTTTAACTTTGATATCAGACGCCCAAGTCTAGAACACAGGCAGCTCAATTACATACAGGTTGACTTGGAAGGTGGCAGTGACTCTGACAACCCCCAGACTCCAAAAACGCCTACCACCCCCCTTCCACAAACCCCGACCCGGCGCACAGAGCTGTATGCTGTGATAGACATCGAGAGAACTGCTGCTATGTCAAATTTGCAGAAAGCACTGCCACGAGACGATGGTACATCTAGGAAAACCAGACATAATAGTACTGATCTGCCCATGTGAGCCTGGAAAGCATTATGTTGTTTGCACCTTTGTGAAGTTTTTAAAAAAATGAAGATGCAAGTGCTTCATTTTCATTTCTAAACACTAACTCCTTTTCTAGACTCATACAGATTTTTTTTTCTGAATATTTCATGTGCATCTTTAAAGGGAATTAATGTAGAGCAGGTACTCTGTAAAGAACACTAATTTCATTATATACTACTCATTATTGTACAGAAGCATTCCCATTTTCACAGTGCCTATTTAAAATGAGAGTTGAAGTGAATGACATGCTGGTTGATTTGTATCCAATATTCTGAACTTACGCATATCTTTCATGTGTAAGCCATGGTTGGCATTGAAAACTTTTTATAAAGCCTCTTGGTAATGTGCATTGCTAACAGGTAACTCTAGGCTTTGGAAATAATAATATCTGTAGATTCACTGTTCACAGTATGTGGCCTCCAGCATGTAACATGAGGAATCCTTTATTGCAGTAACTAAAGGCTTTTTGCCTTGAGCCAAAACATGTAAAGGAAACAGAAGTACCACACCTCCTTTTGTACCAGTCAGCTCCTCTGCCTTCAGTGTTACTAGACAGTCTTGTGTCCAAGAATATGATTCGCTGTTGGTGTGTTGTTGAAAGGCGGGAAGGAGACAAGATCTTGTTTACTCATCTCATGATGTCCTTTGAAGGCCGTGTCCAAATACCTTGTTCAGAATTACAGTAGGCTCAAGAACCAGTCTCAGGTCACTTTACCCAAAAACATTTGAAAATCTGAACCACGGTATCTTGGAAGTTTCTCTCCTAGCAATTATTGCCAACACGTTGTTTTCTGGAGGCCTTTGTGCCGTTGGGTTTCCATTCATCTTCAGTTTTTTCCCTTTGGTGTTTGGGATGTCTTTATTTTGTGGCTTAATGTCTTTTTCCATTTAAAGTGTTTGAGTTTGTATATAGTTTTGAAATTGGATTATGTGTTCCTTGTTGCTTAGTTTGCATTTTTTGTCAAATTATGGTTTTGAAGGTTCATGTGGAACTTAACTGTTATTCTATAACAGGGTTGCCTTTGTCCAGTATTTATTTATATGCTGTTTACTCTTTAAGTTGATAAAAAGATTCACTCCACGGAAAATTTCACTTGTGTGCATAGGTGATCTCTTTAGCAGCTGAGAAAATAAAAGAAGCTACATTTAAGATGCAGAGTTCCCCAAAGGTACCGTGCTTTCTCAGCAGGCACCCCTAGCAGCACTTTAGCAATGATTCCCCCTCCAGCGCTCCTCAGCTCTGCTGTCCTCTCACTCGCAGCTGGGTCCTTGGTTATCCTTTGATTTTAGTAGGATGTTCCTATTGTTGCCAGCATAGCAGGTACAGTAGAAATCTGGTAGTGATGAGATGGTGTCATAATTTAGGATTTTAAACGAGTTGAAGTTTTATATAAACTGATGAGAATCCATATATGGAACTCTTGGAAAATCAACAGCATTCCAGTTTCCCAAACTCTAGGGAAGAGAAGATAGAGTGGAAAGGTTAGGTGACCTTACAAAATATTTTAATTTTCTCTAAACAGGAGAAAGTTTGAGATTATGATCTGGATCTGCCAGATGAAGCTAAGGTTAACTTAGCACAAAACAAGTGTGTCGTATGGTGTTCAGTTTCTTCAACAGATTACCTAATTATATAACAGTGAATGGATTAGCAGAATAGAGTGGGACCATTGTAAAGAAAATAAATTATTACAGATGTCTTTATCATTTTCAGTGCCATTGGTTTATGCGCATAGCAGAATTTTTTGTTTTTTGTTTCTTTTTTCTTTTTTTCCCTGTGAACTTGGTGCTCACTAAAGTGTTCACTGTTCTCTTAAAAAGAGCAGTGGTATAGGTATGCAGTTTCCATTTTTAATGTATTATTCTAGTTATCCTTTCTGCTGGGTAGGTTGCTAATTGTGCCAAATTTATGTCATGTGAAATAAGAATTACACTAGAGCCAATGCCCATGTTTTTCTTTGAAATAAGCAGTCAAAACCGAACATGACTCCAAATCAAAGGGCTGATCTGTTTATCCATTTTGGAGGTAAGCTACTTTATTCTTCCTTTCCCTCATCCTTTTTGTTTTTTCCTCCAGATTCTAATTAGTCTTTATGTTTTTTAGTCAATGCTAATGTAATCATTACAGTTTATGCTTTAAATACATTGTGCTTTAAAAATGAAAATGGGAACAGTTTGTCTGCTAAGAATTTGGTTTTAGGTACTCGAGGAGAATTAGGAAGACACTTAAGAACTGGTGTTAATTTCTAGATGCTTTCTGGAAGTCACCTATGTTCCTATTTAAGTGAAAAATAATTCAGAATTCAGCTCGTCCTTGGCAGTTGTCTAGTAACGGGCATTAAGCTGTGTCCTGGGAGGATGTACCTTTTCCTAGGTGCATTGTAGAGTGAGATGTTTTAAAGGCATACAGTTGTGGCCATATGTCTCAGAGTTTCTGAGGCAGAAATAATTTAGATAATTGGTTATATTAATAGACCATGTGATCCCACTTTTTGGTTTTAGAAATATAATCATTGATCATATATTCTCCCCTCCCCAAATAGAATCCTCCTGTATAACCACATAGAGCATAAACAGCATTTATCCATGACCAAGGTTGGAAACTGATATGGGTGTTACCTGTGTTTTCTTAGTGTCTTTGTTTCCCAGCGTCATCTTCCTTTAAAACAGGAAAATATGGTGCCTTTCCTTGCTCCAGGAAGATTGGCAAATAGTTCCTTTTATTTACTGCTGCTGTGAAGTGATGAGATATGCACTTTACTCTTGAAGACTCAGCAAAAAGCTTCTCACTTCCCAGCGCATCCAGAAGAGATCACATTTGGGACTAATGAAAATTTGCCAAGCAATCTTTGTTTTTATGGATATTAATGTTGACCCCGCCCTACTGCCTAGTTCAACGTTAGAATAAGTCAAGTTGGTGTTCTTTTTTCCACCATCCCTCTCCCCCTCCCCCACCAAAATTTGTGGCACGGCATATAAAAAATGTACCTCAGTAATGTTCTGTTAAAAATGGGACAGGGGCCTTATGTTTTCTTGGTTGTCCAACAACGTGCCACCATAGATATGTCTCAAGGTAAAGGTTTTAACAAGCTAAAAAAGTACTTCCCAGTTGCTCCTCTGCTCTTCCCATTCCATAATGCCCAAGTATTTTGTGCAATGTCTTGTGTGTGTGTGTATAAAAATAAATATATTCTTGAAAGAGACATACCATGAGAGACATCACTCGGAAGTAACATGTATTGCCATCTCATTCATATTTCTGACATGTGAGGTATATGGTACTAATTACCTTTTCCTTGACGTTTGCCAAATTTGAATAAAGGCATTGGTACGAAATGACAGGATGAATAAAAAATGTTTTGGCTTGAAAAACTAACAAATATTTTAGGACATCCCATATTATATTCTGCCCAAACCAGCACCCTGTCTGTCTTCCCTGCTCTTTCCATGCCTACCCCCCGTCCCTACTTCCTCACTTTTTGGGGGTATACCAATTCTTTGGCAGCATCATTACAATTGCAATTCTATGACAATTGGACAATGACTAGCATGGAAACAGACTGGTATTAATAGTACAGTAGTCACCAGTGTGCCACATTTGCATTAGTAAATGCAAAGTATACATTTTCTAAAGGACAAACTTTGTGTTATGTTTTTATTTTCATTGCATTGTATAATATTGTAAGATTATTGTATGTCCTGATTTGCATTATAAATGTTGTTTCTTTCCTACGTAAAGGCATAAATATAGCAACTTTGTATAAAGGTAGCTTATTAGATTTTTAATTTTTTCTTTTATAAAAATTGTCTAACAGTGGGACTACCATTGCCAAATTGTATATGAAATATAAATTTTACCCCCTATGGTTAATTTCTTTTATAAACATTCCATATTTCTCTAATAGAAGACATATAAGTGATACTGTACTATGCATAAATTGTATTTTAATGCTGTTTCATATCAGCATTTTAAATTTTGGTTTGCATTTTTTAATATTGGCAAAACTTACCACTGTTGATTAAAACAAAACCTTGTTATGTATGTAACAACCTCATTTTCCCTCTGTCCCTCTCTGCCCTTTGTTCTCTTTCTCCCTATCAGTGCCAACTTCATACATTTTGTAGCATGGCAATAAAATATACCTTTTACACTGAGGCCGAGTGTGGCGTTTTGGAGGAAGTGGGGATGGGAGGATAGCCCTCTAGTTGTCCTTTGCATATAACTCTTTGCCATATAAGCCATGTTGTCGGGCATGAGAAGTTATCTCATATATGATAAAAATGTGCTTTTAAGGACAAGTGTGAATGTGCTTTTAAGCCTAATTTTTGTCATAACAAATAAGAACTAATTTTTTTTATCTTTGGAAAAGTCAGAGTTCTTGAAGTACAATCAAACCTTTATTAACTGGAGTACTCAACGAATAAGCTAATAATTAAATTTTGTTCAACAAGGGCTAAGCAACACATTTTTAAAAATAAAATCCTTATTTATTGTAGAGTATTAGTATACTTTACTGTCCTCAAAATTATAATATGTAAAATGCGGTTTAATCTTAGATGATTTAGCATCGTGCAATGCCTTACTATTGTCATTCTGGCATAGATATCCATAATGAGGTACTCAAGCTGATACTGGAAGCTGAGCTGACTATACACTGACCTTAAGCATTCATGAAAAACTGCTTTGTTGAATAATATCTGATCAGAGTTTTTCTTATGGTCACTTTCCTCTTATTGCCAAAAGTAGATTGCAATAAAACCCCAATAAAAGTTCTTAAAAAGTACTTTAAGTTTGACTGTATTTATATTCCACACATCACCTGAAACCTTATGATACAGCTTTTATTTCCTAGCCTCATATCATGGTCTCATTTTTTAAGAGAACATAAGAGTTGAAGATTATGTGTTTCATAAAGCGAAGTGAAATTTTAAATCTTTGACAGTCTTTATCACACTGTATGTGGGTAGTCATGCAAGCTAGTAGTTTCTCAGCCCTGAGATTTCCACTGAGTGGTATTTCAAAGCCTATTTGAGTTTGCTCGAGATAAAATAATCTAAACAATGCAGGGATAGACAAGCCCACAAAAGATTGGGTGCTTACCATGTGCCAGACACTAGAAAATCATAAATTGGCCAAGAAGTGGTGGCAGAAGTTGTGTCTTGGAAAACCTAGGCATTTGTTCTCAGGAGTTTAAGGACTTACTTCCTGAGGCATTTGCCCTTTGAGGCTGTTGTGAGGGCAGTAGCTATTCACAAGATCTTTTTATTTAATTAATGAGCATGGACTGGGCCTTGTGCTAGTTATAAAGATGGCAGTCTTTGTCCTCAAAAGAATTTATAGTTTAGAACAGCCTTTGAAACAGGGCTAATACCCTTCCTCTCTCCCCTCCCCCAGAGAGTTAAGTCCTAAGACCTACTTTGTATATGATGAGTTAATGTCTTCTCATACCTCATATTCTCATATTAGCTGTATACCTTAGGAAAATTGAGAAAATTATCACTCCAATTTTTTTTAATTTATTTATTTGAAAGAGTCACAGAGTGAGAGAGAGAGATTCTGTTTTCTGGTTCACTCCCCAAATGGCTACGATGGCTGGGGCTAGGCCAGGCTGAAGCCAGGAGCCCAGAGCTTCTTCCAGGTCTCCCACGTGGGTGGACCCATCTTCCACTGCTTTTTCTAGGCAATTAGCTGGGAGCTGGATCAGAAATGGAGCAGGGGGCCAGTGCTGTGCCATAGTGGGTAAACCCGCTGCCTGCAGTGCTGGCATCCCATACGGGCATAGGTTTGTGTCTTGGCTGCTCCACTTCCAATCCAGCTCTCTGCTATGGCCTGGGAAAGCAGTAGAAGATGATCCAAGTACATGGGCCTCTGTACTCCCATGGGAGACCAGGAAGAAGCTCCTGGCTTCAGATCAGTGCAGCTCTGCTGCAGCCATCTGGAGAGTGAACCAGTGGATGGAAGACTCGCTCTCTCTGCCTCTGTATCTGTCCCTCTGTAATTCTGCCTTTCAAATAAATAAAAAAAAAAAATTTTTTTTTTTAAAGTAGAGCAGTAGAACTCAAACAGGTGCCCTTATGGTGTCATTGGCTGTGGCTTTTTTTTTTTTTTTTTTTTTTTTTTTGAGACAGAGTGGACAGTGAGAGAGACAGGGAGAAAGGTCTTCCTTTACCGTTGGTTCACCCTCCAATGGCCACTGCGGCTGGCGCGCTGATCCGAAGGCAGGAGCCAGGTGCTTCTCCTGGTCTCCCATGGGGTGCAGGGCCCAAGGACTTGGGCCATCCTCCACTGCACTACCGGGCCACAGCAGAGAGCTGGCCCGGAAGAGGAACAACTGGGACAGAATCTGGCGCCCTGACTGGGACTAGAACCCTGTGTGTTGGCGCCACAGGTGTAGGATTAGCCTATTGAGCCATGGCGCCGGCTTTGGCTATGGCTTTACCTGCTGTGCCACGATGCTGGCCCTCCAATATTTTTTTAATGTTTATTTTCATCTGCTTGAAATGCAGAGTGACAGAGAGAGGGGGAGACGAGAGAGACACCTTCTATTCATTCCCCAAATGTCACACAGTCACAACGAGGTAAATACCAAATTGTGTTTGTTTGGAAACATACAGCAGTTTGACAGTGTTGGAACATGCAAGTCTGTGATTTTGTGTTTTTTGAAGTATTTGCCTGAACCAAATGGAATTTTTACAAGCCCTCTCATTACACGGTGTTTGAGAAGCCCTTCCCTAGAAATCTGGAGGCCTAGGGCTTGTGACACCCAGCTCTGGAGCTGAGGAGCCATCCGGGCAGGATCTCCATTGTCTGGAAAGCAGAGTACCCCACCATCTGAGACAGGAGAGCCCTCTGATTGGGGAGCTTGCAGAACACCCACTGTGGGACTGTGCGCATAGTAAATAGATGCTTGTTGTTTAAACCCTTGGAGAAAATGCATAATAAAAATGCCTATTCTCTCTTTCCCACAAGATTGAGCATTTAAGGATATCCCCAATGCTGCTCAGTCCAGCAGACACAACAAATTGTTATTAAAGCATATATTTTGTAAACCACCAAGACTTTCTTCAGGTCAAAGCTATTGCTATAACCTACCTACATAGGTAATTACAAAAATCATAAAAAGGGGCCGGCGGCGTGGCTCAATAGGCTAATCCTCCGCCTTGCAGCGCCGGCACACCAGGTTCTAGTCCCGGTTGGGGCGCCGGATTCTGTCCCAGTCACCCCTCTTCCAGTCCAGCTCTCTGCTGTGGCCCAGGAGTGCAGTGGAGGATGGCCCAGGTCCTTGGGCCCTGCACCCCATGGGAGACCAGGAGAGGCGCCTGGATCCTGGCTTTGGATCAGCACGGTGCGCTGGCCGCGGCGGCCATTGGAGGGTGAACTGGAGGCGGGGGAGGACCTTTCTCTCTGTGTCTCTCTCTGCCACTCTGCCTGTCAAAAAAAAATAATAAAAGGAAAGAGGTGGAAAATCATTTACAGTATGGACATAATTCAACAAGTTTATGGGAGATGGAATTAAAAGATGCTTATTTGGGTGCAAAACAATTTTGAAATCCGTGCACACTTTTTTTTATACTCGTTTTACAGTAAAATTTTTAAAAAGATTTTATGTATTTGAATGGCAGAGTTACAGAAAAGGAGAGACAGAGAGAAAGATAAATCTTCCATCCACTGGTTCACTCCTCAATTGGCCACAACAGCCAGAACAATGCTGATCTGAAGCCAGGGGTTTCTTCTGGGTCTGCCATGCGGGTGAAGGGGCCTAAGGATTTGGGCCATCTTCTACTGCTTTCTCAGGCCATAGCAGAGAGCTGGTTTGGAAGCAGAGCAGCCCAGACTCCAACCGTGGCCCATATGGGATGCTGGCACTGCAGATGGCGACTTTACTCACTACGCCACAGCGCCAGCCCCCTAATTATTTTTTTAAAACACAAAGTTTTGCTTTAGACATCTTAGAGGGGCCAAATAAAATAGAAATTTGTTTTTTAAGATTTATTTATTTACTTGAGGCAGAGATACAGAGAGGCAGAAGCAGAGAGTCTTCTATCCATTGGTTCACTGCCCAGATGGCTGCAATGAAGGTAATTGCGCCGACTGGGAAGCCAGGAGCCAGGAGCCTCCTCCGGGTCTCCCACAGACTTGGGTCATCTTCTTCTGCTTTCCCAGGCCGTAGCAGGGAGCTGGATCAGAAGTGGAGCAGCTGGGACTTGAACCAGCGCCCATATGGGATGCCGGCACTTCAGGTGTCGGCTTTACCTGCTACTCCACAGCGTTGACCCTGAAAAGTTTTTTAAATAAAAGAATTATTTGGGATTGATTGTAATCCCTCCTGATCATGTAAAGGTAGAAAAAAATATAATATGCAAACCTGAAAATGAGCAAACAGGGGAGTTCAAATGACTGTGTCTTTCTGGACTGTGTAAATCCAATTTGAAACAGCTTTTTAAGATTCTACAAAAGCAAAGGGAGTTTCCCTCTGTAATGCTCAACAATGTTTAAAATAAAAGAGAATAAAGCAAAAATATCATTCACGAATATGACAAATAAAAGAAACTGGGAAGCCGGAAGAGGTTGCCCACCATAAGAGCATGGGATGTGAGGAATGCTTTTTGCTTAGTAGTATATAGCTGTGTATATATGTGCTTTTAACACAAATTAAGTATTAAATTTAAGACAAAATACGGGCACAAACTCCGTGGCATGGCAACCGAAACAGGGCGGCAATTCTTTGTTTCTGCGAATCCGCCAGGCCATTCTTTCAGACGAGAGCCGGCGGCGCCGCAGGGGGCGGGAGCGCGAGCCCAGGCCCCGCCCCACGGCGTAGGGCTCATTTCCGGTCTCGTAGAGCCGGGGCCCTGCCCTCGCGATAGAGCGTGTGGCGTCACTTCCGGCTTCTCTTCGCTGCTGGCTCCGGGCGCGGGCTGTGAGGGAATCGCTCGTGTCCCGAGTTCCTCGGAACCATGGTGAGTCTGACCTCTTTCCTGTCCCTTCGCAACCCCGGCCGTGCCCCGCTATGCCTTGCCGCCCCCCTGCTCTTTCTGGCCTCCCAGCGTCGCAGGCTCCCCGAGCCGGCCTCCTGGGCCCGCCGCACATGGCGCGGGCCGCGCGTGTGGCCCGCGCGGGGCCAGCCAGTGGAGCCGTCCATGCAGGCCAGGCGGAGAAGTGGTTCCGTAAGGCCAATGTCTGGTCAGACTCGGCCTTTCCACAAGCCCGAGCCCGGGACCCCGAAACGTGGGCCTCAGCCTCGCCGGAGAAATTTCTAGCGCCTCGCCGGCCCCGCCCTCCCCCTCGGGGCGGGGTTTGGGGCGGCGGGGAAGGAGCCGCCCGAGGGTAAAAGATGGAGGCTGCCTCCCCGGCGGGCGTCCGGCTCGTGTCCCCCAACCTTTGCGGGCCTTGTTCTTGTTTTAAGATCGTCTTTGGTCTTGCCCTGCTCGGTAGTCCGCCTCTCGGGTGTGTAATTTTTATTCCTGGCGTGCTTGTTACCCAAAACGGCACAGTACCTTTCTGATCCCGCCTCTCTTGGAAGCTGAATTTGTTTGCAATCGCCGTATTGTAAATGAATGTTCTCTTAGATACCTGCTTGTAAATCCAGTGGAAGGCATGTAAATATATGTGTTCCAGAGTTGTTGTTCAAACTGATTGTTTCTTGGTTTTCCTCTGAAGGCGTCCCTTTCCCTTGCGCCTGTTAACATCTTCAAAGCTGGAGCTGATGAAGAAAGAGCGGAGACAGCTCGTCTGGTAAACCCTTTTCTGACGTTCTTACTGTTTGAGAGGTAAAGTTGTTCTTTAAGGCTAAAATGAATTCTCACAATCTCTGATTTTTTTTTTTACTCCAGTCGTCTTTCATTGGTGCCATCGCCATTGGAGACTTGGTAAAGAGCACCTTGGGACCCAAGGGCATGGTAAGGAAAAGAGGGAATTTTCTTTTCGTAGTTTTAATATTATTTTAGACCTCTTAATATCCCAAGTTTTAATTATAAAAGTAAGATGAATGTATCCAAGTCCTATTGGATATTAAATGGCAATCACTGTTTCTGCTCTTAAGGGTGCTGAAACCCAGATTGTCTCTCTCTGTGCTTCTAGGGGTAGAGATACCAAGGTTTGCTTGCGGAGTATACATTATAAACTTGCATACTGCCAAGTAGTCACCCAGAGTGTTTACACGTTAGCAGTATTTGGAGTACTGATTGATCTGGGTGCTCTTCAAGGTCCATTTATATTTTAATTTGAACCCAATATGTTTTATTTAGGACAAAATTCTTCTAAGCAGTGGACGAGAAGCCTCTCTTATGGTAACTAATGACGGTGCCACTATTCTGAAAAACATTGGTGTTGACAATCCAGCTGCTAAAGTTTTAGTTGGTGAGTCGTTGTTAAATTTCTGAATTAATTTATTCTTCTTCGATAGGCTTAACTGTACTTGTTAATTGACTTATACCACTCTTAAAATTACTGTTAATAAAAGGTTCAGGAGTACCATATAATTATTGGTAGGTGTCTTAGTCTCTTTAGCGTTGCTGTGAGAATAGCGCAGACTAGGAAATCCACAAACAATGAAAGTTGTTTGGCTCCCAGTTCTGGAGGCTGAGAAGCCCAGGATTTAGGGGTCACACTTGGTAAGGGCAAGGCATTCTTGCTGTGTTACAACATGGTGGGAAGGCATCACATGGATGAGTGTGTCTGTGCTGGAGGGGAAAGGGGCCTGAACTCATCCTTTCATCTTGACCCAGTCCTGAGATAATGGCAGTCCCTTTATTAGAGCAGAGCCCTCGTGACCTAATCTAAGGGTCCCACCTCAACATGGCTATACTGGAAATTAAGTTTTTTTTGTTTTAAAGATCTATTGATTGATCTGAAAGGCAGAGATCTTCCTTCCACTGGTTCACTCCCCAAATGGCCACAGTGATCAGGGCTGGGCCAGAGGGGAGCCAGAAGCTTCATCTGAGTCTTAGTACAGGGACCTAAGTACATGGGCCTTCTGCAGCTTTCTCAGGCACATCAGCCGGGAGCTGGGTCAGATGTGGAACAACTCTCTGGCTCTGGGAATAAATTTTCTGACACCTAAACCTGGGCCGGCACTGTAGTATAGCAGGTAAAGCCACCGTCTGCAGTGCTGGCATCCCATATGGGCATTGGTTTCAGTCCTGGCTACCCCACTCCAATCCGGGCCCCTGCCACACACACGGGAGACCCGGAAGAAGCTCCTGGCTTTCAGTCGGCCTACCTCTGCCCATTGTGGCCATTTAGGAAGTGGGTGGCAGATCTCTCTCTCCCTCTGTGTAACTGTTTCAAATAAATATGGGGCTGGTGCCTGTGGTGCTAGCATCCCATATGGGCACCGGCTCAAGTCCTGGCTGCTCCATTTCCCCTCTAGCTCTCTGCTATGGCCTTGGAAAGCAGTAGAGGATGGCCCAAGTCCTTGTGCCCTTGCACCCGTGTGGGAGACCCAAGGAGGTTTTTGGGTCCGTGCAGCTCCAGCCGTTGCTATGGAATGAGCCCCCGTGGATGGAAGACTTCTCTCTCTGCCTCTGTCTGTAACTTTCTTTCAAATAAATAAATCTTAAAAAATAAATTTATTTAAAAAAATAAATAACATATGAACTTTGGGAGATATATTTGAACTGTGGCAGTAGTAAAATATTTTAGATCTCAGAGTTGTCAGGTGAGGAACATAGATAGGTGAGATTGGGATTGGTTGTGGATAGATGTAATTTTGAGTTAATTTTTTTCCCTAGATATGTCTAGGGTTCAAGATGATGAAGTTGGTGATGGCACCACCTCTGTTACTGTTTTAGCTGCAGAATTACTAAGGGTAAGAATTACTGATTCTAACTTCATTTTGTGAAGTGTTTTTTTTGTGCTATGCTTTTGCATATCAGCAGTAATCAAATTGTTAATTTTCATTTTTAACTTGTTAAGTGTTTATTAAATTTGTCTGTTTTAACATAATGGTTTGTTAATAGGAAGCAGAAACTTTAATTGCAAAAAAGATCCATCCACAGACCATCATTGCTGGATGGAGAGAAGCCACAAAGGCTGCGAGAGAGGCTCTGTTGAGTTCTGCAGTTGATCATGGGTTAGTATACCTTACTATACCACAGTACTGCTTTTTAAAATGTTTTGCATTCTTTCATAACGTGTTTAATGCAATAAACCTAGAGAACATTGAAAACTATGCATGATCCTATTGTCCTGTAGCCTCCAAAATAATCAGACCTACCTCAGATGGCCACTGAAGGTAGTTTGGAATTCCAGTCTTCTTTGCATAAATTATTGAAATAAAATAATGTTATGACATACCTGGAACCCCCAAAATGCTTCCAGAAGTAAAATTTTTGGTCCAAAGATACATGCATGTTTTACTGATGTATACCAAATAAGCCTACTAAAATAATTAGTTTACACTCCTGGTAGCCATATAACAATGTTTACTCACATTTCTGACAGCATTTGATATTACTTTGTGTTGCCTTTTCTTGTACTTTGGAGGCGTGGGGAGCAGTTTAGTTTTAAAGCTTTTAAAAAAAATTTTTATGTGAGTTCAGCATTGTGGCATAGTGGGTAAAGCTGGTGCCTGCAACATTGGCATCCCATATGTTTGCTGGTTCGTGTCATGGCTGATCTGCTATGGATCTGCTTCCCTGCTGATGGGAAATACAGTGGATGGCAGCTCAAGTGTTTGTGTCCCTGTTAACCGTATGGGTGACCCAAATGAACCAGCAGATGGAAGATCTCTCTGTCCCTCTCTAACTCTGACTTCAAATAAAATACAGACATTTAAAAAATTATTTGAAAAAGAGAGACATATTCCATCCACTGGGTCACAGCCCAGTGCCCGCAACGGCTGGTACTGTCTATACTGTTCATACTGCCAGAAGCTGGGAACTCCATCCATGGTCTTTCACATGGGTGGAAGGGACCTAAGTGCTTGAGCCATAGTCATTGCCTCCCAGGGTTCTTATTAGCAGGAATCAGCAGCTGAGACCTAAACCCAGACACTCTTGTATGGGATGTAGGTGTCCCATATGGTGGCTTAACCTCTGTGCCAGATTCCTGCCCCAGTGTGTATATTGCATTAACACCTGGTAAGGTTTAATTCTTTTCACATGGTCTTAGAGACTGACCCAGTTAGGGTAAAATATCGAGTCAAATTATCTTGATGAATCTTGAGAAGTAAACTAGGGTGGATAAGTGTTTGAAGAGTAGGTATGAATTTCTTTTCTTTTTTTTTTTTTTTTCTTTAGTTCTGATGAAGTTAAGTTCCGTCAGGATTTAATGAATATTGCAGGAACAACATTATCCTCAAAACTGCTTACTCATCACAAAGATCACTTTACTAAGTTAGCTGTGGAAGCTGTTCTCAGACTGAAGGGCTCTGGTAATCTGGAGGCAATTCACATCATCAAGAAGCTTGGAGGAAGTTTGGCCGATTCCTATTTAGATGAAGGTATGTGTATAGAATATGGGAAAGAAGTTTTCTTCAGATTTTGAGGGCTGAATACTGAATAAATCCTTTTTTAGCCAGTTGGGACCAGTGACACTTTTCAAAGTTAGAAAACTTGTTTTTAAGGACATAAAAGGTACTGCGACCAGTTTTGTAGTCCACACACCATTCCAGCCTAAACAGTAATTGTGGTTTGTACTTAGGTTATTTGCTTGCTTGAAACGCAGAGTGACAGAGAGCCTCTCTGTGCTCATCCATTCTCCAGATTGCCACAGCAGCCAGATCTGGGCCGGACCAAATCAGGAAGCCAGGAACTCCAGGTTTCCTCTGGTGGCTGGGGCCCAAGTAATTGGTATATCTTTTCGTCACTTATCCCAGGCACCTTATGAAGCCATGCAGCCAGGACCAAAACTGCTATTCTTTTTTTTTTTTTTTTTTTTTTTTTGACAGGCAGAGTGGACAGTGAGAGAGAGACAGAGAGAGAAAGGTCTTCCTTTGCCGCTGGTTCACCCTCCAATGGCCGCCGCTGCAGCCGGCGCACCGCGCTGATCCTGGCAGGAGCCAGGAGCCAGGTGCTTTTCCTGGTCTCCCATGGGGTGCAGGGCCCAAGCACCTGGGCCATCCTCCACTGCACTCCCTGGCCATAGCAGAGAGCTGGCCTGGAAGAGGGGCAACCGGGACAGAATCCGGCGCCCCAACCGGGACTAGAACCCGGTGTGCCGGCGCCGCAAGGTGGAGGATTAGCCTATTGAGCCACGGCGCCGGCTATAACTGCTATTCTGATAATAGCACAGCCAGCAGCTTAACCCTGGGCCACAATGCCAGCTTTGAAATGGTAGTTTTCTTTTGCTAAAAGTTGACTGTTCTCAAGTGACACTTTTCTCAGGATTGCATGAATGTAAAGTTTGTAGAAAATGGAATTAGAAGATGAGTTCATTTTGGTAAACAAAACCTGGAAATTTATGCATATTTCATAACATTTTCATGAACTTTTTGAAGACTCCTATACGTGCAGATTGTAAAGTTTTTTGCTTATCACTTCTCAGCCTCTTGGTTAAGAGCAAGTATAGTAGTTTTTTGTTCCAAAATTATTTTTTTATTTTTTTTATTTTTTGCCAGGCAGAGTTAGACAGTGAGAGAGACCGAGTTACAGACAGACAGAGAGAAAGGTCTTCCTTTCCACTGGTTCACTCCCCTAATGGCCACCACGGCTGGCGCTGTGCCTATCCAAAGCCAGGAGCTGGGTACTTCCTCCCGGTTTCCCATGCGGGTGCAGGGACCCAAGCACTTGGGCCATCCTCCGCTGCCCTCCCAGGCCACAGCAGAGAGCTGGACTGGAAGAGGGGCAACCAGGACTGGTACCTGGCGCCCCAACTGGCACTAGAACCTGGGGTGCCGGCACCGCAGGTGGAGGATTAGCCAAGTGAGCCATGGCGTCGGCCCCAAAATTATTTATTTTTTAAAGATTTATTTATTTGAAATTCAGAGTTAACACAGAGAGGAGAGGCAGAGAGAGGTCTTCCATCCACTGGTTCACTCCCCAATTGGCTGCAACAGCTGGAGCTGTGCCGATCCAAAGCCAGGAGCTTCTTCCAGGTCTCCCATGTGGGTGCAGGGGCCCAAGGACTTGGGCCATCCACTGCTACCCCAGGCCACAGTAGAGAGCTGGATGGGAAGTGGAGCAGCCGGGTCTTGAACCAGTGCCCATATGGGATGCCGGTGCTTCAGGCCAGAGTGTTAACCTGTGCCACAGGGCCAGCCCCCCCCAAAATAATTTAATTTCAAAGTATCTTCATAGTGTGTTTACAAAATGGTCTGTAGAAAGTATAGGTATTCCCTTTGGAAAAAAAGGGTTAGGTTGTAATTTACAACTTCTCCTTTTAAAAGAGTATAGTAATTGTAAAAATGCTCAGATTAATATGCAAAGGGCTGTTGTAGCATTTCTGAAAGGCTTTTGGCAGGGAAGGATGCTTAAAATGGATAATATTTACCTGAGAAGCTGTGTTTTTGAATGTCTGTTCTGTGCCAGGTGTTGTGATACGAATTTGTCATTTCGTTCAAGATGATGGCCCAGAAAGTAGGGATTTAGGTTCAGCTAAATTAAGCAGAAAATTCAAGATAATAGTGATTTAATGTTTGGATCTGAAATCTTACTGAACGTGTTTCATATGATTAGTAGGGTTATATTTGGAAATTAGCATCTTATCAGTGCCGCCAGTTGTTTTCCTGTTTTACAGATGAGTATCTCAAGGTTACATAGCCAATAAGCTTCAGGGGCTTGATTTGAGCCAGGTTTGGAAGGCTACCATTGTCCCTTGATTTTTTTCCCTTGTACCACCACCTCAGTTCAAAAGATGAACTAATGCAGACTTGAAGTATATGATATAGTACTACTTTTTTGCTTACTTAGGCTTTCTGTTGGATAAAAAAATTGGAGTAAATCAGCCAAAGCGAATTGAAAATGCTAAAATTCTTATTGCAAATACTGGAATGGATACAGACAAAATAAAGGTATGTAGCTACATTAATTCAAATTCTGATGGTTGGAATCAATTGCACTGAAAGATTTATTTATGAATATATAATTAAACACATATGCTTTCTCATGTATATGGTGATTGAAATGTTGGAAATAGGGGACTTTTAAAAAGTAATGAAACTGATGTTTTACTTATACTTTTAGATATTTGGTTCCCGAGTAAGGGTTGATTCTACAGCAAAAGTTGCAGAAATAGAACATGCAGAAAAGGAAAAAATGAAGGAGAAAGTTGAACGTATTCTTAAGCATGGGATAAATTGCTTTATTAACAGGTCTGTATTTGCCCTAATATTATTTACAGAGGATTTTTCTATGAAAATATGTGAAATACTTTAAATCCGTTATTATTTAGGATCTGTTATGCATATTTTTAAAATTATGGATTTTATTTTACTCAGCAACTTGTGATTTACACACTCTACTAGTGGACGTTTAAGTCATTGGCAAGTTGTGTTTTTTTACTGTATATAAAAATTCTTTTAAATGGCTTCATTACGTAACATTTGTAGTCAGTTTTAGCAAGGCTGTATTAATATTGTGATTCATAGAGATGAAAAGTGATACATTGCTCTGATTAGCATTTCTTTAGTGGGGAGGTAAAAATGTTTCTACATGTTTTAGTCTTATGTAGTTTATCTTGTGATAGTTTTAAACGTAATGTTTTATGTGTTTTGTTTTCAGGCAATTAATTTATAATTATCCTGAACAGCTCTTTGGTGCTGCTGGTGTCATGGCAATTGAGCATGCAGATTTTGCAGGGGTGGAACGCCTAGCTCTTGTTACAGGTACAGAAAAAAGATGAATTTCTAGCAGACATAATTGCTGTTGGATTTACTGAGTGTTACCATGTGTAACTCATTGTGGGGAATACAAATAAATCCCTTTTAGGAGCTTAGAATCTAAGCAGTTACTCTGAAATCTGATTTCCATGTTTAGGTACCTTTAATTTAGTTACAATATTTTTTAATACAAATGTACTTCAAAAAATTTCATGGAAATAAAGTAAATGGTATGTTCGAAGTCCATGCATACAAGAGGTCTTCAGAAAGTTCATGGAAAGTATTTGATGAAATGCATAGATTTCAGTTCGTTTTTACCAAGACAAATTTACCTGTTAATTCCAGTAAACCTTTTTGAAGTACCTTTTAATTCACTTTAGGTATACATTTCTTTTTGTTGTGTTAACCGTTACTAGCTTTTTCTCTCAAACCCATAATACCAATTTTTTTAAAAAAAGATGTATTCTACTGTTCATTTGAAAGAGTTACAGAGAGAGATGGAGACAGAGAGAGGTCCTTCATCTGCTGGTCCACTCCCCAGTTGGCCACAATGGCTGGAGCTGAGCTATCTGAAGCCAGGTGCCAGGAGGTTCCTCCAGGTCTCCCATGCAGGTGCAGGGGCCCAAGGAGTTGGGCCATCCTCCACTGCTTTCTCAGGCGCATTAGGGAGCTGGATCAGAAGTAGAGCAGCAGGGACTCAAACCAGTGCCCACATGGGATGCCGGCACTATAGGTGAGGGCTTTAACCTGCTGTGCCATAGCACTGGCCCCGAAAAGGAATCTTGAGTCTTTTAAAAAAAAAAAACTTAAAGGAAGAGTTCTATAAGCAGCAGGGCCCCAAGCACTTAGGCAGGCTCATTAGCAGGGAATTGGGTGAGCACTCTGATTATATGGGATTCTGGGATTACAAGTGGCTTAGCACACTATACCACAACACCTGCTTCTGAATCTTTGGTCATAGTCTAGTGTATTATTTGTTTTTATTTTATTTGAAGAGAGACAGACCTAGAAGCAGGTCTCCTGTGTTCTGGTTCCCTTCCTAACTGCAGTGACCTCTGCCCTGAGGCTGAAGTAGGGAGTCTGGAACTCAGATTGGGTCTCCTTTCTGCATGAGAAGAACCCAGTTAAGCCACACTGAGCTACTTTAGCAGAAAGCTAGAGACAGGAGCAGAGCTGCATGTTGAACCCAGGGTTGTGGAGTCTTACCCCCCAGGCCAAACACCTACCCCAGCCCCAGTTAATGGGTTTTAGAGTAAAAATTTTTTTTTTTTTTTTTTTAAGACAGGCAGAATTAGACAGAAAGGTCTTCCTTCCGCTGACTTGGGCCATCCTCCACTGCCTTCCCGGGCCACAGCAGAGAGCTGGACTGGAAGAGGAGCAACCGGGACTAGAACCCGGAGTGCCGGCGCGGCAGATGGAGGATTAGCCAAGTGAGCCGTGCGCAGGCCAGAGTAATCTTAAAAGTAGATTTGTGCAAACCAAGTTTAGTGACCTGTATCTCATTTTCAGGTCTTTGAAAATGAATGAGTTGGCTGGAACACATGAGATCTGGAAATCGGAGTTAGAGAGATTTGGTGAATTTTGAGGCCTGAAGTGCTAGTAATGTCACATTAGGACGGAGCTACCATGATCATTAGAAGAAATTAAAGTTAACAGTATTTGGAGAGAACATAGTCTCAACCCAGAATGATTTCTTAAGTAATTTTTGAATAATTTGAATGGCATAGTCTCCTTATCTAAAGAGGCTTTTTCCTTTTATTACTTCTACATAAGTTTATCTGCTTTAAAAATCCTTAAAAGCCTAAACTCATCCTTTAAAGCAAGAAAAATAAAGACAAATATGAATGTCACATTAGTGGAATAAATTGATACAAGGACTTGGTAACATGAAATGACTACATAGAGCCAGCAGAAAACATACTGTGGATGGCTGTGAAATTGACCCCATGATGGCTCTTGTCCTCAGAAGCTCAGTTGTTAAGGTGTGTGAAATTGGTTCTTGGAAATGTCAAGAAATGTTGCATGAGTAGATGAAGAAAAATGAAGTAAAAATTCTCAGAAGCCAAGTTAAGTCTTAGTTTTGGATATTATGTCTCAGATGTGTTGTCTCACATCTGAGATATAAAGCCATTTCAGAAATTTTTCAACCAAAAAATAGTTTTTAAACTATTTTTTAAAAAAAATATTTGAGAAGTGGTAATTACAGAGAAAGGGAGAGGTAGAAAGACCTTCATCTGCTGGTTCATTCCCCAAATGGCCACAATGGCCAGAGCTGGGCCGGAACGATGGGAAGCCAGGAGCTTTTTCTGGATCTCAACAGGTGGGTGGCAGGGCCCCAGGTACTTGGGCCATCTTGGTGGGCAGTTAGCAGGAAGCCTGGATCAGAAGTGGAGCAGCTGGGAGTTGAACCAGTACCCAGCATTTCACATAGTGGGTTTACCCTCTACACTGCAGTGCCAGCCCCTCAGTTAAAATTGAAAACAACTTCAGGTATGCAAGTTAAGAGTATGAATTAGTAGAATTTAGAAGACAAAAATTATAAATTTTTGGTACAATAGAAAGCTAAAAAGTATTGATTTCTCAGATTTACCATAAGGAGTAGGAAAGAAGGGATGACTAAAATGTTACAAACCACATTATTGAAAGAGTAATCAGGAGAAAGGGATTTTGAAATAGAAATTTTAATTTTTGCTTAGTTAAGCATGTAATGAAGTGTCTGGTCTGATTGATTTCCAGTGTGAAAGGGAAAATGTAGATATAAGCCCCAAAGACTAAAATGAATTGATTAAATATTTCATGTCCTGTGCTGGGAAATTTTATCCTAAAGAGTTTAGTGTTCTAGGTTAGATTCAATTTAAATTCAGGCTTAGAGATAAAAAAGTCTAAAGAATTTAACCTTTGTAGGTAGTGGGTATGTGCATATAGGTCTAAAGCCCGCATGCTTAGATTTGAATCCCAGCTTCTGCTATCTGTGTAATCTTGGGGAAATAACCAAATCTCTGCTTCATTTGTATTGTGTAAAATGAAGTAGCACTGAATCTCCCCTACAGTATTATTGTGAGGATTGAATAGTGGACCCACATAAAGTGAGTAAAAGACTGCCTGGCAATAGGAAGCAATCAGTTTTTAAAACATTGGTTAACGTGTTTGTTACTTGTTAGAAAAATCTTAAACCTGTCAGGCAGAGTTTACCCTGCAGTACACTGGGTTAGGCTGCTGCTCAGGACATTTTATCCCACATCAGGAGTGCTGGTTTGACTGTTAGCACTTCACTTCTGATCTAGTTTCCTGCTAGTGCCTCCAACGATGCAGCAGATGATGGCCCTATCCACCCATGTGAGACCCCCAGCTAGATTTACTGGTTTAGCCTAACCTACCCTACCCTTCATTGTTAAAACCAGGTGTCTGAGGAAGTAAACCAGGGGATGAAAGATATCTCTGATGCTGTTTTTCAGGGAGATGAAAAGTAAGACAAAACACTGTCATGCAGTGAATTAATGTTTGTTTATGTTCATAGGTGGTGAAATTGCCTCTACATTTGATCACCCAGAGCTGGTGAAGCTTGGAAGTTGCAAACTTATTGAGGAAGTCATGATTGGAGAAGACAAACTCATTCACTTTTCTGGAGTTGCCCTTGGTGAGTGCTGAAGTAGGTCCTGGGCAAGGTGCCTAAATACTTGCCAAAGGAGTTAACTGCGTTTACTAGAATATGATACTCTGTTAGTCTGAACTCTGGAGAAGCATGTGCATGTTGTAATTTAGTTTAAGAGAAACCTCAGATTTATCATGCATTTGTGAAGAGTGTGTGTTGGTCCTAGAGTTTTTTCCCCTCCATAATTTAGAACCATTGTGAACTTATGAAGAAGAGTAAATAGTAGTGGAAACATAAATTTTTAACTCTAATAATATAACCAACACCTACATAAATTATAGAAAGCAAGCTGTTTTATGATGAGGTGGTCACTATGACATGGCTACTATGTTTTAATTTCAGGTGAGGCCTGCACTATTGTTTTGCGTGGTGCTACTCAGCAAATTTTAGATGAAGCAGAAAGATCATTGCATGATGCTCTTTGTGTTCTTGCCCAAACTGTCAAGGATTCTAGAACAGTTTATGGAGGAGGTAAGCATTTGGAAAATAATGAATATATTTTATTTCTTATTGTACAATGTTAGTCATAAATTGTCTTAATAGTTCTTATATGAATTTCATATTGCCTTTGCAGTTAATTTTTTAAAGTATTTGACATCATTAAGTGTTTTGGAAACAACAGACATAACCATGTTTTATGGGACTTTTAATGTGCAGGCTGCTCTGAGATGCTGATGGCTCATGCTGTGACACAGCTTGCCAATAGGACACCAGGCAAAGAAGCTGTTGCAATGGAGTCTTATGCTAAAGCGCTAAGAATGGTAAGGTAGTAAGAGATTGGGGTTTTCTGTATTTAAAAGTGCTGCACAGAGGAGGACACAGATCTTCATTCCCTGGTTTACTCTCAAAATGGCTGCAGTGGCCAGGGCTAAGCCAGGCCAAAGCCAGGAGTCAGGAGCTTCTTCCAGATCTCCCTTGTGTGTGTAGGGACCCAAGGATTTTGGGCATCTACTGTTTCCCTGGCACATTAGGGAGCTGGATCAGAAGTGAAGCAGCCAGGTCTTTCTTGGTGCCCATGTGGGATGCTGGCCTCTCAGGCGGCAGCTTAACTTGCTATGCCACAACACTGGTCCCCATATAGAAGAGTACTTTTTCTATCCTACACAGAAAATCTAAAAACACATTTTTTTAAATTTTTTAAATTTGTTTTTGGAGTTTATCCTCTTCATGAGCAGTAATTAAAAGGAAGTAGGGTATGGTATACAGTTAAGCCTCCGCTGTGCCTATGGCACTGGCATTCCAAATGGGCGCCAGTTTGTGTCCCAGCTGTTGTACTTCTGATCCAGCTCCCTGCTACAGGCCTGGGAAAGCAGTGGAAGATGACCCCAAGTGCTTGAGCCCCTGCACCTGTGTGGGAGACTGGAGGAAGCTCCTGACTTTGGGTCTCTCACTAGTTGATGTGGCCATTTGGGGAGCAAACCAGAGGATAGAAGACCTCTCTCTCTGTCTAAGCCTCTCTCCCTCTCTGTCTCTGCCTCTCAAAATTTTTTTTAAGGAAATAGTGTTTTTACATTATTTCCAAATGGTATTTTTTTAAAGATTAATTTATTTGAAAGGCAGAATTACAGAGGTAGAGTGACAGATCTTCATCTACTGGTTCACTCCCAAATGGCTGAGACAGCCAAGGGTTGGGCCATGTTGAAGCTAGAAGCTTGGAACTCTGGATCTCCTACATGGGTATTAAGAGCCCAAGTACTTGGGTTATATTCCGTTTCTTCTCAGACATTTTAGGGAGCTGGATTGAGTGCTGGTTTGAGTCCTGGTTGCTCTGCTTCTGATACAGGGTATAGAGAGACCAGTTGGAGTTCCAGGTTCCTGACTTCAGCCGGGCCCAGCCCCAGCCATCACGGCCATTTGGGAGTTAACAAATGGATGTAAGATCTCTGTGTGTCTACCCTCTTCTACCTTTCAGATAAATAACTCATACTATCCTACTTAAGAGTAAATCAGTGGTTCTTAGAACAGTTAATCATTATTCATTATCTTCATTTTCATAGTTGCCGACCATCATAGCTGACAATGCAGGCTATGACAGTGCAGATCTGGTTGCACAGCTCCGAGCTGCTCACAGTGAAGGCAATGTAACTGCTGGACTGGGTAAGAAATAAAGTGGAACTTCGCAGTAGTTAGAAGTAACTCACAGATCTTATTTTTTTTTTTTTAATGGGAAGATATGAATTCAAGGTAACTGTGTAAAATATTCTTGTAGCACTTGCCTTTGTAAACATTTTACAAAGTGCTAGAAAAATTTGTTCTCAGTACTGCCAAATGTGACTCCATAGGGGTTATAAGAGTGGTTAGAAAATTTAAACCTAATCGAGTATTAGTGACCACGGGATTTAAATGGATAAACCAAAATAAAGTGGAACTTTTCAGTAGTTAGAAGTAACTCACAGATCTTTTTTTTTTTTAATGGGAAGATATGAATTCAAGGCCCTTGCCTTTTAAACATTTTAAAAAATGCTAGAAAAATAGCTGTGTCAGAATAGATAACCCATCTGCACAAGAGAACTCCAATAATATCTTTCAAATATTAAGATTCCACAGTAATTAGTAATGAGCAGATTTTTACAAAATACATTTCTTAAGTTTGTATTATTTGAGAGGCAGAGAGCAAGAGCTCCCATCTTCTGGTTCACACCCCAGAGGTCTGCCATGGGCCAGGCCAAAAGCAGCAGCTGGGAATTTAGTTCAGGTCTCATGTGGATGGCAGAGACCCAGCTACTTAAACCATCACCTCCTTCATTCCAAGTGAACATCAGCAGAAAGGTGGAATCAGGAATGGAGCTGGGTCTGACACACTGGCAAATGGAATGTAGACATCTCAACTCCTAGTTGATAAAGTCCTACCTAGGCTAAGCACCTGCACCTAGTTTTTACTTATTTTTTTCTTTTAAGATTTATTTATTTGAAAGGCAGAATGACAAGAGAGGAGGGGGAAAACTGGTATCTTCACCTGCTGGTTCACTCTCCTAGTACCTGCAACACCCTGGCTGGGTCAGGCCACTGCCAGGAGCCCAGTTATTTGGGCTATTATGCACTGTCTCCATGTGCCTTAGGAAGCTGGATCAGAAGCACGGAGTAACTTGGAAACTTCGAGTGCTTTTATAAGCTGAGGCACTAAATCGGTTTTGTTAGTCGTTTTGATATGCTGATTGTTAAGATCGGTTAGTAAATACTTTGTCTTTTCAGATATGAAAGAAGGTACTATTGGGGATATGGCAGTACTGGGTATAACAGAAAGTTTCCAAGTGAAGCGACAAGTTCTGTTGAGTGCAGCTGAAGCAGCAGAGGTGATTCTACGTGTGGACAACATCATCAAAGCAGCACCAAGGTACTGTGATGCTTTTAATTCTCAGAAAAAAATACATTCAGACGACAAAAGGGAACTGCATTTATTTAATAACTAGGTAGTAGAACATGGAGACTTATCTGTTGGCATTTGTAATTCTAGTTCAAAGTAATTGTATTTTATTAATGTGGTAAAGGTTCCTAATACATGTATTAGTCGAAAATATAAAGTAAACTTTTGGGGAAAGCATTTTTTGTTGTTTGTTTATTTGAAAGTTACAGAGAGGGAGTGGTAGGGGGAGAAACAGAAAGAAAGGTTTTCCATCTGCTGATTCACTCCCCAGATGGCTACAACAGCCTGGGCTGAGTCAGGCTGAAGCCAGGAACTTCATCTGAGTCTCCTACATGGGTAGCAGGGGTCTAAACATTTGGGCCATTCTCCACTAACTTTCCCAGGCCATTAGCAAGGAATTGGATCAGAAGTAGAGCAGGCAGGACACGATTCAGTGCCCATGTGGGATGCTGGTGTCATAGGAGGTAACTTTACCTGCAGCTGCACAGTTCTGGCCACTGGAGAATATATCTGAGTGAGAAGTTGAGAACTGCTGAGTACCAGTCCATGTAGATGTGCTCTCACTACATGGTGATGAATGTTAGGAGGTGGAAGTGTCCTTGTAGAGACTGGCATATAATGGTTTTAATAAAGCTAGAATTGTGGTTTTGCTTCTATTTACTGTAAAACTCTGGTTAAAATTACGCTTTTCATTTTTCACTATTGACTTTTTTCTTACATGGATGCTTTTCTTTATAGGAAACGTGTTCCTGATCACCATCCTTGTTAAGCATTCCCATATGTATGCTCTTGATCTCTGGACCAGTTATAGCAGAGTTGTATTTGAAAAGACTTCAACCTCGTTAAGAAGACTGTGGAGTTCATGTTTATCTGTGCCCATTATGTCCTTCAGTTTGGACATTTAGCTGACCTTTTATTTTAACATGGGTCTAATTTATTTTGTTTGATTTTTCCATACAGTTCAGTTGAATTAAAAGTTCATTTCTCTTCCAGTGCATTTAAATAAAAATTTGCACAACTAATATAGTTGGTCTCAATGATTTGTGTAAATTCTGTCTGAAGTTTGCTTCCTGGAAATGAAATGAATTAGTATATTTTCAGTGTAGCATTCCAGCTTAATAATTGACCTTACACACTTAGGAAGTAATTATCTCGATTCAAGATAAACACACTATAGTTTAATCTTTGATTTCGTAGCTGGGCCATAGATAGACTCAAGCATGCGTTTCGTTGCACATTGAATTTTGTATGGTGAAGCTATCATAGACGAGTAGATTCTGTGTCTGCAGGTTCAGCCAACTGCAAATCAGAAATACTCAGGAAAAAAAATACTAAACATGTATGGACTTTGTGATTTCCTAAACAATCAGCTATTTATGTAGTATTTATTACGTAATCTGGTCTGGAGAGAGAAAGTATAGGGGAAGATTCTGGTATCCAAGGTAGGATGCTGGAACCAGTCTCCCATGGATACCACAAGGGGTGACTATACATGTTTATTTGTAATTCTTGAATTCTATCTCAAAAGAAAAAAAAAAAACAGATGGGCTTCTGTAACTTAAAATTTGAAGAAATCCTGTTTGTAAGCATTGGTGGTACGGGCTGCTCCAAGGACCTGACCTCTGTAGTTCCTTTTTAGTGTACTTATGATGGACATGGTTAGACTTGGTGGTAGTTTTTTGTTTTTAGTTTTTTTCTAATTATTTGAAGGCAGAGCTTCCATCTATTAGTTCACTCCCCAAATGCCAGCAGCAGCCAGCTCTGGGCCAAGCTGAAGCAGGAGCCCAGGACTTCATTCAGGTCTGCAGTGTGGGTGGCTGAGATCAAATACTGGAGCCATCCATCGCCTGCTGCCTCTCGGGTGCATCCGGCAGGAAGCTTGGAGTTAAACCAGGTGCTTAACCTGCTGTGCCACACTGGCCCCCGATGGATTTGTGGGCTTAAGTATTTACTGAGTGACGGTGTAAAGGTGACTAGGTTTGAATGTTAATGTATAGCAGAATGGACAGAAAAAAGCCTAACCATGAATTGGGGATTTTTAGGGAATCTCTCTGGACTTGGGATGGTCCTACCAGGGTTTTTCAGTTGGGATGCATGTTTTGTGTGGTTTTTTGGTGGACTGGAGGAGGGAGTCTAAAGTTGTCTCAATATTTTTTAAAGTTTGTTTATTTGAAAGGCAAGGAGAAACAGCTGCCAGTTTGCTCTGCAAATGCCTACAATAACTAGGGCTGGGCTTGTCTGGGGCCAGGACCCCTGGACTCCATTCAGGGTGGCAAGGAGCTAAGGACTTAAGCCATTGCTGCCTCCCAGCATGCATCAGCAGGAACCTGAATTAGAAGTGGAGGAGCCACACTCGAACCAGCACTCCCAACATAGGATGCTGGGGTCTGAAATAGTGGCTTTAACCCATTATGGCCTAGCAGCTGCCCTGTCCCTTTAATATATCACAGGGAGAAATAGAATCTTCCATTGCTTGGTTCACTTCTTAGGTGAATCCATCTGGGTCTCCCTCCGGGGCCCAGGTACTTGGGCCATCTTCCACTGCTGTCGCAGGCACATAAGCTGGGAGCTTGATCAAAAGCAGAGGATCCATCACTCTGATGTGGGATGTTGGTGTTGCCACTGCACCATGAAGACACCATATCTCTATTAATATTACCTAGTACAAGCTAATGAAACAGGTTTCTTATGTATCTGAAACCGTCCTTCAATGTACACACAAAAGAAACATTCTGTGGTTATCAAAGAGAATTAACACTGATAATGTGTTCTACTTTCAGCCTCATTATTTGTGATGTCTTCTGCTTTGTAATTTTTAGGTGTTCTATCACTTTTTAGATCAGTTGTGATACAGTGAAGGTGGGTTAGAGCAGATGAGAGTATTATGACTGAGAAAACCTGCAAAGGTTTCAATGGGGCAAGTGGATCTGTTTATCCTGAGTGACCGATAACTTGGATTTTAATCTGAAAGTATTCTTTTGTATATTTTTCCCAAAGGGTTTTTAAAAAAGGATATCCCAGCAAATATTAAAGAGAGGTTGAAATAGGGGAACTTAATTATAGCTTGGAATATACACAGGCATACACAAACCTTTCTTCTTCGACTTCATATCCTTTGAAGCCCTAAGCTTTTGATGTCTTAGGCCTAGAAAAATCCCAATATCAGGGAGCTGGTATTGTGGTATAGTGGGTAAAGCTGCCACCTGCCAGCATCCCTTGTAGGTGCTGGTTCACGTCCCGGCTGCTCCACTTCGGATCCAGCTCTCTGCTCTGGCCTGGGAAAGCAGTAGAAGATGGCCCAAATCCTTGGGCCCCTACACCCACATGGGAGACCCAGAAGAAGCTCCCGGCTCCTGGCTTTGGATCGGCGCAGCTCCACCGTTGTGGACATCTGAGGAGCGGACCAGCAGATGGAAGACCCCGCCCCCCCCGCTGCCCACCTCTCTGTAACTGTGCCTTTCAAATAAATATTTTTTGAAAATCCCAAGTTCATAAAATGTTTAAATCTTTTGATTTCAGAGGTAAGTCTAAACTAGACCTTTTAATCCCTTTAACAGTTGTAGGATGGAGTTTCTTTTAAGGCAAAAGTAAGTGTGGCCGGCGCCGCGGCTCACTAGGCTAATCCTCCGCCTAGCGGCGCCGGCACACCGGGTTCTAGTCCCGGTTGGGGCACCGGATTCTGTCCCGGTTGCCCCTCTTCAAGGCCAGCCCTCTGCTGTGGCCAGGGAATGCAGTGGAGGATGGCCCAGGTGCTTGGGCCCTGCACCCCATGGGAGACCAGGAAAAGCACCTGGCTCCTGGCTCCTGCCATCGGATCAGCGCGGTGCGCCAGCCGCGGCGGCCATTGGAGGGTGAACCAACGGCAAAGGAAGACCTTTCTCTCTCTCTCTCTCTCTCACTCACTGTCCACTCTGCCTGTCAAAAAGTGTGGGAGCAGTTATTTTCACAAGACAGATTTGGAATGTGCATTTACACATGATAAGAGGCAGCAAAGTATCCAGCAGGCACCCACAACCTCAGTCCTGGCCTCCTGCCCCTCATGAAATGGATTTAGGGCCTAGTAGTCTCAGTGTTTTCAAGTATTGTGATTTTGTGAGTTCTAGAATAACAGGAAAGAGGCCAATAAATTCATTTAGAAATTTGAAAATGAGTCCTTGGGTTTTTAGTGTTTAGGTAAGCCAGGCAGCAGTGAATCAAACTATTATATTGGAAGAGGGCAGATACCTTGATTAAAAATTTTACTGGGGAAAAAAGCTTTTTCTGTTGCAATGTATGTTATTTTTAATACCTCAAACATGAAATTAATGATGTGTTGTGCTGCATGGTATAATAGTAAAGGTACATGTTGCAGAAGCATTCACTGTCACATGCCAGCCACTGTTCTTTGCATTCTATACACAGTAATTGGTTTAATCCTTAAGTGCTCGGTGAAGTACAAAGAGTCACCATTTTACTGATGAAGTGGTAACTGGAGGAGTAAGTGGCAAAGCTAGGATTTGAACCCAGATAGTTGGAAGGGCCATGTCCCTAGCTACTGTGCCACACTGCCTGAGTCACTCTGTGCTTTTTGTTGAAGTTGTTCACGGACAGTTGATTTTTAAGGCCCAAACGCACCTTTTCAGTGTAAAATTACAATAGTGATGTTGCATTTTAGGGAAGAATTTTAAAAAGTGAATCTGGTTGCTGGTTCATGTGCATAGATCCATGTTAAATTTTAGTTGGTATCATTTCTGGATGCTAAAATTCTGTCTAATCTTGTGAAAGAGATTTCTCTTTGATGCATTAACCCTGGCTCTCAAGACTTAAAATCTGGAGTAAAAATGTTACATTTGGTGCTTCAACATTTTCTCAGTTTTACTTTCTAATTATGTCAGCATTTCCAGAAAAACACCAGAAGGGCTATAGAAATATGAATATAATCTATGTGTTTTGTAAAATTGACAGCCAACAGGGAAAACATTTTTGGACAGCAAAGCCAGCAGTGAACACTTAACCACACTATTTGAAAAATGTGTATGTGTTGATTTAGAAAATTGAGTATCAGCCAAAATGTTTACAGTTTGACATTTGAATCAGACCACTTAGCTATGGATCCGCCTGCAGCTACATTGGGAAAAGTAGGACCATTAATCTTGGGAATGGGAATAGGGAGTCAAAGCAATCCATAGTAAAGTTTAGAAGGCAGGTTGTGTTGGCAGAAGTTTAGTATCAGCTGAATGGTTTCAGTTATTAGCAATGAAAAAAATAAGTCCTAACTGTCCAATAGGAATCTGATCTCATTACTAAAGAAGTTAAGCCTGTTTGACCTACAAACAGGAACCCATTAGTTCACAGTGAAGGGGCCCTCTGCCCATCTGACCAATAAGTTGCTGACCCTCTTCACATGGAAGGTGACAATAGGAAGGTCCTGTGTGTGTGTACTATGGAAATTTCTCTTTCTCCAGTTTAGCAAGAAATGCTTCTGGTAGGAAAACACAAAAATAGTCTGCTTTGTTAGGTTACTTTGGAACCAGACTCTGGGTTAAGATGCTTTTATGGGAAAAGTACTATTTAAAATTAGGCTCAGTGCAGTATTTCCATTTGATGTTTGCGTCTTTTTCTGTGGAAGGGATTCAGACACAACAATAAAGGATGGTTATTAAATCACCCACTGATAGTAATTCCTTTAAAGTTTATATATATTCATGGGAAGTTCACGATTTACATACCTCCATAAAGTACCTAGGTTTATACACTGTCAAAAAACTAGAAAGATCAAACAAAATTGGAAGCTACAGTCACAGACTATACACAGCACAGCCTGCTATTCAGATTTCACAGTGCAGGAACAGATTTCAAGTGAACTGATTTCTCACCTACTACGTTGGGGTCAGACCTTTTAGGGGAAATGAGCTCGATGAACTCGAACCACTGTCAAGTTCAAAGTGGCAGCTGGGCTCCATCAAGAGGCAGTCTCCGTCAGAGGTCTCTTCAGCAGGCGCTAACCTGCTGGGGAAATCTTGCATCTCGAGCTTTTGCAACAACGAAAGCTGTTTTCTATGAATCTGGGAGCAAAGGTCGTTTTTGGTGACCTAAATTGGTAACAATACATTGATACCGCTTATGGTCATGCAAAGAAAAGAAAGTATGGCTGCAAAGCAAAGGGCTGGGGCCAGGCCGGCTGAACGTTTAGTGAGATCTATAACAAATACCATATTTGAGGGGCCCGTGAGCCTTGTAATCACAGCCACCTCTGGGGAGTGGAGGAGACCCAAGTGTCGCAGCTCTTGCTCAGTTTCAAAGTACCTGCTTGGAGAGGCCGTTTTCTTGCGAAGACGTGATCACTCTGGGTTGGCAGGCCACAGTAGCATGTAACTTCCCTTTGGGAATTTTTCCCTTTTCCGTATGGATTTGTGGCATTTCAACCTGCCTCTCCATCAGCCCCCAGGAGGCAGGTCACCTCAAATGACCCAGAGCAACGCCACCCACTCTAATGAAGAGGTCTCCAGGACAGGCTCCTGTTAGCTCTGTGGCATTGACCTACGACAACATCTTCAGGAGCTGGGAGGAAGAAGAGGAAGAGGGAGGGCAGGTGTCTGTGACTCCTGGCTTTCCTCCCTGGCCAATGCATAGCGCCTGGCTTTTCTGGGATCTGGCTCTGGCGTCTCCTCTGCCCACCTTCCCACACGGTGCACGCCTTTGGCCACCTTGGGTGCATTCCGGCAAGGGTTGTGGTCATAGATGACCAGCTTCAGACTTGACAGGTGGGTCAGGCTGGGGAAGTAACGGATGTTATTCTGGTCCACGTCGATCACCTCCAGGAAGGGCATGTGCAGTAGCACCCGGGGGAAGTCGCTCAGCAGGTTGCCCGACAGCCAGATGGTCCGGAGCTCCCGGAGGCGCTGGAGCTGGCCTGGCAGCAGACGCAGGGCGTTGGAGCCGGCGTGCAGGGTCTTAAGGAGACTCAGCTCACAGACTACATCTGGCAGCCGGGTGAGGCAGTTGGCTTCGATCCACAGAGTCCGGAGGTTCTGGAGCAGCCTCAGCTCGTTGGGGAGGTCGCAGAGCTTGTTGTTGCCCAGGTAGAGGATGCAGAGCTGTTTCAAGGTGCAGACCACCTGGGGCAGAGCCTGGAAGTCGTTGAAATCCAAGGCCAGGATCTGCAGGTTCTGCAGCTGCCCCAGCTCTGGAGGCAGGCTGTTCAGGTGGTTGTCACTGAGGTAGAGCTTGACCAGCTCCGAGAAGGTGCACACGTGCACGGGAAAGCGGCGCAGCTGCCTCCCGCTGAGGTCCACCATCCTGTCCAGCGGCATCTCCTGGAGCTCTCCCACCACGTACTTCTGGCAGTGGTCAGCAGGGATGAAGGCCACCAGGGCCCTGATGGCATTCCCCATACGGAGGCCAGGCCACCCACTCACTGAGCGCTGGGGCCCGGCTTTCCCTGCCTTTAGAACCCGTGGATTGCGTGACAAAAGCCAGTCCTTTTGACAGGGAGAAGTGCTCCTGATAGCAACTTGAGTGTTGGGTGACAGGCCCAATAGACAGGCAGGGTCCCGGAGGTCATGTCTGAGTCACATTCTTGCCTTTAATCACCCAAGTCCCGATTCCCTTTGTTTACTTTTAAAAAAAAATTCTGTCCAAAAAAGAGCATCTCTCTTTTTATCTAATGAGAAAATATTGAGACGTTACATAAGGTGTAAGAAAAGAAAGTAAAAAACACCCTGTTTGAAGTTTGTATTCCTTAAATAAAAGGTTTGTTTGGGAAAAAATACTTATGAAATGCATAAAGTTTGTATTCCTTAAATAGAAGGTTTCTTTGGGAAAAAAAAAAAAGAAAGAAAAACCCACACTGTTCTTATGCTGCCTGGAGATAAGTACTAGGAGCATCCGAATGCAGGCTCCTCCGGGCTTTTTATTACAGGTAACATATTTGTTTTCAAAATTCACCCATTTTAAGTTTTTTTTAAATCATAACATATCATGGACATACTTTTATGTTTTCAGGTGTTTAAACAATTATTAGTATTTTTAAAGATTTATTTATTTATTTGAAAGGCAAAGTTACAGAGAGAAAGAAGGCGAGACAGAGGGTGAGAGATCTTCTATCTGCTGGTTACTCCCCAAAAAGCTGCTCCCATGAGCTGGGAGCTTCTTCTGGGACCCCCAACATGGGTGTAGGGGCCCAAGCACTTGGGCTATCCTTCGCTGCTTTCCCAGATACATTAGCAGGAAGCTGGATCAGAAGTGGAGCAACCAGGACTCGAACCAGCACCTAATAGGATGCTACCACTGCAGGCCAGGGCCTTAACCCACTGAGCCACAGCTCTGGCCCCTATTCAATTATTTTAAACACCTGCTTCATATTATGTGAGTCTGCAGTAATGGCAATGTTTTCCGTTGTTGGACATTTAGGTTGCTTCCAATCAATGACTGTTACCAACATCCCTAAACTCAGAGATGTGAGCAGTGCACCTTTCATTTCTTCAGGAAATGTTCTACTAGGTGAAGGGTCTGCATCCTTTAAAATTTTGGTTGTTTTTTAAGGTTTATTTATTTATTTGAAAGAGCAACAGAAAAGCGATCTTCCATCCACTGGTTCAGACCCCAAATGAGCACAACAGCTGGGGGTGGGCCACACCAAAGCTAGGAACCCAGAATTCGATCCGGGTCTCCCACTTGAATGGCAGTACTTGGACCATTCTCTGCTGCCTTCCCCGGTGCATTCCCAGGGAGCTGGATTAGAAGCAGAGAAGCTGGGACTCAAACAAGCTCTCTGATATGGGATATGGGTGTCCCAGGTGGTGGATTAACCTGCTGCACCACAAAGCCACCTCTCTTTCCAAACCTTAAAAATGTGCTTAGATCCCTGCAACCATGTGGGAGACACTAGGAGGCTCCTGCTTCGGATCAGCCCAGCTCTGGCCATTTGGGAAGTGGATCAGTGGTGAAAGGTCTCTGTCTCTGTCTCTGTAACTCTGTCCTTCAAATAAATAAAATCTTTAAAAAGAAAAGCAAGAGAAAGAAAAGAGAAAAGCTAGTCTTCTTTTTTTTTTTTTTAATTTATTTATTTGAAAGGTAGAGTTACAGAGAGGCAGAGGGAGAGAGAGAGAGAAAGGTCTTCATCCGCTGGTTCACTTCCCAAATGGCCACAATGGCTGGAGCTGGGCTGATCCAAAGCCGGGAGCTTCTTTGGGGTCTCCCATGCAGATGCAGGGGCCCAAGGACTTGTGCCATCTTCTACTGCTTTCCTAGGCCATAGAAGAGAGCTGTATTGGAAGAGGAGCAGCTGGACTCAAACCAGTGTCCATGTGGGATAGTGGCGCTGCAGACTGGGGCTTTAACCCGCTGCGCCAGGCTGAGAAAAGCTTGTCTTCTAAATGTCAATAAATCTGGATGCATCCTTAGCGTGCCACGATGTCACGTGTGTGTTCCCCTGCCCCTCAGAGCTTATCATGGGTTGTTACAAGGAAGCAGCTGTCCAACCAGAACACTTCCTAGTTCTAGTCTAGAATGGGGCGATCTTCAAGTTCTGGCCAATAGAAGGTGGCCAGGCCCTGGCTGCTGGTGGAGCAAGCCTCCGGCCCCTCCCCCATGCTCTGGCCCCATCTGGCTGCATGCCTCGCCCAGGCTTACTTTCGAAGGCTCCACGGATGTGGAGGTCACATGGTGCAGTTGGCAGGGCCCTGGGTCATTTGGATTCCTGAATAAGTGCTGGGTCAGAACCCTTCCTCCCTCCACTCCACCACCAGTTGGATTTGGTAAAGGAGAAATAAAGTTTAATTGTGTCATGTTGTTGAGATCCGGGGGTTTATGTGTTATATCCCCTTATGCCTAGAGCAGTGGAATAAGAAGGAGGTAAATCTCCATGGACTGAAACGGAAAGATATTTAGGATAAACTTGGGAGAAACAGAAGCAAGGTTTGCAGCGGTATGTTGTGATTTCTAGTGGTGAAAAAATATTCATAATGCTTGTATGTGTGAAAAAATATAAGAATCAGGGCTGACATTGTGGCATAGCAGGTTTAAGACTCCGCATGCGATGCTGGCATCCCACGTGGGCGCTGGTTCCAGACCCCGCTGCTCCACTTCTGCTCCAGCTCCCTGGGAAAGCAGCAGAGGATGGCTCGAGTGCTTGGGCCTCTGTACGTACATGGGAGACCCGGCGGAAGCTCTGGGCTCCTGGCTTCAGCCTGGCCCAGCCGAAGCCATTGCAGCCATTTGGGGAGTGAACCAGTGGATGGAAGACCTCTCTATGCTCCTCCTCTCTCTGTAACTCTGCCTTTCGAATAAATTTAACCAGAATACTAGAATCAGCAGTGATTATCCGTGGGAGTCTGCCTGAAGATTTGGGGTGTTAGGGATGCTGGCTGTTCTATTTAGACCCTTGTTCTGTTTGATTCTTAAGAACAAAACACCATAGGTGTATATTATTTTAGCTTTAAAGACTGTAGTCCTAAACACATCCCATGTTCCATCAGTGTGCTCTCTGGAAAGAGCATCTGGCTCTGCAGGGAGGGCTGGCACGCTGCTGAACCTCCTCCAGCGCCCTTGCTGCTAACTGCTTCTGAACAGACCAGTCAGGGAGATGGGAGAGGCACAGTCCTGTGCAGAGCTATCTGGTGGTGAGAGCAGTGTCGGTACCTGCTTTGTACTCAGAGTGCGTGCCCGCAGCCAGTGTTCTGGGACTGCGCACTGACTGTCCAGGGCTGTAATCTCCAGGCCTCTCTGTGCTTTGAGAGCCTCTCAGCAGGCACTGTGCTTTGCCTCTATATTTAGTGTGGGCTGTGATGACCACAAATGGTCATGAAGCAGCTGCCCTGATACCAGCCCAGGAAAGGAAAATGCTAATGATGTTGCTTCCAGTTATTATTCATCAAGCATCTGCTAAATACCAAGCGCTGAGCCAGGGGCTTTGCCTCTGTTATCTCTTCTTACAATACCTGCTGGATAAATGCATTTTATCCCCATTTTTCCAGTGATAAAACTGGCTCCCAGAGGCTTAACAATAACATCAAATACTTATTTTTTAACTTTTTGTTCATTTATTTTTATTGTAACTTTAAAAATTATTTATTTAAAGATTTATTTATTTATCTGAAAGGCAGAGCTACAGAGAGGCAGAGAGAGAGAGAGAGAGAGAGAGGGAGGGAGAGAGAGAGAGAGGTCTTCCATCTGCTGGTTCACTCTCCAGATGGTTGCAAAGGCAGGAGCTACACCCATCTGAAGCCAGGAGCCAGGAGCATCTTCGGGGTCTCCCATGTGGGTGCAGGGGCCCAAGGACTTGGGTCATCTTATACTGATTTCCCAGGCCATAGCAGAGAGCTGGATCAGAAGTGGAGCAGCCAGGACTTGAATCAGCGCCCAAACAGGTCGCCGGCACTGTAGGCAGCGGCTTTACCCACTATGCCACAGTGCTGGTCCCTCAAATACTTATTAAACAACTACTATGCCCTGGAAGCAAGGAATCCGGCGATTAACAATTGGCCTATGATCTCACAAAGTATATGATTCTATGGGGAGGGGTGAGCTCTTCCTGTTAGGCCACACTCATTGAGAGACTTTGTCCCCACTCACACAATGTCCATTCTGAGTGGATATTTGGCATAGTGGCTAAGATGGTGCATCCTGTGTGAGAGTGTGTGTGTCTGATTCCTAGCTCTGCTTCCAATTCCAGCTTTCTGCTAATGTGCACTGTGGGAGGCTGGAGTATTTGGGTGCCCACTACCCGTGTGGGAGACCTGGATTGAGTTCCTGTCTTTGATCTGGCCCAACTCTGGCTGTTGTGGGCATTTGTGGAGTGAGCCAGTAGCTGGAAGATCCCTCTCTGTCACTGTGCTTCTCAAATAAATAAAAATAAACAAACTTTTTTTAAAAAAAGCAACTTCCATTCAGTACTTTAATGTTAAGGTAAGCTAAGGATCACCAAGCATTTGAGGAGGGCTTTTTACGTGAACTTCAAAGCAAAACAAAAGAAATTCAGAGTCAAAAGCTATGGAGGGAGCAAAACAAAAACGCGGCCAGCGCCGTGGCTCACTAGGCTAATCCTCCACCTTGTGGCGCCCGCACACCAGGTTCTAGTCCTGGTCGGGGCACCGGATTCTGTCCCGGTTGCCCCTCTTCCAGGCCAGCTCTCTGCTGTGGCCAGGGAGTGCAGTGGAGGATGGCCCAAGTGCTTGGGCCCTGCACCCCATGGGAGACCAGGATAAGTACCTGGCTCCTGCCATTGGATCAGCGCGGTGCACCGGATGCAGCGTGCCGGCTGCGGCGGCCATTGGAGGGTGAACCAACAGCAAAGGAAAACCTTTCTCTCTGTCTCTCTCTCTCTCACTGTCCACTCTACCTGTCGAAAAAAAAAAAAAAAAAGGAAGATCTTTCTCTCTGTCTCTCTCACTGTCCACTCTGCCTGTCAAAACAACAGCAAAAAAAACCCGCAATTCTGATATTTTCTGGGGGTTCGCTATAACACGTGTGCTGGGCAGCTTATCATTGGCTCACTTAGTCCTTAAAGAACCCGAAGATGTACAGACTCTTACAGTTCCCATGTGATACGTGAGGAAATAGTGCAACAAGGAGGTCTGTAACGTGAACAAGCTAGTAGGTGGCAAAGCCAGATTGGAACCAGGTGGCCAAAATCTGTGTTCCAAATTTTGTGCTTCCTCCTGGGTGACAAGAAAGTAGCAGGATGCTGTTAGAGAAAGAGTGCAAGAATAAGAGCGAGCTCTGAGGCATCTCAGGCATGGAAAGGCAAGACTGTGGGGGGAAAAAATAACCTTACACGGAGGGTCTCTGCGAGACGTCAGAGGAAAGGAAGGGTCATCAAATAAGGAGACACTTCTCTGAAGGGAGAGGAGAGCATCCTCTGTGCTTATGGCCGTGTCCAAATACCGACGGAGTCTACGGTCACAAAAGGCCTCCATAGCCCTGGCAGCCCACGACAAGAGCCTCGGATGGTCACTGACAGCATAAAAAAGTGTTCATTGGTAAAGGAACAACGGTAGTCAATGTACACTTGCTCCCCAGGTAGGACCTCTGTCCCTACTGAATTGCAATATGAGAATCGACTGCAAAGTCTCTCCCCAAACTGTATTCTATATGTTGTATGTGGGCGGGGGGCAAATTGTTGAACTCCATGATTAGCATAGAGATGGTCCTCTGTATATAAAGTCATACTAAAAATGATCCATAATGAAGAGGACATGGGAGAGGGAATGGGAGGTGGGAAGGGAGTGGGGTGGGGGGCATGAGGGAAAGAACCACTGTATTCCTAAAGTTGTATCTATGTAAAAATGCATTCATTAAAAAAAATTTAAAAAAGAAAAAAAATAAAGAGCTCTGAGAAATAAAAATATGAAAAAAGAATTAAAAATAAAACAGAGGTAGGCATTATGGCACAGCAAGTTAAGCTCCTGGACAGTCTACTGGGGAGAATACTAGGGTTCTGGAGGGGAGAGAGACAGAGAGAGAGAAACAGAGAGAGAGAGCTTCCTCTGGTTCACTCCCCAGATGGCCGCAATGGCAGGAGCTGCGTCGATCTGAAGCCAGGAGCCAGGAACTTCTGGTCTCCACGTGGGTGCAGGGGCCCAAGTCCTTGGGCCATCTTCTACTGCTTTCCCAGGCCACAGTGGAAAGCTGGATCGGAAGTGAAGTAGCCAGGTCTCCAACTGGCACTCACATGGGATGCTGGCACTGCGGGTGGCGGCTTTACCCACTATGCCACAGCACCAGCCCCTCTGTGGGGCCATTATTGTGAGCAGCTTATTAAAGCTTAATTCATTTGCAATACATGATGATTTCCCAGAGCTGGGACATGACTGGTTTTCTAAACAATTGTGTGGCGCTAAAGATTTTTCCTGGAAGGTTTATAATCTTGAGACCTTCGGGAAAATCCAGTGCCACTCAATGTGGCAGCTGTGCCAGCAGCTGACAGGACCACCTAGGCAGGGAAATGTTACATCAATTAGATACTAATGGGTAAGGATTGTTTCTGTTAGTTGTTAATGAACATTTATTGAAATGAGATCAATCCATCAAAATAGAACTCCTACTTAGTAGTATTTGGTTAACCTCATTCTATTACATACTTAAAAAGTAAAAACAACTTTGTTCTGTAATGTAGACTTTTGATTAATTCAGACTTATTTATTTATTTATTTGAGAGGCAGAGAGAAAAGTCTTCCATCTGCTGGATTACTTCCAAAATAGCCACAATGGCCAGAGCCAGGAGCCAGGAGCTTCTTCCAGGTCTCCCATGAGGGTGAAGGGGCCCAAGCACTTGGACCATCTTCTACTTCTTTCCCAGGCCATTAGCAGAGAGCTGGAACAGAAGTGGAGCAGCCGAGACTAGAACTGGTGTCCACATGGGATGCCGGCGCCGCAGGCAGAGGCGTACTCTATGCCAGAACTCTGGCCCTAGACTTTAATTCTTTAATTAAAAGTTATTTATTGGGGCCGGTGCTGTGGCGCAGTAGGTTAATCCTCTGCCTGCGGCACCAGCATCCCATATGGGTGCCGGTTCTTGTCCTGGGTGCTCCTCTTCCAATCCAGCTCTCTGCTATGGCCTGGGAAGGCAGTGGAGGATGGCCCAAGTGCTTGGGCCCCTGCACCCACATGAGAGAGACCTGGAAGAAGCTCCTGGCTTCAGATCAGTGCAGCTCCAGTTGTTGTGGCCATTTGGAGAGTGAACCAATGGATGGAAGACCTTTCTCTTTGTCTTTCTCTCTCACTGTCTATATTTATTTGAGAGGAAGAGTTACAATCTTTTAAAAAAAAGTTATTTATTTTTCATTTCATTTGAAAGGGTGGAGAAGGGAGAGAGAAACATAGGCCTTCCATCTGTCTTCTATCTGCTGGTTCACTCCTCCAAGGCCCACAAGTGCTAGGGTTGAGTCAGGCAGAAGCCAGGAGCCTGGAAATCAATCCAGGTCTCTCAGGTGGAGTGGTAGGGACCCAAATACTTGAGCATTCACTTACTGCCCTCTAAGGTCTGCCTTAGCAGGAAGCAGGAATGGGAGCAGAGAGGGGACTGGAAGCCAGACACGGTGTCTTCACTGCCAGCCCAAAGGCCTGCCCCAGACGAATCTTGAACATCTTGCTGCACCTGCCCGTGTGGTTCTTGTCACTCTGTCACTCAAGTGACAGTTTGCCCTTCCTGGAGCGTCTTTTTGCTTTCCCCAACCTTTACTTACACAACCAGGATGCCCCAGGAGACCACTTTCCCACCCAAAAAGGTTCCCCTCCACCCTTTCCTGCAAGAGGCCTTTTACTGCCTGAGCAGATGTCCCCGCCCTCAACCTGGGCCTGTGGGAGTGGGAACAACTGAACCCTCCTGGTCCAGCTGTCACGTTTCATGCATTTCTATCCACTTTCAAGTGAGTGAAATGCCCCCTGGGGAAGAAGCCTTGCAGGTTATGGATTAATCATGACCCTGATGGGTGATGGGTGTATTGATCCAAGTGTGGTTGACCAGATGGTGGCAAAGGGCCAGCCTGCTGGCCCTGGGGCCTGTCGCAGACTCCTGTGCCTCTCTTAGCGATCCCACAGATGTCTGCAGGGAACACCACCCGGGATACCCCCGACCAGTGTTCCAGGTCCCCTAGGGCTCCGATCCTACAGGTGTGTCCAGCCTGGCCTTCGAGAACTCAACACGGCGACCAAAGAAAGTCTTTGAGCAAAGAGGAGGCACATGTGCGGGCAGGAGGCTGCGGTTCAAAGCCATGAGGTGGGGCGAGAGGCCTGCTCTGGGCGAGGGCAGGCCCCTGGTCCACGTGGCTCCCCGCATGCAGGGTGGAGGCCCTGAGGCTGCAGGGAGAGAGCGGGACCCCAGCGCCTCGCCCCCCCCCCCCCCGTTAATCCCTGTGGGCTGCAGCGCCTCCTGGTGGGGCCCCGCGGAGTGGCCACACCCAGCCCCTGGGTCCCTAGGCATTTGGTTCAAAGCGCAGCTGGGTCACTCCTGCCTCCCGCCGCGCAGGCAGCCCAGCCTCCCTACCTGCCTCTGGGAGCTGGCCCGGGCCACGTGTCCGGTCCGACTGGAGCTCCTCTGGGCCCCTTTCCTGGCCTCCTGCCGCTCTGTGTGGCCTGCTGTGCCTGCCCGCCCCAGAGCTTCCCGCGATCTGTGCCCGGAACTGCTCCCGTGTCTCCCCACCCCCTCGGGGGTCTCTTCCTGAACGTTCAGCCTGAGACGGTCATGGTCATCGGCATCCTGCTTCTCTTCTCCCCCCACTGGATCGACACCCCCCCAGGAGGGCAGAGACCTCCGTGACTGGCACAAGGTAAGGGCACGGCAGAGTCCAGTATCGAACCCAGGGCCTCCGTTGTGGGGCGCGAACTTCCCAAGCGCTGTGTTAATTCTGGCGCCGTTTGCCTGCCCGGAGAGCGTGAGGTAAGGAGCTGGTGCTCGTTGGCTAGTGGGGTAGGTTGGTTTGCACACAGAAAAACTATATTTTAGGTAGTGAAGATAGGAAGGAAACCAGGTAAAACTCATCCCCCAGGGTTCCGGCGGGAAAAAGTTGTTGTTGTTGTTGTTGTTTTTTAAAAAGAGTAGAGGTGTATATATGTATATATACATATATATGTATATATATGATATATAAAAGATATATATTAAAGATTTATTTATTTGAGAGGTAGAGCTACAGCCAGAGAGAGGGAGAGACAGAGAGAGGTTTTCCATCCACTTGCTCACTCCCCAGATGACTGCAACAGCTGGAGTTGGGCTTACCCGACTTACACAGGGGCCATCTTCCACTGCTTTCCCGGACCATTGCAGAGAGCTGGATGGAAGTGGAGCAGCTGGACACAAACTGGTGCCCATGTGGGATGCTGACACACAGGCAGAGGCCTAGCCCACTACGCTAAACACACACACGCATATATAGTGTCATATATATGTTTTATATAAAAATATTTTAAAACCACTGATTATCACTGAGATAAAGAAGTGTGGTTCTGAGAACTCACAGAATTAATTCAGAAGAGTTAACAAGGGGCCAGTGCCATGGCTCACTTGGTTAATCCTCCGCCTGCAGCACCGGCATCCCATAAGGGCACCAGGTTCTAGTCCCGGTTACTCCTCTTCCAGTCCAGCTCTCTACTGTGGCCCGGGAAGGCAGTGGAGAATGGTCCAAGTACTTGGGCCCCTGCACCCGCATGGGAGACCAGGAAGAAAAACCTGGCTTCTGGCTTTGGATCGGCACAGCACCGGCCGTAGCAGCCATTTGGGGAGTGAACCAATGGAAGGAAGACCTTTCTCTCTCTGTCTCTCTCTCTCACCGTCTATAACTCTACCTGTCAAATTAAAAAAAAGAAAAAGAGTTAACAAGATACATACCAGTGTGGGTGTCTGGGGCAGTGGGTACGATGCTGCTTGGCATGCTCACACCCATGTCGGAGTGCCTGGGTTTGAATCCAAGCTTCGCCCTTGATTCCAGCTTCCTGCTACAGTGCACCCTGGGAGGCAGCAGGTGATGGTGCAAGTACTTGGGTTTCTGTCACCCACAGGAGAGACTGGGGTGGAAATCTGGCTTTCAGCTTGGGCTACGCCAAGCCCTGGCTGTTGTAGGCATTTGGGGAATGAACTAGTAGATGAGAGATCTCTGTTTCTATCTGCCAGCCTTTACAATAAATTAAGTAGTACAAAATAAATAAAATAGGGGCTGGCATTGTGGCATAGAGGGGTTAAACTGCTGCCTGAACATGAGGACTGGTTTGAGTCCCAACTGCTCCTCTTCCAATTCAGCTCCCTGCTAATGTGCCTGGGAGGACTTAGTACTTAGGCCACTGCCACCCATGTAGGAGACCAAGATGGAGTTGCAGGCTCCTAGCTTTGGCCTGGCCATTGTGACCATTGGGGGAGTTAACTAATGGATGGAAGACCCCCCCCCGCCCCCATAACTCTGCCTTTCAAATAAAGAAATCTTTAAAAGTTAAAATAATTTACAAAAAAAGAAAGAAAGGAAAGGGGGAAAAAGGAAAGGGGGAAGGAGAAAGGGGGAGGGGAGAACCCAGAATGGGTCCGGGTACTTGATATGGAACACAGGTGTCTTAACCGGCAACTTAACTGCTAAGCCAAATGCTTGCCCGTGGTAACTAGAGGCAATGTTACCCCTCTAGGGGACAGTTGGCAGTGTCTAAAGACATTTTTGGTTGTCATAACCTAGACGGCGCTTCTGGCACCCAGCTGGAGGTCTAGGCTTGCTGATGGACATTCTCCAGGACACAGGACAGACCCCCACAACAAACACTTGTGGAGCCCAAAGTGTCAGTAGTGCAGAGACTGGGGAACCCTTGGCTGCGCTAGTACCAGGCAATCTTCCAGGGAAATACATCACCGTAATCACAAAATGGATACAGTGACCAGCATTTTATTCTCTTGGCTGGAATATATGTATCTTTTTGTTCTTAGGGAAGATTTTCTTTCAATTTAATCAAGTGGAGTGGGGTAGTACAGAGCTACCCCATATGCAGCTGCACTGTCAGGAATGCCCTTTGGCAGTCTCCATAGTCCTGGATGTTAGCTCTGGCACTGACCAGGGCAGGTTAACTAGCTTCAGATCCTACAGAGTTGGAGTCACGCTCACTGCGTGGGTTGTCCAGAGCCCAGTAAGATACTGTGCTTAAATTGTCTTCCACAGGGGCCCCTGGTGTGGCACAGCAGGTTAAGCCACTGGTTGAGACTCTGGCATTCCATATCAGAGTGCTGGTTTGAGTTCTGCGATCCTACTTCTGCTGCAGCCACCTGCTAATGTGCCTGGGAAGGCAGCAGAAGATGGCCCAAGTACCTGGGCCCCTGTCACCCATGTGGGAGACCAGGAATGAGTTCCTGGCTTGGGCCTGGCCTCAACCTGGCTTCTGTGACATCTGGGGAGTGAAGCAGCAGGTGGAAAATCTCTGTCACTCAACCTTCCAAATAAATAAATCTTTAAAAAAAAATAAAGTGTCTTGCACATGAAAGGAGCTTGAAGAAAATGGTTTGCATTATTATCCTTTAATTATTAGTGTTATCAGGTGACTGATGACTCCAGGGAGTCCCGACAGATGATCCAGTGAGCTGAGCCTGGGATGCCTGAGATGTTTCTCCTATACCAGGCCCTACCTGGGTTCCTGGTTAGGTGGCAGGAGGACCTAAGGCTGATGGGGCTGACTGTGTACACTCTTGGTTTTACTGTCCATCCCCCCAACAACTCCTCAATGTATTTTTGTCCCACGATGTGCAACAAGGCAAGTTCATCCTGGGGTCTCGCATGCACAAGTTTGCTTCCCTACAGCGAGACAGCTTTTGATTGACTTTGGATGATATTCCTTAAGATGCTGTTGTCCGAGCAGCACCTCTCCATGTCATGTGTCCCCGTTCCAGGGCAACAGTGGGGCAGGAGCTGCCATTCTACAGATCTACTCTCTGAAGGCTTGGGAAGGTGGCTCATGAACCTGCAGAAAGGAGCCCTTAGGCAAACCAGGGCTGTGGGCTAACTCAGCAGGCTTGCTGTTTTGTCAGAGGCGCCGCCCTGGAAAGAATGCCTGTCTAAAAATAGGGCGCAGCCCATTGGCAGAGAGGCTTCTCTCCAGGCTTTGGGACAGGCCCGCTGATGAAGCTTTCTGCTCCCAGGGCTCCAGGGGAGGCTGGCCTCACGCCCAGTCAGGTGCCTGTTGTGACACTTCACGCCACGTGGGGCAGGAGTCTACTCAGCCACCCCCAGCCTGGCCTGGCCTCCAGAGCGGATTAGGATTAGGATTAGGATTAGGAACCGCAGCTCTCCGTGTTCCACTCTGCCTGTGGACTCGATTTTCTTACAACTCCTATTGAAAGCTGTATTTTTCCTTCCATTCCATGGTCATCTTCACATTCAATTATTGTGGGTAGCTGGTGTCTGTATTCTCACTACACTAGGGTCTTTTTGCTTTGTGTTTATGAAACTTGTAATTTGATGAAGCATTTAACCTTTTTACTGTAATATAATTTTAAAAGATGTTATCTCAAAAATTAAAAGAGGAAAGAAGGAGGGAGAGGGAGGAGGGAGAAAGGGCATGTCATTTTTTTTTTTTTTCAGGCAGAGTTAGACTGTGTGAGAGAGAGACAGAGAGAAAGGTCTCCCTTTCCATTGGTTCACTCCCCAAATGGCTGCAACGGCTGGAGCTACACTGATCCGAAGCCAGGAGCCAGGCGCTTCCTCCTGGTCTCCCATGCAGGTGCAGGAACCAAGGACTTGGGCCATCCTCCACTGCCCTCCCGGGCCACAGCAGAGAGCTGGACTGGAAGAGGAGCAACCGGGACAGAACCCGGTGTGCCAGTGCCACAGGTGGAGGATTAGCCTATTGAGCCACGGTGCTGGCCAGAATATCATTATATTCTTAGAATTGTGTTTACGAGCTAGATTGACTCTGTTAGAAATTAAAATTTAAAGCCACACAGATTAGTGATGGCATCTGGGTTTGGACCTAGATCTTTTGGATTATGAAGACCTTTTTTTTTTTTTTTTTTTTTAAGAATTTATTTATTTGAGAGAGAGGAGAGACAGAGAAGTTTTCCATTCACTGGTTCACTCCCCAAATGGCCGCAATAGCCAGAGCTGGGCCCATGCAAAGCCAGGAGCCAGGAGCTTCCTCTGGGTCTCCCATGTGGGTGCAGGGGCCCAAGCACCTGGGCCATCTTCCACTGCTTTCCCAGGCCATAGCAGAGAGCTGTATCGGAAGTGGAGCAGCCAGGACTCGAACCGGCACCCATGTGGGATGCTGGCACTGCAGGCTGCGTCTTTACCTGCTGGCCACAGTGCTGGCCCAACCCTGTGTTTTTCTTGAATACTGTTGTGCAGTAACCTGGCTGGGTGGGTCCCAGAAGGCTCCCTAGGGCGGCTGAAGGGATTTTCCTCTGCCCTTCAGCCAGAGGGCTACTGTGAAGTCCTGGGAGGGATTCCACGCACGGAAAGCCCTCCCCCAGCCATATTCCAGAGAGGCTGAGGGGGGAGGAGGAGGGCCCTTGAACTCCAGCATGGATGCAGACACCACCCTCAGTTCTTTCCTGAGCCGCCGCCTGGTCTGCCAGGTGTGCTCTATTAGTTCTCGTCATTAAGCCTTGCCAGCACGCTTACGTAATGCCCCTTTCTCACGCCTGGATTCTTCCCTTGTGCGAAGACAGGAACCCTGAGCAAGTGACCCCCAGTCTTTTTTTTTTAAATTATGGAGGCTCCTGTTTAAGTTCCTTCTGTTCCACAGTTGGGGCCACTAGGTGCCTCGTTAAACTTGTTAAACTCAAAGCTCTCAGCCACCACTGCCCTCCATTGTGGGCTCTGGGGCACTAAAGGATCAAAGTCCGAAACTGCTGTCTCTGAGACGTTGTACATTGCTGGGTTGTTGTGAACATCTGTTTCCAGTCTTTTTGTCATCCAGGTGTAAGTGTCTGAAAATATTTGTGATTACCTTTATGGAGCGCTGTCTTTTAGCAAAATGTGGTTGGTTCTATACTGAAACTTTTTGTCTCTAGGCTTTAAGATGCTGATGCCATGTGCTAACCCTTTTAATCAGGGTTTTGCTGTGCTGTGGTAACTGACCTGAGGATTTTATATGTCTTGGGAAAGGTTTTGCATGTTTTTCGGTCGCTGGTATTGAGTCTTGATTATTTTAGAACTGAGTCTTAAAGGAGTTAACATTATCTGCCTACTTTTGATGACTGAGTAATTACCCCTTAATTCTGATTAGATCTGCCCCACAGCTTTGGTTAAAGTGCTCAGGTTAAATGTACATTATCAGCCTATTTTTATTTTGACTTAATATGTTTTGAACCTCTGACAATGCTTTAGATTTAGAATTTTTTTTTTTTTTGACAGATAGAGTTAGACAGTGAGAAAGATCGAAAGGTCTTCCTTCCGTTGGTTCACCTCCCAAATGGCCGCTAAGGCCGGAGCTTCGCCAATCTGAAGCCAGGAACCAGGTGCTTCCTCCTGGTCTCCCACGTGGGTGCAGGGACCCAAGTATCTGGGCCATCCTCCACTGCCTTCCCAGGCCACAGCAGAGAGCTGGACTGGAAGAAGAGCAACCGGGACTAGAACCTGGCGTCCCAACCGGGAGTAGAACCCGGGGTGCCAGCGCCTCAGGCGGAGGATTAGCAAAGTGAGCCACGGCAGTGGCCCCCATAGATTTAGAATTTTTAATAATTCTGAGTTCTGACTTTGGGGCTTCCAGTAGGATCCCTGAAATTATCAAAGAATGATATACTTATCTTGATAAGCGAAATTATGTAAAATGCTTTGTAATGTTATAAAATGGTGGCAAATTCGCCAGCGCCGCGGCTCACTAGGCTAATCCTCCGCCTAGCGGCGCCGGCACACCGGGTTCTAGTCCCGGTTGGGGCGCTGGATTCTGTCCCGGTTGCCCCTCTTCCAGGCCAGCCCTCTGCTGTGGCCAGGGAGTGCAGTGGAGGATGGCCCAGGTGCTTGGGCCCTGCACCCCATGGGAGACCAGGAAAAGCACCTGGCTCCTGGCTCCTGCCATCGGATCAGCGCGGTGCGCCGGCCGCAGCGCGCCGGCTGTGGCGGCCATTGGAGGGTGAACCAACGGCAAAGGAAGACCTTTCTCTCTGTCTCTCTCTCTCACTGTCCACTCTGCCTGTCAAAAAAAAAAAAAAAAAAAAAGTGGCAAATTCACATGCTTATATAAAAATCCAGTGTTTTCTGTGCTGGGATTAGTCACTGTTCGTAGGGTGTGGTCTCAGAGTTGATCCCGTGCCCTGCACCTTTTTTTTTTTTTTTTTTTTAACCAGACAAAGCTTGCCCCGTGTGTTGTGTTGATGTCATGTTGGTGAGGGTGATGCTGTTGTGTGCTCCCTCCCTCGTCCCTGGTGTCTGACGACAGCCCGGTTGGTGCTGAATCAAGGAGCTGGCTGCTCTTCCCCACTGTGCTCCCATCCTTGCTCGCCCCCTCCTCATCCCTTCCGGGCAGCTGGGTGTCCTGGCACTAAGGGCTGAAACCCCAGGTCTGCAGTTGGGGGGATGCACCCCTGAACAGAACAGCCACATTTTGCATGGGGAATGACCTGGCAGGCCTGTGTTATGTGCGTGAGCACATGTCATTCCAGTCAGAGGGCCACAGCTGGCTGAAATAAGGAAACACTAATGAAAGGAGACTTCTGTTTCACCCAGGCTCTTTAAAGTGGGCCAGACAGGCTCAGTCAAGCTAGCACTGAATAGCCAGGCATTGCTAGGTCAAAATATGGACCAAAGGGAAGAAGAAAATAACATCAAAAGAGACCAGTCTCACAGGACAATGGGCTTCCAGCTTTGGAATCTCCCTACACGTGGGGAGATTTTGTCTCTTATCACAAATAAACTCACTTTTGTTTTTGTACTCTTTTTTCGACCTTTCGAAGTCAAGAAGCAAGTAACACTCTCCTGATGCAACAGTTAAAGGGCTGTGCTCTGGAAACAAACTTCCGGGGTATGAAGCCTGTTTATTTGGTTTGGTTGAAATTAACAAGCATTATTATTTTCATTTTATTTGAAGGACTGAGAGAGAGAAAGAGAGAGAGAGATCTTCCATTCAATGCTCACAGCAACCAGGGCTGGGTCAGGCCAGAACCAGGAACCTAGAACTCCGTCTGAGGTTCCCACATGGGTGGCAGGAGCTTAAGTAATCGAACCATCATCTCCTGCTCCCAGGGTGTGCATTAGCAGGACGCTGGATCAGAGGTGGAATAGTTGGGACTCAGATCCAGGTACTCCGATATGCAATGTGGGCATCCCAAGTGGGAGCTCAACTCTAGGCCAAATGCCTGCCCCAACCCCAACACCTCTTTTTTTTTTTTTTTTTTTTTTTTTTAAGAGCAGGTTTAGGTCCACAGGAAGATTGAGCAGGAAGTACAAAGAATTCTCATTTATTACCCCTCTTCCCAACTCCCCCATTATTTATAACACCCTCCCTCCAACAGAGGGACATTTGTCACAATTACTAAACCTACACTGACATTTCGTTATCACCCAGAGCCCATGATTTACATTAGGGTTGCTCTCAGTGCTGAATGTTCAGTGGCTTTTGGTAAATGTATGCTGACCCATATCCACCACACAGTATTGGACTGAGTAGTTTCACTGCCCTAACACTCTTCTGGGCTCTTCCTTTTCTTCTTTCCTCCCTCCCCAACCCCTGGCACCCACTGATCTTCTCACTGTCTCCATAGTTTTGCCTTTTCCAGACTGCCATATCGTTGGAATCCTATGGCCTGTAGCCTTTTTCAGATTGGCTTTGTTTGCTTTGTAGTTTAAGTTCCATCCCATCTTCATGGCTTGGCGGTTCATTTTTAGTGCTGAATGATATTCCATTGTGTGGATGTTCCACAGTTACTTTATTCATACGTCTGCTGAAGGATATCTTGGTTGCTTTTAGATTTTGGCAATTGAAAATAAAGCTACTGTGAACATCTCTGTATAGGTTGTTGTTTTCAATTCATTTGTGTAAACACCCAAGAGTAAAAGCTGGATTATACTGTAAGAATATATACAGCTTTGTAAGAAATTGCCAAACCATCTTCCAAAGTGGCTGTACTATATTTCCTTCCCATCAACATGGAATGAGAATTCCTGTTCTCTGTCCTCTCTAGCATTTGGTGTTGCCAGTGTTTTGGATTAAAAAAATAAATATTTTTTTCAATTTAATTGAAGGACAAAGAGACAGAGAAACAGTCTCCCGTTTTCTGGGAGCACTCCCCAAATGCTTACAACAACCAGGGCTGGCCCAGGCCAAAGCCAGGAGCCTGGAACTCAATCTAGGTCTCCCATGTGGGTGTCGGGACTCAACCATTTGAGCCATCACCTGCTGCCCGCCCAGGTTGCACAATGTTTTGGATGTTTGAAACCTGTTTTTGCTACTTCTTAGCTTTTGATCAGTTGAGACAAGTCATTATACCTGTGTGCATTGGTTTCTTAGTTTGTGAAACAATAGTGTCTCGCTTATTGGGTTGATGTGAGGGTTAGAGAGGAATTCCAGTAAGGCATGTAGAACAGGGCTGGCGCAGGTAGGCTCAATAAACATTAGCCATGATGTTTGGATTAGGTTGTATTTCTGTTCTAAAAAACATCTGAGGTTCTTGAGCACAAAATGATTTTATCTTGGATGGATTCTGCAAGGTCATGTCTAGTAGTAAGGGTTGACTCCATGCCTCTCACTATACTGGGAGTTTTACATACTATCTCATTTGAATATTATTTACTGGATAACTGAGTAGATGCCGAAGTTGTTCTCCATTTTCAGATGAAGAAATAAGGAGGTAACACCTGGTGCAGGAAGCTCCCAGGGCCCTATTAGAAAACATAGGTGGCATCACGTTGCTTCAAAGGGTTTGCATCCTTTGCATGACCCCTGCTATGGTCCTGTGTTCTTTGGAGAAGGCACAGGAGTGGGAAGAGAGGAGGGCACCCAGCAGTATCCCTGTCCCCTGGCTCTTGCTGAATACTGAGATCTGGACAGAGCTCCAGCTGTTCCAGGTGAGTGACGTGATATCTAATGTGGTCTCTAGCCGCTGTGCACACCTGCCTCCCTGAGCCGTGTACATGGAAAAGGTTTCTAGAACCATCTCCAGCATTTATTGAGCCCTCACTACATGCTCAGTCCTCAGCAATATGTGTAGCTCCCCCTAGCGAGCCTGCAAGATACAAATGCTTCTTATCCTTATTTTTTCCCTCTTGGTGGTTCTGGGAGGACCCTTCCTGGATGTCTCCTTTCAGAGTTGGAGACACACTATATGGCCGGCCTTTGCTCCCAGTTTTGTGAACTCTGGGCAGGACGCCGATGGCCACGGTCAGCAGCAGCAGGGAGGTGGTTCCAGCAGTTACTTCTTTGGGGTGCAGAGTTGAGCAGCTTCTCCGTCAGGTCCCCGTGGGCTGGCAGCATGCAGTGGCAGGTCCAGGGAGACTGAGGCATCCCCCTCTGTGTGCTTGGCCTGCAGCAGCCCCAGGCAGGCCTCCCGCTTGTTGCCTGTGATTTGGCTGCAGGTGGAGCATCGCAAGGGGCTGATCATGGTGTCACTGATGAGGAAACGGGTTAGGGAGGTTAGGTGGCAGCCAGGTCACAGAGCTCCCGAGTGGCAGAGCTGGGAGTTCAACTCCAGAGGTCACAGTCTCCCTCAAGGGGCTGTTTCCAGTAGGCAGGGCCTTGGTACTCAGGTCTAGATCTAGAAGATTCTGGCAAAGAGGAGACATTTTCCAGGAAATCGTGCAGAAAGAGCTCCCCTTAGTCTTGTCCCTCTGGCATCTGGAGCAAAACTTCCCAAGAACCCCAGGCCCTGTGCATGGCTCTCCTTGGGCTCTGGAATACTGAGCCTGAGGCCAGGCAAGTGCTGGCAGCGTGAGTCAATCACGAGCCCCCCAGGATCTTTCCTCCGGGATGCCGGCCTTGAGCAGCCACAGTCTCCATAGCAACCCCAGCTCCTTGGAAAGTGGACCAGGACAGGCTGGGATGTGACAGAACTCTTGGCCAGGACTCGGGGTCAGTTCACTCTGGATGTCCAAGCAAACACCTCTTCCTTGAAACTCTGTGGAAATCATGTTTAAGAATATGCAGTTCTTGGGCCGGCGCCGCGGCTCACTAGGCTAATCCTCCGCCTAGCGGCGCCGGCACACCGGGTTCTAGTCCCGGTCGGGGCGCCGGATTCTGTCCCGGTTGCCCCTCTTCCAGGCCAGCTCTCTGCTGTGGCCAGGGAGTGCAGTGGAGGATGGCCCAAGTGCTTGGGCCCTGCACCCCATGGGAGACCAGGAAAAGCACCTGGCTCCTGGCTCCTGCCATCGGATCAGCGCGGTGCGCCGGCCGCAGCGCGCCGGCCGCGGCGGCCATTGGAGGGTGAACCAACGGCAAAGGAAGACCTTTCTCTCTGTCTCTCTCTCTCACTGTCCACTCTGCCTGTCAAAAAAAAAAAAAAAAAAAAAAAAAAAAAAAAAAAAAAAGAATATGCAGTTCTTGAAGGAAAAGAAATCTTTAAGAACGTTCTTCAATGAGGGTGGCCATTTGGCCTAGCAGTTAAGATGCTGGTTAAGATAGTGTGTTCGGCCGGCGCCGCGGCTCACTAGGCTAATCGTCCGCCTAGCGGCGCTGGCACACCGGGTTCTAGTCCCTGTTGGGGCGCCGGATTCTGTCCCGGTTGCCCCTCTTCCAGGCCAGCCCTCTGCTGTGGCCAGGGAGTGCAGTGGAGGATGGCCCAGGTGCTTGGGCCCTGCACCCCATGGGAGACCAGGAAAAGCACCTGACTCCTGGCTCCTGCCATCGGATCAGCGTGGTGTGCCGGCCGCAGCGCGCCGGCCGCGGCGGCCATTGGAGGGTGAACCAACGGCAAAGGAAGACCTTTCTCTCTGTCTCTCTCTCTCACTGTCCACTCTGCCTGTCAAAAATAAATAAATAAAATTTAAAAAAAAAAGATATTGTGTCCTACATCAGAGTACCTGGGTTCGATTCCTGTTTCTGGTTTCTGACTCCAGTTTCCTGCTAATGCAGACCCCAGGAAGCAGCAGTGATGGCTCAAGTACTGGGTTCTGCCACCCATGTAGGAGACCTGAATTGAATTCCTGGCTCTTGACTTGGGCCTGGCCCAGTCCTGGCCATTGCAGGCAATGGAAGCTCTGTCTCTGTGCCTCTTAAAAAATTTTAAGAAGATTCATTTATTTGAAAGGCAGAGCTACAGAGAGGCAGAGACAGAGAGAGAGAGAGAGGTCGTCCACCTGCTGGTTCACTCCCCAAATGGCCACAATGGCTGGAGCTGGGCCGATCTGAAGCCAGGAACCAGGAGCTTCCTCCAGGTCTCCCACGCAGGTGCAGGGGTCCAAGGACTTCGGCCATCTTCCACTGCTTTCTCAGGCCATAGCAGAGAGCTGGATTGGAAGTGGAGCAGCTGGGTCTCGAACCGGCACCTATAGGGGATGCTGGCACTGCAGGCAGTGGCTTAACCTGCTAAGGCCACAGTGCTGGCTCCCCCCAAAAAATTCTTCAATGAAGAATTCATATACCATGATTACAGTTATGAAAAAATGGAGAGAAGAAAAGGATCAGAAGGAAGTATATTAAAGCGCTAACAGTGGTTTTGATAATGGTCTGTTATTTTTCTTTCCAATTTTTCTTTTTTTTTTGAACAACAAAATGTTATGGTTTATACAACATCATATCAATAGATTTCTGATGTTCAACAAATTCACTTTTCATGACCTGAAGGAATGATGGATAGAAGTGTAGAGAAGCAAGAGTCTGTGTGATTCTGGTTCTGGACAGAGCACAGCAGATCATTTTGCAAGTTGCTGTGCACATCTGCTTTAACCGGTTCAGGGGCAACCTGCATAGCTGTATTCTCCCATGGAGGATGCTTCAACTCCCTAGCGCACGACCTGCGGGCCTGCCCTTCCTGCCGGCGTCCCCCGCTGCCGCTCGCTGCCCTGTCCGGGGGTTGGGGCTGGAGCCCTGGATGCCCTTCAGGTAACCGCGCAACCCCGGGCAGAAGGGCAGAAAGCCGGGCCTCACAGAGCTCCAGTTTTTCAAAAACATTTACCTCAGAGTGACTGGTTGGGGGTGAGAGAGAGAATAGAGAGAGGGAGGGAGGGAGATTTTCCATCTTTTTCACTCCCCGAATGCCCACAGCAGGGCTGGACCAGACCAAAGCAGGAGCCGGGAACTCCATCGGAGTCTCCCACCCGAGTGGCAATGACTTAATCTTTCCCGTCATCTGCTGCTTCGCAGGTGCATTAGCTGGAAGCTGTGTTGGGAGCAGAGGAGCTGGAACTTGAACTGGCACTCCAGCACGGGATGTGGGGCAGCGCCACCCACTGCACCGCATTGCCCATCCTGCATGCTTGCTCTTATGAGAAACACATATTCTGAAATCCCCCCTTTCCTGCTGGGATGGCCTCTGTCTGTCTGGAGGAAGTAGAAGGGGATTAGACTGACCTCCTCGGTAGATCTCCTCCTTTGAGAAGTGGAGAAAGAGTAGAACTTCATGGGATCAATGTGGGCACAACTGTACAATCGGGGTAAATTTAAAAAAATGTATTTACTTATTTGAAAGGCAGAGTTACAAAGAGGCAGAGGCAGAGAGAGAGAGAGAGGTCTTCCATCTGCTGGTTCACTCCCCAGATGACAGCAACAGCTGGAGCTGTGCTGATCTGAAGCCAGGAGCTGAGCCAGGAGCTGCTTCTGGGTCTCCCATATGGGTGCAGGGGCCCAAAGACTTGGGCCATCCTCTCTTGCTTTCCCAGACCACAGCAGAGAGCTGGATCAGAAGAGGAGCAGCCAGGACTTGAACCAGCACCCATATGGGATGCCAGCACTGCAGGTGGTGGCTTTACCCACTACATCACAGTGCCGGCCCCTGGGTAAAAATTTTATTACAAGTTTGTCTCATGGTAAATAGCGTTAGTTACCCCTCTTGTCAGTCATCCTCCTCAACATGACTGGCGTGGTGACCACCAGAGGGCACTCCTGGCCTTGTGAGTCCACCACTCCAAGGGACACCGTGATCCCAACGTTGTGTGCCTGTCCCAGGCAGACAGCTGTAAGCAGAAAGCAGAAATGCACGCTGATCTGCAAGTGTCCAGCTGTGTGCTGAGAAAGAAATCAGCTCAAGAGCCGGGAGTGGCAGCTTTCCTCTAGCAGTAGTAGATGACGTTGCCACAGCAACGCAGATGCTGCTTGAATGAGATCTTCCTCGTCACTCTCCCTTCAGTACAAGGCCAGAAATCTGCCAGGGATGGAGAGAGAAGGGGAAGATGTGTGAGCCTTACATCTCTGCTGTGTGGTTGTTGTGGGTGTGGTGGTGGAGGGGGCGGGGAGGGCAGAGGAAGGGAAATGTTCTCTGTTTTCCACTAACAGTGGCTCTGGGAGACCGTATAGACAGAGGGTGGAATCCTGCATTGCATTTGTAGGCAAGTCCGACCAGTAACATGGCTTCCTCCTTTGAGTTGGTGATGTCATGGTCTCTCTCCAGCCCTGACCTGTAAACTTCAGCCTTGTCTGTTTATCTATTGTCTGTTGGATGGCTTGGGTGGGGTTTGATAGATCCATGATTAAACTATTCTTCCTTCTTCAGCCACCCCTCAAGTCTTCTTGTCTACTCCATCGTGGGAAACAGCACCACCAGCAGCCCCACTGCTTGTGGGAAAACTCAGGAGTAATCCTCCATTCTCCTTTGCTCTCACCTACCACATCCAATCCACCAGTGATTCAGTAATACACCTTGCATCCTCCCATCCTGTCTTCCCACTTCCTACCTCCCCTGCCAAGGTCCAGCAAAAGCTACCCTCATCTCCCCTGCCCATTGTTCGCTGAGCTGTCAGAGAACAAGGGAAATCCAGTCGTAGAAACTGGTATGGGCTCCCCCTAGGGCTTCACACCACACCTAGGCTAAAATCCAAGCCCACTACTTTGGACTGCAAGGTCTGTGTCCTCTCACTCCCCACCGTTTCCTCAAGCCCTTGGTGCAAGCGCACAGCCTCTGTTCTGCTCATCAGATCCTCCGAGCTGTGGCCCGTTGCAGAGCCTTGCTGCTGGGATACCCTCCTGCTGGTTCTTTCCACTACTCGGCCATCAGGACAGATGGCATCTCCTTAGGGGACCGTCTCTGCCCTGTGTGAGGAAGATGCCCATCTGCTCCCCACGGTCAGGGTCACGTTGCTGTGTTTTCTCATCACTCTGAAATGAACTGTTTACTCGGTGTTGGGGATAGATGTCCAGAGGCTGGGGTGTTGTCTTCCCTCTCCAATGCTGTGTATGTTGCCGCTGGTACAGGGATTGGCACAGTTTTGTTGCCAAGTGTGAAGGAAAGGCAGGACCAGGTAATTGGTGGACATTTATGTGGGGCTCGTTTGGGAGATTGAGTGAGTAGGAGGCGACACCTGGTGGGATTGCTGTGCCCAGCAGCTGCAGTTTATGCACCAAAACCCCCAACCAAGGACAGCTCTGAAACTTCCCCTACCATCCTGTGGCAGGGAAGCCAGCCTTTCCTGTCCTTGGCTTTGTCTCAAAGCCCAGCAGTAGTAGCATGGGTCAAGTCTGGAGATCCATCTTTGAGCCTGGGATGACCTTTGCTCCAGCATGGTTGGGTGGTGCACCTGTTCTGATGTACTCAGTGCCATCAGTGGGGTGGCAGGAAAGCCATTCTCATATTTGACAAGATGGAGCAGGCGCTGAAGGAACCACTTTTCCTCTCTCCTGGGCAGGTAGGATTTCATCGTGGAGGGAGTGGATCACATGAGTGGAAAAGGATCCCCCGACCCCAGGACATTTGCATGCCTGTTTCCCTGATCTGGAACAGTCACTCTCATGGACTCCCACTGCATGACTTGCTCATCCACTTCTCTGAGCTCTTCCTCAACTGCCTCCCAGAAACCGTGATTCCTTTGGCTCTCTCCCTTAGACCTAAGCACCATCACCTCTACCATGCATATGTTTTATTGAACGCCACCATCGAGGGGTCTTTGTCTCGGTTCACTGCGTAGCTCCAGTATCCAGGCTAGTGCTTGCCTTGTCACACATGTGCACTAAGTATCTGTCAGAAGTACACAGATCCAGGCTCTGGAGGCACAGGTTCTTCCAGTGGGAAAAGTTCCTGGCCAAGGTTCTGGTAAATATACTACACCTGGATGCCACAGAAAATGAACAATGAGAACAAACGAAAAACAGACCCCTGCAGTGAAGCCAGTGCGCCAAGACTACAGCGTCGTACATCTCTTAGGTTCCATAGCGTTTGGAGGTGTGACTGGAGTTAGATTAGGGCCGACGGTGGGGTCTTCCTGACAGAATTAGTGCCCTTATAAAGAGAGGGCCGGATGTCTGGCACAGCAGTTGAGATGCTGCTTATGGGGCTGGTGCTGTGGCATAGCAGGTAAAGCCACTGCCTGCAGTGCCGGCATCCCATATGGGCGCTGGCTTGAGTCCCAGCTGCTCCACTTCCGATCCAGCTCTCTGCTATGGCCTGGGAAAGCAGTGGAAGATGGCCTAAATGCTTGGGCCCCTGCACCCATGTGGGAGACCTGGAAGAAGCTCCTGGCTTCAGATCAGTCCAGCTCCGGCTGTAGCAGCCATGTGGGGAGTGAACCAGCCGATGGAAGATCTCTCTCTTTCTCTGCCTCTATCTCTCTGTAAGTCTGCCTTTCAAATAAATAAATACATCTATATATTAAAAAGATGCTCTTAGGACACCTGTGTCCATGTTGGAGCACCTAGGTTTGTGTCTTGTGTCCTACCTTTTTTTACTGTGCACTCAGTGAGGCAGTTGATGATGATTCAGCATCGGCCCTTTGCCACTCACGTGGGTGACCCCTAGCCCCTAGATTGAGTTGACAGCTCCTAGCTTTGGCCAGGCCCAGCACTGGCTGTTGTGGGCACTTGGGGGGAATAGATCAGTGGGTAAGAGATCTTTCTCTGCCTTTCAAATAAATTAGCAATAAATAAATTAAAAAATTTTAAAAGTAGAAATGATGGGAGAGTGCTCTCTGTACCATGTGAGTGCGGTTAGAGCTCTACAGCCAGGATGAGGCATTGAATCTGCTGGTGCTTTGATTTTGAACTCCAGAGCTGTGAGGAGAAGTTGTTTGTAAGGCTTCCAGCCTATGGAATTCTGTTACAACAGTGTGACTGGACCGCAGTGATGGGTCAGGGCTGTGACCTCTGGGGACTGTAGGGCTGACTGTCAGGCTGACTCGAGGAGGCGATGCTATGTGTTCTAGAACTGCACTCCTCCACTCTCCTGGGAACTCCCAGGGTGTCCTTCGGCCACCTTTCAACCTTGAGCCTTTGAGTCCTAAAATGTAATGGGAAGGAAATGGATCAGACATATGTAAAATCCCTCGATCAATGCTTACATTTTGTGATCAATTCAGTGTGCAAGATGATGTTGATTTGCTTGGATCTTTTTTTATAAAGATTTATTTATTATTTGAAAGGCAGAGTTACAGAGAGACAGAGAGAGATCTTCCATCCACTGGTTCACTCCCCAAATGGCCGCAGCTGCCAGAGGTGGACCGATATGAAGCCAGGAGCCGGGAGTTTCTTCCAGGTCTCTCATGCAGGTGCAGAAGCCCAAGGACTTGGGCCATCCTCTACTGCTTTCCCAGGCCATAGCAGAGAGCTGGATAGGAAGTGGAGCAGCTGGGACTCAAGCCAGCGCCCATATGGGATGCCGGCACTGCAGGCAGTGGCTTTACCTGCTACACCACAGCGCCTACCCCAGATCTGTTTTTCATATAACATCCATCTTTTGTGAATATATCAAATGTCCTTGCTGTTGGTGCAGGGTAAATTCTACCATCTGGAACTACTTAGCATTGTTCTCAGTGGAAAATAATTTTATAACCTTCTTCATCCCCCCATTTTTCCTCTTTTTAATTCTTTACCTCCCCTATAATCTAGAATTACCTGGAAATAAATATTAGAATAATATTTGAAAAAAAGAGAGACATTTGACCAAAGATCTGAGAACTGTGTTGATACCTCAAGTCAACCAGGTTGGCACCTAATGTGACCATCACATAACAACTAGAATTCATGCTGTCTACAAGTTCTTTATAATCCTTATCTCAGTGAGTGCTCGCAGCCCTCTAATGTAAGCAACACCACAGTCTGGAGGGGCTGCAATGACTTTCCGAGGTCCCTCGTAAGTGACACTGCGGGGCGAATCCCCAGGTCCTGTCACTCTGCACCTCATGCTGCTTCTCCCTCCTCCCCCTCTCTGCAACGTGGGCAGTGCTGAGTGGAAGGTGTTCCTCATGGTGATTTGGAACCAGGCCTCCCGGGTCAGAGACACACGTGGCTGCTCTGTTTTAGAGTCTCTGATTCTGTGACACAGGACACAGACAGCCCCAGCTTGGCTGGGTGATGTCCAAAAGGTGCGAGTTCTTCCTTTTGCATTTTCTTTCATCATTGCATGCAGTGTGGCTTCCTGATGTGTGCTTTTCACGTCTGTCTGGGGTGGCAAAGGCCCCATAGTAAGCTGCTCCTGGGAGGTATTGACTGTTCCTTGTACCCAGGATACATTTGAGGGAAGAAGCTACTGACAAATCACTGTGAAAAAGTCCTAGTAATGGAAATGGTTCTAGTTTTTTTTCTGGGCTCTTCTGCTTTGTTTATGGCTCTGGGGTTTAAGTTTTCAGCACCAACTCTTTCAGCTATGTCTAGGAATTGCCTCATGTATCTTCACATTGCTGATATTAGTCCCAAGTGTCAGCCGATAATGGATTTGGCGTCCTAGGTTATTGGAAGTCTCTGTAATTCCTAAAGACTCTTAGGGAATGAAGGAGGGAGAGTGTCTTTAGAAGTTTAGTTTTGGGTGACTTAGGGAGAGATCTTAGTAAAAATAAGATGCATGTTAGCATTTAATAAATTGGCCCTATTTTGTGGAGTTGTCTCTTCTTGGTAAGCCAAATAATGGTGGAGTTAGAATGAAACCCTGCCTTTGGGACAGTGGGAGCCAATACAGTTGAAACTGTGATGACGGGGTTTTAGTTGGACAAGGAGAAAAGGCATGCGTTAGCAACATCCGTGAATAATTAGCACAGGATAGCTACCATGCAAGGTGCCGGGCCTGTAGCCTCTGTCCTCCTGGAGCTCATGGTCTAAGAAGAGACGCAAATTCAGCAAGTATTTATAAGGTCCTACTGTGTGCTAGGCATTGAATGAGATGTTCCATCTTTGGTGCCATCATAAAACTTCCGTTCGGTAGGAAATGCATGCTGTGATAGGGGACGTCCCTGGCCTATGGGACTGGGAAAGCCTTCTAGAGGAACTGACATTAAACTGCATTCTTGGCCAGCACTGTAGCACAGTGGGTTAAGCTGTGGCTTGCAGGGCTGGCATCCCATGTGGGTGCTGGTTTGAGTCCCGGCTGCTCCACTTCCGATCCAGCTTTTTGCTAATGCACCTGGAAAAGCAGCAGAAGATAGCCCAAGTCCTTGGATCCCTGCACCCATATGGGAGACCTGGAAGAAGTTCCTGACTTCGGTCTGGCCCAGCCCTGGCCATTGCGGCCACTTGGGGAGTAAACCAGCAGATGGAAGATCTCTCTTGCTCTCTTTCCTCTCTCTCTGTAACTCAGACTTTCAAATAAATTAATAAATCTTAAGAAAAAAACTGCATTCTTGGGGATGTTTGGGAGGTAACCAGATAGAGGCCACTTTGGACTTGGTGGTTTCAGTTAGAAAAAAAACAAAGGCTCTGGTTGGAAGAGCTACAAGGCCATTGGTCAAACAGAGATACATGCAGATTGGCTGGGAAAGGAAAGCGTAAGGTGAGGCTGGGGCAGGGCTGGGGCGGGGGGCGCCAGTGGCAAGAAGCGAGAATGAGGAGAGAGCACAGGCTGGGGTATGAGCCTTGTCTGCGGCCTTGAAAGTTCACTCTGTCTGCAATTCAGTATGAACAGCCTCTAATAAGCATGGTTCAGCTGTCCCGAGGGTGCCTCCCAGCTCGTCAAGGATACAGAAGCAGGCTGTGGGGACGGCAGCACAGGTGGGGCTCTAGGGTCCCTGGAGCACTGTCAGGCACCTTGTGGGCTCCATGTCCTCAGTTGCATGCTTGTGGCTTTCTCAGTGGGTGCTGCCCCACCTCCCAGTTTGCATTGCACTGGACTCCCTCCTTTTTTTTTTTTTTTTTTTTTAATTTGAGAGGCAGTGAAAGGGAGAGAAAGAAAGGGAGTCTCCCATATGCTGGGTCATTCTCTAGGTGCACATGAGCCAGGAACTCTATCCAGGTCTCCTACCTGGGGTGGCAGACACCCGACATTTTTTTTCTTTTTTTTTTAAAGATTCATTTTTTAAAATTTATTTAAAAGACAGAGTTAGGGAGAGAGAGATTTTCTATCTGCTGGTTCACTCACTAGATGACTGCAACAGCTGGGGCTAGGCCAGGGTGAAACCAGGGACCAGGAGCTTCTTCTGGGTCTCCCACATGAATGTAGGAGCCCAAGGACTTGGGCCATCTTCTGCTGCTTTTCCAGGCACATTTGCAGGGAGCTGGATCAGAAGTGAAGCAACCGGGACTTGAACTGTGCCCAACTGGGGTGCTGGCACAGCAGGTAGCAGCTTTACCTGCTATGTTGGCCCTGAGACCCAACCATTGGAGCCATCACCTGCTGCCTCCCAAGGTGCACATTAGCAGGAAGCTGGAATTGGAAGTGGAGCCAGGACTTGAACCCAGGCGCTCTAAAGTAGGATGCTGGTGTCCCGAGTGGTGTCTTCATCACTGTGCCAAGTGTCCACCGTGGCCAACTTATTTTGATGTGTGTGTGTGTGTGTGCGCGCGCAAAAGAGCAGATTAAGTTTTGCCTTCATGGCTGCCAAGCCCTTGTGGATTCAGGTGCTTCCCTCTGCTGGTCTCTCGTTCCAGGCCAAGTAGCTTCTGGCCTCTGGTGGGCGTGGGGAAGGGGGTGTCCCCAACACCAGCTGGAGACCTGAACCCAGAACCTTGGCCGGAGACCACGTGAACATCACAGGTTCTTCTTCCTTCTCCTCTCCCTGTTCAAGCTGTTACTGGAAGTGTCTTCCTTGGGGGGGGGTGCTGACAGGTGGTGTGACCTGCTGCCTGGAATCAGGCTATGCTCCAGGTTCTGCTGCCTGTTCGTGGCGTGGCTTTGAGAAAACCGCAAGAGCCTTCCTGCGTCTGGCTCGTATCTGTAAGATGGAAATAATTCCCACTGGCGCAGGGCCGGGTGTTGGCCCGGTGCTGCTGAGAACTCAAGGGCGCAGGTGCGTTCCTGTCCTTGCACTTGGTGTTCCTCCCGCAACTTTCGTTCACTTCTGGTCCCTTCCAACTTTTGGCAGCTTTGTTTCTCAGGAGGCGAGTGGGTTTGTTCTTCTGCATAGACCTCTCTCTCTCACACCAACAAGGTTTCCCAGCTTGGGCTGGGCTGTTTCTCCTTCTGCCCTTCCTCTTCTGCTCTTTTCCCCAGAAGAGAAAAGCTGGCTTCAAAAGCTCCGAATCCTGGGGGGGGGTATTGTGGTGTAGCAGGCGAAGCCGCCACTTGCGACACCAACATTCCGTGTTGGAGCGCTGGTTCCAGTCCAGTTGCTGTTCTGCTTTCGATCCAGCTCCCTGCTAATGCGCTTGGGAAGGCAGTGGAGAATGGCCCAAGAACATGGGCCCTGCACCTACGAGGGAGACTCAGATAGAATTCTGGGTTCTTGGCTTTGGCCTGGCCCAGCCCTGGCTGTTAGGACCATTTGGGCAGTGAAGATGGAAGATCTCTCTCTCTGTTTCTCTCTCTCTCTCTCTCTCTCTCACTCTGCCTTTCAGATAGATAAATAATTAATTCATTAAGCAAAAACTCCATGTGCTTTCGACTGCCCTCCCTGTGGAGTTGCCCCCATGACCCAGTGCTGCACACCAGCCACCCTGGAGATGACCCCAGAGGCTGATGGGTCCTGAGGCTGCTGCAGGAACATAGCAGACGGCTGCTGGCTGTGCCTGTGTTTGGCAAGGGGCCGCCAGGCCTCCGGGCCCAGGGACCAGCATCTGGGCTACGCAGACTGGAGCAGAGAGGCTCAAGTTTCTCCAGCAGGAATGACACAGCAATGTCAGGCTGTTCCTGGGCTGTCTGGGAGCAGACGCCTCTGCAGGGCCTCCTGCCAAGGCCTGGCTGGGCAGGGATGGGGAGTGCTGCCAGCTCCTGTGTCCTGGATGGTTTACACTGTCATCAAGCCAGGGGGAATAGTAAGGCCTGTCCATTTCATCTAGACAGGCAGGCCAGAAGGAGAAACGCAAGCAAGCTTTACGTGTGCAAAACAGGAGCGAGAGGCTGCAGGGAGTTTATAGTCCTTTGTAGAAAGATGACCTGAGATCTTTTAGTGTCTGCGCTTTCTTTAAAGATTTATTTATTTATTGGGAAGGCAGAGTTACAGAGAGAGGGAGGGAGGGAGGGAGGGAGGGAGGGAGAGAGAGAGAAGAGAGAGAGAGAGAGAGAGAGAGAGAGAGAGAGAGAGAGAGAGAGAGAGAGAGACCTTCCTGATAGTTCACTTCCCAAAGGTCAGCAGTGGTCGGGGCTGGACCAGGCTGAAAGTGGGAGCCTGGAGCTCCATCTGGATTCCTACTTAGTTGGCCGGGGCCCAAGCACTTGGACCATCTTCTGCTATTTTCCCAGGCACATTAGCTGGGTGCTGGATTGAAAGTGGAGCACCCGGGACTCAAACCAGTGCCCATATGGGATGCTGGCGTCACAGATGCTGGTTTTTCCTGCTATGCCACAATGCTAGCCCTTTTCTTCTTCTTTCTTCCTTCCTCCCCCTCTTCCTCCTTTTCATCCTCTTCCTCCTCCTCCTCTTTTTCTTCCTCCTCCTCCTCTTCCCCTTCCCCTTCCCCTCCTCCTCCTCCTGTCTTCTCTTCCTCCTGTCTTCTCCTGTCTTCTTTTTTAAACTGCAAACCAACATTGTGTATCTAACTGTACTCAGACTGCTAAGTTAAGGAACTTACTAGTAAACATTATTTTCCTTTATGTGGGAAAAAAAAAAAACAAACCAAAAACCAGATTTAGTAAGGTTGCTTAAAATTCTGTTGCACTTCTCTTCATGGCAACTGGTACTCCCAGAATGCTCCAGGATAACAGACCCCTGGGTGGTGAACACTGACCTTCCATGGGGGTTGAGTCTTGAGAACAGGGGTAGAATGAAGATTATCACTGGCCATCTCTTAGGAAGCCCCCACATCAGAAAGCAATGAAATGCCTTGCTCAGAAAGTCCACATGCTTGGGTGCTAAAAAATGGTGGAAATTGTTCAGTTGAGCAGCAGTTGACATGATTGGTTTGCATTTAGGCACCACCTTATTTAAAATTCCAGTGATGGGGGCGGCACTGTGGCACAACAGGTTAAAACCAGTGCCTGCAGCACTGGCATCCCATATGGGCGCCGGTTCAAGTCCCAGCTGCTCTACTTCCAATCCAGCTCCCTGCTGATGCACCTGGAAAAGCAGCAGAGGATGGCCCAAGTGCTTGGGCCCCTGCACCCACGTTAGTGACCCGGAGGAGGCACCTGGCTCCTGGTCGGCTCAGCTCTGGCTGTTGCGGCCATCTGGGGAGTGAAGCAGTGGATGGAAGACCTCTCTCTTTCTCTCTCTTTGTGTGTGTGTGTGTGTGTGTGTGTAATTCTATCTTTCAAATAAATAAATATAAGTCTCTTAAAAGAAAATTCCAGTGTTGTTCAATGCTAGAATTGCACGGAATTGAGGCTGACTGTGATTGTATCTTCCTTCCACTCCGAGGCGTGTGTTCCCTGGAGAGAAGGGGTAGATGAGGGTGGTCTTCCCCTTGTCCATCTAGGTGAGATTTCCCTTTCCTTTGCCAGGCTCACACAGTTGAATTCTCCTAGGTCCCCAGACATTTAATGTGATTTCTGTATTCTTAAGGAACACACAGAGGTAAAAACCTCACGTGTGCACAGGAAGAAGGAGCTGGCAGTCTTGCAAGGGATCTAGACTTGCTTCTAGCACCCAGACCAGCTCTGGTTAATGACAAAGGACCATCTTTCCAAAGAGTTTAAGTTGTTGCTGATACAGGAAGGAGACATGAGAACAGGTACAACTGCAGGGAGCCTATTTATAAAGAAGGTCGATGGTTGTGTCATCCTTCAGGGAAATGTTATATTCATATTTTCTTCATGGTTTATGTGCAGATCTGGTTGTGAATTTCAGCTCTGCTGATTGTCTGCTCTCTGACATGGATACACTATTTCACCTCTCTGAATCTCAGTTTCCTTATCTGTAAAATGGGTACAACTTGTTATGACACTTACATGTGATAACCTATGCGAGCACTGATTCTAATACCTGGCACATAGTAAGTGCTGGCTTCCCAAAGGTCCCCACCAGACCTCAAAACATAAATCAGTGGAGGTAGCTGAGTGTTTGCAGCGAGTGACTGATAATCTGTGTGTTCTCCAAGCAGACTTTCCATCCTATCAAAGTTAATTGTTTTTTTTGGATGCCATGTAAAATAGTAGAATCAGAAAGAAGCCCAAGAGATTTAGGATCAAATGCCCAGGTTGGAATTTTCAATGTTGTTTAATCTTAGCAAAGATATTTAACTTCTTTCCTTCTTCTCTACCTGTACCCTTTGTGGAGGTTGTGAGCACTGGTTGGGATGATATATGTATAACACCTGACATATACTCAGTACCTGTCCCAGACTCCAATTCTCTCTTCCTTCCTCCCTTCCCTCCTTCCTCCCTCCCTCCCTCCCTCCCTCCCTCCCTCTCTCTCTCTCTTTCTTTATTTCTTTTTATAGGCAGAGTTAGACAGTGAGAGAGAGAGAGAGAGACAGAGAGAAAGGTCTTCCTTCCGTTGGTTCACCCCCCAAATGGCCACTATGGCCGGCGCACTGCGCTGATCCAAAGCCAGGAGCCAGGTGCTTCCTCCTGGTCTCCCATGCGGGTGCAGGGCCCAAGCACTTGGGCCATCCTCCACTGCACTCCCTGACCACAGCAGAGAGCTGGACTGGAAGAGGAGCAACCGGGATAGAACCGGCGCCCCAACCAGCACTAGAATCCTGAGTGCCGGCGCCGCAGGTGGAGGATTAGCCTAGTGAGCCGGGGCGCGGCCTCTTTTTGCCTTTTTTTCTGCCCTTTGCGTACATTTTCCCAGTATTCATCATGTCTGTCTATTTCTTCATCCATATGTAGAATCTCCAGGGATCTTATGGGAGCCAACGCTTGAGGAAACTCTCAAATCACTCAGTCTCACCACGCACTTTAGAGGTGAAAAGGATGAAATCCAGAGTGTTCAGGAAGCTTGACTGAGACCACGCAGCTTAAGTTTGGGATCATGTCTGACAGATTTCCCGGTCTCTTTTCTCTGGAGTTATATCCAATTTGCTTTCGTTTCTTCTTTCTTTCTTTCTTTCCCGCAAGCATTCATTCATCGAATTCTCTTTCGATGCAGCAGGCACTGCTCTTGTGCCAGGGTGACACTGGTTGAAAAATACAGTGAACTGAACTTACGTCACCTTGAGAAAGGCGTGGCTGCCTCCTAAGACAGGTGGCCACATCCACTCAGCCCACGAGAGTGCTGTGTTCACTCCTGGCCTCTTTGCAGCTGAACTTTCTCCCCTGCAGAATATCAGGGGGCACATAGTCTTTTTTTTTTTTTTTTTTTTTTGACAGGCAGAGTGGACAGCGAGAGAGAGACAGAGAGAAAGGTCTTCCTTTGCCGTTGGTTCACCCTCCAATGGCCGCCGCGGCCGGCGCGCTGCGGCCGGCGCACCGCGCTGATCCGATGGCAGGAGCCAGGAGCCAGGTGCTTTTCCTGGTCTCCCATGGGGTGCAGGGCCCAAGCACCTGGGCCATCCTCCACTGCACTCCCTGGCCACAGCAGAGAGCTGGCCTGGAAGAGGGGCAACCGGGACAGAATCCGGCGCCCCGACCGGGACTAGAACCTGGTGTGCCGGCGCCGCTAGGCGGAGGATTAGCCTAGTGAGCCGTGGCGCCGGCCCACATAGTCTTTGAATTGGGGCCCAAAGGAACAAAGTGATGTTGAGGATGGGGAATGAACGTGCCATCCAGACATTTGCCTGTCTTCCTACAGTCACAGTTGGGAAAAAGATCTATTTTATTGTGGAGGAGGGAGGAGGAAGGATTGATTCTTTATTTGATTCTTTTTATTTATTTATTTTTAATTTTTTTTCTGCACCCAATTTAATTCCATGATTGGTCAGTCCCTCGTTTACAGTCTGCCCACGCCTCGGCGGTGGGCTGTGCTGAGCTCCGTGTGATTCCTGGGGTGCAGTCAAGGGCGCCATGGAAGCAGGGCAGGGCTGGGCTGGCCACCCTGGGGCAGTGTGGGGTGCCACAGAAACGCAGCGAGCTTACCGACCTCTCACGCTCGCGAAACCCCGAAGCTAACCTGTCTGTCTGCTGTCCTGGCTGGTGTCTCTTTTTATTTGATTCTTTATTCTAATCTTGCAAAGTGCTTTCCCACTGAAGTTGTAGGATGCAGTGACCAGGAGGAAGAACAGTGAGTCAGCATTAGTTCTTTTTTTTTTTTTAAGATTTTATTTATTTATTTGAGAGGTATAGAGTTACAGAGAGTGACAGAGAAACAGAGAGAAAGGCCTTCCTTCCATTGGTTCACCCCCAAAATGGCCGCTACGGCCGGAAGTACGCCAATCTGAAGCCAGGAGCCAGGTGCTTCCTCCTGGTCTCCCACACGGGTGCAGGAGCCCAAGCACTTGGGCCATCCTCCACTGCCCTCCCGGGCCACAGCAGAGAGCTGGACTGGAAGAGGAGCAGCCGGGACTAGAACCGGATGCCCATATGGGATGCTGGAGCCACAGGCAGAGGATTAGCCAAATGAGCCATGGCACCAGCCCCTGTGAGTTGGCATTAATATCAAGGATGCTACCCCTTTCTGAAGGTCTTGTGTCTTGGGGAATGAAGACAAGATGAGGTTAGTTCTCTTCGGAGACCACCTGTAACTGTCCCAAACATGGCTACTGATTTATAGAGACAGTGCCACGGGTGCCAGTAAACACCCAATTTTCACGCCTCCTTGAGGAGGGCAAAGCCTGACTGTGGGAAAGCCCAGAGGCCGGGGCAGAGCTCAGCTGGTAAGAACAAGCTTTGCTGTTCCCATGGTGTAACCCCTCCACCTTCACTGATCCTGAGGCCTAAATATAGTTTGAGTGTGGTCCCCATCTCTTTGGATTTCAATCCTGCCTTGGCCAAGGAACCTGGACTCTGCTTGAAACACCATCTCTGTTTCTTCTTCCTTAAGTACCAGGCTTTAGTCTTGCAGTTAGTCTCAGGCTGATAAAAAGAGATGGCCTGTTTTTAGGGGGCTCTTGCGCAGATAAGTGTTAAAGAATTTCACACCCCAGGCCTGGAAGGGGGAAAAGTCAGTAGTCAGCATACAGCAGGGGGGATAGGTTTCAGGGAAGGCTTGTATTTTGTTGGGGAAGAGGGGGAGCTAAAGTTTATGAGACTAAGGCTCATCTTTCTTTTTCTTCCTATTCATACCATCCTACCTGTGCTTCTCTCAGGTGCTCTTTGGTTTCAAGCCAATGTGTCTGAATGGTATGATATGTGTAGAACTTACAACTTGACCATTTCATAAGAGGTGTTGGGGGAAGAAGTGGCTCCTTCATGGAGAAAAAGAAAACAAATGTTAGCCTAAACACTGTAATTGTATGAGGGCAAGAAATTGTGAGAGACGATTGAGAGATAGGGATGATGAGGATTTCTTACCTGCAACCTCAAAAGCATGAAACAAAAAATTTGAGGAACTGGATTATATCAGATTAAGGATTTCTACTCATCAAGCAACACCATGGAGAGTTTTAACAAACACACAAAGGATTGGACAGGACTTGCAATGTCTGAAACCAACAAGGGTCTACCATTGTTCTAGCATATAGAAGGGATTCCCGAAAATCAACAAGAAAAAAAAAAGAAACCCTTATTTAGAAGAGTAAAGATTTTGCAAAGGTAATTTTTTTTGGAAGAAAAATCTCAAAACAGTTAACAAGCATGTGAAAAGAGCATTGGAAATCTGATAAACACCAGTTAAATAACAAGCAGGTGTCACTTTCCCAGTAGGAGCCTGGAGTTGATGCCAGGCTTGAGGTGGGGGAGGGGGTAATAACAATGCAAGGACGCTTGCCTGCTTTGCAGGGGGGCCAACCTGCTTGTGGGTCTGCACTCCACAAAAGGATGCTTAGTGTGGACAAAGGTGGGTAAGTAAAATACAAGACATCTCAGAGCTCGCAGCAGTTAGAAGCAATGGATTAGATGGACACAAGGGGAGATGGGAGGATCTCAAAAAACAGCAGCATATGAAAAAGCAACAGATGAAACCTATAATTCAAAAACAATTGCACCTAATACCTAAACACATGTTTTGTAAGAATGCATACACAAGGGGCCGGCGCCACGGCTCACTTGGTTAATCCTCCGCCTGCGGCGCTGGCATCCCATATGGGCGCCGGGTTCTAGTCCAGGTTACTCCTCTTCCAGTCCAGCTCTCTGCTGTGGCCCGGGAGTGCAGTGGAGGATGGCCCAAGTTCTTGGGCCCTGCACCTGCATGGAAGACCAGGAGGAAGCACCTGGTTCCTGGCTTTGGATTGGCGCAGCGCGCTGGCCGTGGCAGCCATTTGGGGAGTGAACCAATGGAAGGAAGACCTTTCTCTCTGTCTCTCTCTCTCACTGTCTGTAACTCTACCTGTCAAAAAAAAAAAAAAAAAAAAAAAAAAAGAATGCATACACACAAAGGGTTTCACATCAAACTAAAATAGTTGTGGGGTGCAGAATTGGGGTAAAAGGAAAAAAAGAGAGTACAGCAGACATTTAGCCTAGTGGTCTTATAAGATGCCTGCTTTCCACACTGGAGTGCCTGGGTTCAATTTCTGACTCAGTTTTCTGCCAGTGGGTTGGAGGCAATAGTGATGGCTCAAATAATTGTGTTTCTGCCACCCTCGTGGTAGCCTTCAATTGAGTTCCCAATTTCTAGCTTCAGCCCAGCTCCAGATGGGTGCTTTCTCTCCTACTCTCTCAAATAAATAAATAAAATTATAAGAAAGAAAAAAAGCAAAGATAGTCCTGGAAGTGCTGGGGGATCCATGAAGCAAGGGAATCCATAAGTTTCCTTGGCCTGTGGGAAGGAGGTAACCTGATTCCATGCACTGCAACTATTTTCTACTGAAAAAATACTTTGATTTGAAAAACAAAGTGCTAAATTACCTGTCTAGAAGATACAGTATACTTGTTTGGTCCTATGTAAGACATATATAAAAGCTGAAGTTTGGTTTTCTATCCATAGTTTTGCAGTTTATCATCACAAGTTTTTTTATTTTTTTATTTTTATTTATTTATTTTTTGACAGGCAGAGTGGACAGTGAGAGAGACAGACAGAGAGAAAGGTCTTCCTTTTCCGTTGGTTCACCCTCCAATGGCCGCTGCGGCCAGCGCACCGCGCTGATCCGATGGCAGGAGCCAGGTGCTTCTCCTGGTCTCCCATGGGGTGCAGGGCCCAAGTACTTGGGCCATACTCCACTGCACTCCCTGGCCACAGCAGAGAGCTGGCCTGGAAGAGGGGCAACCGGGACAGAATTGGGCACCCTGACCGGGACTAGAACCCAGTGTACCGGCGCCGCAAGGCGGAGGATTAGCCTAGTGAGCCATGGCGCTGGCCCACAAGTTATTAAATATTATTTGGTAGGTTATATCTTGTCACCCTTTAAGCTACAATTTCAGGAAACTGGCCATGCCAGCAATGACATTTAACTGCTCTTATTGGTAAGAGCCATCCAAGGAATTCCCTAAGAGTAAACTCAGGGTTCAAATCCAGTGTTTCTGGATCAGAGATTTCATATTCTTTAGCCTCAAGGGAGAAATGGTGATTATTTCATGGCATGTACACAAAATAAGAATTTAGCCAGTTGCTGACTGTCGTCTGTTCTCTTCTTGTTCTAGTTCTGTAGCTCATCTTCCACTATTAATCTTTTTGATGGTTGTCCCATTTTTACCTTCCCCTTGGCCTAAATCAAGTTTTTCAACCTTGGTATTTTGGGCTGGGAAGCTGCAGGCTTTGGAGGTTCAGCAGCATTCTTGGCCTCTTGCCACTGGATGCCAGGAACACTCCCCAGGGTGGCCACCAAAAATGTCTCCAGATATTGCCAGGTGACTGACCGCACAAAATCGCCTCTGCTTGAGAACCACTGACCTGCACAAAGACCCTGGACACACCTGCAATCCCATACAAGACCTATTTTAGAAATGTTCTTGTTTGTTATCAGGATGAAGAGAACACTCCCTCTGCGGCCTCTGTTAGGCAAATGTCTAAAATTAGAAGCTTGGGGAAGAGGGTTCCAGGTGACCAGCTGGCCAAATCTACCCGAGGCAAAAGGAAGATTTGGGCCTCTTTTAATTCAGACATAAACCACAAACACTTCATCTCCAGTCCAGGTTAGTTGAGTATGTGGACAGGTGTAGTTTTCAGTTCCCTACTTTACAGGGCAATTGCCTTTGTTTCCTGTTTACCAGGACAGGGAAACAGAAACTGCTCATGTGGAGGTGCTAAAGAGGAAGTTTGGAGAGAGGTAAATGTTGACTGGGGTCATGCCTCCCAAGATTTGCCCACGGGTTGGGAGTCTGGGTTTTTAAAGATCGGAAGCCAGAGATCAATCCTGATGTCTTGATTTGGTTCTGTCAACCCAAGAACCCTATCAGTGGGAAAAAACTGTCCTGAAGATAAGTGTTCATAGAACCAAAGACAATGAAAAGCAAGCAGAAGGACTGAGGATCCACGTGGGATGGTTTTATATGACGTAATGAGGAAAGCCGTGGCTATTTTTGTCAGCAGCCCAGTGTAGCAGCAAATGTTTGCTGCCGAGGGCGTAGATGACCGTGATGAGGGAAGGGCAGAAGGGCATAGGTCCTAGTTTGCCTCTGCTTAGGAGTTCCCACCGTTGGCGGTTGTTATTCCTAATTAACTGATCTGGGACCACATCCAGGGAGATGAGATGCCGCAAAGGAAGGTCTTCTAACTTTGAACCAGGGGTTCTTATATCCTCGCAGTTTATAGTGGAAAGAACAGCAGCATTGCCTTCTCTCTAGTTCTGTGTTGTCCCTGAGGGGCCCACACACACACACACGATGGGGTGGGGCGGGTACTCTGCCATGGTGATGAGGCAGGGCTGATGGTGTGCAAGGGGTGAGAAGCTTCTGAAGGAACAAAGGAGACAAAAGAGACAGCCAAGGTCAGTAATAATGCTGTGAGTGTTAGAAGAAAGCTTGCTGAGTAAGACTAGAATCCCAGAGGACAGGGGAGCCTGACACACGGGTGACTAAAGGGGGACAGAGAGGCTTTTTCTGAAATTCATGGTGAATTCACAGGAGCAGCAGATATCCAGTCCGGCCTCTCATCCCCACAACTCTGCCCATGGTTTCCAGCTTCACCCTGTCCCACTGAAAGCGTCCAGAGAAGAGCCCATTTTACAGATGAGAATATGAAACTCAGAAGGATGGGGACTTGACTAACTTTTCAAAGCTTCTTGCATGCTGAGCAATAATAGAATGGGAGACAACAGCCTTCTTTATCTTGCCAGGAGATAGACTTGGCCAGTTGTCCAAATTCTTGGACAACAGAGGAACAGGAAGTGGGCCTCTGTCTTCCTGAATTGTAGGAGAGTAGGGTGTGATGCCACAAATAGGGCTTGGCCATGCTGGCTTGTGAATTACATTTAATGCAGAGAAAATTCGAGCCTCTTCTTGAAATGGCCGAAGCCTAAAGCACCAGCTAGGCCATGGGACCATTCCTTCAGGTGTGGAAGTTCCCAGAGTTCAGGAGAAAATGGACTAGGCAGGCAATGAAAATAAATTATTTTATTTTTACAACTTTGTGTTGGGTGAAAACTTCTTTCAGAACAAACAGAGAATTTTTTCATCTGCTCTGGGCAATTCTGACTTGAATTTATTACTGAATTCAACCACATGGGCTCATTGAACAGGTCATAATTCAATTTTCACTGCAAGAAGAAAATGGGAGGCCAGCTCAGGTTGTGAAGAAAAATTGAGGAAATTAAATAATTCTTGGGGAATAAAGATGCATAAGGAATGGATGGAAGCAGAGACGAATGAGCCACCTTCTAGCTCTACACAAAATGTATTAGTCTGTGAATAATTTGTCACTTTATGAGCAAAAATTGATTATGCTTCAAAAGTAGCTAAGGAGAAAGTCACTTGAAGTTGAGCAATAAATAGGACCAAAGAGAAGAGAATGTGGGGACTTTAAGTTGAAATACCCAAGAAATGGCATTAAGAGGCTGGTAACTGGGAGAAGTGAAGGCTATTGCCTTTTACAGTGGTTTATTGGTACTTGACCCCATTGTCTGTACGTAGTGCTTTGGGAATTTCAGTACTTTGCCAGGTTCTAACATTATTAACCAACACACAGAACCACCAATGGACATCGCTTCTCTCCTATTGCTTCCTTTCAGTCCTCTGAGGAAAGCCAGTTAAAGTAAATGTCATTGCTGTGGTGCAGCTCCAGGAGCCCAGTGAGATTCAAGGTCTGGCGAAGATGCACTACGGAGAACACTGCCAATCTGGAGGAGCTGGGGAGGAGAGGGAAGGTTCTGCCAACTTTTGGCATGAAAAATAAGGAGGACCATGGCTGGGGCTCAAGTTGGAGCAATACCCTCCTCTAGGAGTGCATGGAAGACGCAAGCAGACTGAAGCAAGGGGGACCCAGGAAGAGCTTTGGTATGAATTTGTGACTTGGGCGTGGCTCCCTGGGGGCATGCTTCAGAATTCTGGGCAATTTGCTATGACATCCGGGGCCTTACAGACAGCACAGCACAGTGGCTGAGTGTGGTCTCTGTCGATGAACCTGGGTTTGAATCTGAATTCTGCCACTTGCTGGCTACGTGATTTAGGGCAAATTAGTTCTCCAAAGCCTTGGCTTTCTTCATCTTTAAAAATGAAGATCATCGTGTTCATCTACCCATCTCAGCGGATTCCCCTAAGAATTAGCGGGATCATCTGTGAACTTCACACGCCGCTGCCTGGAACACTGTGAACTGGTAGCTACAAGGGCTACTTGATTCCTTTTTTTTAAGGCTGCTTTATTTCATCAGTCATGCGTAGTTCAGCTTCATCCTAAGACAAGTGGTGAAAGCTGCAAGGCCTTCCAGAGTTGGGCCCTCAACAAATAGCCACCGTGAGTGCTCCCTGCGGAGTTAATTAGCATCTGACTCCCATTAGGTAGACCCCGACCCCATTGTACTGCCTGGTTCCAAGCAACCCAAAGGACATAATAACTGGTCCCATGTTGTGGCAGAATTGGGAATTTTGCTAAAGCCTTTGCTTTAACCAGATCCAAGCCATGCTAGTCTTTGATTCCATTGCATTTGCTGATGCAAGTTTTTTATCCTCTTGGCTTCAGTTTTCTCCAGTGTCCAAGAACAAAGAGGAGAAGAAATGGAAAAGGCAGGGACCGGTGTTGTGGTACGGCAGATTCAGCCATTGCCGGTGATGCCGGCATCCCGTATAGGCTCCAGTTCAAGGCCTTGGGTGCTCCACTTTCGATCCAGCTCTCTACACCGGGGAAAGCAGTGGAAGATGGCCCAGTGCTTTGGGACCCTGCTATCCATGTGGGAAACCCAGATCAACCTCCATGCTGTTGGCTTTCACTCTGGCTGTTGTGGCCATTTGGGGGTTGAATAAGCAGATGGAAGAGCTCTCGCCCTATGACTGTCTTTCAAATAAATAAATCTTTTTGTTAAAATGGCAAAGGCTGCTGAGGGAGTGGTAGGAGACCACCAACTCTCCCACCCTCCCACTGTGAGACTGGAAGGGTTTCGGGCTGGATGTGTGGTAATCTTTGATTATTATGTAGGAGGATTTGCCAGTACCTCCCATTCTGAACACAATGGTAAGAAATTAGCAACAGAGTAAGCAAGAGAAAATATTACAAGCTGAACAGTGGGACAGAATAGAGTTACTAGAGGAGCAAGACTAGAGAAGGGAAGAAAAAAGGATGAGAGAATAAAGGAGGAAGAGAGCCAGAGGAAAGGCAGTGGAAGAGAAATGAAATTTTCTGATGCTGATGAGGCTGAAGAATTGGGACAGGATCACTGTGATAGTTCCCCAGGGCAGGAACGAGCTGGTTAGCAAGCTTCAGAGAATCATAATCAAAAAGGAGTCTGGGGGGCACTATGTGATCTGGTGCCTGTCTTCATAGTTAAGAAAAGAAGAGGCCGGCGCCGCGGCTCACTAGGCTAATCCTCCACCTAGCGGCGCCGGCACACCGGGTTCTAGTCCCGGTTGGGGCACTGGGTTCTGTCCCGGTTGCCCCTCTTCCAGGCCAGCTCTCTGCCATGGCCCGGGAGTGCAGTGGAGGATGGCCCAAGTCCTTGGGCCCTGCACCCCATGGGAGACCAGGAGAAGCACCTGGCTCCTGCCATCGGATCGGCGCGGTGCGCCGGCCATTGGAGGGTGAACCAACGGCAAAAGGAAGACCTTTCTCTCTGTCTCTCTCTCACTGTCCACTCTGCCTGTCAAAAAAAAAAAAAAAAAAAAAAAAAAAAAAAAAAAAAGAGAGAGAGAGAGAGAGAGAGAGAAAGAAGCAGCAGAGTTCTTTGTGTCTCAGGATTGGACTATCAGGCCCTTTCCCAAACTAATGAGATACGAATTTGTAAGTCACACACACACATGTATGATTCCTTATTTGGCTAAGACAAGTCACTGTGGTCAGTATAACCAAGGCCACTTGTGATGGATGACTTAAATGTGTTTGCTTTTCACAGTTTTCAAAACGCCGGGATGATAATGCCCTTCACAGTTCTGAGTAGCTTATACATATGGTTACTTTTCAGAAAACTGCCCAGCCCCGGGTGCATTCCAAGGCTGACGCTGGACTTCCGGTAAATTAGGAATCTACGCTAGAACCAGGTCCGAGAACTTTGTGGCACCGCTCTGGCTGATTCCTCCGCTTGCTCATCGTTGAACTCTATGATATCCGTTTCCTGGGTGTCCAGGTTTTCCATTAAATACCTCATATCAGGAGAGACCCAAGAGCCAGTCCCAGTGTTGGCTCCACGGATCTCGGAGGATAGTTCTGTGTCAAGTAAAAGAGGTGGCTGCAGGTTCTCAGGTTGCGGACTTCGGTTTCCCGGGGAGGTGTGGCTGCGCTCCCGGAACTCTGGGAGGCTCCACCTTTTCAGGATCTTGGCGCCATCAGGGTCTTGCTCAAGCTTGAGAGTGTTTCTCTCAGCAGCCTGGGGACGGAGATCTGAAGGGGGCTGTATCCGACCCCCCGGGTCCTCCTGCTGCCCCGTCCTGCTCGGCTGAACGCCGGTAAACTCCAGGCTCAAGATGGAGGTAGTGGAGTCGTGGGGGTCGCCCTCTGCTGGAGGCACCGGAGCTTCAGCTGCTGTGATCAGCACCTCCGGGACCTGGGGCATCTTGGTGGGGGAGGCTCTCACACTGGACTGCGGGGTCAGGCTCGGCAAGGTGCTGGTCTGGCTGGTCTCCCTGATGGTGGGCAGTTCTCCCACGCTGGAGTGCAGCGTGGGGGGGCTGCCCTCTGGGGAATGCGATGGCTTCTGGGGGGCTGAGGCTCTGGGGGAGCTTCTGGGAGGCACATCCAGCAGATCTCGGGCTGGGCTGGGGGGCAGGAACATGGAGCTGTCGCTGGCCTGCCTCCTGTAGCTCCTCCTCTTGGGGCTGGAGGGGTGTTCGTGGGTGCTCAGGAACCGCTTGACCCGTCTGATCACCGAGCGCCGGTGGCCATGCTTCTCGAAGTCCCACAGCCACTCCTCGCCAGGAAAGTGGGACTCGGACAGCCTGAAACACACAAAGGGACGCAGGCAGGGTAGCCTCAGGGCGTGGTCGGGGCAGTCTAGCACAATTTCCCACACTTCGCAGCCCCAAGACCTTTTTTAAACTCTTAAAAAGTTACTGAGTACCTCCGAAGCGACTGGTGATTTGCTGTATTTGACATTGTAGCTGAGGAATGTAAAACACACAGGAGTAAACGAGCACGCATTCATCAACTGCTAGACAATGACCTCACACATCTGTAGCCTCTGGAGAACTGCACTGTACGCTCCTGAGAGAATGCACCCAGAAAAGGCAAATAACCTCTCAGTGTTATTTTGAACATAGCTTTGACTTTAAGGTCTTGAGAATCACTGATGTGAAGATTTGGATATTAAGAAATATATATATATATATATATATGCATATATATGGTATGTGTTCCTTCACCCTTAGAATAGTTGAGCTAAATTCATGTTTCCCAGAACCCATTCACTCCTTGAAACGATGGCTCATGGCTAAATTCAAGAGAGTGCAAACAACATTCAGCTTTCATTTACTTATAAATATTATGTGTGAAGTTGACAATATTCGCAGGGGTTGTTATCATCATTAGTGGTCACACTTTACAAATGAGGGAGCTGAGGTCCAGAGAGATCTATTGGGTCTAAGCAGCCAGTGAGGGCATAACCCAGAAGTTGGACTCCAGATACTTTATTCTTATTCAGTCTGACTTAGGCCTGCTACGCTCAGTGTCAAAGAATGAGCTAGAACCCAGGGCAGAATGAGTACAATGCAGTCTTTACCCAGAGGTCTTTTGTAAACATTTCTGGTAAGTGCTTTGCACATCAGTCTATTTAGGAAGGAGAAATTTGAACCTTGTAGAAAGAATATATTCATCTGGGTAGGGTGGACTCATCACGGTTAGGCTCCCTTTGTGATGAATTTTGATAGATTTACTATGGCTAAGAATGTCCTGTAGTGTTTTTAACATTTAAAAAATAAAGGACAGGTGGGCGTATGGCTTGGTGGTTAAGATGCCTCTTTTTTTATTTTATTTTTTTTTGACAGGCAGAGTGGACAGTGAGAGAGAGAGAGACAGAGAAAAAGGTCTTCCTTTTGCCATTGGTTCACCCTCCAATGGCCGCCGCAGCCGGTGCGCTGCGGCCAGCGTACCGCGCCTATCCGAAGGCAGGAGCCAGGTGCTTCTCCTGGTCTCCCATGGGGTGCAGGGCCCAAGCACTTGGGCCATCCTCCACTGCACTCCTGGGCCATAGCAGAGAGCTGGCCTGGAAGAGGGGCAACCGGGACAGAATCCGGTGCCCCGACCAGGACTAGAACCCAGTGTGCTGGTGCCGCAAGGCAGAGGATTAGCCTGTTGAGCCGAGGCGCCGGCCTAAGATGCCTCTTAAGACACACGCAGCCCAGTGAGACTGCCTAGATTTGGGTTCCGGCTCCGTTTCTGATTCCAGCTTCCTGCTAATGTAATAGATCATTAGGTGGGACTCGCTTACTGAATTCTGGGCTCCTGGCTTTGGCCTGACCTAGCCCCAGGCATTTGGGGAGTGAACCAGCAGATGGGAGATCTCTTGTCTCTCTGCCCTTCAAACAAATAAAATAAGTAAACAAGAATTTAAAAAAGAGAAAATCTAATTTTAAAAAATAAGACAAATACAAATAAATAATCCCACCATTTTAAGTCTTTTTCAACAGGACTGAAACAAAAATGAATAATTAAAATAGCGATAAGCCAGTGGGGAGCAAGGGCTATGCCTGCCTCAGATTACACAGTTATTTGTCTCACATCTCTGTGGACTTGCAGTCTTAATGGGGTTTGAAGAACTGCTAAAAGCCATGCCCTTAAACTGTAAATGCTCAGGTCCACCTGGGGAGCAACACTAATCTGGCCATCCCAGTTCGATGTTGGCATTGACATCCATGGCGACCAGACGATTTAACTACGCCAGGTGCATTTTGTGTGACATAGAGGAAGAAGCTGGGTATGGATGGCATTGTCATAACCTGAAAGGGCAGAGTGAGCAGCCAAAGAAAGGCTTGTTCCCGTGTTTATGAATAAAAGATGGGTGCCTGAGATGATTACCTGGCTGAGTGTCCCAGGATGGTGTCCCCTTACACCCTCGGGCTGTTGTTCTCAAACCCAGCAGCGCCCTTGGCTACCAGACCGCCTCTGAGACAGCCTCTGAGCCACCCCCCCGCCGTGCAGGCCCCAGATTCTGTTACACCGACTGGGAAACGCACACTCATGCTTCAGTGGCCTGGGTGACCCTGCTTGGGGGATTTCACTAGGTCAGATCTCCAGCCACACTTCGTGGGGATCTATTTCGTTAGGGAGGGCAGCAGAAGAGCCACAGGCACAGTGGCTCACCAGGATCGCCACACACTGGATGTGCCCTGGGGCTCGAGGCCAGGCTGGCAAAGGCTCTTTGTGGGGCGGGCATCTGTCGTCTATTTATTTGGGCTTTGATTTCCTTAACTACTACTAAAGCACACAACCCCACAAAAATGACTTAGGTCTTCTGGGTAAAAAAAAAAAAAAAAAAAAAGATTTGTATTGTTATTGTTTCAAAACTTGGTGACTCACAAGGGAAAGGCTTTCAAGTGATGCACCGAATGGCGGACAGGTCCATTCAGCTGCAGCAAGAGGAGTCAGTTCTGGGTCATAGATGGAGAAGAGCAAGTTGCAATGAGCAGACTACCAAGAGCCTAGTGCTCCTGCTGCTCTTCTGGACAGTGCTGTTCACCAGCCGACACTGCGTGGACCTGCCAAGGAGACCCTATGACACGTCCCTGCCTCTCAGGGCTGTGGTGTGGGCCTAGCACAATGACAGGCTCACCGATGGCCTAACGTGACAAGGCCTCGACCATGAACAATTTGTTTTATGTGGTGCCTTGCAATTTAGAAGGAGAGAGAAGGCACATCTATCAACACCTGCATTTGGAACCAAGTCAGTTTTTGAGCTGGGCTTTGACACTGGGAGTTGGAGGGATGAGGGCAGAGCATTCCAGGTGGAAGAGGTGTATGAACGAACAAGGCAGCAGGCAAGCACGGGGTGTTGGTGAAGCATGGGAAACCCGTGCATTGGTGTCACTGTCAGGTGTAGGCTGGAAGGGTAGGCTTGAACCCTGCCGGGGAGAGTGAGGATCTGAACTCTGTCCTCAAGGCAGTGGGCAGCTGTAGATGGCCTTTGAGAACGCAGAGCATAACTAGAGTGGTTGCGAAAAGCAGCATGGATGGATAATAAGGATGACTTGAGAACTCTCCGCTCGTTTCGTCTGAAACACTCCTAGGAAGAACACTCAGTGTTCTTAGTGTTAGCAGTTGTGTGTATCTCATAATCAAGCTGAGAAAAAGGCCCTCCAGGTCTTGCTGCCGTGAGACAGCAGCAAACTTCCCAGCACGATGAGCCAACCAGCCTTCTTCTAAACACGGCCATGGAGGAGTTCATTGCCAATGCACATGCCCATCTCTTCCTTTCTTTGATAATTATGGTCCCATGTTACCAATATGTGGTTTAAGAACCAAAAGGTTGCAGGTGTAGCGCACACAAACTAGAATGCCGTAAAAGTCTTAATTTCCCAACTGGGAGGGTCCTATGTCCCTCTCAGGTCCTTTCATGCTTTCGGCTCCTTATTCGATTTTGCAAGTGTCCTCCTAGTACAGGGTTAGTACGATCCCAAGGCCCGAATATAATACCACTGAAGCCATTATGGGGGAAATATTATATGATAGAACATAAGCACCCTTATTATATTGCTATATAGTAGAAACGGTCAGCTGAAAATGCTGGGCTTTATGTCCTGGAACTCATTTGGGCTGAGATAGGCAGGTAATTGGAGATAGGAGGGCATTTGTGGAAAGTGTCCCGCAGCCACTGGTGTCCAGAGATGGAATTTGAGCATTGGCTCCAGGGAACGGCACATGACTTATTTTGAGATCTTGCAGACCTAGGGTTGCTGCTGCCTGAGGCTGACACTAGCAAGCTGTGTGACCTTGGGAGACTCACTTGAGCTCTCTCTGATTTCATATCATACTCGGCAAACTGGTGACAGTAACACTTTGCCTTCCAGGTTGACTGGGAGTTTAAAATGGTTAATGTAAGAAGAGGGTACTTCAAACTGTTCCTGGAAAAATGGAGTTAAAATTTATGTTTCTTTTGGTGCAACAAATTTTGACCCCTGAAAATAGTTTTTTTTTCATAATTTGCATTTTTCATGAACTTTTGAAGTTTTCATAGAAAAGCTTTGAAGAGTAGAAGACACAAAAGTGTTTCTGTCAGTGACTGGCAAACTTTCAGCAGTGGTTTCCAAAGCATCATGGACTTCTTGTATGGCGTGGAAGAACTATAGTGTCCCCCTGAAGGTCTCTGCCTTTTCTCCTTCAAGAGTATCATTTAGGGGTTGGGATTGTGGCCTAGTTGGTAAAGCTGCTGCCTGCGATGCTGGCATCCCATGTGGGTGCTGGTTTGTATCCTGGCTATTCCATTTCCAATCCAGCTTCCTGCTAATGGCCTGGTAAAAACAGCAGAAGATGGCCAAAGTGTTTAGGCCCCTGCCATCCACAAGGGAGACCTGGATGAAGCTTCTTACTCCTGGATTCAGCCTGGCTCAGCCCTGGCCATTGCAGCCATCTAGGGAGTGAACTAGCACATGGAAGACCTCTCCTTCTGTCTGTCTGTCTGTCTCTAACTTGGACTTTCAAATCAATCAATCTTAAAAAAAAAAAAAAAAGGAGAGTGTTCTTTAAAAGATGTAAGTTACATAGGAGCTGCCACCTAGCAATGAGTAGTTTAGAAGGGAGATTTAACAGCCATTTAGTAGTACGACTAGGGCACTGGGCGACTGGAGAGAAAGCAGAAGGCCTGGGGGAAGATGGGGTTGATTAAATAGCAGGGATTTCTGAGACAGGACTGCCCTGATGTTGTCACTTAATACCATCTTTTGTGCCAGACATTGCCCAACCATGCAGTACGCATTTATTGCATAATATAAGTCATGAGTACAGAAATACAGAAAGCATGAGGGAAAATATTGTGCCACATACTGGGACAAGAGAAAAATGACAGAAAGGTTAGTGCTATGGTAAGGTCAAACCAGGGAGCGCTAGTTGGTTACAGCTGAGTCTAAAAGGAGGCAGGAGGCAGAGCATGTTTGTTTGTGTTTTTTTTTTTTTTGACAGGCAGAGTGGACAGTGAGAGAGAGAGACAGAGAGAAAGGTCTTCCTTTTGCCGTTGGTTCACCCTCCAATGGCCGCTGCGGCTGGCGTGCTGCGGCCGGCGCATGGCGCTGATCTGAAGCCAGGAGCCAGGTGCTTCTCCTGGTCTCCCATGCAGGTGCAGGGCCCAAGGACCTGGGCCATCCTCCACTGCACTCCAGGGCCACACACAGCAGAGAGCTGGCCTGGAAGAGGGGTAACCAGGATAGAATCTGGTGACCCGACTGGGACTAGAACCCGGTGTGCTAGCACTGCAGGTGGAGGATTAGCCTAGTGAGCTGCGGCGCTGGCCCCAGAATCAGCTCTTAAGGCTTCCTGGTCTGACTGGAAAGCCTGTGAGAGCATTTCAGGCATGAAACCAAGACACTGTGACAAAAAATGTTCTACATGAAGGATCTCTGTGAGTGAGACCCCAGTGGAAAGAAGTGGCCATCAAAGAAGGATGTACTTTTCTCTAAAGGGAGTGCTAATTGTTAAATTAACAACAGGAGTTACTGTGCACTTACTCCCCATGTAGGACCTCTGTCCTCAATGAGTTGTATTATGAGAGTTAACTGTAAAACTAGTTCTCAAACAGTTTTTTGTGTGTCTGTATGCAAATTGTTGAAATCTCTACTAGTAAAAAGTTGGTATTCTGTGTACAAAGTTAATTGAAAATGAAGCTTAATGGAGAATGGGACTGACATGAGGAGAGGGAGGAGGAGGAGGAGTGGAGTGTGTGTGGGAAGAATAACTATATTCCTAAAGTTGTACTTATGAAATTTGTATTCCTTAAAAATAAATTAAAAGAAAATAAACTCACATACACACACAAAAAGCTATAGCTGAGAATTAATGCAATGGACAAGGTAACCTTCACATTAAGGGGGTGTGTGGAGGGCTAAAGGCTGTGAGGAAAACCCACATTATAACCTCCTAGCTTCCACTGGACTCCCTTTTTGGTGGGCAGTTGTAAACTAGTTGAGGTCCTCTTAGCCCAGAAAGGTGCACCAAGAGCCAGAGACCCTTCCATCACCTCTGTGTTGTCTGATATTTTGAGTCAAGGATTATGGGAAATCTGGTTGAAGCAGTGGCCTGTGGCTCCTGTAGAGAGGGAGATCTAGCTTCACATATGCCCTGGCTATGCTCTGTGAACCCCTGCTGGCTGACACTAAAAGAAATTATGACCTAAACTGGAGGGTCCTTTAAAGCCCCCCCCTTAAATTATATCTTCTAGGAGTTTTGTTAGAAAAGGAAATTGAGTCTGTATCTGTCAGATAGCATTTAAAGGGAAAATTGAGCAGCAATGATGACCGCATGTCCACATAAGAAAGAATCTCTGAGTAAGTTCTAAAATTATGAACTTAATGCACATTCATCTCCTTGGGAGGTTTTCTCTCTTCCTTCCTTTCTGGTACGTTAAGTGAAAAAAAATCAATGTGCCAAAAATACATCTTTGTTGAAGTTAGTGATTCAGAATTTGATCAGAATTTGAGACACTTTTGGTAGTTTATAACACAAGCATACAGTAGTTTATATCAGCATATGTATTTTCTTGTAAAGTTAAAGTATTTGAATATGGTTGGCCAAGAAAGGATTACTGAATAAAACATCATTCTAGGATACTTTAACATGAAGTCTTTGCTTATTACAATATGTGTTTTGTTATGTTTGAGGTAAGCACACTTCTGATCCACTGTACAACCCTAAATATTTTATGCACATTGCTTAAGGACAGGCATGTATAATTTGAAAAATAAAAGTCATTGCATTACTGCTATATATTCTTAGAACTCTGGGCAGAAAGATAAGTAAAAGTCATTATTTCCCATTCTTTCCAGTAAAGCGGTTGTAGTTTCACAGTACCAAGCAAATTTTAAACAAACCCTTCAAGTCCTAATCAGAAGGAACTCCCAGAAAATTTGACTATTTCTCTGCTTTACAAAGTGGCTATCTGGTTGACTGCATTGACCCTTTCCTTAAGAGCACTATAAACAAGAGCAAGTTTTGACAGCCTATGAGAATGATGGCAGGAAGGCCCAATAAAACAATGTCCTCTAGTGGGCTGGTGGCCAGCAGTCCCCAGCTGCCAGGCTTGGAGCATGCATCTGGATTAGCAGGACATTAGGCCAGTGCTGAGGGCACACTGGGCGATCCATTCATGAGTAGCCACAGTCTTTCTCCTCCCAATTCGGAATCCTTCAGCTGCTGCGGGTGGGGCGGTGGCTGGGTTTTCTCAATGCCCTGAAGGGATGATTGAGGCTTTACTGCTGGCTCTTTTGATTCTCAAGAAGGGATTTAAAGGGAGTCATGAGACTTCAGGTCTTTACTTTCCATGTGTTCCATTCCTCAGAGTCTTAAGCATTTGTGTTAATGGTTAGTCCCAAGTAATGAAAAAATAGTAAGGATTTTGCAGTGACTCATGCGGGTATAATGTGAAGCCAGGTCTGAACTTTGTCTCATGTTTGCTTAAAAAAACCTTGTTCTCAGCAATGCCGGCTCGAGTCTAAGCATTCTGGGTGAGCTAGGGTTAGCAAGCAGAAGTGTCCGCTACTGCCCCTGCAGGACCCCTTTTCATTGTAGGGCTTGGGTCTGTTTTCTGGTTGTACATCCTATGGGCAATTCTTCTTTAGGCTGCTTGTGGGTGTTTTCTTAATCTTGGTTAGTAGTGTCTTCATGGTTAAGCTAGCAAAAAGATGCTTTAATTAAAACAGCACATCAGAAAGCATTCCATATTATGAAAAAAAGAACAAAACAACCGACTGAAGTGATCTCATGTAAGATAATGTAAGCAGTACAAGATGGCCCAACTCCTTGGGCCCCTGTGCCCCAGAGGTATGTGGGAGACCCGGAGGAAGCTCCTGGCTCCTGGCTTCGGATTGGCCCAGCTTTGGCCATTGTGGCCATTTGGGGAGTGAACCAGAGGATGGAAGACCTTTCTCTCTCTCTCTCTCTCTCTCAGATAAATAAATAAATCTTTAACAAAAAATCAATATATCAGGGTGAATATTTGCCATGCTGTGTGCAGTGGGCACTGGAACTTGTTCTACTAACTGTTTTGGTGCCCGTTAACCAACCTGAAGCTGATTTTTAGCATGCCCCATACAAAGACGGGAAGTAGAACCACAGCACTGATTTGGTGTTAGAACTTTCAAAATGTGGCATTAAAACAGTAGCTTTGGGCCTGGTGCTGTCACGTGACGGGTAAAGCTGCCACCTGTGATGCCGGCATCCTGTATGGATGCTAGTTTGAGTCCCGGCTGCCCCACTTCCACTCCAGCTCCCCACTAATGTGCCTGAGGAAGCAGTGGAAAATGCCCCAAGTGCTTGAGCCTATGTACCTACACGGGAGATCCTGATGAAGCTTCTGGTTCCTGGCTTCAGACTGGCCCAGCTCTGGCCATTGCAGCCATTTGGGGAGTGAACAGGTAGATGGAATCTCTCTCTCTCCCTCTCTCTGTACTCTTTCAAATAAATAAAAACCTTAAAACACAACCCAGTAGCTTTTAGGTCTCAGATGAGACCTTGTTAAAATTCCATTGGATTAAGATGTGCTGCCGACTGGATGAGGGGAGAGCATTGGCCTCTGCCTCACCACCTGCACTGGCATCTTCCCTCCCCTCCTCTCATTATACCCAACCTCCCGCTAGCTCTGGACTTGAGCCCTCCGTCCTGGGGTCACCTGCACTGTCTCCCAGCTCCTAGGCCTCCTCTCTCCTCCAACGGCGCCCATGACTCCGACTGTCTTTTCTCCTGTTTTCAAAACAAGAAAAGTTATCTAATTTTTTCTTTCTTTATTACATTCTGCTTTATTTTTTTTTAAGATTTTATTTATTTATTTGAGAGGTGGAGTTATAGACAGTGAGAGGTAGAGACAGAGAGAAAGGTCTTCCTCCTGTTGGTTCACTCCCCAAATGGCTACAACAGCTGGAGCTGCGCCAATCCAAAGCCAGGAGCCAGGTGCTTCTTCCCAGTCTCCCATGTGGGTCCAGGGGTCCAAGCACTTGGGCCATCTTCTACTGCTATCCCGGGCCACAGCAGAGAGCTGGATTGGAAGAGGAGCAGCCAGGACTAGAACCAACACCCATATGGGATGCCGGCGCCACAGGCGGAACATTAAACTACTATGCCATGGCGTGGCGCCAGCCCCTCTGCTTTATCTTTTTTTTTTTTTTTTTTTTTTTTGACAGGCAGAGTGGACAGTGAGAGAGAGAGACAGAGAGAAAGGTCTTCCTTTTCCGTTGGTTCACCCTCCAATGGCCGCCATGGCTGGTGTGCTGCGGCCGGCGCATCGCGCTGATCCGATGGCAGGAGCCAGGTGCTTCTCCCAGTCTCCCATGGGGTGCAGGGCCCAAGCACTTGGGCCATCCTCCACTGCACTCCTGGGCCACAGCAGAGAGCTGGCCTGGAAGAGGGGCAACCGGGACAGAATCCGGCGCCCCGACCAGGACTAGAACCCGGTGTGCTGGCGCCGCAAGGCGGAGTATTAGCCTATTGAGCCACGGCGCTGACCCTCTGCTTTATCTTAGCAAGGATCTGAGGTGGCTAACAAAAATACCCTCAGTGCAGTATTTAGGTAAAATTAGGCCAATCTAGTGGAGTTAGAATAAGGAGCAGTGGTCAGATACGGAATCTAGAAACACACGCCCAAACATCTCAGCCCACAGACTGAAGGGGGCCTATGGATGTGGTTTCTGCCACCCTAGCAGTCAAAATGAAAAGGAAACTATCATCAATTATAAAGTTCACTGTCTATAAGATAAATAGTGTAAGATTGCCCAGAAGAGGCAAAGCTTTCGTTTTTCCACATACGTCTGAGATAATTCCCTCCCCCAAGGTCCTCTGATATAAGGGGTCTAGGTCAGACAGTGGACAGCACTATAGTAAACACCCTAGGGAGTCCTAATGGATCTGTCCAGACAAGGCCAGGGCGTAACCGCAAAGCGCAGGTCGGTTTAGACGGCTAACGTCACGCGGAAGGACAGCCTTGATTGCCTTGCCTTTCAGTTACTTCCTAACCCACTACAGCTCAGCTTCTGCCTCAACACTCTCACGGATGTCTCCAATGCCCTCTATATTCCCACGGCATCTCCCGGTTTGCTTTTGAAACCTCACACTCTCCGTCGCCAGCGCCGGTTTTCCTTCTTCTGTGTCTGATCGCCCCAAATGCGACCACTCCTTTTCCTCTGCCGCCTTCGAAGTGATAGTGTTCTGCCCTGTGTACCCTGCCTCACTCTCATGGGCACAGTGCCCACTCTAAGGTCTGTGTGCTGCTGACAGCCAGACACAGCTCTGCCTGGCCTTTCTGTATGCACTGCCTGCGGGCCCTCTCCTCGCGAACTGCCCAGAGATGCTGCAGGCTCACCCCACGCAAAAAGGAGCTCCCTTTCCTTAGAGTAGCTCCCCTCCTGTGCTCTCTGTCATCCTTGGTGGATTACTCAGTTGGTCGTCACGCCTTTCCTTCCTTGACTTTGTCCCTTCCTTCATCCCCACCGTCTGTGTCCCTTGTGATTGGTGCCCCTCATTCAGACTCTTACCTTCTCCTGTGCGAGCAATGCCAGTAGCCTGCTAACTGCTCGCCCTGGCTCTAATCTTATCCCCAGCACTCCCCGATCCACCCTTCAGCCAGCTGCCAGGCTAACCTATCTAAAGTAAAAGAGCAACCATGCTGTCTGATGGTGTCGGATAAAGGCAAAGCCCTTTACCTTGCCTCCGCTCCAAATTCATTTCTTGGCTCTTCTACTTTGCATATCAAATTGTTGCTCTGAACATACTGTTTATCGTTCCTCTCTGTCTTTGCTTATCTTAGCCTGGAAGGTACTCTCTGCTGCATTTCCCCACTCCTGTCTGTATGCTAGCTACCAAGTTATTCTGTTTTAAAAAAAAAAAAAGTACATTCACTTATTGGGAGGTGGGAGAGAGAGAAAGAGAGAGAAATTTATGGATCGATCTGGGCCAGCACTAGAGCCGGAAGCAAAGAACTCAATCCAGTTCTCCCAAGTGAATGTCAGGGACCCAACTGCTTGGGCCATCACCTGCTGCCTCCCAGGATCTGCACTGCTCAGAAGCCAGAACTGGGAGGCTGAACCAGGCACCCTGATACGGGTTGTGGGTTTCTTAAGCACTAGGCTAAATTCCTGTGGGGAGCAGGGCCTTCTCCCGCAACATGGCGAAATAAGTACTGAGACCACCTAGACTAGACTAGACCACTGAGACTATTAAGACTAACACTATGTATCTGATCTCCTACCATGTGGCGCTCTGAGGGAGTAAACAAATCTTACACAGCTGCTTCGTTAATTAGCTGATTCCTGATCCAACCTCTGATTGGAAGAAAGCGGCGTGCTCAGCATGCGGGCAGCAGAGCACGGATTGGTGGGAGAGGACTATAAAAGGGGGAGAGAGACAACATGCAGGGCCCCCTGAGAGTCGGTTGGAGAGCTCGCTGGTACCGCTCCTCCTCGAAAGCGGGGGAGCGGTGGGGGTGCCGCTCCTCCGCGGAGGCAGGGGAACGGCAGCAAATCCGGGAAGGACCGGGGAAAGAAAACAGCGTCTGGTGTCGTTCCTCCGCGAGTGGGGGAGCAACAATTCCTACCCCTCATGCTTTCTTAAAGATACCTGTTAGACACCCCGACTCTGAGAAGCCTTCTGATTCATCAGCTGGCTGAAGTCTATCTTCTTTGTGAGAACACCCAGAAAAGTCAGCATTTTTCTAATGCTATGTTTACCATATTGTACTGTAATTTATCTCCTCATTATGCCTGTGAGCTCCAAATGGGCTGTCTTTCCATTTCTTTCTTAATTGTTTTTTGGATATATTTGAGAGTTTTGTGTGTGTGAGGGGGAGAGAGAGAGGGAGTGAGTTATGCTTTCACTTACTGGCTCATTCTCCTAAATGTCCACAAGGATGGGGGCTGGGCCAGGACTGAAGCTGGGAACTGGGAACACACGGGTGGTGGGGGCCCAACTACTTGAGCCATCACTGTTGCCTCCTAGGGTTTGCATTAGTAGAAAGCTGGAGCCAGCATGTGAACCCAGGCACTGGCATAAGGGATGCAAGGGTCTTAACTGCTGGTCTAAACACCTGCTCTATCATTTTGTTCTCTTTGGCCTACCTGTAGCATCTTGCATAGAATATATCACATAGTAAGATCTGCAAAAAAAAATTATCTGAATAAATGAATGAGTGATATATATATGTGGGGAGCAACTGGGAGCAACTCGGACTAGACTAAGTTACTGGAATTAAGACTTATTCTATGCATCTGCTCTCCCACAATATGGCGCTGGGAGAGGAGGAAACAGCTTCTACACAGCTGCCTCCAGTTCAACCAATAAACTGTAGGACCTGCTCCTGATTGGAGGAGAGCAGCGTACTCGGCGTGTGGGTAGCAGAGTTGGGATTGGTGGAAGAGGACTATAAAGGAGGAGAGAGACAACATGTACCAGGAACATCTATCTGAAGGAACACCTGTGCAGCCCCCGAGAGAGCCGGCCGGCGGTGTGCCGCTCCCCCGCGGAAGTGGGGAAAGTGGCTAGGGGGAACCGCCCTTCCACGGAGGTGGAAGGGACGGTAGCCAACCCGGGAAGAACCAGCAGCAAACCCGGGGAGGGCCGAGCAGACGAAAGAACAACGCAGGGTCCTGTGTCGTTCCTCCACGAAGAGGGGGAGTGACATATATATATATATTATATGAAAACTTTGTAAATTTGTACTTGAGATTAGAAAAAAAGCAGGAATTTTAATTTCACTTCAGTCATGTATATTTAGCAGGTACTCAGAAAATAGGGCCATGTTTTGAACATGCTCCTTAATACAGAGAACAAGGCAGTTCCTTTTTATGATGAATAGCGTGCGGGATGTGGAGAGCATTTCTGACTGCTGGGTACAAGGCAGAGGCACTGCGCAGTTTGCCTTTGGGTAGCGCTTGTGCTGTGTTTTTGAAGGGCATTGCCTTGCTTTTAGACATTCTGGGTCATGGGACCTGGAACCGCAAGCCTAAAACATTGTTATGAAAAGATAAGGGAAAGCTGATTTCTGAATTAAATAAGCCAGGACCATACACTTTAAACAGAGTAAGAAAGTAAAACACACACTCATCCAGGAAAGAGTTTCATTTGCTCGTCTGGCAGGGAGCCCTCCAACGAAGCGCTCGCGTCCACCGTCTCTGGACCCACGGGCTCGGGCACTAGCACCAGAACTACCTGCACGATGATTATCCCTGCTCTTGTCTCTCCTCAGTCAGCTGTCCCGCGTGATATTGGCCTTGCATTTCAGGTAGGCATTTTCTCCACGATTTACTGCCTGGGGAGTTGCCTCCTATGATTTTAGGGGTTATTACTTTTGCCAATCCACCAAAAACCATTCACCCTTCACCTGGTAATAGTATGCTGATTTTCTGGACACATCACAGATTCCATGTGATTAGATGGGGCTGACATGTGAGCCAGCTTTGACTAATAAAAGTATTGTGTCTCCCTGTTGATAGTGATTAGTTCGAGAATGGATATGACAGCCCAATCCAACCAATCGGTAGTTTAGTTTGATGAGTTGGAATGAGCTTCTTCCATTGGGTTTGTTGAGAGGGTGGGCTGTAAGGCTGGAGTGCCTGTCTGCCATTCTGCCATTTAGCCATCAGGAGTGGGCAGCCTGAGAAGTGGACAGAAGAGCAGAACAGAGAGGGCAACAGTGAGTCCTGGTGACTCCAGCCATGCCCAGAGCGAGGCGTGGCTCAATCAATACACTCCTTTTTGCTTATGTTAGTTTGAGTCTGGTTTTCTGTTATAGGCAATTAGAAACATTTTGTCCAATGCTACAAACAAAGGAGAAATCGACACTAACAGATCAAGAAGGGCATTCCTGGGCAGGCTTGCCCTCCACCCACTGTGGCCCTGCAGGGACTTTTCCTGGAGGCTCCCTATAAAAGCCTTCGTTCACTTAGAAAATCAAGTTCAAGGGAGCCTTTGCTTAATTGTTTCTCTGATCATTTGGTTCTAGCCAAGTCCATCCCATCAAAAACCTCTCCCCATGGACTCTGACCCTCGCCCCTGCCTCTCCTGGTTATCCACTGATAAGTAGGACATTTTAATGAGACGTTCTCTCTGAAAACTGATCATTTTCTGCTGCTTTATTAACAACTGTATTTCCCAGGCTTCTCTCAGTTGTTTTATTTTCTGTCCTAAATTTCCAGGGTGAGTTTAAGTTAAAAAATAGCTTAGATTTACCTAATCTTCCTAAGCCTCACTTTGACTCCGCGAAAGGAAGACCTGGATAGCTGGCAATTGTCATGCTCTCGGGTGCTTTCATGTTTAAAATCTCATTTATATTTCCCAATAATCTTTTGGGGTTGTTTTTCAAGATCTTGTAAATCCCCATTCCTATGTTTTTATATTTAGGAGTAGGAAAAACATGTTTTAATATTTTCCTAAAGAGCATGGACATTTACTTGGAATCTGTAAAATGATGTTGATTAAGATGAATATGTAGACCAAGATAAAAGTTCTTGAGATCTGGGGGCAGTCATCTACTGCAGCCATTAAGAGTTTGAGGTTTGACTCTCAGCTCCGCTTCTGTTTCCAGCTTCCTGCTGCTATGCACCCTGGGAGGCAACAGGTGATGTTGGGTTTCTGCCACACACATGGGAGACTTGGATTAAGTTGTGCTGTGCTTCTGGCTTTGGCATGGCTTAGCCCTGCTGTTGTGGGCAGTTGAGAAGTGAACCAGATGTAAGGTCTCTATCTGCTTCTCAAATAAATATAAATTAATAAAGAGACAACCCCAAGTAATAGTTTGTCATACACAAGTAACTACTAAGTAGTCATTAGAAATGGAGCACCTGGGCCGGCGCCGCGGCTCACTAGGCTAATCCTCCGCCTAGCGGCGCCGGCACACGGGGTTCTAGTCCCGGTCGGGGCGCCGGATTCTGTCCCGGTTGCCCCTCTTCCAGGCCAGCCCTCTGCTGTGGCCAGGGAGTGCAGTGGAGGATGGCCCAGGTGCTTGGGCCCTGCACCCCATGGGAGACCAGGAAAAGCACCTGGCTCCTGGCTCCTGCCATCGGATCAGCGCGGTGCGCCGGCCGCAGTGCGCCGGCCGCGGCGGCCATTGGAGGGTGAACCAACGGCAAAGGAAGACCTTTCTCTCTCTCTCTCTCTCTCTCACTGTCCACTCTGCCTGTCAAAAAATAATAAAAAAAAAAAAAAAAAAAAAAAGAAATGGAGCACCTGGAGCATCTGCTGTCAAACTAGGATCATCACAGATTTCCCGACCCTGTCCTTAGGGTTGGTTTCTGACCTTCAGACACCGCATTCCCAGCGGCAGGAGTAGGGGGAAGGATGAATCATAGGCAGTTCTCTAAAAAGAAGCTCACAGAAACACATCTCATCGATCTTCAGAGCTGAGCAGGTTGCCAGAAGGCGGCGAAGCTCTGCCTCTGCAGAGGGCATTGCAAAGGCTGTGGGGCGCAAGCAGTAGGGAACTGAATTCACGGAGGCTGAGCGAAGGCTGAGGGTGGGGATGGACTCCCTGGCCTGGAGGAAGCCCTGGCCGGAGCACCCGGTGCTAGCAAGCTCTCGGGGGCAGCAGTGAGTCTAGCGGGGCAGGGGCAGCCTTCCCTAAGCTGTGCTGGGAGGGCAACAGGCAGATCTCCTGCTGCTAAAGCTTCCTCGTCATTGGCTGTGATTCCTGCAATTCTGCTCTCAGCCTGGCTTTTCTTTGGGTCTCGAAGGGGCCCCTTTGGAAGAGCAACAGCATCAGCCATTATTGATGAAAAGTACGAGGCGTAGGATTGAAGGAGTAGGATTGAAGGCGTAGGATTGAAGGAGTAGGATTGAAGCCAGAGATCCAGAAAGTGAGAGAAGCGGAGAGCAGAGCACATGGGCAGGAAGGGAAGGAGGGTCCCAGGTGGCAAGGACAGGACACAAACCATGTCACAGCGCCACTGGGAGATGGCTTCAGGAAACACAAGCTTCAGTTTTCCCAGAGGTTGTAAGGAAAAGTCCACAAAGTGTTCCCTTTTTCTTTTTAAAAAAAAATTTTTTTTTTTTAATTTACTTGAGAGGCAGAGTTAGAGAGGAAGAGAGATAGATGGACAGAGATTTTCCATCCACTGGCCATAACAGCTGGGGCTGGGTCAGGCTGAAGCCAGGAGCTTCCTCCAGGTCTCCCACGTGGAGGCAGGGGCCCAAGCACTTGGGCCATCCCGCTGCCCTCCCAGGCACATTAGCAGAGCTAGATTGGAAGTGAAGCAGCTGGAACTTGAACTGGCACTCATATGGGTGTTAGTGTTGCAGGTGGAGGCCCAACCTGCTACGCCACAGTGCCAGCCCCAGTGTTCCCCTTTTCTACAGTTTAGTCTTTGGAGGTGGGGTGGGTGGGTGGGTCTCTTCAAGCATATGTAATTGTCTAGAAACACATTCACAGAGACTTCTCCAAAATCAAACATATGATCAAGCTTAATAAAATAATTGTTGAACTGTCCATGGTTTATTTGAGCCTCAGTCCAGTTATTTAAGGCTCATGGTGCACAGACTGCTGTACGAAATCCACTGAACAGAGCTGACTTATCCATTAAGTGCAGAAAAAAAGGAAAAAGATCAAAACAGGGACCCGCGTATTTCCATCTTATGAAAGATGTTTTTGAAAGCTGCACTCACCCCATTTGGATTGTGGAGCCCAGAAATGAGGGTATGCAGTAGTCAGCGGCTGCCAGTGTGTACGGCGGTCGGGCAGCAGAGTCGTCCCAGTAAATGTCCTTCTTCATCTTGGGCAAGCTCATGTGCATTTCATCCACAGCTAAAAGAGAGACCTAAAACCATCGTTATAGTGTTAGAATGACTCAGGTGGGAAAGACATGAGTAAGAGAAGCTCCCGTGGATGGGTGGGAGTTGGAGAGGGACAGGACATGGTCTAGATGCGTGAGTACACAGCATGCCTCTTGCTCCTATTTGCTGCTGCCACAGACAGTCGTACCCATTGTTGACTGCTCAAGAGCATTTGGCAATGGCGGGAGGTGTGGCTGTTTAACCGCCCATGCTTGGTTTACTACCTGCAAGGGAGCTGCACCTGACCTGGAGGGAGGACAGATACCTTTTTTTCCTCCTGCCCAAAGTTAAGATTCCCCTTTCGTGGCTACCCTGAAGCAATCACTTAATCCCAGATGGCATAGGAAGGTGAGGATTCTCAGGGTCGCATTCTGTGAACCCCATCAACACATGTGCACTTGATGTCACTTCTTAGCTGTGCTGACTCCTTGTTTGGCTGTGCACTTGGAGGATGCTATCGACAAGCGTGCACTGCTTGAAGCTATAGTGAGCTCTCCTCTTGAATTTGACAAAGTGATGCATGAATAAATTATTAACCCTGTCCTCTGGGAAGCCAGGTAAAATTTTTTTAAATGTTTTTACTCATTTCTTTGATTTATTTGAAAGGTAGAGAGAGGGTGAGTATATGTGTGTGTTCCCATCTGCTGGTTTACTCTTCACATGCCTGCAATGGCCAGGGAGAAGCAAGGATCTGGGAACTCAAGCTGGGTCCCCCCATGAGTGGCAGAAACCTAACTACTTGAGCCACCACCTGCTGCCTCCTAGGGTGTGCATTAGCAGGAAGCTGGATCCAGGAGCAGAGTCAGGACTCACACCCAGGCACTCTGATATGGGATGTGGACATCCCAAGTGGTGTCTGAACCATTTCACCAGACACCTGCCCCTAATAATCCAATGTTGACAGAGTTAGTGACCTAGGCACTATTGATCCTCTTAACATACTGACGACGTGATCTACTGTGAAATATTCTAGCCCATTTAAGAGCAGAGTAAGGGTTGGAAACATGAACAAGGTGAAGGCGTTTACTTAGTCTGTGGTCCGCAGGGAAGAGAATGGTTGGAGAGTCATCTAGAAGGAAGAATTCCTCGCCCTGGTTCTTCATGAAAAGCCTGCCAGAGTAGCACTTCAGGCTAAGACTCTGGGGTCCATTTCAGGCAGACTTGAGAAGTCGGCCAGCATGGCCCAGACTGCTAGACATCTGACTTCAGGATCTGCGGGCTCTCAACTGTGGGAATTCCCATCAGATTGTGTCTGGATGCCTTTTGATGTCACTGATAACCTCTCTGGGTGGCAATGGGAAACACTAAGTAATGAGTTAAAATACTGCTCTGTGCCCGATGGAAGAGGCTGGGTAAAACTAATTGAGAAATTTAAAAAGAAAAGTAGCTTGAAATTGTATTCAAATTTCATTGAGACTGCCGTCCAGGATATTTGGGGATCCAAAAGGCCCCGAGACAACATACTACATAGGCGAATCCCTTTGACTTGTAGCTAATGCGCTGAAGTCCAGGGTCCTGCATTCACAATCTGCTTAGATTTTGAGATATCGCAGGCAATTTATTACTGATGTTTATAAAGGAAAGAAGCTCTAACCTGCAGATTTCTGTCGATGCACCAGTTAGTTTCAAAATCATCATCATCTTCTCCAAAAGGGTTGATGAGCTGCTCAGCTACCTGCAGGCGAGAAGACAGAGCGAGTTACCCTGGAGCCTGTGAGGACAAAGAACAGAGGCGGAAGAGGATTCCTATTCTGCTCCTTGGGTCACTTTCACAGTATGAAGCCCAGAGGGAAGCGGGCTGCTCTACAGACACTGATATTTATTAGCCACTGAGATTTGCTTCTCAAACCATGAAAGATGGACCTGTCTGTCCCACTGGTGACAGCGCAGGCTCTATCCAGGAGAAGGCCCGGGCTGTTTAGGAGCCCAGTCAAACCCATGCATATCGAAGCAGCGCCAGCAGTGTGTAAGGTAAGGCGCTGGGAGGAGAAAGCAGCACCTGCTTTCAAGGACTGTAGAGAGGCTCCTGGGATAAGACACCACGCAAGCCCGGAGCAGGTTCAACGGCCAGGAAAGACTTCAACTATAACTGAGGAAGGTACAGGAGATTTCACAATCCTTGGGCATAATCGCTGTGTGAGTGAGTGAGTCAGAGAACTGGTAAGTCATAAACTTAGAACTGGAGACTCACCTGCTTTTGTCCTAAAGGACTCACCCTTAGCCAGTAAGTTTTCCTGCGGGGAAAAGGTTAGGTAGCTTCTTACCACACATCCTCCACCTAAAATTTGCTTGACATTAAATATTCTTACCACGTGCCTCAATTAAATCATCTTTTTGATGAGAGGTTCCTATGTCAAATATGACTCATCTGTCATTCTCTTTCTTGAAAATTTTTCTTTGCTTTTTATTGTCTCTCTCTGTGTGAGGGGAGGGATTTATATTTGGGTCCACATGGGGAAAAACTTATACATGTATAAGATTAAGGTATCATCTGATTTGTTTCTAGATTTCTAGATTCTGAGACTATTTGATACAAAATCTGCCCACTTATTTTTTAGGATTTAAGTTAAACCACTCAGAGCAGCTGTTTTCAAACTTGACTACATATTGCTATCACCTGGGGAGCTCTTGAAAAACTACTGATACCTGGGTCTCTCCCCCAGAGATTCTGACTTCACTGGCATGAGGACGAGCCCAGGTAAAGCTGCCAGGAGATGTTAATGCGGGACCAGGATTGAGAACCACAGACTCCATTTCCCTTCTAAGCCACAGCACGAGGCAGGAAGCCTGAATCAGTGCTTATTGTCAAGGTCTTTTTTTTTTTTTTTTTTTTTTTTTGAGTTCCGGTCTGCCTGCCTTTTCTTGCCTGGGGTTTGAATATGTCGTTAATGCATTCAGATTCTCACTTAGATAGGGTTGGTGCTGCATATAGTATTATTAGCTGCATTTAACGAAGCAACATCTACAGGATTCCGAATGGACAACTGGCAGAGATAGCCCCTCCTCCCTTGTTGTCTCCATTGCTGGCAAGCAACAGACTAGTCTGCTGTTCAGAGTTCATCTGAGTTTCTTCCACTTTGAAAAGACTTAGAAATGTCCAAGTTGCCAAGAAAGAGCAGCTGTTTAGAAACTGAGATAAAACTCACTGGCGTGGGAAAGCTCCCTTTTATTAGGCTTGTCTGTCTCTTTACAGAGCTAAGATGATGCCATTTCATATTTTTGCCTTTAAAAATATTCTGTAAAGGGAGTGTTAACATTTTAGAAAGCATGCCAGGGCCGGCGCCGCGGCTCACTAGGCTAATCCTCTGCCTTGCGGCGCCGGCACACCGGGTTCTAGTTCTGGTCGGGGCGCCGGATTCTGTCCCGGTTGCTCCTCTTCCAGTCCAGCTCTCTGCTGTGGCCCGGGAGTGCAGTGGAGGATGGCCCAGGTGCTTGGGCCCTGCACCCCATGGGAGACCAGGAGAAGCACCTGGCTCCTGGCTCCTGCCATCGGATCAGCGCGGTGCACCGGCCGCAGCGCGCCGGCCGCGGTGGCCATTGGAGGGTGAACCAATGGCAAAGGGAGACCTTTCTCTCTGTCTCTCTCTCTCACTGTCCACTCTGCCTGTCAAAAAAATAAAAAATAAAAATAAATAAATAGAAAGCATGCCAGAAGGAAAAAAACAAACCCATTCTCTGCACTGGAAATGCTGGCTGAGTACCTTCCGTAGACACAAAACCGAATAAAAACTCAGCAGAAAGGACAGTGAGACCCGAGCGAGCGAGCCTGCGGCTGCCTGTGATAATTTCACGTTGATAAAGGCAAAGCCGATTTTTCCTCTGCTGGGAAGTGAGCGGTGTTAGTCTCTTGCATTCTCTCACTCTAAAATGGGAAACCCTAATTAAGAACCGCTGTCATCTGGTTAAAATGCGTTGGCCGTTTTTAAAGGATGTGCTCTTGTTCTTCGGAGTATAATCCGAAACATGTCTGTTTTTGCTGGTTAAGATTCAAACCAACGAGAGCAAAGGCTTCCGCGGGAAATCCCATCCTGCTGCCAGCCGAGGGCCTGGTCGGTTGCGTGACAACCTGTGGCCGCGGGGAAGGCTTCGTGCTTGACAATTCTTTAACAAGAAAGTGGTTTTCAAAGTGTCGCTAGATTTCAGTGAGCATACCGAAGCCACGGTCTTGGGTGTTTTTCCATCCCATACTTCCGTTTTGGAAGCTGGCAAAGGGACGGAAGAGTCCTCTGACATTGACACACACATCTGTGGGAGTGGGGGCTGGGAGGAGCCGCGAGGTGGGGGCAGGAGGGGCAGCCACAGTTCTTCCCTGAGAACTGGACGAGCTGTTCTCACTGCCTCGCGCTGCTTCTCATTTCCCAGCAAACCACACGTCGTCATGAGCCCCCGCGTCTCTGGTTTTGGTTCTGGGGAATGCTTTTCCGAGTCTCAGCTCTGATCTAGCAAACGGGATGCATTTAATGTTGCAGGATTTCAGGGAGGTGCGGAACTATTTATAGAGTTGAGCGGCACCAAGCTCTACTACAACATTCCTGCTGAAGTCTGACCAGCCTTCTCGTTGACTCTCTTTTCCTCTGCCTACTTGATTATTGTGGCATAAAATATCAATACAGGTATAATGACAACTTTAATTACCTGACTGAAATCCTAATGGGAGCACCCAGACTCACGAAACAAATCAATAGCTGTAAAGGAGTGTTCTGCTAATCTCTGCAGAAATGAGCTGTTTCAGCAACATAGCACTGACTGCATCCCTGCCACTTTAATCCTTGATGGAAAAGTAATCACCTCACCCAGCTATGACAAGTGAAATCCATCTTGGACTCGCTCGGGGAGGATTCGCTAACGACTCAGTAAAGGATCAGCGGGGAGTTGGGAAGAGGACAGATGACAGAGCGGGCCTCACGCACTGAGCCCGTCAGCTACCTTGAGCCATCCTGCATAGAAGAAGAATTGCAGGAGAGTAAAGATTGGAATGTAAAGGTCTAAGTCATGCCCCGCGTAGCCCTTGCTGGGATCCAGAAACTGGCGTCCAATCAGGCATGCAAAGAAGAAGGTGTAGACGGCAAGAGTGACAACCTGGAAGAGAGAAAAACCAGGGTGAGAGGAGAGTGTTGGCTGCCCACAGTGAGCAGAGCACCAAGCCAGAGCACATGCAAAGGAGCTGATACCTGGGTGTAGACCAGCGGAATTCCAACCCAGTCATAACCGAATAGGAGGCTGCACCAAGAGCGGAATCGGTTCATTTCCTAAGCCAGGGACAGATAAAGCACAATTTACAGAAATGATGGGTGTCACGATAAATGCTGACTGAGATTCAGAAAGTGAGTGCACCTTGGTGAATGTGTCAAATGAGGGGATTTTGTAAGGCCTGTAAGCTGGTTCTCAAGGCTACTCTGGAAGGAAAGTTCTGATGACCGAAAACATCATCGGACAATGTGCAAAAGGCATAAGTCCATTTGGATGTGTATTTTAAAAATCTTGAAATAAGTCAGGACTTTATAGAAATATCTCCTATTGTACTGAATCCATAATTTCCAACATTTATATTGGCTCAACCTGAATGGAAGGCAGTGGTTAATATTTTATTTTATTTTAAAGGTTTATGTATTTATTTGAAAGAGAGAGAGATCTTCCATCCACTGGTTCACTCCCCCAAATGGCTGAAATGGCTGGAGCTGGGCCGATCCGAAGCCAGGAGCTTCTTCCTGGTCTCCCTTGTGGGTGCAAGGACCCAAGGACTTGAGCCATTTCCTGCTACTTTCTCAGGCACATTAGCAGGGAGCTGGATCAGAAGTGGAGTGGCTGGGACTTGAACCAGCACCTGTATGGGATGCTGGCACTGGAGACAGCAGCTTAACACAATATGCCACAGTGCCGGCCCCAAAGTGGTTAATGTTTGAAATAAGCAATTTCTAGCTATTTTGATAAGTAGTGCAGAGAACAAATAAATTTTGTATCTCTTTTTAAAACCATGTGTACTATAGATTTTTTTTTTTTTTTGACAAGCAGAGTGGACAGTGAGAGAGAGAGAGAGACAGAGAGAAAGGTCTTCCTTTGCCGTTGGTTCACCCTCCAATGGCTGCCGCGGCCGGCGCACCGCGCTGATCCAAAGGCAGGAGCCAGGTGCTTCTCCTGGTCTCCCATGGGGTGCAGGGCCCAAGCACTTGGGCCATCCTCCACTGCCTTCCCAGGCCACAGCAGAGAGCTGGACTGGAAGAGGAGCAACCGGGACAGAACCGGCACCCCAACCGGGACTAGAACCCGGTGTGCCGGCGCCGCAGGTGGAGGATTAGCCTATTGAGCCGCGGCGCCGGCCATACAGATCTTAATAAAGAGGAGCAAATATATCCTAAACCTTCCTCCTTAGTTGGGGACTTTAGAATTCTCACAACAAAATAAAATCTGTGTTTCAGGCAGGAATGACTGAGATCCACTGATCCCCCCACCACTGCATATGTTATTATCTCTAGTGGGAACAGGGTCCATGTTACTTTGAGAGCTATTTTAAAATCATACAGGTCTTTTATCCTAATTCAAGCAGGAGGTTGTCATGGCACATAGGTTTGTTTCTCCGATGAATTCAGGGAAAACACTATTTTATTTATTGCAGCGTCTGAAAAGCTGTCTTCTCTCTGAGCTATTCCATTTTGGGAGAAATGTTTGGGGAAGTTTATTTCTCTGCCAGGTCTTACTCCAGGATCCTGGATCCAGGTTGGCAAATGTGCCCCCCAGCTCCTCCGGGCAGTCTCTGGCTAATTCATGGAGACACCCTTTCTGACAGAGCCTATTACAAAGCACAGTTCTACATAAAACCCAGCTTCCAGGCCGTGAGTTCAACGTTCGTACTATCTCTGTGTTGCCTACGAAGGTTCTGCTGATCAGCCCAAGCTTTGCAGTTCCTTTGGGAGCTGCAGACGCTGTCTGGGGTGACCGATGATGTCCAGGTCCTCTAGCTCTGAGCTTGGGATCTTTCACTGATGGGTTGTGAGGTACTCACCGTCATCAGTGATTGAAGGTCAACACTGTCTCTGATTCTACCTTCATTCCGGGCTTTGGCTGCAAGATTTCCAAACCAGATGAACGGAACCCAGTATTTCAGATGAGGAGATTTGAGGTGGTCGAATACTTTCCTTTCATCTGCCGTCATGAAACCTTTAGATAAAATAAAAATAGCCAGATTATGCAGGCTTCGTTTAGCACAAATCCATTACCCTACTTTAGTGCCTACCATATAAACATGTAATGGGGGATATTAAAGGGATATAAAGGAAACGTTCCCTCTCAAGTAGCTTATCCTTATACTTGTCTGAGAGATAAGGAGTGTGTGTGTGTGCCCACACAGGTATGTTTCAGCATAGGCAATGTAGGGTTATACGCCAAAGTCCTTGCTGGTGATTCCCGATGGAGAAGGCCAAGAGGAAGGAAGGGGACATTAAATGTGGACTAGAACTTTTGGAGAAGTTGCTTCTTTCAGTTTTGGCTTTTTCATCTAATTCTGGAAACAGTGATGTTTAGGAGCAGTAAGATCAAACGAATGCAAAGGTGTTTCTGTTCGCAAAGCACCAAGCGCACTGCTGAACACAGGATTCGCGCAACTTTCCTCCTGACTTCTTTCAAAGCCCTCCTCCCTGTGTCCGCTCCTATGGGGCCGCCCTTCGTGCCTTGCTTCGCTTCTCCCCTGGGACTGCTCCCTTTTCATGCTCCCCAGGCTGTCCCCGGGCTTGTATTACAACAGGATGCAGAAATGTTCCCCTGCTAAGACTTTTGAAGGGCACCCAAGCATTTTGCACATATGTAAAAAGCGCTTCCTTAATTTGTTGGTATGTGAATAAAATGCAGTTTGCTGTGCTTGCCCTGAGCCTCAGTTTTCTCATCTGTAAAAGAGAGTTGATAACACCTACTTAACAGGGATGTCATAAAACTTCCTGAGATGGTGAACATATATCAAGATGTTAGCATAATGCCTAATGCCTACTTAGCACTCAGAAAGTGCTAAGGCATAACATATTCCATGAGACTTCACTCTTTCTCTGCTTCCACTCCTCCATCCCTGCACACCAAGGAAAGAAGAGGTTTGAGTAATAGAAGTAAGATAGCAGATTTATTCAATAAACAAACATATATCGGATGTTTACCATATACCAAGGGTTGTTCACACGAAGCTGCCATTAAAAGCTTAGGGTTCACACTTGCTTTTATTTTTAAAAATGTTGCCTGAGTAAATCAGTTGGTACAAATATCCAAAAAGGCTTAAGGAATATCAACGGAGGAAAATCAGTCTGATTTCCCTAGTCATGTGCTATCCCTTCCTGGAGGAAGCCGTCACAATCAGTTCCTAATGTAACTTTTTAGTGAAGTCTTCGCGTTTTCACACAGGCTTATTTTTTATCACCTTTTTTTTTTTTTTTTTTTTTTTTTTGGTTTGTTTTGTTGAGAGACAGCTCCCCATCCACGTGTTCACTCCTCAAATATCTGCTATGGCCAGGGCTTGTCTAGGACCAAAGCTGGGTCTGCATCAGTGGGAAGCTGGAGCAGGACATTAAACCCAAGCACTCCAATGCAGGGCGTGAGCATCTTAACTGTCTTTTTTTAGACACTAGGCCAAACACCCACCAACAACTGGTTTCATGCTACATATATATCTGACATGTGCTTCTGTTTTTCAGATATATCTTGGAGACGTTTTAATTACTATAGAGACAGCAGCATCATTGTTTTGGAATGGCTGATCTTTCTATACTAATGAACATTTTCATAGTTGTATATAATATTTGGTATTTAGTTTGCTTTTGAATGTTTTGCTGTAAAAAAAATGACATGGTGACTCCCTTTGTATCTTTTCCTTTGTGTCTTTAAATAGCTTTTAAATATTAATTATATAATGTAAATAGTGTTTTCTGAATCAAAGCTTATTTCTAAAACAAATTTGTATGTGAAATTCATTTTGAGTTAGTTTTGTCTCAGAGGTGCAATCACTGGCTTATGAAATTATGATAACATGTTCAAATGGAAACAAACTGTTGCCCCAAATGTATACATATTTTGTATCTTGAGCCATCTATAATCAGTTTACAAACCTGGTTATCCTGTTTAAAGTAATCCTCCCTCCTTACCACATGGACTGAGTTTTATTTAAGAGGTGTTGTTAAAAAAGTCAGATGTGCCCATTTTGAAAGTCACTGGCCTGCGCCACAGCTCACTAGGCTAATCCTCTGCCTTGGGGGGCCGGCACACCGGGTTCTAGTCCCGGTCGGGGCGCCGGATTCTGTCCCGGTTGCCCCTCTTCCAGGCCAGCTCTCTGCTGTGGCCCGGGAGTGCAGTGGAGGATGGCCCAAGTGCTTGGGCCCTGCACCCGCATGGGAGACCAGGATAAGTACCTGGCTCCTGCCATCGGATCAGTGCGGTGCGCCAGCCGCAGCCCGCCAGCCGCGGCGGCCATTGGAGGGTGAACCAACGGCAAAGGAAGACCTTTCTCTCTGTCTCTCTCTCTCTCACTGTCCACTCTGCCTGTCCAAAAAAAAAAAAAAAAAAAAAAAGTCACTGATTCATGGAGTGTAGGAATTACCTTGATCTTGGATCTAACCTGGGTCCACGGGCCACATGGTTCTGAATCACTTTTAAAGCTGATGATTACGTGGAGAAGGCTGGGTCCTACCCTGACCCACTAAACCAGACTCAGGAAGGCGGGTATCCTCAACCGGGTCTGCACTTCAGGACACTCTAACTCCTGGGCCTTATTGCCAAAGATTCTGATTCAGTCAGTCAAAGGATGAAGTCAGATGTCAGCTTTTAAATCTCCCTGGGTGACTTCATGGAATTGGATTCAGGCCATTGCACGCTCATCAGGCAGTGCAGGAAATTCTGAAAAACAGCAATGTTTGAGAACCCCTGTCCTGCTGAATGGAGGTTCTGTTTATTTAATATTTGAGCTGAACAGAGTAACAACTGCAAGTCAATATTTACCAGCAGAAGACTGCTTTTAGATACTACACAGAAGGGTTCTGCCCATGCTTGGAGAATGGTACTCTCTAGAGGTAAAAAATAAAAATGAGCCTGGGAATCCCATTCTTGTCTCTCAATGCATCTCAATGCTGTTGCATGATCCAGATCATTTTCTTTTTTGTTTTCTCTTAGTACTTGGAGAGCATTATTAAATGTTATTCCAAGAATTAATAGATAAATTTGACCTGTCTTGGCTTTGTGCTTAAAGACTTGCTGTAGCTGTTATTCCTTTTAATTGGAAGCTTATTCTCAGATCTTCCATATCAATTGCCTAACAGTTATATTCTTAGGATTTATAGAGCAATTTCCAAAAATGACCCCATTTATATACTGGCTGCCATCGCTGTCATTTGAGCAAAGAATAACTTTGGGTATGTTTTATTCAGGTGCATAGATCAAATTGTGCTAGCAAGTCCTTTCTTGGCTCCTAAGCAGAAAGTAAATATGCAGAGTGAGGGTTTATTTAGTGCAAACACTAAAGCAAGAGTTAGACCCTTCTTTCTATGGAGGACATCTATTGATTGGAAGGGGGCAGGTAGAATGAGCAAAGTGGTGATTTTTAAATTTGCAGCCCGAGTTCATTGAGTATGTTGTTAGGTGCTGTAGAAGATATATGACGCATCAGACACTAATGTGTCTTCTAAGACTATACAGGCAGAATAATCTTTTCCCTGCAGGGTTGCTCATCTTATCCAAAGTAAACCCATCTTTGGAAGTCAAGTTGTCAGTCAATTGAAAGAAAATCTCTAGATTGTTGGCCGAAACCATTCAAAAGGCACTTGTTAGGAAATGGATGTTATCCTCACCAGCACCGTAAGCTACCTTAGCCAGAGACTGATGATCCCTTTTCAGAGGAGGCTCATCATCATCACCTCCCAGGCTGTGTTAATTATAGTTATTTATTTATTTATGTATTTATTTCTTCTTCTTCTTCTTCTTCTTCTTCTTCTTCTTCTTCTTCTTCTTCTTCTTCTTTTTTGACAGGCAGAGTGGACAGTGAGAGAGAGAGACAGAGAGAAAGGTCTTCCTTTTTGTCGTTGGTTCACCCTCCAATGGCTGCCGCGGCTGGCGCGCTGCGGCCAGCACACCGCGCTGATCCGATGGCAGGAGCCAGGTACTTCTCCTGGTCTCCCATGGGGTGCAGGGCCCAAGCACTTGGGCCATCCTCCACTGCACTCCCTGGCCACAGCAGAGAGCTGGCCTGGAAGAGGGGCAACCGGGACAGAATCCGGAGCCCTGACCGGGACTAGAATCCAGTGTGCCGGCACCGCAAGGCGGAGGATTAGCCTAGTAGGCCGCGGCGCCGGCCTATTTATTGATTCCAGTTGGGCACCACTGTCAGTTGGCTGGTTCTCGTACAACCCTGTCTTCTTCACCTGTCTGTCTCCAGGCCGTGCTCCCTCCAGCCTTATCCCTACCCGTGGCTGACATGGCCATGTTGTCCTGCCGTTGCCTATGCCTAGAATTTCTCTTGCTGTCTTCCTTCTGGCTGGCTCAGTTCTGTTCAGCATTTTTCATATGGTTTATTTCAAAGAATTCTTCATATTTCTAATCAGAGTAATGTAACTAGATCTATTGATACGTGTTTGCATTTACTTGTAAGTTGAGTTGTGTTTTAATGGAGCAGGATCTGTTCCTTGAAGGCAAAATGTTATCACCCTCAAGCCAAAGGATTAAATCAATCCATCGATAAATAATGCCAGTCACCACAGGTTTCGTCTGCTGTGCAGTGGGTTTATTTTCCCTTGGCTGAAGCTGAGGTAGATGCCTTTTGCCTTTAGAGCACAGTATTGAAGTGGGACTATCAGCAGAACTAAAAGTTCTGCATCTCAGAGCTTAAAGGCAGAATGGGTCTGATGCCAGCTCTTTCTGAAAGAAATCTGTACATTCAGCATCTGAGCCCTCCTTAGAGGGGTGAATTGTTTTCAGGAAGATTGCAAGGTGCCTGGCACTTTTTCATGTTTGTGTTTTCCAAATGAGTGCAACGAAGCCGCCAGCTTCAATGCTAGCTTCCCTTCATGTTTAATGGGAGAGGTTTAGACATCCCTGTTATCTGGGAAAACTTCCCCCTCAAGGGGGGAGGCAAAATGAGATTGAGAGAGGGATGGGATCACATCATGAAGCATTGTATTGGGAAGAATGGCAAATTTTTTTTTTTTTTTTTGCCATGAACCATGGTCAGGTAAATGTGGTTCGCAAAGCAGTTATTGGTCCTTCCATGTGATGTGCTCTCTGACATTTTTTTTCTATCCTATCCTATCCTATTCTACCCTACCCTATCCTATTCTTCATTCCATTTCATTAAAAATGGTGCTGGCAAGCCATTAAACTCCTCTATCTTCCTGATATAAGCAACACCTCTGGAAGTAGCCATATCCCTGTCCCAAATTAGTATCCCATTTGGCAGTTTACCACCTTCTACACAATGACGCATGGACAAAACATACACAGAATCAGTGCTGTCAACTCCTCACCTTACACCAAGTGGTCCTTGAATTCATTTTTCCCTGGGTGCATTGGTCTGAGGTAATTTGCAGGTGACACTGGAGAGCTTAGTTGATGTGCCCACATGCAGTGGTTCCTAAACTTTTGCTGCACTTAGGATGGTCTGGGTTGCTTTAAAATCCCCTGATGCGCAGGTGGCACCAGATACCTCTTGCATCCTAATGTCTGAGGGTAGAAGCCAGATGGGAAGATTTTTACAGGATCCCAAGTGGTTTCAACATGCAGCAAGGTTTGGGAATGACTGCCCTAGTGCTGCTCATGTCAGCATTCTTAGTCCAGGTCAAATATCCTGCACTTTGTGGGGAGCTTGATTAAAATGTGGGTTCCTAAGGTCCTAAGCCCCAGCTATTCCGAGTCCCTGTAATTTAAATAAGCTCCCTTGATAATTCAGTGACTGTAGTCCACAATTACATGCTAAGAAACACTGAGCAGACAGCATTCCCCAAACAGAACTGTGAGGAAGCATCACACACTGTGCGAGACTTCCTCTCCAAAGCATTCATTCCAGGAGGGCTAGTTCTGCCACGCGCTTTCTCGCTTTCATAGAACAAGACACACAGGTGCGTCGGGTTTCACTCACAAGATGACATTCTGTCTGTTCCGGGCTCATCATGTGAGACTGTAGGGGCAGCTGACTCATCTTCTAAAAGTTCAGCCAACAGAGGAAAATCTGGCACAGCCACAAATACCATCGTCCCCTCGGTCATCTCGCCTAAAGCACACAGCCCTTGCAGGTGTCAAAGACCAAGGAGCCCCAGTGCCACAGATGCCTCAGGAAAAACACCAGCAGACCCTAGGGCAGAAATGTGAAATAAAGTCCAACTGGTTTTGCTTAGGGAGAGAAGAGAAGATCACAGATGAGATGAGCTAGCTATTGTAAGGCTCTCAGATGGGGCTAGGCTTTCAGCCAGTGAATCTACAGTTAGACTTGTATCTCAGCCACCACTTGACAGCTGATGGCTTGCTTGGTTGTGTTAATATCTGCTACCCATAAGTGTCACTGACAATTCCAGTGGAGTCTCCCCAGGCTCTCTCTGCACATAGAGGAATTCCAAGGAACTTCATGTTAAAATTCCAGGGCTTTAGGAAAGGTAATGGGTTCTCTTTCTCAAAGTTTACTGTCTTCCAAACATTCTTATGAGCTACCAAGCAAAGTACAAAAGGATCTGTTTTAGAGCGAGAATATAGAGATGTGAAATTTAGCTATAAGAGTTCTTATGCTTGTCTCTGAAAATGATGAATGTGTAAAAGGATTTATAGTAACTGTTACGGACCCTTGAGGCCAGAGACAATACCTGTTCCTGCTTTTAGCTCTACGTCTAGTGCCAGCACAGTGCCTGACTTATAGCATGCACTCAGTAAATCTTTCTTGAATGAGCAAATGCATGGCAGATTTAGTGTCAGCTTTGCTAATGTTTCTTTTAGAGGTACATATATAATTTCCCATTACCTATCTTTGTGCTTCTGGTGAGTAATTTTGAATGGAACTATTTTCTTCTCCCAATTCCTATGAAACATTCGATATGATGTTTGGATTTGGTCTGGTACTATAATATAAAGCTTCAACTAAGACCATTACTTGAATCAGCAAAGATCTAGAATTGCATACTTGGCTTGACTTGGAATAAGTGATGTCTTCCAAGGGAAGTGATTAGAATGACTAGACTTTTCCAGGGTGCATTTGTTAGCCAGTAGGCAAAATAACAAAGGCTATCCTGGAGTCCTTCTGGTGAATAACTGATAGCAGACCAATTCAGAAACTTTTCAGAACAATAGACACTTCTGAATTCAACTGCTGTATTTCTATTTTAATATGAGTAGAAATAAAAGTAGTTATATTTTTAATTTGAGAAATTCAACCTATAACATCAAGTCATATATATTTCTCTGGAAGCATATGTTTAGGCCTTACAAATTATTTATTTTCTTTTATTTATTTGAAAGACAGAGTGATGGAGAGAGATCTTCCATCAGCTCGGTCGCTTCCCAAATGCACATGACAGCCAGGGCTGGGCTAGTGTGAAACCAGGAGCCAGGAACTCCAGCCTGACTCCCTCAAACGGATGGCAGGGACCCAAGCATTTCCGCCTTTACCTGCTGCCTCCCAGATCAGAAACATTCGTGGGACCCAATCCTGCACACTCCGGTTTGAGATGTGGGCTTCCCAGGTGGCAGCTTAATCCACTACACAATACTCACCACACATTTAGGTCTTTTGATTCTTCTAGAATAATGTAATTTGATGCTCCAACTTTAAAAGCAAGGAGACTGGACTGGGCATTTGGCATAGTAGGTAAAACTCTAGTTGGAATGTCCAAATCTCATGTTAGAGTGCCTGGGCCTCAGTCTTTTTTTTTTTTTTTTTTTTTTTTTAATTTGACAGGTACAGTTATAGACAGTGAGAGAGAGAGAGAGAGAGAGAGAGAGAAAGGAAGGTCTTCCTTCCATTGGTTCACCCCCAAATGGCCACTACTGCCAGTGTGCTGCGCTGATCAGAAGCCAGGAGCCAGGTGCTTCCTCCTGGTCTCCCATGTGGGTGCAGGGCCCAAGCACTTGGGCCATCCTCCACTGCCTTCCTGGGCCACAGCGGAGAACTGGACTGGAAGAGGAGCAACCGGGACTAGAACCCAGTGCCCATATGGGATGCTGGTGCCGCAGGCAGAGGATTAACCAAGTGAGCCATGGCGCGCCGGCCCTGGGCTTCAATCTTGGCTCTGCTCCCAATTCCAGCTTCTTGCTAATGTATACCCTGGGAGGCAGCAGGTAATGGTTCAAGTACTTGAATGCATGCTAACCACATGAGAGACCCTGATGGAATTCCAGGCTCCTGGCTTTGGCCTGGCCCAGTTGGTCTTTTGTGACCCAGTAGATGAGATCCTCTGTTTCTCTTTCTATCCCTCCGCCCCCTGTCCCACTTCTCAAATACATAAAAACTAAACAACTTTTTAAAAAGCAAGGACTGTTTAAGAACTAGCAGGTGACCCAGCTGGTCTGGCTCTCATTGAGATATAAGCTACTAAGCCTTGTTTCTCACGATCCTCACCCTCCTGGCCAGCACTGTGTGTGCAAAAACCCTCCCTGAAGCAACAGGGAGAAGAGATTGGAGGAGAACTCCAATGGTCTTAGAGCCCCATTTCTTCTTAGCCTGTGATCCAGGGACCACCACCCCCAACTCAGTTATGAGCCCCGACTAAAGTGCTACTGAATTAGAATCTCTGGGAATGAGGCCGGTGCCGCGGTTCACTAGGCTAATCCTCCGCCTTGCGGTGCCGGCACACCAGGTTCTAGTCCCCATCAGGGTGTCGGATTCTGTCCTGGTTGCCCCTCTTCCAGGCCAGCTCTCTGCTGTGGCCCAGGAGTGCAGTGGAGGATGGCCCAAGTACTTGGGTCCTGCACCCCATGGGAGACCAGAAGCACCTGGCTCCTGCCATCGGATCAGCGCGGTGGCCATTGGAGGGTGAACCAATGGCAAAGGAAGACCTTTCTCTCTCTCTCTCACTGTCCACTCTGCCTGTCCAAAAAAAAAAAAAAAAAAAAAAAAAAAGAATCTCTGGGAATGGTGTCTTGCAGTCCATATTTTTAGGTAATATTGATTTTAACAGTACCTAATGGGTTGAAGGATAAGAATATGTGCTTCTCCTTATAGGGATTTTTTTTTTTTTGACAGGCAGAGTGGACAGTGAGAGAGAGAGAGAGACAGAGAGAAAGGTCTTCCTTTTCCGTTGGTTCACCCCCCAATGGCCACTGCGGCCGGTGCGCTATGGCCGCGCACTGCGCTGATCCAAAGGCAGGAGCCAGGTGCTTCTCCTGGTCTCCCATGCGGGTGCAGGGGCCCAAGCACTTGGGCCATCCTCCGCTGCACTCCCTGGCCACAGCACAGAGCTGGACTGGAAGAGGAGCAACCGGGACAGAATTCGGTGCCCCAATGGGGCCTAGAACCCGGTGTGCCGGCGTCGCAAGGCAGAGGATTAGCCTAGTGAGCCACGGCGCTGGCCCCTGATAGGGAATTTTATGTAGGAGTCAGTTGATGGCTTTTTGTGTTCTCAGCATCACCTGCACTCCTATGGGGCCCCTGTGCTTTATTTACCAGTCCTCTCTGCCCTCAGGCAGGAGCAGGTGCCTTGGCTGTAGACTCAGGGGATTTGCCAAACATTTCCCCGAGCTTGCTGTTCTTCCCAGAAACCTTGGCACAGGCGGTCAGGGAGTAGCAGAGGCTTGTGCCCGGTTGGGAACTTGGAAATGGACCCACGTGCAGACCGAGTCAGCCCACTCTGCTAGGGAAATACAGGAAGTTTGGTGAGTCAGTGCTGCCACGGGTAAAGGGTGCCAGCCTCGGGGCAGCCAGCAAGGACATGGCCTCTGGACCCTTTCTCCCAGCTCAGAGGGTAGTGAATTGGGACATTTGCCTTCTCCTGGTCTCCCATGGGGTGCAGGGCCCAAGCACTTGGGCCATCCTCCACTGCACTCCCTGGCCACAGCAGAGAGCTGGCCTGGAAGAGGGACAACCGGGACAGAACCCGGCGCCCCGACCGGGACTAGAACCCGGTGTGCCAGCGCCGCTAGGCGGAGGATTAGCCTAGTGAGCTGCGGCACCGGCCAACAAAAGAGTTTTAAAAAATGAGCATCTGTGGAATATGCCTGAAGGAGCTTGGAAATCAAGAACAAACCAAACCCCAAATGGGTTGGAGGAAAGAAATAACAAAAACGAGAGCTGAAATAAGTAGAAAAAGAGAAAAGACGAGAAGACACAGACAAAATTAGAGGTGAGAAAGGAAGCATGGCAGCTGATCGGATCATTGCATGTAGTATTGAAAGGTCACAGTGTACCCCATAAATACAGATGTGTAACTATGACATGTCAATTAAAAATAAAAACTATTTTAAAGAAAGCATACCTTTAGAAAAGAGTCAGTAGTTCTCAAATTTCAGTGTAGGAAAAAAACAAGCGTGTTGCATTTGAAGTGCAGTTTCTGGGGCCCTGCACCAGTGGTTCTGATTCAATAGGTCTGAAGTGAGACCCAGGAATATGCACTTTAAATAGAGAACTCGAGGTATTCGAGATTCGGGAGCCTGTAACTGCACCTAGAGACACACAAGTTTAGATGCCATCAAGGAATGAATGATTCATTTTCAGATTCCTTTGGACTGGAAGAGGTCTTGGTGGTTGGGAAGATAGAGATATTGTAACATTCCAGAGGACTTTAGAAGGGAAAGAGCCTGAATGTATGACAGCCGCCTGTACAGGTGTGGCAAGGAGTAGGTCTTGGTAGCGTAGAAAATAAGCCCCAAGCGAGTGAAATCACATCCAGGTCCTATTCACCTCCCGTATCTACCTGTCCCTGTCCTTCCCACCTCTGGTCTCACATCCGATCAGAACTCCCCGAAGTCTCTCCATTTCCAGCCACCCTGGCTTCCTCCTGATGTGCTTTTAATATGAAGGTGACACTTAGAGAATAGGATTTGCTTTGAGAATTGGGCCTGGCCCCTGATTGCTGATAGAATGTGCCTTCTCCATTCCAAGAATGCATCCAAACTAGAGAAATATTATCTTTATTCATCCAAGCAAATTTTAGCACTCATGCATCAGTTTGGATGGGTCAAAAGTTGTTTGTTTTCAGGCATTTATTCAGACGTGACAGTTCCTAACATGTTTGATTCTTTAGAAATTAAGTAAGAAGGCTGGCACTGCAGCTCACTAGGCTAATCCTCCACCTGTGGCGCCGGCACCCTGGGTTCTAGTCCCGGTTGGGGCGCCGGTTCTGTCCTGGTTGCTCCTCTTCCAGGCCAGCTCTCTGCTGTGCCCTGGAAAGGCAGTGCAGGATGGCCCAAGTGCTTGGGCCCTGCACTTGCATGGGAGACCAGGAGAAGTACCTGGCTCCTGGCTTTGGGGTGTGAACCAACAGAAGGAAGACCTTTCTCTCTCTCTCTCTCTCTCTCTCACTGTCTAACTCTGCCTGTCAAAAAAAAAAAAAAAAAAAAAAAAAAAAAAAAAAAAAAGAAAGAAAGAAAGAAAAAAGAAATTAAGTAAGAAAATACAGTTCTCAAGTAGCATGTTCAACTTGGTCATGCTGGAGTAGCATTCTATTTTTAAATTTGGAGAAGTGACAATTTTTTTCAACATTTCTACTGGTTTTACATCATAATACATAATGGGATCCGCCAGGCCACTCATACCTTCCACCTGAATTCTTAACTGATTCCTTGAAGCCTACTACTTTTCCCTTTATTTTTTATTTGAAAGGCAGAGTTACAGAGAAAGAGAGAGAGAGAGAGAGAAAGAGAGAGAAATATATTCCATCATCTGGTTCACTCCCCATATGGCTACAATGGCTGGGGCTAGGCCAGGCTGAAGCCAAGAGCCTAGAACTCCATTCAGGTCTCCCACATGGGTAGCAAGGGCCTAAATACTTGGGTCATTCTCTGCTGCTTTCCCAGGTGCAGTAGCAGGGAGGCAGAGCACTGGGGACTTGAATTGGTGCCCATGTGGGATGCCAGCGTCACCGGTGGTGGCTTAGCCCACTGCACCACGGCACTGACCCCTTGCAGCCCATTTCTTTCTAGATCTCCCTCTGTATCCCTAACAACATCACTTACACTCTTGCTAGTCCTCCCTTGACTGTGGCCAACTCCTCAGCAGGATAGAATCAAGAAAGTCTGGGTTATCATACTCATAACGAGTTTTCCAAAGTGACCCAGATGCCACTGATGCTATTGCTCTAGATGATTCCCTCATAATAAAAAGAAACCACGCAGCTCTCGCTATGCACTAGCAGTCCCTTAACACTTTGCAAGCAGCTTATTTCCTCCTCATGACAAGTCTGTGCTGTATACGTATACGAGCTACGCAGTATCTTAGGTTACTGTAAGCTCATTTTACAGATGAGGAAACTGAGGCACAGTGAGGGTAAGGAAGTCGCACAAACTGATGGAGGTGTACGGGTTCAAACCCTTGGCTCTGTGCTTTCAGCCACTGTTCACATTGTCCTTTGAAGAAGGTAAAACAGAAACAAAAAAGTCAACCACACCAACAAAATCCCAAAGCAAAAACAGTGCTCTTTAAAAAAAAAAAACCAAAAAACCTACTTTCAAGGACATTTCTGAAAAGGGGTCTTAGATACTGCAGTCTAATTTGAGATGCTATTCAATACACAGGCAGAATCATCTCAAGGTTCTCGTAACATCTCCATCTGCCAAGAACTGTCTCATTTAATCCTCACCCTATGGAAGGCTGGTTTAATGGCTTCTTTGTTAGCTATTTACATCCCCAAAGAGAAACATCTGTCAAACAGGATTATATTCATGTATTGTGTCCAGGAGCGCAGAGACTAACTGCCGAGGTTGTGGGTTCCCAGCAGAATCTGCTTATATTTTGGGAATAGCGTGGAGGAAGGAGTTCTGAGTCCGAATTTGAATCCCCGCAGTCAGCTGTGTGATTCAGGGCAGGCCACACCCTCTCGGAATCTATACTTCCTGCTCTTTTCGTGTTCTCTATGTGTGCATAGCTATAAAAAGAAATATACTAGACGGTACTGGAAAACTGTCACATAATATGGACAACTTTAGTAACAGTTACTATATTTGCCTCAAGGCCATGTGACATATAGTGCTTCCGCCACTTCCCAAGAAAGCTTCTGGAAGGCAGGAACCATGACTTCCTCATCTCTGCCTCTTTAGACTGTTTCTGGCACATAGTAGGAAAGCAGCAAACGCTTTTTGAATGAATGAATGGCTGTAAGGAATTCTCGCAGGAAGTTGGGCGCTCCCTATCTCGGTTAGGAAAATGCACGCACACGGTACCTGCTTCCACCACGTGGTCCATGGTGGGGAACCTTTTGTACACAGCTGTGCTCACCGAGCGGAAGATGAGCAGGGACGTGAGGTTGACGTAGCGCATCAGCGTCCTCCGGAGCAGGCGCCCGTGCTGGTCGCTTCCGTGGACGCTGCTGGAGATGAGGAACATCAGCCTGTCGGGCCAGGGCAGATTCACAAACTGGTTCCACCATCGGTTCACTACCAAAGTCACATAAAACCCTGCAGAACAGCGGGAGATGATAAAGCAGTCTCCCAGAGCAGATAGGTGGGTGACACTGATGCTTTTAGCAGAATTTTAGCCTTTTTTAGAGGGTTGGGGGGGGGGTCTCAAAATAAGATGCTATCCCAACCTGTGGTTTTGCCCTTTAGAAAAAAAAATGGCATTTGATCATGGCCATGCCATTGCACCCAGTGAGTGGGTATTAGAACTCAAATACTGACTGTAACAACGGAGAGTTAGCAGAGAGAAAGCTTAATTGTCCAATAGCAGATTGCTACCTCACGCTTGTTCGCTGTTAATTTAGCAGAAGCGGCCCTGAAGGCAAACCTTGCAGGGGATTCTGGTTCTATTGCAAGCGGTGGCTTTTCAGGCACGCCTCGCAGCTTGGGCACACTCCCATGCACAGTCATTGGTCCCATCCTGATGGACACAGCTGTGTGGCCGCAGTCTGCATGTGACCTATACTTACCAAGCACAAAGGTCACTGGAATTTGTTCAGCATATCTGTCACAGTAAATTGATAATTTTTCAAAGAAACGTTTTTGGGCTCCTGTAAGTAACAATCTGGAGCAAAAATAAAATGCACAGCCCTTTATGATATTATACTTCTGCACCTGCTTTGCAAGTGACATTAAGTGCAAACAATAAAGCATAAATATTCTGTTGGCTTTTTTCCTAAGGAGCAATAACTTTTTAACTTTAGCTGATATATCTCAGAAACTTTGTCATTGCTTGATGTTTCACATCCTGAAATTTTTAGCACATGAATGTCATTGGCCATTCAAAATTGGGATTATTAGTCATTTTGTTTTTAAAACTAAATATTTTTTAAAGTTTTATATGATTGTTGATTCATTGGATTTGGCACAAGATGTCTCATAAAGCAGTCTATTTTTCAAGTATTCATCTGGAATACTTAGGAAAAGAGTATTGATTAAATAGATGGGTTAGGTAATTGTTAAGTAATAATTCTGAAGTTGACATCTTGATCTCACTTTCTCCTGAATATGCCACTTAGCATATACTGGATTATATTTGTTTATACTTCAAGGGGCATTATAACTGTTTTATTTTTAAAATCACAATTAATATATTTTTAAAAGATTATTTATTTATTTGAAAGGCAGAGTTAGAGAGAGAGAAAGCGAGTGAGAGAGAGCTTCCATCCAATGGTTCACTCCCTAAGTGGCCACAGCAGCTGGGGCTGGAGCCAGGCCGAAGCTAGGAACCTGGTGCTTCATCCAGGTCTCCCATGTGGGAGCAAGTTTTCAAGCACTTGGACCATCTTCTGCTGCTTTCCCAAGCACATTAGCAGGGAGCTGGATTGGAAGTAGAGCAGTTGGGTTTCGAACCAACGCCCATATGAGATGCCAACTTTTCAGGCGGTGGCTTTACCTGCTGTGCCACAATTCCAACCCCACAATTATTTGAAATATAAAGTGCTTAACCATTAGAAGTGAAAACAGAAATTATTAAATTTAGTCATTGTCTCAAAAATTTTATCCTAGATCTGAACCAACCTGCCCAAACCCACTTTCTGGTTGTGTTAAACATAAGTGCATTGAGACCATTATTGATATTTATATTGTAGAGAAGAGATTCAGAGGCAGAAGAAATGTTTCACGGCAGGTTTATAATAATTATCAAAATACAGGAGAAGTCACATGTGACAATTTGTAAGTTCCTGGGTGCAGCTGTACCAAAGGTGGAAGGAAGCCTGGGAAAGACCCACTGTGATACGAGCAGGGTGCATGGTACAAGGTGGGCTTGGACTTCCTGCCGAGCTTCAGAGCGGGTGCAGGATGACTGAAGTCTGACAAAGCTAAGGTAAGTGGCCACCCAGGCCTCTGAGGGCTGTGCTGCTGACAAATCACTGCCAGCGGGGTTTCTGATAGGCAAGCAGAAATGGTCAAAGAGGATTTCCGTGTGGAAAGCAAGGACCTCAGGGTCAGACCCATCCGGATTCTAGTCCCAGGTCTGCCACTCACAGATTTGGTCCTGGAGCGTATTTTAAATGTGAGTCTCGAGTCGGCGCCGCGGCTCACTAGGCTAATCCTCCGCCTTGCGGCGCCGGCACACCGGGTTCTAGTCCCGGTCGGGGCGCCGGATTCTTTCCCGGTTGCCCCTCTTTCAGGCCAGCTCTCTGCTGTGGCCCGGGAGGGCAGTGGAGGATGGTCCAAGTGCTTGGGCCCTGCACCCCATGGGAGACCAGGAGAAGCACCTGGCTCCTGCCTTCGGATCAGCGCGGTGCGCCGGCCGCAGCATTCTGGCCACGGCGGCCATTGGAGGGTGAACCAATGGCAAAGGAAGAGCTTTCTCTCCGTCTCTCTCTCACTGTTCACTCTGCCTGTCCAAAAAAAAAAAAAAAAAAAAAAAAAAAAAAAAAAAAAACCTGAGTCTTGGTTTTCTTGTTTGTAAGTGGTGATAATAAAATTTAAATACCAGGAATGTTATAAGGATTAAATCCTATATAAAAATGAATGGCAGGGGAGCCAAACGCTGTGGTGCAGCGGGTAAAGCTGCCGCTTGCAGTGTTGGAGTCCCATATTGGTGCCGGTTCAAGTCCTGGCTGCTCTTCTTCTTGTCTAGCTCTCTGCTATGGCCTGGGAAAGCAGTAGAAGATGGCCCAAGTCCTCGGGCCCCTGCACCAGTGTGGGAGACCCAGAAGAAGCTCCTGGCTCCCAGCTTCGGATCGGTGCAGCTCTGGCCGTTGTGGGCAGTTGGGGAGTGAACCATCGGATGGAAGACTTCTCTCTCTGCCTCTGCCTTTTAAAAAATAAATAAATCTTAAAAAAATGAATAGGGACTGGTGCTGTGATTCAGTGGGTAAAGCTGCCACCCAGAGTGCAAGCATCCCTTGTGGTGCCAGTTCAAGTCCCAGCTGCTCCACTTGCAATCCAGCTCCCTGCTAATGCACCTGGGAAAGCAGCAGAAGATGCTCCAATTACTTGGGCCCCTGCAACCACGTGAGAGACCTGAAAGAAGCTCCTGGCTCCTGCTTCAGTCTTGCACAGCCCCAGCTATTGAGGTCATTTGGGGAGTGATCTAGTGGATAGAAGATCTCTCTCTCTCTCTCTCTCTCTCTCTCTTTCTCTCTGTAATTCTGACTTTCAAATAAATAAATCTTAACAAAAAGAATAAATAAGATGAAAATAAATTATATATACGAAACCACCTAACATATGACCTCAGACTTATTAATAATAAAGTAGTCCATGTTAATAATTGGCCAACAACAATATTTAGCTAATAGACAGGAATTTTAATAGCTGCAAAATACTGTAGAGATTATTTTGTAAAATTTCTCCAAAAATAGAGATATAATATAATTAATTAATTGAGTTCTGTCTTAATATTTGTTAAGCATAATTATTTACTTATAATAGGATTAATTTAAAAAACAGCCTCTTTAATAGACTTGAAAAATGAAATAGTGTATATGTATCTTTTTTTCACATGTATGGTTGACTTTTTTTGACAATTTCATCTGTGGCTCTTGGTATACCTTCAATTAAGATACAAGAATCAGGCCGGCACCGCGGCTCACTAGGCTAATCCTCCACCTGCGGCGCCAGCACACAGGGTTCTAGTCCCGGTCGGGGCGCCGGATTCTGTCCCAGTTGCCCCTCTTCCAGGCCAGTTCTCTGCTGTGGCCAGGGAGTGCAGTGGAGGATGGCCCAAGTGCTTGGGCCCTGCACCCCATGGGAGACCAGGAGAAGCACCTGGCTCCTGCCATCAGATCAGCACGGTGCGCCGGCCGTGGCGGCCATTGGAGGGTGAACCAACGGCAAAGGAAGACCTTTCTCTCTGTCTCTCTCTCTCACTGTCCACTCTGCCTGTCAAAAAAAAAAAAATACAAGAATCTATTTTAACAAGCTTTTATAGTTGGACTTTAAAAGATGAAGGTGGATTTGGACTAATGATTGTTGTTATAAATGTTAGCACTCTTTAGTCTTTAGGAAAATGTATGAATATAATTTTGGAGGATATAACTATGAGATTGGAGCAAAAGTTGAGGTCCCACAGAGCATATCCGACTACACTGCAACTGTTCCAAGGGCTATTCTATTCTAAGCAGCAGTAGCAGCAATAAACTCATATTAGTAAAAATAAACTAATGAGACAATTATCCTGGAACATCATTATGTTTTCCACCATTTCATGTCCTAAAGACTTAGGTGACACATAAATAGTCAAAATAACATATAAGACACATTTTAAAAGTTGTTAGAGGTTTTAAATAAGACTTCCCCTCTAAAGGTATTTTGACAAAATGTCTACCAATATATACTTGTTTGGTGGTTTTGATATAGAGCAAAATAGCTCCTCCTATGTTCATTCTGATAATTGTCAAATTTGAACTGTTTGAACTAATATCTCTCTTCTCCAAATGGGGACCTGTTGCTGCAAAGAAGAATGTAGGTGAGAGCAATGATACACAGATTTGTTTATCTGAATGCAGAAGAAACACAACAAACTGATGTACATAGGAAAGGTAGAAATACAGCCTCAAAAACCTTGAGCTTTCCTATTTGAAGTTTTAGCTTCCTCTGGAGAAGAAATGCACTCAATTCTAACCGTAAGAAAAACTCTTAAAGCTTCCCTCTTATCACAGGGATAAATTTTTATTGAGTCTATAATTTTTAATCACAGGTGTATTTCTTAGACATGATTTTGTTCAGATTCTCTATCTGCTATGCACTGGTTGTGATGTTATAAAAAGTAAATGCCTCTTTTTGTGAGCATACCATGCCCTGAACTCAGAAGATACGATACAAAAAAAAAAAAAAAAAAAAAAAAGCAATCCATCTTCAAGCCTTTTCTTTGGCTGAGATATTGACAAGGTTGTAGGCACTGGGTCAGATCTTGTCCTTCCAGGCAAAAGGAAGAAAAGCTGTTGATATGCACCATTCATGAACAGATTAATGACACATATAGTTGCAATAAACTGTTGGATTACAAATTGCAACTATGAATGCCTTAGTTGAGAGATGCATGAATAATTATTCATCTGGGATTTTGTCCATTCGGAATCATCACATAGAATCTAAGTATAGATCTGCCAGTTTATGACGATAGTAAAATTCTTAAAATACAGTTAATACCTCATCATGATCAATAATGTGAGCCTGGCATGAGAGCCCCTGAACCTGCCAGTTAGAGTCTGGTTCACATCCTAACAATGGTTAGGTGATGATTAAAAGACCCAATCCTGAGGAGAAGACAACAGAGAGGTTCATGCAAAGGAAGAGGTTACATAAATGCAAAAGTCAGCAGCAACCAGAGAGTCAAATTTTTGAGACTGTATTTTTACATAATATTTGATGGCTATTTAAGGAGACATGCAAAGGAAAATACCTGTATACCAAACTTATTGCTGTGTAAAGAACAGCAAAAACAATAAATTCCCTGTACAGTAGTTTGTAGATGCTGCCTCTCCACTTGAGGAGTAACCTATGAAATCCAAAAAAAGTCGCATTTGCAACTTTACTGGAGTAAGTGACAGTCATCTTGGATAGCTTTTTCTAGAAGAGCAAGAAGACAAAACGCAAGTAAGAAGTCATGTTTACCACGGGGCAAAAATCTGCATATCAAAGGCAACACAAGTCCACAACCCTTTCGCCTTTCTTGGTTTACACTTTTGGGAACTTGGGGATCACCAGGATCATAGGGCTATGTGTTTTAGTAGGAAAGAGGAGGAAAGAAGTCTCTGGGAAGAGTAATATTAGCAATCTTAAACTTGCTTTAATTACTAAATATTGTTTTTTGATTATATAGCTATTGTTCAATAAGTATTTGGATGAATCCATGTCCACATAGATATAATGTCATCTATCATGTATTTTCCTAAATCAAGGGGAGATTTAGGGTATTGATGTGCTACCTTCTTCAAAACTGTGGCCAAATGTACTGGTGGGGCCTCTTTGCTAGAGTATGAAGAGAAGTATTAATTACACCCTTAAACTTCCTACCTGGCAGTTATGGCTCTCTTAGAAATTGGGAGGTATTGTTGGGAAGACGCAATGCCCAAGTGGTAATTTCATTGATGGGTTATGCCTACAGTGCTTTTAGTTGGATATGGGTGTGTGAGTGCACAGTTAGCACTCTGTGCACTTCAAAAGGTAGTCAAAATGTTGACTCACAATGGTGTAAAGGGAGATGCATTTTCCTGATGAAAAATCTTGCATGAAATGCTTAGGGATGGATGGTTCACTTTCTGCTTGGAGCTGAAGAAAAAGAGGCTGTCATTTAGAACTCTTTCTACTTGGATCCGTTGCATGATGTGGGCAGGATGAGGACAGGGCTTCGAAACCTAGTTTTCAGGGAATTCTTTAGAATTCCTTGCTTTTCGCTAGGACGTTAAGTATTAAGTTTTGAGATAGATGGCCCAAAGCTGATCTTTTCTTGACAACCTTGCTGAACTCCTGGCTGACACTGATCATATGTAGATAAAATGAGATTTCTTTGAAATGTTGGTTTTCAGAAAAGGAGCTATGAGGAGAGTCTTAGAGCTACTTGGACTCAAACCTTGGAGCTTTAGGTAGAATTGTACAACACACAAATAATAAATGCAACAGCAGATTTTTAAATGTGAATTTATCTACATCACATATTTGATCATAAATAAGAAAATTTTCTGTCTTCATTCAGACCCAGGAAAACAGTCCAGTTCTTATTGGCCAATTTTCTCTAAGGAAAAGCAACTCTGGAGCTGCAATCATAGCATTTTTTTTTTCATCACAAACTTAACCTTCAACATTACTGATTTCAGTACAGAAACCAGGGCCTTTGGGCACAAGTAAGCAGCATTACAAAAGCCTGGGCCTCATGCCACAAAACCGGTTTCATTTTTCCACCTCTTTCCTGTCTATTTGTCTAATATGACCACAGCCAAAACTGGGAGAGGAACATAACAATTTAAGTTCATTGGATAATTTGTTCTCATGGGCATAGGAGTTTTAAAATAACGGTCCTTAAATAACATTCCTTTCTTTCATTTGCTAGGTCACCCTTCTATTTGAATTCTGCCCATAAACCCAAGATCACATAGAGTAGAGGTCAGAAGGAAAAGGCAGAGGTTTACTCTGTACACTAACCTATTTATGTGGCTTGGAGTCTCCAACAGGAAAGAGAATCTTCCAGTTTCAGGCTCCCCCTGAAGAGGTGCCGTCAGGTCGATGGCTGCCTCTCGGTTTCACCCTTCCCTCATGCACAGTCAGACTTTCTGTTCTCTGGCTGCTCTGAGGACCCAGAGTGGCCCAAGCGCAGGGGTTAAATGTTTTTCCACTTGTGGAGGCCTGTTTATGCCAGTTTGCCCACTGATGACAGTTATAGCTGGGGACAGACAGAAGCAACAGCTGCTGATGTTGCTTTTTCTCTCTTCTATAATTATAACTCCACCTGCCACCAGAGCACCTCTGAATGAAGAGCCGGCAGTGACGTGAAGGATGTCGGGCCACTGAAGTCTGTTAGGTTATTTTGACTCCATCCCGGGATCAAGGAAGAGAAGTTCCCTGTGAAGCGTTCTGAAGAGGCTCCACCTGTCCCCAGTGGGAATTAGGACATCTTTGTGGGCTTGAAATGAAGAATAGGAAGCCGTGGATTGGGGCAGACAAGAATATAGACATTTGAGAAATCTTGAGGATGTTCTTACAAGTAACAAGTATGTTTGGGAGTGTGTACGTGCATGTGCATGTGTGTATATATGTTCACACATGTGTGCACGCATGTGTGTTTCAGAAGAGGATGGAGAATGACAACATGTAATGGCTTGATATGCTGGAAATCAATGACACACTGATTTGTTACATTTGTTATTCTTCCATGGTCAGCTCAGAAAATTTTAAATTACTCAACATGTCTTAGGAGGATTATGCCTGCATATTTCCCTTTATGAAATGGAGTTCTTCAGCAATCTTCAAATAATGGAATAATTGATTTCAGGGACCTCTCCTTCCAAAGTAATTTGAGTACCAATTGTTACACCTTAAGTAAATGACTCAAAACCAGGTATTTTTGTGGGGAAAGATATTAAAAAAATGCCTATTTGAAAATTAAGAATATATATAATTAAAATTTTTCTAAAGTTTCTTTTAAGATTTATTTATTTATTTGAAAGGCAGAGTTACAGAGAAGTAGAGGCAGAGAGAGAGAGAGAGAGAGAGAGAGAAAGAGGTCTTCCATCTCTGGTTCACTCTCCAAATGGCTGCAATGGCTGCAGCTGTGCCGATCCGAAGCCAGGAGCCAGGACATTTTCTGGGTCTCCCACATGGGTGCAGGGGCCCAAGGACTCTTGGGCCATCTTCCACTGCTTTCCCAGGCCAATGCAGAGATCTGGATAGGAAGTGGAGCAACCAGGAAAGAGGTGCCCATATGGGATGCCAGCACTACAGGCAGCATCTTTTCCCATTACACCACAGCACCAGCCCCTCTAAAGTATTTTTTAAGTGTGGTATATATTTAGCTGGTTTCTTTACCATAAACTGTAAGAGGGAAAAGCAGAGCTCTTCAGGTATTTTCAGTTTCCTGCCCCTATCCCTGTTCAGAGTTTCAGCATGGCTCCCTGTGAATAATCAATGTTCAATATATCTTTGCTGTTAGGATATTTGGGGGAATTTGTGAACATATAAAAGGCAGATATATAATGCCCTACTTTTTATACTTGGGTTCCCAGGAAAAGTGGTCAAACAGATCAGATGTTGCACTTTTGAAAGTTTGCAAGATTGGTCGATGCTATTGAATTTGAGCCAAACACAAAAGTTTATGAGGTAAAACATGAGATATTTTGTAAAATGCTCATCCTTGCATCTCCTGCTGGATGAATCTGAAACTGGGCATGATTTCCAGCAGTAGTGATTGCCTGACTCCTCTTGGGGGTGCTGTACACACTGTTGGTTGGCAATTATGTTCCTCTCCCATTGCACTACTTTGAGGAAGGACTAATTAATTGTTGGAGATCCATTCTAAATGAAATTAGTCAATAATTAGACTGAATGTTGAAACTCCCATAGTTGAGCTGAATCTGGTGGCTAGTTCTAACAAGTACTGAAAGGTGCTGTTCAGAATTTAACTCCTTAGAAGAGACGAAACACTTTCGCTTATTTCAAAATATCTAACAAATAGCAAATTGCAAACTTTACTTTTTATGGGATTTTTAAAGAGAAACCATTAAAATTTCTTATTTAAAACAGGCCTATTCTTCTAGAAACCATAAGTGACATGATTTTATACATGGCATGATATATACAAAATAAAAACAACATATAAAGAATAAAGTACCCTCTATCCTGCTACTCTAGAATGGTGTTATCACACATTCACTTCATCTTTCCAGTTGTTTGTAGAGAATATTTTACCTCCTGTAATTTGTGGGGAGCAGTCCGGACTAGACTGAGTTACTAGAATTAAGACTTATTCTATGCATCTGCTCTCCCACAATATGGCGCTGGGAGAGAAGTAAACAGCTTCCGCACAGCTGCCTCCAGTTCAACCAATAAACTGTAGGACTTGCTCCTGATTGGAGGAGAGCAGCGTACTCGGCGTGTGGGCAGCCGAGTTGGGATTGGCGGAGGAGGACTATAAAGGAGGAGAGAGACGGCATGCACCGGGAACATCTATGGGGAACATCTAAGGGGAACATCTAGCTGAAGGAACACCCGTGCAGCCCCCGAGAAAGCCGGCCGGCGGTGTGCCGCTCCCCTGCGGAAGTGGGGAATGTGGCCAGGGGGAACTGCCCTTCCACGGAGGTGGAAGGGATAGTAGCCAACCCGGGAAGGACCAGCAGCAAACCCGGGGAGGGCCGAGCAGACAAAAGAACAGCGCAGGGTTCAGTGTCGTTCCTCCACGAAGAGGGGGAGCGACATAATGGTGCCGTGACTCGGATATGAAGCCTAGGCAGGGTTCAGGGTCGTTCCTCCACGAAGAGGGGGAGCGACATAATGGTGCCGTGACTCGGATAGGAAACCTAGCTCGGATAGGAAACCTGACTCGGATAGGAAACTTAGGATGGATGGCAAACTTAAGAGGGAAGAAACGGGAAGAACTGGGAAATTACCAGAGAGAGAGACTAGCAAACAGCCTAGGGAAAAGCCGGACGAAAAAGGTGCCGGAAGAAGCTATTGAAAGCCTAGGCATAGACTCGGATACGGACTACGGGGGGAAGCTGGGAGAAATCTCTAAGGTCGAAAGCGAAAGTGAAAGTTAGAACAAACAGACTCGGATGCGGACTGTGGGGAGAGGCCAGGAGAAATGAGGGAGGAGTATTGTTGGAAGAAAGCTTGGGGAAACATACCGGGTAGAGAAAAGTGTTAGGGAAATTGAAGCCGCGGGGGGCAGGCCGAGGCGGATACGAAAGCCACTTTGGGATTCTCAAGTTAGCCCGGGAATGGGGGGCGAAAAGTTGAAACCAGAAGCTGAAACGTAAGCCAGATTGGGGTCCGTCTGATTAGCCCGGGGAGCAAAGGACGGGAAGCCAGATCGTGGGGCGGAGACGTATGCTGGGTTGAATTCGCCAGGCTAGCCCGGGGAACTTAGATTGAATGCTAGTGGCGGACACGTAAGCTACGCTGTGTTACTCGCGGAAGCCGCCGCGTGCAGAGAGAGCACGGGGCGTGAATAGATAGGGAACGGGGCTGGCGCGAGGCCGTGGTGCAGACGCGAAAGGCGTGGAGACCGCGGAGTGCGCGAAGCCAAGCCGCGCAAAGCCGGGAAGCAGCGCAGATGAGAGAGGAGCGGGCTGAAGCGGCTCAGAGCCGGCGAGGCGCCGAGAAGCAGCCTCGGGGCGGGGCGAGGCGCCGGGAAGCTGCGCGGAGCCGTGAAGCTGCCGGCAGGGCGAGGTGCCGGGAAGCCGCGGGGATAAGAGAAACAGAAGTTTAGAAGTAAAAGAGAAATAAGAATGCTGGGAGATAGAAGTAAAATGGGAGAAATAGGAATGCCCGGAGATAGAGAAATAGAGAAATAGAAAGGCCTCCCTACAACACTGCAATGAGAAAGCTTGGATTCGGTCTGCCTGATTAAGTGAGGCGATGAGCACCTGGGCGGCTAGCAGCTTATGCGCTGCAGGTCACCGAAGACAGGCACGAATTAACATCAGTAAGGCTTCCCCACAATGCAACAATTAGGAGGCTTGGATTCGGTCTGCCTGATTAAGGCGGTAAGCGCCAGCAAGCAGCTCGACCAGAGTATGAGCTGCAGGTCACCGAAGATAGGCACGAACCAACACTAATAAGTCTCCCCCACAATACGGCAATGAGAAGGCTTGGATTCGGTTTGCCTGATAGGTTTTGTAAGCCCCTGCAGGCAGAGCAGAGCATGCGCTGCAGGGCACCGAACACAGGCATGCATCAGCACCTAAAAACCTCCTCACAACATGGCGAAGAGAGGACCCGGATTCGGTTTGCTTGATGGATAGGACTTGTAAGAGCCTGTGGCAACTCTAGCAAGCAGAGCAGAGTGTGTGCCGCGGGACACCGAAGACAGGCGCGTATCAACGCCAAAAAAATAAAAAGAAAGGGGGATCTGTGGGGAGCAGTCCGGACTAGACTGAGTTACTGGAATTAAGACTTATTCTATGCATCTGCTCTCCCACAATATGGCACTGGGAGAGAAGTAAACAGCTTCCGCACAGCTGCCTCCAGTTCAACCAATAAACTGTAGGACTTGCTCCTGATTGGAGGAGAGCAGCGTACTCGGCGTGTGGGCAGCCGAGTTGGGATTGGCGGAGGAGGACTATAAAGGAGGAGAGAGACGGCATGCACCGGGAACATCTATGGGGAACATCTAAGGGGAACATCTAGCTGAAGGAACACCCGTGCAGCCCCCGAGAAAGCCGGCCGGCGGTGTGCCGCTCCCCTGCGGAAGTGGGGAATGTGGCCAGGGGGAACTGCCCTTCCACGGAGGTGGAAGGGATAGTAGCCAACCCGGGAAGGACCAGCAGCAAACCCGGGGAGGGCCGAGCAGACAAAAGAACAGCGCAGGGTTCAGTGTCGTTCCTCCACGAAGAGGGGGAGCGACATAATGGTGCCGTGACTCGGATATGAAGCCTAGGCAGGGTTCAGGGTCGTTCCTCCACGAAGAGGGGGAGCGACATAATGGTGCCGTGACTCGGATAGGAAACCTAGCTCGGATAGGAAACCTGACTCGGATAGGAAACTTAGGATGGATGGCAAACTTAAGAGGGAAGAAACGGGAAGAACTGGGAAATTACCAGAGAGAGAGACTAGCAAACAGCCTAGGGAAAAGCCGGACGAAAAAGGTGCCGGAAGAAGCTATTGAAAGCCTAGGCATAGACTCGGATACGGACTACGGGGGGAAGCTGGGAGAAATCTCTAAGGTCGAAAGCGAAAGTGAAAGTTAGAACAAACAGACTCGGATGCGGACTGTGGGGAGAGGCCAGGAGAAATGAGGGAGGAGTATTGTTGGAAGAAAGCTTGGGGAAACATACCGGGTAGAGAAAAGTGTTAGGGAAATTGAAGCCGCGGGGGGCAGGCCGAGGCGGATACGAAAGCCACTTTGGGATTCTCAAGTTAGCCCGGGAATGGGGGGCGAAAAGTTGAAACCAGAAGCTGAAACGTAAGCCAGATTGGGGTCCGTCTGATTAGCCCGGGGAGCAAAGGACGGGAAGCCAGATCGTGGGGCGGAGACGTATGCTGGGTTGAATTCGCCAGGCTAGCCCGGGGAACTTAGATTGAATGCTAGTGGCGGACACGTAAGCTACGCTGTGTTACTCGCGGAAGCCGCCGCGTGCAGAGAGAGCACGGGGCGTGAATAGATAGGGAACGGGGCTGGCGCGAGGCCGTGGTGCAGACGCGAAAGGCGTGGAGACCGCGGAGTGCGCGAAGCCAAGCCGCGCAAAGCCGGGAAGCAGCGCAGATGAGAGAGGAGCGGGCTGAAGCGGCTCAGAGCCGGCGAGGCGCCGAGAAGCAGCCTCGGGGCGGGGCGAGGCGCCGGGAAGCTGCGCGGAGCCGTGAAGCTGCCGGCAGGGCGAGGTGCCGGGAAGCCGCGGGGATAAGAGAAACAGAAGTTTAGAAGTAAAAGAGAAATAAGAATGCTGGGAGATAGAAGTAAAATGGGAGAAATAGGAATGCCCGGAGATAGAGAAATAGAGAAATAGAAAGGCCTCCCTACAACACTGCAATGAGAAAGCTTGGATTCGGTCTGCCTGATTAAGTGAGGCGATGAGCACCTGGGCGGCTAGCAGCTTATGCGCTGCAGGTCACCGAAGACAGGCACGAATTAACATCAGTAAGGCTTCCCCACAATGCAACAATTAGGAGGCTTGGATTCGGTCTGCCTGATTAAGGCGGTAAGCGCCAGCAAGCAGCTCGACCAGAGTATGAGCTGCAGGTCACCGAAGATAGGCACGAACCAACACTAATAAGTCTCCCCCACAATACGGCAATGAGAAGGCTTGGATTCGGTTTGCCTGATAGGTTTTGTAAGCCCCTGCAGGCAGAGCAGAGCATGCGCTGCAGGGCACCGAACACAGGCATGCATCAGCACCTAAAAACCTCCTCACAACATGGCGAAGAGAGGACCCGGATTCGGTTTGCTTGATGGATAGGACTTGTAAGAGCCTGTGGCAACTCTAGCAAGCAGAGCAGAGTGTGTGCCGCGGGACACCGAAGACAGGCGCGTATCAACGCCAAAAAAATAAAAAGAAAGGGGGATCTGTGGGGAGCAGTCCGGACTAGACTGAGTTACTGGAATTAAGACTTATTCTATGCATCTGCTCTCCCACAATATGGCACTGGGAGAGAAGTAAACAGCTTCCGCACAGCTGCCTCCAGTTCAACCAATAAACTGTAGGACTTGCTCCTGATTGGAGGAGAGCAGCGTACTCGGCGTGTGGGCAGCCGAGTTGGGATTGGCGGAGGAGGACTATAAAGGAGGAGAGAGACGGCATGCACCGGGAACATCTATGGGGAACATCTAAGGGGAACATCTAGCTGAAGGAACACCCGTGCAGCCCCCGAGAAAGCCGGCCGGCGGTGTGCCGCTCCCCTGCGGAAGTGGGGAATGTGGCCAGGGGGAACTGCCCTTCCACGGAGGTGGAAGGGATAGTAGCCAACCCGGGAAGGACCAGCAGCAAACCCGGGGAGGGCCGAGCAGACAAAAGAACAGCGCAGGGTTCAGTGTCGTTCCTCCACGAAGAGGGGGAGCGACATAATGGTGCCGTGACTCGGATATGAAGCCTAGGCAGGGTTCAGGGTCGTTCCTCCACGAAGAGGGGGAGCGACATAATGGTGCCGTGACTCGGATAGGAAACCTAGCTCGGATAGGAAACCTGACTCGGATAGGAAACTTAGGATGGATGGCAAACTTAAGAGGGAAGAAACGGGAAGAACTGGGAAATTACCAGAGAGAGAGACTAGCAAACAGCCTAGGGAAAAGCCGGACGAAAAAGGTGCCGGAAGAAGCTATTGAAAGCCTAGGCATAGACTCGGATACGGACTACGGGGGGAAGCTGGGAGAAATCTCTAAGGTCGAAAGCGAAAGTGAAAGTTAGAACAAACAGACTCGGATGCGGACTGTGGGGAGAGGCCAGGAGAAATGAGGGAGGAGTATTGTTGGAAGAAAGCTTGGGGAAACATACCGGGTAGAGAAAAGTGTTAGGGAAATTGAAGCCGCGGGGGGCAGGCCGAGGCGGATACGAAAGCCACTTTGGGATTCTCAAGTTAGCCCGGGAATGGGGGGCGAAAAGTTGAAACCAGAAGCTGAAACGTAAGCCAGATTGGGGTCCGTCTGATTAGCCCGGGGAGCAAAGGACGGGAAGCCAGATCGTGGGGCGGAGACGTATGCTGGGTTGAATTCGCCAGGCTAGCCCGGGGAACTTAGATTGAATGCTAGTGGCGGACACGTAAGCTACGCTGTGTTACTCGCGGAAGCCGCCGCGTGCAGAGAGAGCACGGGGCGTGAATAGATAGGGAACGGGGCTGGCGCGAGGCCGTGGTGCAGACGCGAAAGGCGTGGAGACCGCGGAGTGCGCGAAGCCAAGCCGCGCAAAGCCGGGAAGCAGCGCAGATGAGAGAGGAGCGGGCTGAAGCGGCTCAGAGCCGGCGAGGCGCCGAGAAGCAGCCTCGGGGCGGGGCGAGGCGCCGGGAAGCTGCGCGGAGCCGTGAAGCTGCCGGCAGGGCGAGGTGCCGGGAAGCCGCGGGGATAAGAGAAACAGAAGTTTAGAAGTAAAAGAGAAATAAGAATGCTGGGAGATAGAAGTAAAATGGGAGAAATAGGAATGCCCGGAGATAGAGAAATAGAGAAATAGAAAGGCCTCCCTACAACACTGCAATGAGAAAGCTTGGATTCGGTCTGCCTGATTAAGTGAGGCGATGAGCACCTGGGCGGCTAGCAGCTTATGCGCTGCAGGTCACCGAAGACAGGCACGAATTAACATCAGTAAGGCTTCCCCACAATGCAACAATTAGGAGGCTTGGATTCGGTCTGCCTGATTAAGGCGGTAAGCGCCAGCAAGCAGCTCGACCAGAGTATGAGCTGCAGGTCACCGAAGATAGGCACGAACCAACACTAATAAGTCTCCCCCACAATACGGCAATGAGAAGGCTTGGATTCGGTTTGCCTGATAGGTTTTGTAAGCCCCTGCAGGCAGAGCAGAGCATGCGCTGCAGGGCACCGAACACAGGCATGCATCAGCACCTAAAAACCTCCTCACAACATGGCGAAGAGAGGACCCGGATTCGGTTTGCTTGATGGATAGGACTTGTAAGAGCCTGTGGCAACTCTAGCAAGCAGAGCAGAGTGTGTGCCGCGGGACACCGAAGACAGGCGCGTATCAACGCCAAAAAAATAAAAAGAAAGGGGGATCTGTGGGGAGCAGTCCGGACTAGACTGAGTTACTGGAATTAAGACTTATTCTATGCATCTGCTCTCCCACAATATGGCACTGGGAGAGAAGTAAACAGCTTCCGCACAGCTGCCTCCAGTTCAACCAATAAACTGTAGGACTTGCTCCTGATTGGAGGAGAGCAGCGTACTCGGCGTGTGGGCAGCCGAGTTGGGATTGGCGGAGGAGGACTATAAAGGAGGAGAGAGACGGCATGCACCGGGAACATCTATGGGGAACATCTAAGGGGAACATCTAGCTGAAGGAACACCCGTGCAGCCCCCGAGAAAGCCGGCCGGCGGTGTGCCGCTCCCCTGCGGAAGTGGGGAATGTGGCCAGGGGGAACTGCCCTTCCACGGAGGTGGAAGGGATAGTAGCCAACCCGGGAAGGACCAGCAGCAAACCCGGGGAGGGCCGAGCAGACAAAAGAACAGCGCAGGGTTCAGTGTCGTTCCTCCACGAAGAGGGGGAGCGACATAATGGTGCCGTGACTCGGATATGAAGCCTAGGCAGGGTTCAGGGTCGTTCCTCCACGAAGAGGGGGAGCGACATAATGGTGCCGTGACTCGGATAGGAAACCTAGCTCGGATAGGAAACCTGACTCGGATAGGAAACTTAGGATGGATGGCAAACTTAAGAGGGAAGAAACGGGAAGAACTGGGAAATTACCAGAGAGAGAGACTAGCAAACAGCCTAGGGAAAAGCCGGACGAAAAAGGTGCCGGAAGAAGCTATTGAAAGCCTAGGCATAGACTCGGATACGGACTACGGGGGGAAGCTGGGAGAAATCTCTAAGGTCGAAAGCGAAAGTGAAAGTTAGAACAAACAGACTCGGATGCGGACTGTGGGGAGAGGCCAGGAGAAATGAGGGAGGAGTATTGTTGGAAGAAAGCTTGGGGAAACATACCGGGTAGAGAAAAGTGTTAGGGAAATTGAAGCCGCGGGGGGCAGGCCGAGGCGGATACGAAAGCCACTTTGGGATTCTCAAGTTAGCCCGGGAATGGGGGGCGAAAAGTTGAAACCAGAAGCTGAAACGTAAGCCAGATTGGGGTCCGTCTGATTAGCCCGGGGAGCAAAGGACGGGAAGCCAGATCGTGGGGCGGAGACGTATGCTGGGTTGAATTCGCCAGGCTAGCCCGGGGAACTTAGATTGAATGCTAGTGGCGGACACGTAAGCTACGCTGTGTTACTCGCGGAAGCCGCCGCGTGCAGAGAGAGCACGGGGCGTGAATAGATAGGGAACGGGGCTGGCGCGAGGCCGTGGTGCAGACGCGAAAGGCGTGGAGACCGCGGAGTGCGCGAAGCCAAGCCGCGCAAAGCCGGGAAGCAGCGCAGATGAGAGAGGAGCGGGCTGAAGCGGCTCAGAGCCGGCGAGGCGCCGAGAAGCAGCCTCGGGGCGGGGCGAGGCGCCGGGAAGCTGCGCGGAGCCGTGAAGCTGCCGGCAGGGCGAGGTGCCGGGAAGCCGCGGGGATAAGAGAAACAGAAGTTTAGAAGTAAAAGAGAAATAAGAATGCTGGGAGATAGAAGTAAAATGGGAGAAATAGGAATGCCCGGAGATAGAGAAATAGAGAAATAGAAAGGCCTCCCTACAACACTGCAATGAGAAAGCTTGGATTCGGTCTGCCTGATTAAGTGAGGCGATGAGCACCTGGGCGGCTAGCAGCTTATGCGCTGCAGGTCACCGAAGACAGGCACGAATTAACATCAGTAAGGCTTCCCCACAATGCAACAATTAGGAGGCTTGGATTCGGTCTGCCTGATTAAGGCGGTAAGCGCCAGCAAGCAGCTCGACCAGAGTATGAGCTGCAGGTCACCGAAGATAGGCACGAACCAACACTAATAAGTCTCCCCCACAATACGGCAATGAGAAGGCTTGGATTCGGTTTGCCTGATAGGTTTTGTAAGCCCCTGCAGGCAGAGCAGAGCATGCGCTGCAGGGCACCGAACACAGGCATGCATCAGCACCTAAAAACCTCCTCACAACATGGCGAAGAGAGGACCCGGATTCGGTTTGCTTGATGGATAGGACTTGTAAGAGCCTGTGGCAACTCTAGCAAGCAGAGCAGAGTGTGTGCCGCGGGACACCGAAGACAGGCGCGTATCAACGCCAAAAAAATAAAAAGAAAGGGGGATCTGTGGGGAGCAGTCCGGACTAGACTGAGTTACTGGAATTAAGACTTATTCTATGCATCTGCTCTCCCACAATATGGCACTGGGAGAGAAGTAAACAGCTTCCGCACAGCTGCCTCCAGTTCAACCAATAAACTGTAGGACTTGCTCCTGATTGGAGGAGAGCAGCGTACTCGGCGTGTGGGCAGCCGAGTTGGGATTGGCGGAGGAGGACTATAAAGGAGGAGAGAGACGGCATGCACCGGGAACATCTATGGGGAACATCTAAGGGGAACATCTAGCTGAAGGAACACCCGTGCAGCCCCCGAGAAAGCCGGCCGGCGGTGTGCCGCTCCCCTGCGGAAGTGGGGAATGTGGCCAGGGGGAACTGCCCTTCCACGGAGGTGGAAGGGATAGTAGCCAACCCGGGAAGGACCAGCAGCAAACCCGGGGAGGGCCGAGCAGACAAAAGAACAGCGCAGGGTTCAGTGTCGTTCCTCCACGAAGAGGGGGAGCGACATAATGGTGCCGTGACTCGGATATGAAGCCTAGGCAGGGTTCAGTGTCGTTCCTCCACGAAGAGGGGGAGCGACAGTAATTAATTACAAACAATATGATAGGCCCATGGGCAATTTTAGGGCTATATGAAATAACTATACCAGTCATATTTTCTCTTGACAGATAGCATCAAGTTACGAGATTCTGACCGCTATGATTTTTAACAGTCCACTTGTCTTTGATTTCAGTAAAACTCCAGTGACAGGACAATTCATAAAAAAGAACACGTGATCATTTCCAAATGATGAGGATAATGACATTCATCCACAGGTGTCAAGATAAATCAACCTTTACTCCTGTTCATCTCCCCTCTCCTCCCCTCTCCCCTCTCCTCCCCTCTCCCCTCTCCTCCTCCCTCTCCTTCCCATTTTCTCTTTTTCTTTCTAGTACTTCTCCAAAACTTTTTATTATGAATTTCCCCAAAAGAACTCTTTTAAGAAGAACACAGTGAACACCCATGTACCTAGTACTAAGACTAACACCTGTTGCAATTTTGCTGTAATTAAAGAGAATTTGGTTTTCATGCTGTCTTTTTCAGAAGGAGTTGTTCATCTCCCTTTGTGGAAAGCTGTTTTGTACAGAGTGATGTCTGCTCAGCAGTGCAGACACATAATAGAATTTAAAATATCACTAATTTGGCCGGCGCCATGGCTCACTAGGCTAATCCTCCGCCTGTGGCGCCGGCACCCTGGGTTCTAGTCCCGGTTGGGGCTCCGGATTCTGTCCTGGTTGCTCCTCTTCCAGTCCAGCTCTCTGCTGTGGCCCATGAGGGCAGTGGAGGATGGCCCAGGTCCTTGGGCCCTGCACCCGCACGGGAGACCAGGAGGAAGCACCTGGCTCCTGTCTTCGGATTGGCGCAGCGCGCTGGCCGCAATGCACTGGCCATAGCAGCCACTTGGGGGGTGAACCAAAGGCAAAGGAAGACCTTTCTCTCTGTCTCTCTCTCTCACTGTCTAACTCTGCCTGTCAAAAAAATTATATATCACTAATTCGCAACCCCTCTTGTATTTAAACAAAGACCATCCATGTGTGCTGATATCACCAGATGTCAGGGAAACAGAACATGCGTGTCATGTCAGAGTATCACCCACAGATAGCCCACTCCCTGAGATGAGAAGCACGTCTTTATCGTTGGATGAATGATTCCCCAGTTCAGCTGATGCTGTTTTCTTTCTGTCAATGCTCGTTTCTGCCACTCAGTCACCTTTCTACTTACTGGGACTTTCTAGAAAACACGACAGTAGTCAGTGTCACACGTTCAAGAAAATTTCAGAGTAGGGTGAGTGTTTGGCACAGCTGTTAAGACACTGTTGGGGACGCTCACAACTCAGAACAGAGGAGCGCCTGGGTTCACGTCCTGGCTCTGGTTTGCATTCCAGCTTCTGCTGATACGCACCCTGGGGGGCAGCGGGTGAGGACTCAGATCCTTGCCACCTACCTGGAAGACCTGATTGTGTTCCAGGCTCCTGACTGTTGCAGGCATCTGGAAAGTGGACCAGTTACATGAGAGATCTGTCTAGGTCTTGATCTCGGTCTCTTTCTCTCCTATGCATCTCTGCTTTTCACATAAACATAAATAAGTAAAAATTAAGAAAAGAAATATATAAAGCAGAGAACAGCTATTATTTTTTCCATACCACAATACCTTGGTTCAGTTGATTTGAGAGCTACTCAGAGCGATCTTTTCCTATGAGTAGATGTTTACTGGCACAGTCAGATGGTGAGCTTCTTAAGAACACAGGCCACATCCTTTCCTGCGTGTTGCCTGCTTGCTGGATTTACCTACTGGTGGAGTATCAAGCAGCTGGTCGGGGTAGTTTTCTGATATGTGCTCTTGGCCATAGAACTCTGCCCAAAATCAAACCAATGAAGGTAGGGGGAACTCTCCAACTAATTTTTTTCTCTCCCTTTTGAAAAATAGTATTTTCTCTTTGACTTCGGGAGTGAAACGGCTGGGACTCCTAGGACTAGAATGCCAGTGGAGTTTTATTACAGCTGGGACTCCACGCTCTTGAGAGACTGGATATTTGAGGAGTCATCAGTGCTCTCTGTGCATAGAGTAACTGCCAACTCAACAAAACAGAAATGCATTAGTTCAAATTCTGGAGGTAATCCTTTCCTAATAGAAGGCACAGAGACTTTGTTCTATTTTAGAGAGAAAAGCTTGGTCTAGAGAAATCCTGCTGTGGTGCTGAAAGTGTGTTCCCTACTCTATAATCAATGACAGTTGGTCTTGCTCAGCTCAAAATCATTCCAGATTGCGAATGAAAAAAACAATTGCAACAGAGAATCAATTTAAAATCAGTTCACTTTCACAAAAAAAAAAAAAAAAAACCACACAAACACACAAATCCAAGGATACTGTTTCTTCCAGACAGCTGTGAAATTCTTCTACTTTATCACTGTAATGGTAGAAGGTGTTGGGAATTATATTACGGGGTGGGTAAAGGAAACTTCAAAAAGTTTGTGGAAAATGCATATTATGGATGAGTTATGCATGCATTTCAATTTTTAAAGATTTATTTATTTGAGAGGCAGAGTTACAGAGAGAGGGAAAGAAAGAGAGAGAGGTCCTCCATGTGCTGGTTCACTCCTCAAATGGGTGCAATGGCTGGAGCTGGGGGGAACCGAAGCCAGGAACCAGGACCTTCTTCCGGGTCTCCCATGTGGGTAGCAGAGACCCAGGCACTTGGGCCATCTTCCACTGCTTTCCCAGGCCATTAGCAGGAGCTGGACTGAAAGTGGAGCAGCTGGGACTAGAAGCAGTGCCTGTGTGGAATGCCGGTGCTGCAGGTGGAGGCTTAACTTACTGTGCCACAGTGCTGGCCCCTCAAAACTTTCACCAAAATAAACTTATTTTTTGATTCCATTTTTTCTATGATCTTTCTGAAGTTACCTCATTTTGGTAAATAGAAAACTGTTACATAAAAACACGTGGATGACTCTAAAATCTTCCTTATGTAGTAATATGTCAGTGGAAATGAGAAACAATTGTTGGTTCTGGTTCTCAGACATGGTGATTGTAGCGTTCCTTGCACATAATGGTTTCTTAACATGTAATGGATTCTTAGTAGTGTGGTTACTGCACTGGGCAGTAGTAAGTTTGGAGTAAGGGGGCAAAGGGGAGAACTAAGTTTCTGCTCCATATATATATATGTATATATGATTTATATATTTTTAAAGAGTTATGTATTTATTTGAAAAGCAGAGCTATAAAGGGAGAGAGAGATGGAAAGGAGAAAGAGAGAAAGGCCTTCCATCCCCTGGTTCACTACCCAAATGGCTGCAACAGCTGGGGCTGGGCCAGGCCAAAGCCAGGAGCCAGGAGCCAGGAGCCAGGAGCCAGGAGCCAGGAGCCTCTTCCAGGTCTTTCACATGGGCTCAGGGGCCCGAGCAATTGAGCCGTTCTCCGCTGCTTTCCCAGATGCATTAGCAGGGAGCTGGATTGGAAGTGGAGCAGCCAGGTCTCAAGCCAGTACCCACATGACATGCTGGAATTGCAGGCAGCAACTTTACCTGCTATGTCACAGTGTTATCCCCTCCATATACATTTATTTTTATTTATTTTTATTTTTTTTGGACAGGCAGAGTGGACAGTGAGAGAGAGAGAGACAGAGAGAAAGGTCTTCCTTTGCCGTTGGTTCACCCTCCAATGGCTGCCGCGGCTGGCGCGCTGCGGCCGGCGCACCGCGCTGATCCGATAGCAGGAGCCAGGTGCTTCTCCTGGTCTCCCACGGGGTGCAGGGCCCAAGTACTTGGGCCATCCTCCACTGCACTCCTTGGCCACAGCAGAGAGCTGGCCTGGAAGAGGGGCAACCAGGACAGAATCCGGCGCCCCGACTGGGACTAGAACCTGGTGTGCCGGCGCCGCAAGGCGGAGGATTAGCCTAGTGAGCCGCGGCGCCGGTCAGCCCCTCCATATACATTTTTTAAAGATTTACTTATTTATGTGAAAGGCAGAGAGCATCTGACAGAAGGGGAGGGAGGGAGGGAAGGAGAGAGAGAGAAAGAGAGAACTTCCATCCCCTGGTTCACTGCCCAAATGGCTACAACAGCCAGGGCTGGGCCAGGCCAAAACCAGAGGTCTGGAACTCCATTCAGGTCTCTCACGTGGATTGCAGGGTCTCAAGCAATTGGGTTATCATCTGCTGCTTTCCCAGGCACAGTAGCAGGAAACTGGATTGGAAACGGAGCAGCCAGGACTTGAAATGACTCTTATATGTGAGATGCAGGTGTTGCAAGTAGAGGCTTAACCTACTTTACCATAACACCAGCTCCAGCAACCATATTTTTATACTTAATTATATGCAATTAAAATCTGATTCAGGGGCCGGCATTGTGGCATAGTGGATAAAGCTGTGGCCTGCAATGCCAGCATCCCATATGGGTGCAGGTTCTGTCCCAGCTGCTCCACTTCCAATCCAGCTCCCTGATAATGTCCTGAGAAAAAGTAGCCGAGGATGGACCAAGTGCTTTGGTCCCTGCTACCCACGTGACAGACCCAGAAGAGGCTCCTGGCTCCTGACTTTGGCCTAACCCAGCCCCAGCCGTTGTGGCCATCTAGGAAGTAAACCACTGGATGGAAGATCTCTTTCTGTCTCTCCTTCTCTCTCTGTAATTGTGCCTTTCAAATAAATAAATCCTAAAAATGTTTTGATTTATTTAATTAAATCTTTCATCCAACTCCAGACCTATATTTGATGTTCCCATGAACATCTCAAACCCAACATGCCCCAAAGTGAACCTCTGATCTTTTCTTCCAAACATGCTCTGCCCACAACTCGTCCCATCTTAACCAATGGATGTTCCTTCCTTCCAAAAGACCAAAGACCTTGCAGTCCTCCCAGTTCTCTTTCTCTCTTACCAGGATCCAATCTTTGAGCAGCTTGTTGGATCCACTTTGCTCCCACCCTCAAACCTCCCTCCTTTCCTTTTTTTCTTTAATATTTTGCAATAACCATTTTTTTTGTATTTCATATACATGGTTTTAAGAGCACAATGATACTCCCCACCATATCCTTCTTCTATCACTCCCTCCCACCCTCCCTTCTCCTTCTTTTGTTATTTTTCTTTTAATTTTTTCTGTGGCATACTTTAAATTTTATTTATAATCACAAGCTTATCCCTCCCCCAAATAAAAAATTCAATAAGTAATAAGAAGAAAAACCACTGTTCCTCAAGAGTATACACAAGGGCTTTAAACAATCAAATCTCAATACGTCAATTTGGCTCATATACATTACATTTTTTTGTACTCTGTATATTAGTTGCCACAAATCAGGGAAAACAAATGATATTCCTTTTGGGACTGGTTTATTTCACTAAGCTTAATGGCCTCTGGTTGCATCCATTTTGTTGTGAAAGACAGGATTCCATTCTTTTTTACCACTGAGTAGTATTCCATTGTGTACATATATACCATAATTTATTTATCCAGCTATCAGTGATAGATATCTGAGTTGATTCTATATCTTAGTTATTTTGAGTGGAGCTGTTATAAACATGGGAGTACAGATAACTCTTTCATATGCTCTGATTTAATTTCCTTTGGGTAAATTCCCAGTAGTGGAATGGTTGGGTCGATTTCTGAGAAATCTCCATACTAGCTTTTGTAATATTTGTACTATTTTATATTTCCATATATCAGGGTACATTCCATATATCAGGGTACCTTCCCCCCACATCCTCACCAGCATTTATAATTTTTTAAATTTTTGGATGATAGCCATTCTAACTTGGGTGAGGTGAAACCTCATTGTGGTTTTTATTTGCATTTCCCTGATGGCTAATGATCCTGAGCATCTTTTCATGTATCTGTTGGCCATTTGTATGTCATATTTTCAAAAATGCCTGTTCATATCCTTAGCCCATTTCTTAAATGGATTTCTTGTTTTGTTGTTGTTGAATTTATAGAGCTCCTTATATATCCTGGATACTAATCCTTTACCTGGTGTATAATTTGCAAATATTATCTCCCATTCTGTCAGTTGCCTCTTTGTTTAGTGTTTCCTTTGCTGTACAGAAGCTTCTTAGCTTGATGTAATCCCATTTGTCTATTTTTACCTTTATTGCCTGTACTTCTGGGGTATTTTCCAGGAAGTCTTTGCCTATGCCAGTGTCTTAGAGGGTTTCCCCTAGAAATTTGATGGTTCCAGGTCTTAGATTTAGATCCCTGATTCATTTTGAGTTTATTTTTCTATATAGTCTAAGATAGGAGTCTTTTTTTGATACTTCCATATATAGAAAGATCCAATTTACCAACACCACTTGTTGAAGAGACTGTCCTTTCTCCAGGGAAATTTATATATATTTATATATTTTATTATATATTTATAAATGTATCTATAATTTTATTTATATTTATAATTTATTTATATTTTATTTATAATTTATATTTTAACTTATAATTTATATTATATTTAAATTTATAATTTATATATTTATTATATATATAATTTTAGCTAGTTTGTTAGCAATTAGTTGGTTGTAGATGTATGGATTAATTTTTGGGGTTTCTAATCTGCTCCATTGTTCTACATGTCTATTCTTGTGCCAATACCAGGCTCTTTTGTTTATAACCACCTGTAATAAGTCTTGAGATCTGGTATTGTGATCCAGCTTTATTTTTATTGTTTAGGGTTGCTTTAGCTATTTGGGGTCTCTTGTGTTTCCATATGAATTTCAGGCAGAAATCAAGTGAGCCTTTCCACTTCCTGTTGACCACCCCATAGCATCATGGGACCAAGCGCTCATGTGGTAGGTGACCAATACTTTGAACACCCTGGAGATAAAAGTAAATAATAGTAATAAAGTCACAAGCACTGCAAATGTTCTTTGATGATAGTCTAGGTGGTGGGGTTCTCCTTGTGGCTCAGAAGGTGCCTCAGGGTTTTTGACCCCGAATACTCTTGTGGAGCAGAAATGAGAGACCTGGTGAAAATTTAATCACGAAGTTCCTATGAGGGATTTTAGTGGCCGAATATCAGCAGCAGGGGAAGAGTGTGTAAGAGACACAGGCACTCAGATATGTTGAGATGGCATCTCAGCACATTCTGATATATTTTTTTTTTTGACAGGCAGAGTGGACAGTGAGAGAGAGAGACAGAGAGAAAGGTCTTCCTTTGCCATTGGTTCACCCTCCAATGGCCGCCGCGGCCGGCGCACCGCGCTGATTCGATGGCAGGAGCCAGGTGCTTCTCCTGGTCTCCCATGGGGTGCAGGGCCCAAGCATTTGGGCCATCCTCCACTGCACTCCCTGGCCACAGCAGAGAGCTGGCCTGGAAGAGGGGCAACCGGGACAGAATCCGGCGCCCCGACCGGGACTAGAACCCGGTGAGCCGGCGCCACAAGGCGGAGGATTAGCCTAGTGAGCTGCGGCGCCGGCACATTCTGATATATTTTAATATTTGTGTGAGAGGAAAAATTCAAACAAATTGAGAAATATACTTCGTCTCTTCACTCCTTACCACCCCCTACACACCCTGTTAATTTTGAGATGACTCATGTTATCCCTCACTCTGTCTCACAGATCCATGATTAAATTACATTAAAGCCACAATAATAAGTTGCAGAAAGTGTACTCTTAGGACTCAGCTTCTTTCAGACCTCACAGCCTGCCCTAATGACAGGAAACCCTGCCTTTAGAAGTATAAGGCGTGTTTGAGCAATGCCAGGGTTGCTTTCTCTTAGTGTAGCATTATCTGATTATGAGAAGATAAAAGGAAGGGGTAGACTTTATACAAATTTCTTTTGTCCCATGGTAGAAAACCAGGTGATTGTTTCTTCCTCTGGGCTTCCCTCCCTTGCTGGGAAATCTGATGTTTTTGTATTTATTAGACTGTTAAAGGGAACCAGGATTGTTCCTTGTTAAATTGATGAATATCTCACAAAATCACATGTGACCTCATTGTTGGGCCCAACACCCATTTCCTGGATTCACCTTCAACAATCAAAAATGCACATATGAAGTTATTAATTGCAGAATTGTTTATAACCACAGAATGTTGTGAAAACACTAAGCTCATGGGAAATATGTATTATAAAAAACTATGCATGGTATTCAACTTTTTGTACCAAAACTAGCATCTACATCTATAGGTATAAATTTTATGTATTTGACAAGCAGAGAGAGAGAGAGAGAGGGAGAGAAATAGATTTTTCTTTGCTAGTTCACTCTCCAAATACCCTGAACATCTGGGACTGGGCTAGACCAAAGCCAGGAACCTGGAACTCCACCAGGTTTTTCCACATGAGTGACAGGGACCCAAGTGCTTGAGACCTCACTTGTTGCCTTCCGGGGTGTACATTAGCAGGAAGCTGGATTAGACGCCAAGCCAGTATGCAAACCCAAGGACTGATATGTGATACAATGTCCCAAGTGATGACTTACCTGCTGTGTAAAATACCTGCTCCTAAACTTCTTTTTCAATTCCATTTTTTTCATAGTACTTTTTTTGAAGTTCCCTCGTATAGGAGAGAGTGGTTGTGTAAACTATGATACATGCACAAAATGGAGTACTATACAGCTGCAAATAAGAATGAAGAATACCTTTAAGTTTTTATTTTATATATTTTCATTTTTATTTGAAGAGCAGAGGGACAGACAGACATCTTCCATCCCCTGGCTCAGTCCTCAAATTCCCGCAAGAGCCTGGGCTGAGCCAGGCTAAAACTGGCAGCCTGGAATTCAGCCAGGTCAGGTCTCCTGCATGGGTGGCAGGGACAGAAGTACTTGAGCCATCATCTGCAGCTTCCCAGGGTTTGCATTGACAGGAAGCTGGATTGGAAGCACAGGAAATGGGATTTAAACCAGGCCTTCTGATATGTGATGCTGTCATCTCATGAGCCATCTTACAGCTGGGCCAAATGCTTACCCAAGGAATATCTTTATAAATTGATCTGAGTGATTTCCAGGTACTGATGGGTGCAAAAGAATACCTATAATCAATAACCACATGAAAAAATGCTGAGCATCACTGGCCATTATGTGAATGTGAATTAAAATGACAATGAAATACCCCTTCACACTCATTAGGATGGCTCTAGAAAACCAGTAAGCAAGGCCGGCGCCGCGGCTCACTAGGCTAATCCTCCACCTTGTGGCGCCGGCACACCGGGTTCTAGTCCCAGTCGGGGCGCTGGATTCTATCCCGGTTGCCTCTCTTCCAGGCCAGCTCTCTGCTGTGGCCCGGGAGTGCAGTGGAGGATGGCCCAAATGCTTGGGCCCTGCACCCCGTGGGAGACCAGGAGAAGCACCTGGCTCCTGCCATCGGATCAGTGCGGTGCGCTGGCCACGGAGGCCATTGGAGGGTGAACCAATGGCAAAGGAAGACCTTTCTCTCTGTCTCTCTCTCTCACTATCCACTCTGCCTGTCAAAAAAATAATAAAAAAAGAAATCCAATAAGCAGACAGAAAACAGTAAGTATTGGTTAGAATGTTGAAAGCTTGGAACTCTTGCATATTACTGTCAGGAATGGAAGCTGCTACAGCCATTCTGGAAAATGGTTTTCTGTCTTCTCAGAAAGTTAAACATGAGGGGTCGGTGTTGTGGTGTAGCGGGTGAAGCCGCTACCTGCAGTGCTGGCGTCCCATATGGGCGCCGGTTTGAGTCCTGGCTGCTCCACGTCCGATCCAGCTCCCTGCCTTGGCCTGGGAAAGCAGCAGAAGATGGCCCAGGTCCTTGGGCTCCTGCACCCACGTGGGAGACCTAGAGGAAGCGCCTGGATCCTGGTTTCAGATTGGCACAGCTCCGGCTGTTGCGGCCACTTGGGGAGTGAACCAGTGGGTGGAAGACCTCTCTCTCTCTCTCTCTCTCTCTCTCTCTCTCTCTTTCTCTCTGCCTTTCCTTCTCTCTCTGTGTAACTCTGATTTTCAAATAAATAAATAAATCTTTAAAAAAAGAAAGTTAAACATGAATCGTATGATCCAGCAATTCTGCTCCTAGAAACAGATATTTGAACACATACTCCATAGATACATAATTAAATTAAAAACACAATAAGTTGTAGAAAGTGTACTTGAATATTTATAGCAGCGCTATTCATGATAGCCAGAACAACCTAAATGTTTATCAGCTGATGCATGGGTAAACACAACGGTGTATCCAGACACTAAAAATTATTAACCATCAAAAGGAATGGAGTATTGATATATCCATACAAATGCTGCAATGCATTTGAATACTGAAAGTATTATTATGATAAGTGAAAACAATCAAATATAAAAGGTCACATGTTAAATAATTTCACCTGTAACAAATACCCAGAATAGGTACATCCATGAAGTAATAAAACAGATCAGCCAGTACCAGGCACTATGGGGGGGGGGGGGCAGGAAGTAGCTCCTTGAGGAGTGCAGGGACTCCTTCAGGTTGATGAAAACACTTCAGAACTAGATAGACGTAGTTGCACAACGTCGTGAATGTATTAAATGCTACAGAACTGTATGCTTTAAAATGATTAATTTTATGTTGTGTGGATTTAATTTTAATAAGAGTCCATAGTGTTCTACCTTTCATGAAAGAGAAAAAAGGGGAAACAAAATATACATACATGTCTTCACTTGTGCCAAAGAAATATTACAAGAATGAAACTGATGAGATTGGCTACTCAGGGATTGTTTGGGGATGAGGTGAGAAGAATGAAGAAGTGGGAATGAGGTAGCAGGGCTGAGGTCAACAGATTTACCCACTGAACGGATGTATTTTTTGTGTAGATCTAACTCTTAAAGCCATGCTAATGTTTTATATCCCCCCTAACCCCACCAAATAGTTAAAAATCTATAAGGTGTGGAAGGAGCCCAGTTAGAACACAAAGAATAACAAATGGATGTAACTGTATTACAAATGGATATTGTAACCTTAAGAAGTTGGGGAAGAACTAACCAATTTTGGAATAGAGTATTTTGATTGTATACTGTTAAGGTATAGACATAAACAATTGAACATAGACATTATAATTAGTAAATTTGTTTGTCACAGAGGAAAGAGTTAACATTCCTGAAATTACTCTATATGTATATTAGCATTAAGCAAATAAGTTAGAGGGTTCCTTGGTGGAATGGTTAACTCCAGGGAAAATAGCAGATGAACTTGAACATTTTGTGGTGCCAGAAACTAAGGGAGTACTAAAAAATAATGTGGAAAAAATGACACAAGAGCCAAACTGAAGTAGTTCCCTCTGAAATTTGGGACAACTTGAGCTAAAATAATAAATAATGGTCTTAATAAATTGTAGCTCAGAAAACCACATATCCCTTTGTCCATATTGATTTAAATAACTGAACAAGCAAGTGGAGAGAAGGACTAGCTCTATTTTTATAAATATAAACATAAATATTGAACTAGAAAAGTCATCATTGAATAGAGCCAGGAATCATGGGTAAATACTAAAAAATAGTGAGGGAAAGCCATGTTGAGAAACAGATGCTTGCCTGGTCTCCAAAGTATCTCTCTGTAAGATAATTTCAGTTACAAAGGGAAAAGTAGTGACTTCACAGAGATGAAACTTAGCTTACTTTCACATATTCAACTGACCAAAGTTGACATCACCGGGAATTGACACCATGGATCTTAACAGGGCACAATAAGAAGGCACAATGCCATTTCTATGATCTTCCTGCCCCAAAGGCAGAACTCAGTGGAATCATGGATAAACATCGGACCAACATAAACTGAGGGACATTATACAAAACAACTGATCGGGCCGGCACCGTGGCTCACTTGGCTAATCCGCTGCCTGTGGTGCCGGCACTCTGGGTTCTAGTCCCAGTTGGGGTGCCGGGTTCTAGTCCCGGTTGCTCCTCTTCCAGTCCAGCTCTCTGCTGTGGCCTGGGAGGGCAGCGGAGGATGGCCCAGGTGCTTGGGTCCCTGCACCTGCACAGGAGACCGGGAGGAATCACCTGGCTCCTAGCTTTGGATCAACGCAGCACGGGCCGTAGCAGCCATTAGGGAAGTGAACCAACGGAAGGAAGACCTTTCTCTCTGTCTCTCTCTCACTGTCTATAATTCTCTCTCTGACTCTCTCTCTCTCTCTCACTGTCTAACTCTGCCTGGCCAAAAAACAAACAAACAAAAAAACCACGCACACACACATTAGGGGAAGCTGAGAGGAGGGGATATGGGAGTGCTGAGCTGTTTCTGAAACTTTTCTCTAGGGCTAGAACTTTTCAAAACAGGAGGTTAAAACTCTCTTAATTTTGAAGCATTTTACTTGCTTTGATATTTAACTGAGTCCAGAAATATATTTAGAGTGACATCATTAACTATTGCTTTCAAAAAAAGTTTTAAGGGATTAAGAAGGAAATTTAGAATGTTTCTTTTTAAAAATATTTATTTAATTTATTTGGAGGGAAGGAGGGATGGAGGGAGGTGGAGAGAGAGACAGAGAGAGAAAAAGAGAGAGAGAGAGAGAGAGATACCATCCTTCATTGGTTCATCCTTAAATGTCTGCAACAGCATATCCCCAAGCTGGGAGCTGGGAAAACAATCCAGGATTTCCACATGGCTATCAGGGATCCAACTACTTGTTCACCTCCACCCAGTGTGCCTTAGCTGGAATTGGGATTGGAGTCGGGTCTTGAGTTCAGGCGGTGCAATATGGGATGCAGGTATCCCAAGGGACATCTTAATCACTATGTCAAATGTCTGTCCTTGAAAATTGAGAATATTGAGTTGCTTCCAGGTCCTTCTTCCTTCCTTAAAAAAAATTAATTGCAGCAGGGAGATAGAGGGGAAGGGGCTGGGAGAGAGCCAGTGTGGATTCAGTGGGATGGGATTCTCTGGGAAAATGTTACCACCCCTACACCTGCATAGGAGAGGGGAGGGAGGACTAACTGGTCCCCCAGAGAGGGCAGCCGAGTGAAGAGAATGCCAGACAGCATCTGTGCCCTTGGGCAGGACCCAGACAACCCACAGTAACTGAGCAGGGGAGCCAGTTGAACAAATGGTCCCATTTTACTCTCTGCCTTCCAAGCTCTTGCCAGAGCCTCCCATTGACTGGCCCCCATCAGAAGCCAGATGCCTGTGGTGCCCATTGGGGCTGTTTAAACATATCCACCTGCAGTGGCCTAGTGCAGGGTGAAGAGAATGGAATATAGACCTAGAGGAGTAAGAAAGGCGCCAGCAGGGAGGTCATCTGCTCTCTCATTTTACAGGTAAGAGAAATAAGCCCCAAAGAGGTCAACCGATTTACCCAAGGTCACAGAAAAGGGCATTGGGTAGAACTGAAAGTTCATTTGTCTGGGATCTGGATAACGTAGGTCTTGGCCAGGCCACTACCTTGGGCTGTGGTTTCTGTATCTATTGGAGTCAATGGGGGTGGGTTAAAGCAGTGGTCTTCAAACGGAGGTAATACGTGTCCCTGGTTATGCACAGAACTTCTAGGAGGAATATGGGCATGGATAATTTGAAGTGGGTAAGTCTCCAGACCCACAGCTTCCTTACATACACTCTTTCTCAGAATGAAGCTGCTTTTTCCTTTCCTAATTGTTCTTTCCTACATGACAAGAGAAAAGTCTGCCTTTCCCTCTGTCCCAAGTACTCCAGGGTGCACTTAGTACTTAGTGGTAACCAAACAAAGGGGCATTTTGGCTTTTGGCGTGGATTCCTGTGACAGCACACTAGAGAGCTTGAACTCAGACATGTTGGAAACAGCAGCAGTTACTCGTGGCAAATATGCACCTGTCCATAGCCTTTCCGGGAAGGGTTTAAATCGCTTTCGTATAGAAAACAGAAAGTTGAAAGCAGCTCTTTGTCCATTTAGGAGGAAGGGAGATTTTAATCTGATTCAGAGGACAGAGCTTGAGCTCCTCCAGGAACTGGTTGAACCACATACCAGCCTGACTGGCACAACCATGAGTGACACTATGCAATTGCTTCTACCTCTTACATGCAGTTTTATTCTTGTGTGGAGTTGTGTGTCCTCACACAGTCCACAGTGAGCTAGATGGGGCCAGGATCTTCCACGACCAGTTGCCACCTCCCTTTGAGCTCCTGAGATGCAGGGCTACCATGTGGGAGAAGCCTGTTTTGTGATTCTTCCCTCCTACCCTGCTCTTCCACCAAACAACACTTCTTTCCTTGAGGTCAGCCTTAAGGTTCATCATTTTTAGGTTACTACTAGTTGCCAATTATAGAAGGTTCTGCCTTCTATACACTTCTATAAATAGCCCCTGCAATTTTTGAAAATAATCTTATCACTTTGTTTAAAAAAGAAAATGCTCAGGGAGCAAATGTTTAGCCTGGAGTTCAGACACACACATCCCATATTGGAGTACATGGGTTTGAATCTTAGACCTCTTTTAGAATCTAATGAGAGGGGCTGGTGCTGTGACACAGCAGGTTAAAGCCCCGGCCTGCGGCATCAGCATTCCATATGGGCACCAGTTCAAGTCCCGGCTACTCTGCTTCAAATTCAGCTCTGTACTGTGGTGTAGGAAAGCAGTACTTGATGGGCCAGTGCCTCGGCTCACTAGGCTAATCCTCCGCCTTGCAGCGCCGGCACACCGGGTTCTAGTCCCTGTCGGGGCGCCGGATTCTGTCCCAGTTGCCCCTCTTCCAGGCCAGCTCTCTGCTGTGGCCCGGGAGTGCAGTGGAGGATGGCCCAAGTGCTTGGATCCTGCACCCCATAAGAGACTAGGAGAAGTACCTGGCTCCTGCCATCGGATCAGCGCAGTGCGCCGGCCGCAGCGCACCAGCTGTGGCGGCCATTGGAGGGTGAACCAATGGCAAAGGAAGACCTTTCTCTTTCTCTCTTTCTCTCTCACTGTCCACTCTGCCTGTAAAAAAAAAAAAAAAAAAAAAAAAAAAGAAAAGAAAAGAAAAAAAGAAAAAGGAAAGCAGTACTTGGACCCCTGCACCCTTGTGGGAGACCTGGAAGAAGCTCCTGGCTTTGGATCAGCTCAGCTCCGGCCATTACAGCTGTTTGGGGAGTGAACCAGCAGATGGAAGATCTCTCTTTCTCTCTGGCTCTACCTCTCTCTGTAACTTTGTCTTTCAAATAAATAAAATAAATATTTTTAAAAAAAGAATCTAATGAGATCTTGGATCACCTCCCTCCCTGAACATGTGTCCATTGACCTCATTTTTCTTTGATTTCTTCTGTGTGTAGGAACTCTCCTGAACTTCATTCTTGGACTTGCTAGGAATTCATGGACCTAAAGAACCTCTACTTTAGGGTGAATTCCAAGGTGTGGGAATTTTTAATGAGCCTTAATTTATGTTAATTTATCTCTTGTGTAAAGCATTTATACGTCCCTCTGTGTCTATTTTTTTTAAAGAAAGCTTTTATTTAATGAATAGGTACAGCTTTATTAATATAGTGGTTCTTCCCCCTATACCCACTCTCCCACTCCCACTCCCATCCCACCTCCTACTCTCTCTCCCATCCCATTCTTCATTAAGATTCATTTTTAATTAACTTTATATACAGAAGGCGAACTCTATACTAAGATTTCCACAGTTTGCACCCACACAGACACACAAAGTATAGAGTACTGTTTGAAAACAAGTTTTGCAGTTAAATCTCATAGTACAACTCATTAAGTACAGAGGTCCTGCATGGGGAGTAAGAACACAGTGACTCCTGCTGTTGATTTAACAATTGACACTCTTGTTTATGACATCAGTGATCACCTGAGGCTCTTGACATGAGTTACCAAGGCTATGGAAGCATTTTAGGTCCAAAAACTTCATCAGTATTTAGACAAGGCCATAAGCAAAGTGGAAGTTCTCTCCTCCCTTCAGAGAAAAGTACATATTTCTTTGATGGCCCCTTCTTTCCACTGGGGTCCCACTCACAGAGATCCTTCATGTAGATCATTTTTTGCCACAGCATCTTGGCTTTCCATACCTGAAATGCTCTCTTGGGCTTTTCAGCCAGATCTGAATGTCTTAAGGGCTGATTCTGACGTCAGAGTGCTGTTTAGGGCCTCTGCCTCTTTTAATTGGCAGGTCCATTCTCCTTTGTTTATCTGACTCTGAGGTTTGGGGACCTAATAAGTAATCAGGGGGCAGGTATGTGGTACACCTGCTCAACTGCTGCTTAGGACACCTGCATCCCATCTTGGAGTGTTTGAGTCCCAGCTACTCCACTTCTGATCCAGCATCCTGCTAACTCACACCCTGGGAAGCAACAAATAATGGCTCAAGTGCTTAGGCCACGCAAACTACAAGGGATACATGAATAGAGTTCTGGGCTACTGACTTTGACCTGGCCTAGCCCTGGCTGTTGTGGGCATTTGGGGAGTGAACCAGCAGGTAGATGACATATCTCTCTCTCTCTCTCTCTTTCTCTTTCTGCCTTTCAAATCAATTTAACTCATGAGAATAAGTAAAAATTTAAAAATTCAGATGCCATAAATTTCCATTGGCTACCACAGGGACTGAAGGAATTTTGAGAACAAAAACAATACATTCTACTTTACTTTGTAGTCTACAAGTCAAAAAGTTTCATTAGGTAAAAAGTTTCTTAGGGTTAAAAAAGGAAAAAATGTATTTGAGCATTTGGTTCCTTCATTCAACCAAGTCATAGTTGTTCACCACGTCAGGTGCTAGAAGCTGGAGATGTACATATGAGTGAGACTCCACCCCTGCCTTCAGAAACTCACTGTCCAGACAGAAAGACAGATGTCTCAGTGCATCGTGTGAGGCAGGAAGAGGTTATAGTTTGACACGAGGAACAGAATTAGTGCGGAGGTGTGAAGCAGCACAGGGGAGTCAGTGTTAGCAAGGGTAGGAGTCGTCCTTTCCAAAATGAATTAGCAAACCTGCTCCTTTCCCATGGCCCATGCATCACCCATACCCATTTGAATCCTTCCCCCTTCTCTCATGCAATCCCAGTGAGACTCAATGCTAACTTTGAAGCTCCATGGTCTCTAGGATGGCTCAAGTCAATCTAGGAAGCTAAAGGGTACAAGAAATACTCAGGACACATCTGGCCGTGTAGCTAGGCTTTTTGATGATAACGTGCACTTCTGCATGTTTTCAATAGAGCAGCGACCAAATCACTCAAGGAAAAGAAAAACAGGAGAAACCACAGCTCAAATTTATGAAGGCAGAATGTGTCATTATTGTAAGCACAAGAAATAGACTTGCTAGGAAGCTTACTTGTGTGTGTTTGGGTTGGGGGAGAGGGGAGGTTGCCATATTTTTTCCCTTTTGACTCAGATTTATCCTTAGCAATAATTCACTTCCTTCTACCACAATCCAGGGATCTCTTTAGTAGACTTATTATTATTATTACTATTTTAATTAGAGAACAAGTGCACTTGAGCCATCACCTTGACGTACCAGGGTATGCATTAGCAGGAAGCTGGAATATGGAGTGGATCAAACTTAGGCACATTGATATGGAATTGCAAGTACCCCAAGCAGTGTCTTAACCATGGTGCTAAATGTCTACCCCTTCAGTAGCTTTTGAAATCAATGAATGTAACCTTTCTGCTGTGACTTACAAGTCATTTTGGTCCTCGACCTATCTCCATTCCTCTCATGTCTCTCCGTGTTTGTCCTTTTACTAACTGGCCACCATTTCCTCATTGTCTAAGCTTCTCGCATTTGGATTTCCAGACATTGGTGGAGTCTCCCAGGTCTTCACATTTGCAACAGTCTTCAGCTGCCCTACCCTCCCGCTTGCCTCCTTGGGGTTCCTAGGCCACAGCAGGAGATCACCCTCAGTTTTGGTCTTCTCCTATACTTGGAAAAGACCAAAACTGAGGTGTGTAACTGTTTCCCTAGATGCCTTCTTTCTTTCTTCCTTCCTTCTTTCTTTCTTTCTTTCTTTCTTAAACATATATAACTTTTTAAAAGATTTATTTATTTACTTGAAAGGCAGAGAGAGAGAGAGAGAGAGAGAAAGAGAGTCGGAGAGTCACAGAAGGGTCATCTGCTGGTTCACTCCCTAGATGGCCACAATGGCCTGAGATGAGCCGATCCGAAGCCAGGAGCCAGGGGCTTCTTCTGGGTCTCCCACGCGGGTGCAGGGGCCCTTTGACCATCTTCTGCTGCCTTCCCAGGCCATAGCAGAGAGCTAGATCAGAAGTGGAGCAGCCAGGACTTGAACTGGTGCCCATATGGAATGACGGCATGGCAGGCAGCGACTACCCGCTGTGCCACAGCGCCTGCCCTGTCTTCTTTTTTTTTTTAACTTTTATTTAATAAATATAAATTTCCAAAGTACAGTTTATGGATTACAATGGCTTTTTCCTCCCCACAACCTCCCCCCCACCCACACCCCTCCCATCTCCTGCTCCCTCTCCCATTCTATTCGCATCAAGATTCATTTTCAATTATCTTTATATACAGAAGATCAATTTAGTTTATATTAAGTAAAGATTTCAACAGTTTGCACCCACACCGAAACACAAAGTGTGAAATACTGTTTGAGTACTAGTTATAGCGTTAATTCACATTGTACAACACATTAAGGACAGAGATCCTACATGAGGAGTAAGTGCACAGTGACTCCTGTTGTTGACTTAACAAATTGACACTCTTGTTTATGGCGTCAGTAATCTCCCTAGGCTCTAGTCGTGAGCTGCCAAGGCTATGGAAGCCTTTTTAGTTCGCCAACTCCAATCTTATTTAGACAAGGTCGTAGTCAAAGTGGAAGTTCTCTCCTCCCTTCAGAGAAAGGTACCTTCTTCTTTGATGGCCCGTTCTTTCCACTGGGATCTCACTCACAGAGATCTTTCATTTAGTTTTTTTTTTTTTTTTTTTTTTTTTGCCAGAGTGTCTTGGCTTTCCATGCCTAAAATACTCTCATGGGCTCTTCAGCCAGATCCAAATGCCTTAAGGGCTAATTCTGAGGCCTGTCTTCTTTCTTTTTAAGATTCTTTTCTTTTTAAGATTTTTCTTTATTGGAAAGACAGAATAACACACACAGAGGGAGAGAGAAAGAAAGATTTTTTATTTTTTAAATATTTTTATTTATTCATTTATTTGAGAGTTATAGACAGTGAGAAGGAGAGACAGAGAGAAAGGTCTTCCTTCTGTTGGTTCACTCCCCAAATGGCCAAAATGGCCGGAGCTGCACAAATCTGAAGCCAGGAGCCAGGAGCTTCTTTTCAGTCTCCCACGTGGGTGCAGAGGTCCGATGACTTGGGCCATCTTCTACTGCTATCCTAGGCCATAGCAGAGAGCTGGATTGGAAGTGGAGCATCCGAGACTTGAACTGGCACCCATATGGGATGCTGGCACTGCCGGCGGTGGCCCTACCTGCTACGCCACAGTGCCAGCCCCGAGATTTTCCATCTATTGGTTCACTCCCTAAATGGCTGTGCATTCAGGGCTGGGCCAAGCCATGCCAGGTGCCTAGAACTCCATCTGGCTCTCTCACATGGGTGCAGGGGTCCCAACACTCAGGCCATCTTCCTCTGCTTTTTCAGGTGCATTAGCAGGGAATTGGACCCAAAGCAGGGCAGACTGGACTCTGATATGGGATGTCAGCATCACAGGCAGCAACTTAACTGGCTATGCCACAATGCAAACCCTGATGTCTTCTTGCTTAAGGGCAGTATTCTTAGAAATATTTCCCTGAGGATTTTGATGCATAACTGTTCTCAACAACAATTGATTTTTTTAAATAGAGAAATGAGTGTGTAGTTTTCATTCAAAACAAAAATATATGTTGGTACACAAAACATATATTAATTATTTACAATTCTGAATCACAAACATCCGAAATCAACCACTCAAGCCTATTGAGAAGAGAAAGAGTAACATTTAAATAGTGCCAGGGAGGCTGAGTGTGCCATCTGTCTGTGTCCCTGTCACTCTTCTATCTTAGAAATGTTGTTTTTCTAAGACATAATCATGGTACAAATGAAACCATTTAAAAACTTCTACAATATTTCTTGTACATCCAGTGTCAGAAGAAAAAAAAACTTTGTGTCAGTGTTTAATGTTACTTAATTTTGTTTTTGATGCAAAATCTAACATTTCCCTTAACTTTCTATATTTCACTGATGTAGTGTTTTTAAAAGATTATTTATTTATTTGAAAGCCAGAGTTATACAGAGAGGAAGAGAGAGACACACAGAGAGACAGAGAGAAAGAGAGGGAAGGAAGTAGGGAGGAAGGGAGAGTTCTTCCAACCACTGGTTCACTCCCCAACTGGCTGCAACAGCTGGAGCTGCGCCGATCCGAAGCCAGGAACCAGAAGGCTCCTCCAGGTCTCCCACATGGGGTAGGGGCCCAAGGACTTGTGTCATCCTCTACTGCTTTCCCAGGCCATAGCAGAGAGCTGGATTGGAAGTGGAGCAGCTGGGTCTCGAACTGGTGCCCATATGGGATGCTGGCACTGCAGGCAGTAGCTTTACCTGCTATGCCGCAGCACCGGCCCTGATGTAGTGTTTTTTTATGAGAAATTTTTGTCTCATAGTTTGTTTTGAAAATACCTTGTTTAAAATCTTATTTATAATCTTTTTAAAAGTTATTTATTTGAAAGAGTGATAGAGATATTGCATCCGTTTGTCCTTTCCTGAAATGGCTGTAACAGCCAGGTCTGGGTCAGGCTGAAGCCTGGAGCCTGGAACTCCATCCAGGTTCCCCATATGGGTGGCAGGGACTCAAGCACTTGGGCCACCCTCCACTGCCTTCCCAGTGACATTAACAGGGACCTGGATCAGAAGCAGTGCAGCTGGGACTGGAATTGGAGGTCCAGTTTGGGGTGCCAGCATTGCAAGCTGCAGCTTACCCCATTGCTCCATGACACTAGTGTCGCGACGTTTTTGTAAGGTTTAAATAATGTGTTCTATATTTTATAATTACAATAATTTGTGTTTTCTCATCTGTAAAAGGGGATCAAAGTAGGTGTCATATGGCCACAGGGTTAACCTAGGTTAACTGAATCCATCAATAACAGCTGACATCTCTTGAGTATTTGCGATGTGCCTGTCATCACGTCAAGTGCTGTGCATGTCGGGGCTCAGTCACTCCTGCCTACAGCTCTGTGTGGCAGGTCCTGTGGTCACCATCCCTTTCTTTTTCCAGGTGCGGAAAGGGAGGGTACAGCACACTGAGTACTGTTTTGCGGTTGCATAGGTAGCAGATAGCGAGCTGGGATTAAAATCAGGCAGGTGGATTTTAGAGCCTGCACCCTCATCCACTGTGTGACACTGCCGCTCAGGTTAAATGCTACCTAAAGGAACCATGCAGTGGATAAGCAGACGTCTGCATAAAAATTGATAAGTAAAACCTAGAAGGGATGAGAGGAATACCTTTACCCTGATGCTCAGGGCAAACATGCGAAGGCATGTCTAATACTTAATGGCTGCCACTTTAAGAAGTTTCCCAGGGCCCCTGTTTCTTCCTTTTCTTGAATGCCTTTCAACACCTGGCTTCCAGTTGGCGTGGGTTAGTGGAAGAACTTGACTTTTTGAATCCTTATCAGCTGTGTGATCTGGAGCAAGGTAAAAGTCTCTAACTGCTGCTTTCTTATCTGTAAAGATGGCAACAATTGGGCGGGTGCTGTGTCGTAGTAAGTTAAGCCTCTGCATGTGGTGCTGGCATCCCATATGGGCACCAGCTTGAGTCCCGGCTGCTCCACTTCCAACCCAGCTCCCTGCTGATGGCCTAGAAGGCAGTGGAGGTTGGTCCAAGTGTTTGGGCCCCTGCACCTGCGTGGGTAACCTGGAGGAAGCTCCTGGCTTCTGACTGGCCCAGCACCTGTTGCTGCAGCCATTTGGGGAGTGAATCAGTGAAAGGAAGATCTCGGCCGGCGCCGTGGCTCACTAGGCTAATCCTACACCTAGCGGCGCCGGCACACCGGGTTCTAGTCCCGGTCGGGGCGCCGGATTCTGTCCTGGTTGCCCCTCTTCCAGGCCAGCTCTCTGCTGAGGCCCAGGAGTGCAGTGGAGGATGGCCCAAGTGCTTGAGTCCTGCACCCCTTGGGAGACCAGGATAAGTACCTGGCTCCTGCTTTCGGATCAGCAGCGATGCGCTGGCCGCAGCGCGCCAGCTGTGGTGGCCATCGGAGGGTGAACCAACGGCAAAAGGAAGACCTTTCTCTCTGTCTCTCTCTCTCACTATCCACTCTGGTGAAAAAAAAAAAAGAAAGAAAGGACGATCTCTCTGTTTCTCCCTCTTTCTGTCAGTAACTCCACCTCTCAAATAAATAAATAAATCTTAAAAAAGTAAAAAGATGGCAACGACGTGTGCTTCAGCTTCTCCAGCAGAAGGCATGAGATGGTAAAACGTTAAAACACAGAGGACGGCAGTCAGGCTACTTAGATGACAAATACAAAACATGACTTGCCCAGACCTGGACAGAGGATGTTGCCTTAGTTGCCTCTAAGACTTAGGCTAATTTGCTAACTGTCTCTCTCCCTCTTTGAGGTTTCAGAGTAATTTACCGGGCGCTTCCTCTCCCTGCACTTGCAGTCTCTAGGTCACTTTCTCCACTTGCAGATCTGGCCCAGGAAGAGCGCCGTGCACTGCCCCGTGAGACTCATGAGGTGGCTGTAGCGGTCCTCACCCTGCAAGGACACCACTGGCAGATCCAGCTCCTTGCATAGTGCCTTCCCTGGGGCCACCTTCTCAGCCTCTTTCTGCCCCTCATTCTCCTGCAGGGGGTGATGTTGTTGGGAGTGGCCCATTGCATCCTGGATGTCATTGCCAGCCTTGCCTACTACACGGGGGTCCCTAGAGCAGTCTGGGTGGTCATCCTGATTCTGAAGGAGCTCTGCCCCCTCCAGCAGGCTCTTCTTGCCATTACCATGCACCTTCCCTAGGGCGGTGCCGGCCGTATCCATGGCAGCAGCTATAGGAAGGTAGGAGGAGAAAGCCGTCTTGGACTAGACAACGGATTTGCACCTCTTCTCAGTGTATCTGCCCTCGAGAGGGCTGAGAGGAGGCCCAGGGTCTGCTGGATAGGAGCTCTGCAGGAAGAGCTCCATCAGGTTCAGGTAACAGGGCTGCTCCCAGCAGTGGGATAACAGCAGGTGGTGGTAGACGCATGCTTCCGGAGAGCATTGTTGGCAGCAGCTAAGCTTATGCGTTGCTTCTGATAACAGCAGATCTGTCCCCAGTGGGTGGGAGATGAATCCATGGTGTAGTCTGACACTAGGAGGAGAGCTTGCAGCAGTTCCACACGCTAGCCCACGTCAGGATGTGCTGGAGACTATCAGCATCCTGTTTCCTTGGCACCACCGGCTCCTGCGATGCCACAGCACCATCCAAGCCTGGGTGTTCTTGCCACCAGTGGCACTGTACCCCAGGGCCTCCCTAAGTGGGGCTGTAGTATCTTCTGTCCCTGGGTGCTCCATCTCATCCCTAGTCAGCACCCTGGCAATCTGGAAGAAGTGCTGGATGAAATCCTACCTTTTTTTTTTTTTTTTTTTTTTGGCATAAACACTCAACTTTTGGTCTCCATTCATCCTGAGAGAGGAGCAAAGTGCTCTGTTCCTGGATGCTGGTTCTTGCTTGGCCAGGTTTTGCCAGTCTGTGTTAAGGATTAATATCAGGATCTCACTGAAACCACCATTTGTTATATATTTAAGTTCTTTCTTGAAATCACATATTGTTCTCATTAAGTAATCCATGTATTCATTCTTTTTAAGAAAGATTTATTTATTTATTTGAAAGGCAGAAAGGAAAAGAGAGAGAGCGCATGCACAAGAGAGCCATAGCAAGCAAGAGAGAGAATTTTCCATCCATTGGTTCACTTGTCAAATGCCTGCAGTGGTCGGAGCTGGGCCAGGCCTGAGCCAGGAGCCAGGAGCTTCTTCCAGGTCCTCCGTGTGAGTGCAGGGGTCAAGCATATCTACCACTGCTTTCCTAGGTACATTAGCATGGAGCTGGATCAGAAGTGGAGCGGCTGGGACTCAAAGGGACACTGGCGTTGCAGGTGGCAGCTTCGCCTGCTGTGCCACACCTCCAGTCCCGATATAACAAGTCTTAATGAATTCCTTTATTTTTAATTGTCTGAGCATAAAGAACTCTTTTAGGTATGGTGGATATTTATAATTTATACTTTGAGTAACAGCTCCCAATGTACTAGTGATATGAATAAGGGATTTGTAGAATAGAAAATGCAATTATTTGGCTAGTATGTGGGAAATAACTAAGCCTCTTTAGATATCAAAGAAATGTGCTTCCCTCATCTCCCCAAATCACGTTTCCCACAGGAAAATATCCAGTGCTTATAAAGGTCACGTTCATTGTTGATGGACAATAGAAATCTATTGGGCAGCAATTTTTAATATGCAACGAGAACCTTAAATATGTTCTTATTGGGGCCGGTGCTGTGGTGCAATGGATTAAAGCCCCAGCCTGCAGTGTGGGCATCCCATAACGGGCACTGGTTCATGGTCCAGCTGCTCTTCTTCCCATCCAGCTCTCTGCTATGGCCTGAGAAAGCAGTAGTAGAGGATGACCCAAGTCCTTGGGCCCCTGCACCTGCATGGGAGACCCGGAAGAAGCTCCTGGCTCCTGGCTTCAGATCAGCTCAGCTCTGGCCATTGTGGATATTTGGGGAGTGAACCAGCAGAATGGAAAACCTCTCTGTCTCTGACTCTACCTCTTTCTGAAACCCTGTCTTTCAAATAAATAAAATAGTTCTTAAAAAAATGTTCTTTTGGGCCGGCGCCGTGGCTCACTAGGCTAATCCTCCACCTGTGGCACTGGCACCCCAGGTTCTAGTCCCCGTCGGGGCGCCGGATTCTGTCCTGGTTGCTCCTCTTCCAGGCCAGCTCTCTGCTGTGGCCCGGGAGTGCAGTGGAGGATGGCCCAAGTGCTTGGTCCCTGCACCCACATGGAGACCAGGAGGAAGCACCTGGCTCCTGGCTTCAGATCGGCGCTGCGCGCCGGACGCAACACGCCGGCTGTAGCGGCCACTTGGGGGGTGAACCAATGGAAAAAGGAAGACCTTTCTCTCTCTCTCTCTCTCACTGTCTAACTCTGCTTGTCAAAAATAAAAAAAATGTTCTTTTAAGATAATTTCAGTTTTTGGAATTTAATATCAAGAAACAACATGAAGTACAGAGAAAGCATTTAGTGTAAAGTGTTCCCTGTGACATTATTTATAAGAAGTCAGAGACAACATAAATGCCTTACAAACTGAGAACAGTGATTGACTGGTGTGCAGTTATGTAAAATTATGCTTAGAAATAATTTAATATGGCATGGGGGAATCCATGTAATATAATTTAAGTGAAAAGTAGGATATGTTTTAAATGTAGCATGATCATAAGTACATTCAGAATAATTGTATAAATACAAATATTTGGGGAAGATATACCAGAATGCTGAAAATATTTGTGAGATAATGATTATGGGTGATATTTTTTCTGTGTTCTACTTTTCTGTATCTCTCAAAAAGTTTTATAATGCACCTATGTTATTTTATGATATTGAGAAGCAAAGCAAACTTGATATGAATGAAGGCTTTTGTGCTAGGGTGGGTGGTAATAGCTGTTCTCGTTTGAAGCCTTAATAAGGCAGATTCCTGTCTGGATGTGTGCTCCTTGTTACACTGCCTCACTGGGTTCCTATGAAAGTTAAATAGCCTGCTATGTGGAACGACGGCCAATATATATTGCTATATGTTAGGAAGCTGCTGTAGAAAATTTAAATTTTGCAATATTGCATAGGAGATGGAAAGGTGCTTTGTGAAATAGTTTTCCTTTTTTCACATTTTAAGAGCGTTCAAAATTACCTTAACTAGCTTTCCTCTGCCTTTGAAGTTTCATTTGTATAGCATGCAACTTTTAGTGACTTCTTTTGTATGATGTAAAATGCGCTTGTGTCTTCTGGCACCTTTAGCATGCCAAGAAAGAAAAACAACTGTGGTTGTCTGGTTTTTTTTTTTTTTTTTTTTTTTTTTTTTTTTTTTATTTGAGAGGCAGAGAAAGAAAGAAAGAGAGTGTGAATGAGAGTGCGCTTCCATTTACTGGACTCAGTCAAAGTGCCTCCCCATGGGTAGCAGGAGCCCACCCACTGGAACCATCACCTTCTGCCTCCCAGGGTTCACATTAGCAGGAAGCTGGAATTAGGAGCCAGAGTGGAGACTTGACCCCAGGTGCGGGAACTCTAACCAGCAGCTTAACCACTAGGCCAAATGGTTGCCCTGGATGTTTCCATTTTTAAAAGTTTCCATCCCTTAGTTTGGTGATTAGTGGGGTCCTGGCATAGTTATTTAAAGCACCCCCAATTTTCTTCTGATTTAATGATCACCCCATCAATACCAGCGATGGAGTGGGGGAAGAATGAGCCGTGCAGTCTAGATGCTGACTCCTGAGTGGAGGTGTGTTTTATGGGGGCTGGAGGCAGGGCTCCCGACAGCAGCCTGCAGGGAGAAGGGGCAGCAGCTGTACTCGGAGGACAGAAATACCCCAGTTGCCAATCAACGCTGACCCGTGGGCTGTGTTATGGGGTCTAATCAGTCATACGTTACTTGAGAGTGATTCTGGTGGCACGGGCTCTATCTGCAGGTGGAAATGACACTATAGAGCTGAGAGAGGGTTCCAAAGACACAGCCGCCCCAGGAGCTCTATTCCACCAGTCCTGTTGTGCAGCCGAGCTTCCTACAATGAGAGTTATAATTAAAATGTTAACAAATCATTGAAATTCTAACCTGAGCATGCGGCACAACAGTTCAAGGGAAGCAACACTGCTAAGGAGTTGGAAGGCTCCTCATGCAGGGGCGACCCAGCTGGCTGGCCTTGGGCAAGGGACTTCTTGGAGATGCAGTCACTTCAGTAGTAAAGAGAACACAAAGCCCATCCTGGGGGCTGGCGCTGTGCTGCCAGTCTCACAGGGACAGTGATGTGGATAAAACTACTGCTATGGTAAGAGCGCTCTGCAAATACAAAAGCACTCCACAAATATCAGAGAAGAATCAGTAAACTGCTGGGGCCGGCACTGGGGTGCAGTGGGTTATGTAGCCACCTTGTGATATTGGCAGCCCCAGAGTTCGAGTCCTGGCTGCTCCACTTCTGATCCAGCTCCCTGCTAATGCACCTGGGAACAGTGTAAGATGTACAAGTTTCGGGCTGCTGCCACCCTATAGGAGAGTTGGATGGAGTTCCAGCCTCCTGACTTCGGCCTGGCCCTGCCCTGGCTGTTAGGGGCATTTGAGGGAATGAACCTGAGGATGGACGATCTTTGTCTCTGTCTCTCTCTGTGTATGTATTTCAAATACAATGAACATAATTAAATAAAAATTTTAAAAGACTTTGGAACTCATTTGACCGGACATGCAGCCCAGGGCAAGCCGTTTGTGGAGGTGGGTAGAAGAAAGCTGCCAGTGTGGGCTGCAAAGAGGCTGGGGAAGATGGCAGAACTCTGTTGCTTTGACCAGTTTATGCATAGCTGGCCTTGGTAGGAAACTAAAGGCTAAAATAAATTTTGGATATTTGTGATGACTGTTCCTCCAACCCACTCCTAAGGCCCTGCCCCCTTCTGGTTTTAGAAAATGAATTCCATGTGGGTGAGGATTTTTGTCCCTTTTTCTTTTCACTGCACTTTAATTCCCAGCACTTAGAACATTTCCTGGCACGCAGTACCAGGAAAATAAATATTGCATAAATGCATCCCATTTGTCTGTGTCAACTCCTCTCCATTCATGCCTGTAGTTTCAAGTTGGCTGAGCTTGTCACTGCAGTCCTGGAGCTACTTCAGGGGAGAGTTAGACCAAGTGGAGGATGCAGGGCCTTGATCTGGGTCACAGGATGCCGGCTCCACACCAGCAGCAATTCTTAGTTGGTGACTTGTCAAGTTCTGTCTAGAGATCATAATATCATATGAACATGCATTTTTTCCCAAACACTAGGGTTACTCTACAAGCAACAGATTTTTTAAAAAAGATTTATTTAATCATTTGAAAATGAGAGTTTCAGAGAGAGGGAGAGATGGGGGTGGGGGCAGAGAGAAAGAGAAAGACATTTTCCATCCCTTAGTTCACTCCCCAGATGGCCTCAACTGCCAGGGTTGGGTCAGACTGAAGCCAGGAGCTTCTTCTGGGTCTCCCACGGGGGTGCAGGGGCCCAAGCACCTGGGCCATTCTCTACTGCTTTCTCAGGTGCATCAGCAGGGAGCTGGATCGGAACTGGAGCAGCTGGGACTCGAATTGGCGCCCAGATGGGATGCTGGAACTGCAGATGGTGGCTCAACCTGCTGTGTCACAGCGCCAGCCCCACAATTATTTTTTTAAGTTGTGGTTAATTGGCTGTGTCCAGAAATATTAAGGTGAGAGGAGTACCGACCCTCACTGCAGTTTGTTACTATCCACTGGGTACTGCCATATAGTTTATAGAATGCAGTTTATGGCCAGCACCGCGGCTCACTAGGCTAATCCTCTGCCTGCAGCACTGGCACCCCGGGGTTCTAGTCCCCGTCGGGGCGCCGGATTCTGTCCTGGTTGCTCCTCTTCCAGGCCAGCTCTCTGCTGTGGCCCGGGAGTGCAGTGGAGGATGGCCCAAGTGCTTGGACCCTGCACCCACATGGGAGACCAGGAGGAAGCACCTGGCTCCTGGCTTCGGATTGGCACAGTGTACCAGCCGCAACGCGCCGGCTGTGGGGAGCAACTGAGACTAGACTAAGTTACTGGAATTAAGACTTATTCTATGCATCTGCTCTCCCACAATATGGCGCTGGGGAGGAGCAAACAACTACGCAGCTGCCTCATCAGTTTGATAAGCTGCAGGAGCTGATCCTGCTCCTGATTGGAGGAGAGCAGCGTACTCGGCGTGTGGGTAGCAGAGTTGGGATTGGTGGAAGAGGACTATAAAGGAGGAGAGAAACAACATGCACCAGGAACTTCTAAGGGGAACATCTGAGGGAACACCTGAGCAGCCCCCGAGAGAGCCGGCTGGCGGTGTGCTGCTCCTCCGCAGAAGCGGGGAAAGTGGCAGGGGGTGCCGCCCCTCCACGGAGGTGGAGGGGTCGGCAGCCAACCCGGCAAGGACCAGCAGCTAACCCGGGAAGAGCCGAGCAGACGAAAGAACAGCGCAGGGTCCTGTGTCGTTCCTCTGCGAATGGGGGAGCGACAGCCGGCCTTAGCGGCCACTTGGGGGGTGAACCAATGGAAGGAAGACCTTTGTCTCTGTCTCTCTGTCTCTCACTGTCTAACTCTGCCTGTCAAAAAAAAAAAAAATGCAGTTTAGTGATTAATTTTGTTTACTGATAGCCTCAAGCTTTTTGAATGAGAAGTGGTTCAGATTTTATTTTGTGTACCCTCTCTTCCCTGCTATTACTTAACCTCCTACCAGATGTATAGTATGTAATATTTAAAATTCAGATTGACATTAGTGGATCGTATCAGTTTCATTCAAGAAACGTTTGTTGAACTCCTACTGTGTGCAGATGTTACAAGTAGAATAGATAAAGTTAAAGAAGACAAACATTACCTCTCAGAGTCTGTGAGATACATGATAGCAGTGTCTGGATGAATGTATGTCTGTATGTTAATGTAAATATGTTATATCTTTATGTATAAATGGGAGAAAGATTCAGGATGCTTCTGAAGGCAATTAAAGGAACACCCAGTTTCAATTGTCAGCACATTTGTTATCTCACAAGTAAATATTCTAGAAGTAGGAGTCTCCAAGGTTGCCCAGTGACTGACTCAATGATACTATGGTTCTAGTTCTGCTTCTCCCCAGAGGGTAAGAGGAACTATTGAGAGGGTGAAGACAAGCAAAACTGGAATTTGTCAGCAAGAAAGAAGTGTGTGTGTGTGTGTGTGTGTGTGTGTGGCTTAGGTGTAAGCATGTGAGTGGGGGGCCATGATCAGCTGTCAAGTAATATTGTGGACTGACTTTGCCCCAAAGTGCAACAATTTAGTGATATATCAAACCCTGCAAAGGAATAAAGTAGGGAAACATACTAAGCTTATTAATATGGCATGGTTTGGTGGTTTTAAATTACTGTTTAGTAAAATAGACAAAAGTAAATCACACTCACTAAAAAGATGTTAGCGGAGGTGGGCATTTGACACAGTGGTTCAGACACCCCTGGGACACCACACCCCATATCTGAGTGCCTGCGTTTAAGTTCCTACTCTGCTTCCAATGCCAGCTTCTTGCTAATGCAAACCCTGCGAGGCTGCAAGTGCTGGCTCAAATACTCTAGTCCCTGACACCCACGTAGGAAACCCAGATAGAGTTCCTGGCTCTCGCATTCGGTTTAGCTCAGGGGAATTAACAAACAGATATAGGATCCCTGTCTGTCTGTCTCCATTTCTCTCTTTCTGCCTTTCAAATAAACAACAAATTTTAGTTGAAAAAAGAAATGTAAGCAGAAAAGGCAGACTACTATTAGGTCTAAGTTGTATCTCCACATTTCTGGGCACTTAAAGCACGCACAGGTGCATGCTTGCGTATATACATTCATCAAGATTGCACACATAGCTTCACCATCGACTTTGCTTGTGATCTTAACCCAGATCTCCTAGACAGGAGAACCAGGGGTGAGGATTACTGTGTGGTTACTTTAGGTGGGATATGCTAGCAAGGATGGTGAGGGGCAGACAAAAAATGGAAGTGAGGCAACAAAGATGCAAAACAGTGACCTCTGTGATCACTGTTGCACAATGGGCCTGGCCGACGCCTGGCAGATGTTGGGCGGGTGTGTCTACCAGGCATGCAGGATTCCTCTGGAAAAGCTGCAAGTAGAAACCAAATAGTCTACCCCAGGTGGAAGGAGGAGCGTTTTTCTCCTTGGACCTCTCCTGCCTCTCATTCCCCATTGGCCAAGTTCTACCGCATGGGGAGGTAACTTTGCGTATTTCCAGCCCGTGGCAGCCATTCAGGAAGCCAGCTGCCCTGCTTCATAGTGTGCATTTCATCCACACCTAGAAATGGAGTTGCGGCTTGAGGATGATAGGGCTCAGTGTGTGGGGCATAAGAGACGTGCAGGCCCAGGCTTCCAACCAGGCCTGCAGCCGGCTCAGGGAGCTCAGCCAAGCCTGCAGTTGTGCTAGGGGTGAAAGAGGGGTTATGGAGGTTATCTTCAGAAAAAAGAAGCAGTAGAGGAAATCTTAGAGGTTGCACAAAGATAGAATCCATTACAATGGAAACTTTGTAACAATGGAGTATTAGTATATACATTGTATTTTTAAAAAAAGTGTGCCACATATATATTTTAAAATTTTTACCTTATTTCTGTGAAAGAGAGGGGGTTGGAGAGAGACAGAGGCAGACAGAGACAGAGAGACTTATTTCATATACTGGCTCACTCCCTAAATGCTCCCAACAGTCAGGGATAGGCTGAAGGAGACCAGAGCTCAATCCAGGTCTCCCATGTGGGTAGCAGGGGCCCAGGTATTTCAGCCATCACTGACTGCCTCCCAGGGTGTGTGTTATTAGCAGGAAGCTGGAATCCAGACGATCCAGTATGGCAGTATGGGACTTGGGCATTCCAAGTGGTGTCTTAACTATTGCACCACATGCCTGCTCCCATCTATTTGCCTTTTTGTTAAAAAAAAAAATTCATAGTCATTTTCCATGTCAGTATTTTGAGATCAAACTTATACTTTTAAACAAATGCCTAAGATTACTGAGAATGATATACCATAGTTTATCTTGCTGTTTCTATTTTGATGGACATTCAAGCTGTCTCCCAAATTTCACACCATGCATAAGCCTCTGGGGAGGACACATTTAAAGAGCTAAAGATAATTTGAAAAGAAAGGTCTTATTTAGAACCAGTCACCACACCTGTCTGCAGCTTTGCTGATTTGATCCTTGTGACTGCATTAATCATGCCCCATTGCATTTCCCTGGACAGTGACACACACACACACACACACACAACCTGCCCCAGGCTCTGGCATTTCTGAGTTTCTGCTGGCATTCAAAAGGAAGTCTGTGACCTGGATAAGGTATGCTACTTTCTCCTGGAGGGCTCCCAACCCTGAGAGATTATTTTTCAGTTTTGCATATGCCCAAAGCCTATCTATTTGAGTTATTTTGTCAGTGAATACGTGTCTGGAATAAATTAAGAACAGAAATTCTATGAATTGTGACTGCTCAGTGTGAGATTCCTGAGTTCTGCAATCTGAGCAGATGAAATTAGGCCACGGCTAAGGGTGAGGGCTTGGGGAAGACAGGTGACACCTTGCGTTCTGTGACCAGGCTTTGAAGTGTTCATTGATGAGAAACACACCACTGCATGTGAAGTTTTACATGTCTTCAGCATCAAAAAGCACTGCGGGTTTCAGGCGTGTTTGGGGGGAAAAGCCTTTTATCTGTGTTTTTATCTGGCTAATGCTTTGACACTTTGAGAGTTTTGAACTTCATGATACTTATGGGAGCGACAGAAACTCCATCTGCTTTTCCTCTTGCTGGGCAGCTCTTGCCTTCTGTCTCCAATACAAGCTGGGCCCCTGAAGATCACGCTGGTGCCTCTCCCCCGTATACTCCAATGTTAACAGTGACATTTCTGAAATCTTCATGTTTTCTTCATTTTAATAAACCCTCTCATTTTAAAAGCCAACGAAGTCCTTCAGACAGTAAAGGTATTATGGGAAACAAAATATTCTTCATCCTGATATCCTTTTGATTTCTTTTTCACAGAAGCTTAGTAACACAGGTAGATTCATTATACAACAAAAAGCAAATTCTGCATGAAAGTATTAAAGAAATTCATCAGGCTAAATAGAAGAAGACAAAACTATCACTGTAATCTAGCCCTTAAAGGCTACTATGTTGAGTCAATCAAAGAATACATCCAGAATCTTAAAAAAAAAAAAATCCCAAAAAACTAATGTTACTGAGTTTAGAAACAAAACAATGTTTTATTTTACAGCATTTTGTCTAATTTTTTAAAAATATTTATTTATTTATTTAATTGAAAGAGTTATACAGAGAGAGAAGGAGAGGCAGAGTCTTTACTCCCCAATTGGCTGCAATGGTCAGAGCTGTGCTTATCTGAAACCAGGACCAGGAGCTTCTTCTGGGTCTCCCACATGGATGCAGGGGCCCAAGGACTTAGGCCATCCAAGGACTTAGGCCATAGCAGAAAACTGGATGGGAAGTGGAACAGCTGGAACTTGAACTGGCGCCCATATGGGATGCTGACACTGCAGATGGCGGCTTTACCCATTACACCACAGCACTGCCATGTCTAATATTTTTAAAAGATGTATTTTTTATTTATTTGAAAGGCAGAGTTACAGAGAGAGAGAGACAGAGAGATTGATTTATTTCCCAAATGGCTGCAATGGCTGGAGCTGGGCTAGGCTGATGCCAGGAGCCTGGAGCTTCTTCTGGGTCTCCCACCTGGGTGCAGGAGTCCAAGGACTTGGGCCATCTTCTGCTGCTTTCCCAGGCCATAGCAGAGAGCTGGATTGGAAGTGGAGAAGCCGGGACTTGAACCGGTGTTCACATGGGATGCTGGCATAACAGGCAGAGACTTAACCTACTACACCACAATGCCTGCGCCTGTTTAATATTTTTAATGCAAACATGTTGTACTACTTTATTGATGATTTATTTCATTAAAACTGGAGAATTAGTCCATGATTCCAGGTGAATAAATGCAGCATCATTTTGTGGTTTTCAGTGGTGAAACAGTTTCATAAATTATAAACTGTAGTTCCGAGACTCATTGACTACGTAAAGTCAGGAAAGGCCTAGAACTTCCCTGCTTGGGAATCTATGCTTGAGGCTGTTCATATTTTTAAAACGCTGCTCTTTTCTTATTAAATTGACCAAAAGCCATCTATCACACCTGGGATCAGCATGAATTCATACTATACTGACTAGAAAGTACAACATTGCAGTTTGCTTGTGGGTCTTACCTAGGATAGGTGTAGTTTCTATGCTATACGTGTTTTGAAAGGTTGAAAATAGTTCAGTTGAGCTCCATAATCGCCTTTGAGAACCCTCAAGGATCCTGACCCCTCCCAAGTATGTTCCACCCCCACAGCGCCCCAGGTTGGGAGCTTCCTCCTTAGGCAGGGGTTGACATGGATTCTCAGAGGGTACAGGTGTTGTGGTCTTGTACCCTGACCACTAGTAGTCTGTTGATACTGTGTCATCATCATCTCCTTTTTAAAAAAAATATTTATTTATTTATAAGTCAGAGTTACACAGAGAGAGAAGGAGAAGCAGGGGGAGAGAGAGAGAGAACGCGCGAGCGAGCGAACTTCCATCTGCTGGTTCATTCCCCAACTGGCTGCAACAGCCAGAGCCGTGCAGATCTGAAGCCAGGAGCCAGGAGCTTCTTCCAAGTCTCCCAAATGGGTGCAGGGGCCCAAGGACTTGAGCCATCCCATCTTCTACTGCTTTCTCAGGCCATAACAGAGAGCTGGATCGGAAGTGGAGCAGCCAGGATTCCAACCAGCGCCCATATGGGATGCAGGCACTGCAGGTGTGGTTTTACCTGCTGCACCACAGAGCCGGTGTCCACACTTGCATCTTCTCAAATGGAAGTCTGTGCCTTCCCAAAAGGAAATTTACTAATTATTATTCAGTTCTGAGTCACTGGCAGAAAATAGTAGAGGAGGCTAAGAGGGAGGCTGGGAATTTATTTCCATGGCTCCTCCCTTGCTGAGTCACCACAGCTGCCTGCAAACTCTGTCTGAAGGTGACAGCTCATTGGGCTGCTCTCTCCATACAGTTGTTCCCTGGTTCCAAAAGCCAGGCCCTTCTTCAGATAATTTTTAAAACTATGCTGTTAAAGATGTACATTTGCAGCCACTGCAGCCATCTTGGGAGAGAACCAGTGGCTGGAAGATCTCTTTCTCTCTCCCTCCATGTGTGTGTTTAACTCAGTCTTTCAAATAAATTAATAAATTTTAAAAAGAAAAAGCCAAATAATTCATCTCAACAGGTGCAGATAAGAAGCACAAAGGGGTCAGTATTGTGGCATAGTGGGTTATGCCACTGCCTGGGATACGGGCGTTGCATATGAGCAATTGCTCAAGTGCTGGCTGCTCTACTTCTAATCCAGCTTCCTGCTAATGTGTCTGGGAAAGCAGCAGAAGATGGCCCAAGTACTTGGGCCCCTGCAACCATGTGGTGATCTGGATGGAGTTCCAGGCTTCTGACTTCAACCTGGCTCAGGCCTGGCTATTGCAGCCACTTGGGGGAATGAACCAGTAGATGGAAGATCTCTCTCTGACACTATATTTCTCTTTCTCTCTCTGTAACTCTGCCTTCAAATAAATGAATAAATCTTAAAAGAATCCAAATGATGTACATTTTTCCAATGTTTTCTTAAGAACAATGCTGCAATGAATAATTTTGTGTATATGTAGATTTTTTCTTGATAAGGACTTAAAGGATTCTTGGGTGCTAACTGAAATAACTTTGGAAAGCTAGGCAGTGAGATGTCAGAAAATAGAATGATGAAACTAAGATTATAAAGTACCTACAATGACAAGATCTTTAGTATGATCACTAGGATCATAAGATCATAGCTGTGAGTAATGGAGGTATGGCAAGGAGCAGAACAGGCTATGGAGTGGAGGAATTAAAAAAAAAACTGAGAGACTTTGATGTTGGAAGGATAACTTAAGTTATTTATTAAAATCAACGAGAATTAAGATTTAATGGGGCCGGCACTGTGGCGTAGCAGGTAAGGCCACTGCCTGCTGCGCCTCCATGTGGGTGCTGGTTCAAGTCCTGGCTGTTCTACTTCTGATCCAGCTCTCTGCTATGGCCTAGGAAAGCAGTGGAAGATGGCACAAGTCCTTAGGCCCCTGCACCTGCATGGGAAACCCTGAAGAGGTTCCTGGCTCCTGGCTTTGGATCAGCCCAGCTCTGGCTGTTGCAGTCATCTGGGGAATGAACCAATGGGAGAAAGACCTGTCTCTCTCTCTCTGCCTCTGCCTCTCAAATAAATCAATAAATCTTAAAAAAAAAAAAGATTTAAGAGAGAGATTATCAGACTTAGCTGATACCATTGCAAAACAAATATGGTTCCAGGTGTCAATAGATGACAGCAAAATTAACATTTTTGGGTGTATTAATCTGATAACCTGAGATTTAATGCTGAGAAATTTTAGGGAGGAGAGTGAGAATAGTCTAAAAGTAGCACTGAGGAGCAAAGAGATGGCCTATCCCAACCCTACGTCCAGATATATGGGAGAAAAAACAGCCCCTACTTACGATAGCTGCAGGGGTAGTGACAGCCTCAGGCAGAGCCAGAGTCTAGAGCAAGCAGGTGAATCAACTGTTTGAAAAAGAGGTAAAGGACGCAGGGGATTTGGCTGCTGATGGATAAATTCCAGAAAGCACCAAAGAGGGATTTCATTCATTAAAGATGCACTGGTCACAAGCAGTCCTCTGGCTGCAGTTTGCCAATCATTATTCATTGCAAAAAGTTCATCCTTTACTAGTTTTTTTAGGAAGAGTTAGAAGGAACCATGACACCTGGGTTTTTCCATGTTTGGAATTCCCCATAAGTCTTTATATTTGAAAGACAATTTGGCTCGACCTAAAGGACTGTGTCTACTGTCTCAACTTGAGAGAGTACAGTGCAGAAATTTAAGGCCAGCCCGACATTTCTTCTTTACAAGCAACTTGATTTGCAACCTCTCCAAAGATTATTTTCTTTGTACTCCATAGCTGTAATATGTCTGGAAAATAATACATTCATTCAATAAAAGTATGCACTTTTTAAATTGAGAAGTTATTTTTAAGATTTATGTATGTATTTGGGGGCCAGTGCTATGGTGTAGCGGGTAAAGCCACCGCCTGCAGTGCTGGTATCCCATGTGGGCACCAGTTTGAGAGCAGGCTGCTCCACTTCCCATCCAGCTCTCTGCTATGGCCTGGGAAAACAGTAGAAGATGGCCCAAGTGCTTGGGCTCCTGTACCCATGTGGGAGACCCGGAAGAAGCTCCTGGCTCCTGGCTTCAGATTGGCACAGCTCCGGCCATTGTGGCCAACTGGGGAGTGAACCAGCGGTTGGAGACCTCTCTGCCTCTCCTCTGTGTAACTCTGACTTTCAAGTAAAATAAGTAAATCCTTAAAAAAAGATTTATGTATTTATTTATTTAAAAGGTGAGAGAAGAGAGAGAGAAAGAGAGAGAGAGAGAGAGAGAGAGAGAGAGAGAGAGAGAATCTTCTATCTGGTGGCTCAAATGCCTGCAACAGCCAGGGCTAGGCCAGGCAGAAGCCAGGAGCCTGGAACTCCATCTGGGTCTCCACGTGGGTTCAGGGGTCCAAGCACTTGAGCCATCTTCTGCTGCTTTCCCAGGCACATTAGAAGAGAGCTGGATTAGGCTGGCGCCACGGCTCACTAGGCTAATCCTCCGCCTAGCGGCGCCGGCACACCGGATCTAGTCCCGGTCAGGGCGCCGGATTCTGTCCCGGTTGCCCCTCTTCCAGGCCAGCTCTCTGCTGTGGCCCGGGAGTGCAGTGGAGGATGGCCCAGGTGCTTGGGCCCTGCACCCCATGGGAGACCAGGAAAAGCACCTGGCTCCTGGCTCCTGCCATCAGATCAGCGTGGTGCGCCGGCCGCGGCGGCCATTGGAGAGTGAACCAACTGCAAAGGAAGACCTTTCTCTGTCTCTCTCTCTCTCTCTCACTGTCCACTCTGCCTGTCAAAAAAAAAAAAAAAAAAAAAAAGAGCTGGATCAGAGGTGGAGCAGCTGGGACTTGAACCATCACTCTTATAGGAGGCCGGCAGCATATGCAGCTTAACCCACTGCATCCTGACACAGCCCCAAGAAAAGTTTTAAAAATTTTTTATCTTTAAGTATTTCTTTGTTGCATCATTTTGGATCTTTTCCTTGGCAGGCATATTTATCAGTTTTTAAAAACCTCCTTTTTCTGTACAAACTATTTTGTTTTTAATTCTTTTTGACTATATATTTTCATCTTATTTTGTTGGTTTTCTTATTCATTTTCTCTGTTTCCTAATATCTCTTCCTCAGTCTCACTTATTTCTCATTTGCCTTTAATTTTTTCTGTACCAGTTTTGCTTGTTCTATCCTTCTCTGCTTGCTTCCACCTTGCAAATCATTATTTTCTGCTATTTCACTCTAATGACTCTCTTCCTTGAATTCCTTTCTGCTTTATAGTTTTCTTTTTACAGAGATGATTGCCTCAGTTTTTTTCCTTTACAAATTCAGGGAAAGATATTTTCCTTTTTTTTCTTTTCAACTTTTATTTAATAAATATAAATTTCCAAAGTACAACTTTTGGATTATAGCAGTTTTTCCACCCATAAGCTCCCTCCCACCCGCAACCATCCCATCTCCCACTCCTTCTTCCATCCCATTCTTCATCATGATTCATTTTCAATTATCTTTATATACAGAAGATCAACTTAGTATATACTAAGTAAAGATTTCAACAGACTGCACCCACAAAGACACCCAAAGTATAGAGTACTGTTTGAGTAGTAGTTTTACCATTAATTCTCATAGTACTACACATTAAGGGCAGAGGTCCTACATGAGGAGCAGGTGCACAGTGACTCCCGCTGTTGATTTAACAATTGACACTCTTATTTATGATGTCAGTAATCACCCGAGGCTCCTGTCATGAGCCAGGTGCTTCCTCCTGGTCTCCCATGTGGGTGCAGGGAACCACTTGGGCCATCCTCCACTGCCTTCCCGGGCCACGCAGAGAGCTGGATTGGAAGAGGAGCAACTGGGACAGAATCTAGCGCCCTGACCGGGACTAGAACTCAGGATACTGGCGCCGCAGGCTGAGGATTAGCCTAGTGAGCCACGGCACTGGCCAAGGAGCCTTTTTCACTGTGTATTGGCTCACTTCACTGCTGCCACATGAACAGAGTGCTTCCCGCAAACATGGCTGATTTGTGGGAGTCTGTGCAGTCTCACTTGCACTTTCTTTCTGAATCAAACTGAGCACAGGGGACTTTTGTTGCTACAGTTCCAAGATTCTCTTTTTCACAAAAAGCATAAGTTTCTGAAACTCATGCTGTGTTCCTTTCCCTCAGAAGTTACATTTTTCTAGCTCTACCTACAAGAGCCTTCTTGCCGCTGAGATTTGTCTCTGTTTTCCCCTCTACTTTTGCCCAGTTTCTGCTCCATCTCAGCTGCTTTTTGTGACCTCTCACCCATGTTTTTGAATCTTAGCAGTACATGTTTCTGCTTACAGCAGAAAGACATGGGTTTGTGGATTTGGGGGAGTGTGGGTTATATGCATACACATATATTTAAGATTTATTTCTTTTTTTGCAAGGAAGAATGACAGAGAGAGAGAGGCAGAGAGAGAGATAGAGAGAGAGAGAGAGAGCTTCCATCAGCTGGTTTACTCCATAAATGGCTAACCATTACATTAGGGCTGGTTTAGCCCAAAGCCAGCAGCTGGGAACTCCATCTGTGTCTCCCATGTGGGTGGCAGGGGCCCAAATACTTGGGCCATCTTCTGTTGCTTTCCCAGGCACATTAGCAGGGAGCTAGATTGGAAGTGGAGCAGGTGGTAGGTTAACTTTTAACTTGATGCTTTTGTAATCCTGTTAGCTCCTGAATGATGTCCAAGGATGGAAGGAGGAAATATTGATATACTCATTCATGTTCATATCAGAAGTCCGCTCTAATTTTTTAGAACAGTGATATTCACATTTTAAGGGCACTCAGAAATCTATACACATGTGGCTTGGAATCCTCTCCTAATGATACTCAAAATAACAGATTTTTATATTTAAAGTTTCTTTTAAAATCATTTAATCAGCTCTGTTAATAGGAAATGTACATTCGTGTCAAAAATAGAGATGACTCATCTCTTGGCTAGGACTTTTTTCTAAGAATTATTTATGTATAAGTTAGAAAGGCAGAGAGAGAGAGAGAGAGAGAGGGAGTCTTCCATCTGCTAGTTCACTCCCCAAATGGCCACCAACAGCTAGGGCAGGGCCAGGCTGAAGTCTGGAGTCCTGAACTCCATCAGAATCTCCCACGTGGCCAGGACCCAAGTATTTGGGACTTGGTTAAGTCTTATGGGGAGCCTCATAATTACCGTATGCTGGAAATTCCAAGACCCTAAAAGACTAATTAAGAAGTTTGTCTTGTTTATTTACTTAGTATAAAATATCAGGCTAAACATTATTCAGGTATTTTCCACACTGGTTCAAGTTCTATAGCTCAAGGTCAGATTCTATAATTATCTGAATCATTGAGGCTTGAATCGGCATTTCTGGCATTGAACTGGGGACAGAGGCCTAGTTCTTGCATCCCAAAGTGTTTGCTGGTCTGGCAAGAATCATTTCACACAGGGTGATGTCAGAGTATTTTTGGTCCAGAGAGATACTTATGTAAAACAGAAACTGGTTGATTTATCTTGATTATATTAATGACAACACAGTTATGTCTCAACTACGCAACTTTTGAGCTGTGTGGACCGTACTGAAGCAGAGTGCAGCTGAATTTCTATTGCATACTTTTGTTACTGGTGGTATGGTTGCGATCAGCAGTTTCAGGAAGGAGCCAAACAGACTGAAATTTAGAATAATTTTGTGATTCATGTGCCACTTCTCGAATTCTAATTAAAGTCTATCTTTTTTGATAGCAGAGCTCTCTTTCAGGTCCGTGAAATTAAATTCCTCTTGCAACTGCGTTGTACAGAGAAGCAAGATACTTGGTAATTCAAACACATCTGGAGGTTTGCACACCAAAAGCAGCTGCAGAAACCTAAAGAATGATTCACGCTCATTAAAATGTGTGTCTTTTGAAGTTTGGACTTTATTTTTACCCAAATAGTACAGCAGCTCCTCAAAATCTGTAATGCCGTAAGCTGAGGGCGCTCGCCTGGAGCTCAATTCATATGGATGGCTTCAGCCTGAGATTTTTCACTTCCTGAAACAAAAGCTCTTCCTTTCTCTGTGGTTTCAAGTTCAGTACATTCAGATGTTTCATCACAATAACAAGAAAGGGACCCATCTCTTGGGTCCCTGTATGTTAAATAAGTGGGGCCTCTGAGAGCCTTTAATTCCCCAGAGACCTTCACCTCTAAACACTTCCTTAACAAGTTCCCATAAATGAGCCCTCGAACTGCATTAAAATAAACCCAAACTGCTTTTACAGCTTTGTCTTTTTCCAAACTGGCGATGGTTGAGAGCACAGGCATGAAGAATGTGGACAACCATGATGCGACTTCCGTTCTTAGCCCAGTTTTGTTAAAAAGCTCCAATCACCAACGATCCTGATGAGTGATGCCAGGCGCATCAGACCATGCTTTGTCTTAACACTGAAGAACTGCTCCCCTTCTGTTGCAGGAACGCCACCTCTAGTAAACATGCATGTTTACACCAAGCTTCTCAGCTTCCTTTCTGCAAGAGACAGCTTTCTGTGTTCCTGAGAATCAAGATCGGTCCCATCACCGTAGGTATGGCTGCTTCATAGCATCTGCTTCTGTGCGTTTAGCACATGGGATGTGCACCTTAAATTAAAAATGAACATTTTCACGTTGCGCTGTGTGTGTTTCTCACAGTGGTTTCCAAAATTTATTTTCCATGTTGGAAGTTCTGTATGTACATACAGGAGACAAAAGAGAAGCCAGCTGTGGTTAAAGAGGGCTGACTGTAAAGGGGGCTTCCCCTTGCCTTTGCAAGACAAAATAAGCGAATCAGCCATATTTCCTGTTGATTTCTGTTTGAATTTCTTTATTTTTTGCTTTATGAATTTAAATGCTATGTTACTTGGTATGCTCACGTTAATAAAGTGAAATAGTAATTTAGTATCTCATGCTTATTTGTTATAAAGTGCCTTTTTTTTTTCCATTTCATGCTTTTCCCTCAAGTTTAACTTTGAGATAAAATCTTGATGTTGGCTTTCATTTGTCTGGAAAACTTTCACCTATCCTCCCCCCCTTCCTTTCCAAATCACTTGGTTTTCACTGTATTTTATACAGATGACATGTAGCTGGAATTTGCTTTGATATCGAAGCAGAGAAAATTAATTTAAAGATTTTAATTAATTGCTAAGTGTAATCTTTTTATATTTACTGAAAAGTAACTTATATTTTCAGTTAACCTATTTTTGTGGGGAGGGTGGTTAGGCTTTCAGTTTATATTTGCTCATTTTTCCCTATTGTATTGGGTGACCTGTGTATTCTTTATGTATGTATGTTTTTTGAAATTTGATGTTGAATTTATTTTTTAATTAAATTTAAATTTATTTGAAAGGCAGAGAGACAAAGTGATGGAGCAAGGAAGTAAGTCTTAGAGCATTCTTGCTCCTTGCCTACATTGACTGAGAGCAGACCCGACCCCTGAGGGACCTCCTGGCCCCCTGCGTTCTTTCTCAGACCAGCTCAGCCCTGCCTAAGGGCCTGCTCCTCATGCCCCTCAGCTCCCTTATGCTATATAAACCGAGTCTGTGAAAGCGATCGGGCTGTCTGCCACCCGTTCATCCTGTGTGCGTGTAGGTAGAGGCCGAGCTGGGACTTGAACCAAGGCACTCCTAACTGGGAGGTGGCTATCACAAGAGGCACCTACTTGCCAAATAGCCACTCCTGGAAGCTACATTCTTGTTCCAAGAGTCATCTTAATAACTTTGAAACCATATTTTTAGATATTATTCCACAGTAGTGAACGGTAATTTCCTGTTCCTCATCTCAACATCCCCTAATTATATAATTTTTGTAGTGTTTACCTTATTACTTTTTTTTTTTTTTTTTGACAGGCAGAATTAGACAGTGAGAGAGAGAGAGAGAGAAAGGCCTTCCTTCCATTGGTTCACCCCTCAAATGGCCACCACAGCCGGAGCTGCAGTGATCTGAAGCCAGGAGCCAGGGTCTTCCTCCTGGTCTCCCTTGCGGGTGCAGGGCCCAAGCACTTGGGCCATCCTCCACTGCCCTCCCGGGCCACAGCAGAGAGCTGGACTGGAAGAGGAGCAACTGGGACAGAACCAGTGCCCCAAGAGGGACTAGAACCCGGGGTGCCAGCGCTGCAGGTGGAGGATTAGCCTAGTGAGCTGCGGCGCCGGCTACCTTATTACTTTTAAAACGTAATTTCTGTTTTTAAAAGTGTGTTTACGAGGCCTGTGCTATGGAACAGTGGGTTGAGCCCTGGCCTGCAGTGCTGGCATCCCCATCTGGGCTGCTCCACTTCTGATCCAGCTCCCTATGTGCCTGGAAGACACTCTAAGTCCTTGGGCCCCTGCACCCATGTGGGAGACCCAGAAGAAGCTCCTGGCTCCTGGCTTCGGCCTGGCCCAGCCCTGATCATTGCAGCCCTTTGGGGAGTGAACCAGCAGATGGAAGCTCGCTCTCTCTGTCTCTCTTTCTCTCTAGTAGCTCTACCTTTCAAATAAATAAATCAATCTGGAAAAAAAGAGTATGTTTATTTATTTGAAACAGAATTGATATGGGCTAGGCAGAGAATTAGTGAGGAACAAAGGAGTTGAGAGTTTTCCAGCAGTCTTTGTGCCTTTGCCCCCATGCTGCTTAAAAAAAAAAAAAACCTCCTTCCCTGTTTATGCCAGTTTGCCAATCCACTTTCCCATAGTGCACCTGCGTCTCCTCCATCAGGAAGTAGATGCCATCATGAGCACCTGTATGCTGAACTGCACGTGGAAATGCCAGGTATCTGACCCAGAGGTCACCACGCATACCGAATACTGGACGAACTCCACTCCATTCACATATCCAATTATGGCACTACCCCCTACCCAATAAAGGGGGTAGCTGAACTGGTGTGGGACCGATTCTCATGGGGGTGATTCGCTTTTTTAAAATTTTTATTTATATTTATTTATTTGAAAGTCAGTTACACAGAGAGAGAAGGAGAAGCAGAGAGAGAGAGAGAGAGAGAGAGAGAGAGAGAGAGATGTCTTCAATCCACTGGTTCACTTCCCAATTGGCTGCAACGGCTGGAGCTGAACCAGTCGGAAGTCAGGAGCCAGGAACTTCTTCTGGGTCTTTGGAGACCCAGATGCAGAGGCCCAAGACTTGGGCCATCTTCTACTGCTTTCTTAAGCCATAGCAGAGAGCTGAATGGGGAGTGGAGAAGCCTGGACTCCAACCAGCATCCATATGGGATGCCAGCACTGCAGGCGGTGGCTTTACCTGTTATATCACAGCCCCGGCCCCCGATTCACTTTTGAGTGTGTACAATCTCTTTAATTTCTTTAAATAAACCCTGCTTCCATTCTTGCACTTTATGTCTCTGCTTGGGATTCATCTCTTATGAGATGACAAGAACTTGGAATAAATCCAACTGCTGGGAGACCCCCATCACAACAGAGTGACAAGGAGAAAGAGAGAGAGAGAGAGAGAGCAAGAGAGAGTGCTATCTTCCATATACTGGTTCACTCCTCAAATTTCTGCAGTAGCCAGGGTTGAAGCAGAAACTAAGGACTCCATCACAGTCTCCTATGTGGGTGGCAGGAACACAAGCACTTGGGCCATCATCCATGTGTTCCCAGGTTAGCAGGCTGGGTTGAAAGTGGAGGAGAGGGACTAGAATCAGCATTCCCTTATAGGATTCAGGCCTGTCACAGATGGCTTAGACACAGCATCTCAACGCCTGGCCTGGTCAAACATTTCTTTTGCTTAATAGCAACTATTTTATTTTATTTAAAAAAAATTTTTTTGACAGGCAGAGTGGACAGTGAGAGAAAGAGACAGAGAGAAAGGTCTTCCTTTTGCCGTTGGTTCACCCTCCAATGGCCGCCACGGCCAGCGTGCTGCGGCACCGCACTGATCCGGAGGCAGGAACCAGGTGCTTCTCCTGGTCTCCCATGGGGTGCAGGGCCCAAGCACTTGGGCCATCCTCCACTGCACTCCCGGGCCACAGCAGAGAGCTGGCCTGGAAGAGGGGCAACCGGGACAGAATCCGGTGCCCCGACCAGGACTAGAACCCGGTGTGCCGGCGCCACAAGGCGGAGGATTATCCTATTGAGCCACGGCGCCGGCAATAGCAACTAATTTTTAAGATGAGCTTCTACCTGTAATTAAATCAGCACTGTAGGACCGCTCATGTTGAAGTCTGTCTTTTCCATTTTGCCTCACCAACTGAATGCCTCCAGCATCAACAGCAGAGCTTAATGATCTTTTACCTGTACCTCACCTCCTCCTCTTTTGTTATAAAAGGAATCTATAGCTGGCGCCGCGGCTATAGCCATCTTCTGCTGCTTTCCCAGGCACATTAGGAGGGAGCTGGATTGGAAGTGGAGCAGCCAGCACTCGAACAGGAGCTCACATGGTATACCAGCACTGCAAGTGGCAACTTTACCTGCTACACCACAGTGCTAGCTCCTACGGTTGATTCTGAAGGAGTATAATGTCCCAACAATTGCTTTCTTTAAAAATTTCTGTAGTTGAACTTGATATGCAAAGCTTCCCATTCATAAGTCTTGGTTTAAAAAAAGCACCTTGGATGATTCTGGTGCTGGTGGTTCACAAACTGCACCTTGTATGCAGCCACATATAACATACACAAAGGCAGGAGTGTTGCTAGGATAGGTCTTGGCATATGTAATGGAATAAATAAGACTGGCTGAGACATGTGTCCCCAGAGAGAAGGTACTGAGGCAGGGATATTTTCCTTGGAGAAAGGAGAACCTTCTTTTTTCTATCTCCGAAATATTCTATGATTTGTTCAGTTGTTATCTAGCACACTAATTGACACACAACTGATGAATGACATCAATATGAAAGACATAGTCTCATACTTCCCAAAAGTAATCCAGTACAAGTTACCTGTGTGCTGATGTAGCTCACCAGGTGAATACTCCCTTCCGGTCAATTTAACCATGGGACAGATTGTTAATCGAATGTGTTAGATTCATTACAAAGTGGTATTTTCAGCTTCTACCTGTAGCACCCTTTGGTGACAGGCTGCCAGTTCTCCCTCCTGGGCAGTGACTGTTGACCCAGACTAGATTTCTAGCTCCCTTTATAGCCACGTGGCAAAGTTCTCATGAAGCAGTGAGTCCTGCTTTATTCTTCATAGCACACATCGTTACTTAATACTGTATCATGCATTTATTCCCGGACTGACTGGCTCTCCCACTAGAATATAAGAGCCATAAAGACAGGGACATTGTATTGTTTTTCTGACATATTCCCAGCATCTAAAAAATATCTGGCATGCAAGGGACACATGAAATAAAGGAACATATGTATTACTGCAAAGGTTAGGTAATATAGGATATTTGTATAATGTGAATAGTAGGTCTTGGTTTTGGTTACCCTCTGAACTCAAATGACCAACCTTCTCTGTGTACACTTTGCATTCATATTTTCTTTCTTTCTTTCTTTCTTTCTTTCTTTCTTTCTTTCTTTCTTTTTTTAATTTTTTTGACAGGCAGAGTTAGACAGTGAGAGAGAGAGAGAGAGAGAGAGAAAGGTCTTCCTTCTGTTGGTTCACCCCCCAAATGGCTGCTACGGCCAGCGCTACGCTGATCCGAAGTCAGGAGCCAGGTGCTTCTCCTGGTCTCCCTTGTGGGTACAGGGCCCAAGCACTTGGGCCATCCTCCACTGCCTTCCCGGGCCACAGCAGAGAGCTGGACTGGAAGAGGAGCAACCGGGACAGAATCTGGTGCCCTAACCGGAACTAGAACCTGGAGTGCCGGTGCCGCAGGTGGAAGATTAGCCTAGTGAGCCGTGGCACCTGCCGCATTCATATTTTCAAAGAGAAGGAAACTGACTGGGTTGATTTCTCTTGACAGAAGGCAGGATTCCCATTGTGGACAGCTGACTTTTCTCATAACCAATGTAACCACACAGGGTTGCTTTGGGCTCAGGTATCTTTCCAGGTCTGATTATTAGTGAAGTCAGCATGGTTGGTTTCACTTAATGGCATGACCCATAGCAAAACTGTGCAGAAAGATCATCTATCCTCACAGCAATGTGGTGAACACTGCTGACACTACCATGCTTTCAAAATGAGTATTGCTCTTTCATAATAAGTGCATCAGGGCTGGCGCTGTGTATAGCTGGCGCCGCCTGCAGTGCCTGCATCCCATATGGGCACCCGTTCAAGTCCTGGCTGCTCCAATTCTGATCCAGCTCTCTGCTATGGCCTGGGAAAGCAGCAGAAGATGGCCCAAGTCCTTGGGCCCTTGCATCCACGTGGGAGACCTGGAAGAAGCTCCTGGCTCCTGGCTGTGGATCGGCACAGCTCCGGCCATTGCAGCCAATTGGGGAGTGAACCATCGGATGGAGGACATCTCTCTCTCTCTCTCTCTCTCTCTCTCTCTCTCTCTGCCTCTCCTTCTCTCTCTGTGTAACTCTGATTTTCAAATAAATAAATAAATCTTTAAAAAAGTGCATCATGAGAATTTGTATTTATATTGTATGTATTTCAAATACATTTGGCAACATTTTTCAGACATTTGTTTTGATGTATCAGAAAGATGAAATATATGGATTTGTATCCCAATGTCTTGGGTTCAAGACTCAGCTTTAGGGTGTATTAGCTCTGTGACTTTGGATAGACTACTTCATCTTGCTGGGATTCAGTTCCACCTGTGTGGAAATAGGTGGTGAGGGCAGCTGACTTAAAGGTTTCCTCCAGCCCCTGTATTTTATGACTCTGTAATTACTTTCAGAGCTTTCATGGCATTGTTGTGAACATTCCCATCATAGCAAACATTCTCCCTTTGAATGTAGACTTGACATTTTGGAACAGATAAAATTTATCAGATGCAAGTCTGGTTATGACTATGTATGGCAAAGGTAGACTACACTGTCTTAAATGCTTGAAATTATCATTGACTTCTTCCTCACTTGTATTTTTGTACACTCAGTTGCATGTGGCAGAAAACTCAACACAAATGGCCTTAAGAAAGAGAAAAGTTCTGGTTCATATAACTGGAAAGTCCAGAGTCTTTACGTTAGTCACAGCTGCATCCATCCAGCCAGATGATGTCAGCAGGGCTCACCCTTGACTGTTTTGCCTCTCAGATCTGCCTTTTGCATGCTCCTTCCATTCTTTATCATGTCCTTCACTGGGTGACCAGATTGCTGCCAGTAGCTTCAGGCTTACAGTCTACCTTTTAGCCATCCTCATAGAGACTCATTTTTCACAATCCCAAAAGTCCCCGAATTTATTCCTATTTGGCCACACTAGAGTCATTTGCCTTTCACTGAACCAATCACAGAGACTAGGAGGATTCTAATTGGTCAAGCCCGGGTTACATGCTCTCCTGTGGGCCATCCAGTTGCACTTGTATCATATGGACTATATGTAATGGAAAGATGATTCCCCATGTGAAATTGTTATGCTGATCTCCAAAAAGCAAAATGGATGCTGGGAGAGGTAAGGGGACATGCAGCCACTTGTTGCATGAGACAGGTTCATCCTTTGCAGTTTGATAGTGAGACAGGCACTTACTATCTCGTAGAAGCTTTCTATCTAATTCTGGGCATTGCTACATTAGTCTTCATAAAGTACTGTTTTGATGATTTCACTCTCCAGCTCAAAATCTTTCAGTAACTGTCCCAATGGTCAGATTCCACATTCTTCACTCTGCACTTATGATCTTTCCACAGTCGGGCTCCTACATACTCTTCCAGGCTTACGCATCCACCTGCACTTGTTCCATGTGCCAACTGGTCTGCATTATCTGCCATAACAGAACATACGTCATGTTCTCTAACATGGCTTTTGGTCTGTATGTGTTTTACCTCATCACCACTTCTCTCACATGAAATCTTGTCTCTTATGGTGAGCAAGGGACTGCAAGTTATCTCCAATATTTGTTCTCTTCTTCTTAGTTCAGAACCACTGATTGTTGGCTGGGCACATGGATACTAACAGAAACTACACTTGACCAATACAGTGTAGCTGTAGTGATGCACATATCTCCTGCAGATGTTCTTAAATGGAATGATGTGCTCCTTTCTGTCCCTACTTCTTTTTGCTGGCTGGAAAAAGGGACGTGATGGCTGTAAGTTGAGCAACCATCATGGATCAAAAGCAGAAGCTCCGGGTTCAAGATGATGAAACCTTAGGATAGAATAAGCACCTTTAATGATCAGAGAGTGCGACCTTACCAAACCTAGACAACCTATACTTACAGGTGAGGAATGAACTCATTTTAAACTACTTTTACTTTGAACTTTTAACTGCTATATAAATCATCCTCTTCATGAGAGTATATTGTTTAGGGCAGTTTTCTGGTGGCCTATGACAGGATCCAGTTACACTTATATTAAGCCAAAAGGGGGAATTATTTATTTTAGGGAAACAAAGATTTCTCGCAGAAGCTACAGGAAGGGGTGAAGGGAGCCTGAAGAATAGACTAGAACTGGGGAAACCAGGAAGTGCTTTCATGTCTCATTTCTCTTTGTCTTTCCTCTTACTACAGATTATTTATGCACTGGGCATAGAGAAACAATAAGTAAATATTTGTTTAATGGATGGCAGTTTGTGTGTGTTTTGGAGTCAATTTCCAAAACATTTTTTTTCCCAAAACATATTTTTTTAAAGATTTATTTACTTGAAAGAGTTATACAGAAAGAGAAGAGAGGCAGAGAGAGAGAGAGAGAGGTCTTCCATCCACTGGTTCACTCCCCAACTGGCTGCAATGGTCGGAGCTGTGTGGATCGAAAGCCAGGAGCCAGGAGCTTCTTCTGGGTCTCCCATGTGGGTGCAGAGGCCCAAGGACTTGGGCCATCTTCTACTGTTTTCCCAGGCCATAGCAGAGAGCTGGATCAGAATCGGAGCAGCCAGGACTTGAACGGGCACCCATTTGGGATGCTGGCACTGCAGGCAGCGGGTTTTACCCACTATGCCACAGTGCCGGCTCCCCAAAACATTTTCTTACTGATACGTGGTTTGTTAAAGTGATTCCTTTGAAGAGAACTATACTTTTTCGAGTCTAACATCTTTGTTAACCCTCTCATTCTTACACAATTGCTTATTCCAACATCATAGGAGGGGCCTGAAATGCAGTGTTGTCCATTGTAAAGACTCTTACAGCTCTGCTTCTGTCCTGGAGTTGCAAAAGCAAACTTTTCTGGGAATATAAGCACTGGCCCATAAGAAACTCTATTACTGGATGAGGAAATAATATTTTTGATACAATTTCCTTGTAGCCATTGTCTTGTCCTTTTGCATTGTTATTATTTACTGACCAGGTTGCTACTTTTACCAAGTTTTTACCCTTGAGAATTTCTTATGTTCTTGCCAGCTCACTGATGTGTCTGATAAGAAGTCTCATCTATTTTATCCAGCATTTTGAGTTGTTTTTGGTGGGAGAATCAGCCAGGGTCTTTAGACTGCTGTACTGCTGGACAAGAAAATCCAATATGCAATTTAAAGAGTTTGTAAGAGATTAGTCTGTGTTCTAATGGGCCTTAACTTCGAGGCTAAGATCTCCATCTGTAAAGGCGAAGAAAACTACCTTTCTTCCTATGTCAAATTGAGAGAACATGAAGTTGGTTTGAAACCAGAAAGTATTATGCAAAGATACATTTCCTTAACTTTGAAAATACAATACAGGCAAACAAGCAACAAAAGTTATAACTAAGAGTGACAACCCTAGAATGATTTATTCAGTTTAAAATGTCTAAATCTTTTATTCATGCTGTTTTTTGGCCACAGGTATGAATAGGAAACTCTTTGGATATACAGAAAGTGTGTTGTATTTGACATTTGACTTTATTATTATTATTATTTTTTTACTGAAAGGGAAAGAAGGCAAACTTGAACACACTACACAACTTCTCATATATTTGAAGTCTGTGAAGTCTCTGTCCCTTTGAGATGTTAGTGAGAAGTCTAATGCAGGATGCTCACAACAATCTGAGGAAAAGCACAGTGCAGGCTGGGCTGAGATTTTTGAGTGTTTCACCTTCTGTCATGTGTCTTGGTCTCTGAGCTACAAGGACATTGTTAGAATAAACACTTAAGGCGTCTCCCTAAGACCCATGTCTTCCAGCCTTGGTCCCCAAGGCAGCATTGTTGGGAGGGGGTGGAAACTTTAGGACATGGGATCTAGTGGGCTATCTCTGTCATTGGTGATGTGCCCTCGGAAGGTAATTCTCTTAAGAGGATTGTTACAAAAGCCTGAGTTTCTGCTTCCTGGCTCCAGATGTGAACACCTGTTTCAACTCACGGGCCTGCCCTTGTCTTTCATTGCCCTCACCAGAGGCTAAACCAATGGGATCACCAAATCTGGGACTGAACCTCCAAAATTATGAGTGAAATAAACCCTTTCTCCTTTTAAAGTTGGTTACCTCAAGTATTTTTTTGAATAGCGAACAGCTATTCCTGGATGTACTAGCAGGCTAAGTTTTTAAGAGTAGTACCCCTGAGTACATTCCAAAGAACCACGTGGATAGCAGGTGATATACAAATAGACTAACACAGGACTCAGGCAAGTGGCTGTTTCTTATTTCCTGGAAATGCACGATGCCTTAGGTCTTATGTAGGACATAAGATATTATGTACCAAGACAGTGCACTCTGCACATATGCCAGTCACTCACTCTGCATTCACGGAGCCAGTCCTACTGCAGGAAGGCTTTGTACCTGTTATCAGGAAGCTCACAGTGTAATAAGGAAGATAGAGAAATAATTCTCTATTGGCAGTTCTATGTGATAAACGCTAGAAAGAGATAAGGTGTTATGGGAGCACAGGTAGGGGGCACCTAGTCCCTGCTGGGATGGGTGGGACAGGGCTGTGTGACAGGGAACAGGGAAGAGCTCACACAGATGCCTGGGGGACAATGCGGGACAAGGAAGTGGCCAGGTAAGGAAGAGGTGGGGATTAGGACACAAGAAGACACAGCCAAAGACAGGAATGAATGAGTCTGGCAAGACTGGGGAGCCCATAGAGTTTGCTGCATGTGGAGTTTATTCATTCCAATTAGTTATTGTTGACACACTTCTCTCTCTGCATTTGAGTCCTTGGATGGTGTGACTAACAGTTTGTCCCCATGTCTGGCAGTAGGCGCACAGATGGAACACAATGTTAAATCAACGAGTGGCCAACTACATGGAGTAAGGGAGTCCATTAATAAGGAAGGGCTTACCTAGTGGCAGTGCATCTGAGATGAGACAGATAGTAATTCTATTATTTGGGAATTAGAATGCATAGGTCTTATGACATATTGGAGACGGGGTAGACAAGTGTAAAAGTTGACTTTCTACATCTCCAGTTGGATTATAGGTGGATGCTGTCAATAATAATACTAGTTAATATTGTTTAGGCATTCTGTATCAAACAGTACACTGCTTTACATGTATTAGATATTTAAACTTTCAACAACTCAATGAGGTACACACATTATATGCATTTCATGATGGGAAAATTTGTTTTTTAAAGATTTATTTATTTATTTGAAAGGAAGAGTAACACCACTCCCCTTTGGGAGTAGATAAAAGGCCTCCTTTTTTGGTTGCGAACCTTTGTTGCCAGCTGTCTCTGCTTTCTTGTATGTATGCTTGCTCCATGTGGCTGCTGGCCTGCTATCTGCCTGGTGTGGACCCAACTTAGCTTCTAGACCTCTCTCGCTCTCTCCTAATTAAAGCCCTCACTTTCCTGTGCATTCCTCTCACTGAATAAAAACGCTTAAAAACGTAAAAAAAAAAAAAAAAGAAAAGGAAGGAAGAATTACAGAGAGGCAGAGGCACAGAGAGAGAGAGAGAGAGAAGGAGAGAGGGATCTTCCATCTGCTGGTTCACTCACCAAATGGCCCCAATATCCGAAGCTGGGCCGATTTGACTACCAGCCAGGAGCTTCTTCTGCGTCTCCCACGTGGGTGCAGAGGCTCATGGACTTGGGCCATCTTCTACTGCTCTCCCAGGCCATAGCAGGGAGATGGAATGGAAGTAGATCAGCTGGGACTTGAACCATCACCCATATGGGATGCCGGCACTGCAGGCTGCAGCTTTTACCCAGTATCCACAGCGCCAGCCCCAGAAAATTTGGGTTATTAAGGATTAGCTTGCTCAAGGCCAGCCCCACAGTTAGGCCAGAAGTTCTGATTCCAATAGCCACAAACCTACTTTTTACTGCCTCTAGTAGATCTGATCAGTATACCGAATCTTTTACTAGCCATAGCCACATAATGGCGATTGTCTTTTTTTTTTTTTTTTTTTTTTAATCAGACTTTCAGGAGCTCGGTTCTGTCAGTATTTTCACTTCTCCTACCTGGAGAACTTAAAATGTGTATGTGGGGGGTGGAGGGGGCGGAGAGCGAAGTTTGATAACAATAGGTGACACAAAAGAGAGGAGAAGGCAGGTACAGAAAGGACATTCTGGAATGCTCTGGCAATGGCTCGAACGCAGCGGTCTAAGTTCTATCAGTCTTTCCCTCCCAGTCCCCGCCATGCACACGCACACACGCGGTAAGGTTCATGTGGACGCCGTCTCGGGTTGATTCTAGCAGTCCACAGCTCGCCGCCACCGTGCCTCTTCCGACGTCGGGTGAAACCAACGCCGGGGAAGCTACCTGGAGGCCTCGCGCCGGCGGAGGGCAACACGGCATGGCGCCGTCGCGTCCGTTCCCACGGAAACCGCCCGCAGAAGCACCTGGGGCCCCAGCGGTGCGAGCGGTGGCACCTGCCGCGAGCCCCGCCCGGCGCCAGGGGGCGCGGAAACGCGTCGGCTCCTCCCGCCCCACACCGGCCGCGCCCCGCCCCGGAGGCCCCGCCCCCGGAGGCCCCGCCCCGAGCCCCGCCTTCCCTCCGCGGGCGCCGGCCGCTCCCGGCTCCGGGCCCCGCTCCTGGCGCAGGCGCAGTCCCGCGCTCCCTCGGCGGCTCCCCGGCGCAGTGCGCTCGCCGCCGCCGAGTGTAGCGGCTTCGGCCCGCCGTCCTCCTCTGCTTCTGGCCGTTTTGGAGGCGCGCGCTCTCTTGCCTCTCTGCGAGCTGCCCTGAGTGCGGGCACTGGCCGCTGTGGATTCGTCAGGTGAGTGCGGCCGCGAAGAGTGGGAGGCCTGGGGCGTGGAGCACCGCCCCCCTCGCGCCTGCCCGCCTCCCGCGAGCCGGCCGGGAGGGACGTCTGTGGCAGGTGCAGGTGCCATCGAGGCGCGGGCCCGGCGGGCTGCCCGCCTGGGCACTCGGGCTCCCAGACCCGCGGCGGCTGCGAGTGGTGGGGGCCTCGGCGCCCCGGGTCAGCCGGGCGCCCCCGGGCCGCTGGTGGGCGGCGGGCGGCGGCTCCTCCTTGTCCCCCGGGCACGGGCGCGTTACTTATTAACTGCGCGGTCCCGAGCGCCGGAGACGGGCAGCTCGGAGCTTGGTTACCTGTGTGCGAGCGAGCGCGGCCGGGCCCCGGGCCCCGGGGGTCGCGGAGTGGGGTGAACAGACTTCCCGAACAAGTGGGAAGCCCGGGGCAGCTCCGAGGCCGCGCGGGCGCCGTGGACCGGGACCTGGGTCACGCCCGCTTCTCAGGCGCCCTGCGAGGCGTAGAGGTCACCCCCGGAGGTTTCGGCGAAACCTGGTGGGAGAGAGCGAGCCGGGAGCCTCCTACCCCAGGGAGGCACTCGGCTCTGCCCGGCTTTCGCAGGCGCTGGGTGCAGTTGGGACACGCTGCACCGACTGGTCATAATGACACTGCCCTGCCGGCCTTAGCAGCTCTCCTTGGCGCCCCGGGAAAAGCCAGCGAGGTGGCTGTGGAAGGGATGATGCTGGATGCAATCCGCAGCACGTGGAGAGCTGCCAGTTAGGAGAGTTGCAATAATAATACTATCTGCCTGGTAAGATGCTGGAAAATCAGAGAGCCGAGTTGAACAGAGGCAGCTCCTGCGAGGCTGTTTAGTTTCCTGGCAGTGTTACTCGTTCCAAGGCTATCTGTTATACACTGTTTTCCCCCTGACTCTTTCAGTGTGGGGAAAGAGCCCTGGGAGCCAGCCCTGGAATGATTGCATAATTGGAGAGCCCGGTAAGAGGATTACAACGAAACTCCGCTGTTGTGAATCTATTGAAAGACCCGCTTTCTCTCCATTATCCTTATTCTTCTCTGGCTCGTGCAGTTTTAACGAAAATAATGGTGAATGACACATCAAGGAGAAAAGAGGCAGAATAGGTTTGTATACTCGTCACAGTAAATATTTGATACTGTTAAATATTTCACCAGTTTTATGAGGTCTTGTTCTGTTAATGTTATTTATTTACTAGTACTGTGCATTTTGATAGGACTTCTCAGGTTTAGACAGTCACTGTATTCCAAATATGGTTGATGTGATCTGATCCTAAAGCCTTTGTGGAATTTCTGTGAATAAACTTCACAGTTAAATAATTTTACGACAGTGGTGTATTTCTTACTATTAGAAGAAAAGCCTGCGAATGTTTTCTGTTGTAATGGTGTTATATATTAACGCATGCTTTCGTGACCCGCAGTGTCTAAGGTAACTCTTCCTCGTGGGTTTGGCACACAACTGAACACCTGTAACTTTTCACCAGGATGGGTACTTGATGTGCATTTGCTTTTAATTAGTGAGATTTTTGATTAGATCCAGTTGTGCTTTCTGAATTCATGTGGTTATATGCTTCTTTAATCTCTGCTAAAAGGTCTATTTATTTATTTTGAAAGTTTCAGAGACGGAGAGACAGACAAGAAGGATCTTGCATATGCTGATTTCACTCCCTGGATGGCCTCAATGACCAGCACTGGGCCAGGCCCAAACAAGGAGCCAGGAGCTTCATCCAGGCCTCCCACGTGGGTGGCAGGGGCCCATATACTTGGACCATCTTCCCCTGGTTTCTCCAGGCCGTTAGCAGGGAGCTGGGCTGGAAGTGGAGCAGCCGGGACTGGAACCAGCACCCATGTGGGATGCTGGTGTCCTGGGTGGCAGCTTAACCCACTGCACCACAGCGTCACCCCTTGTTCGTTAGTATTCTTTACCTCTGATTTTCCCTCAACTCTCCACTTGTCCTTCCCTGCCCAACCCCTGACACAGGCTCTACAAATAATTGTTAAAATGGAATAGGTCTTAGAAATCTAGGCCACCCCGTCCTTTTTTAATAAGGCAGAAAAAACTTACAGGTGCAGTGGTTTCCATTGATTGTGGTGATTAGCATACATTGTTTGCCCCCTCCCAGGCGGGACTCACTCAACGAATGAGTGAGCTGGCCAAAGGAAGAATGATTTAACTTTCTGCTCCATCACTTACTAAGCCTATGACTTTGAGGGAAGCATTTAACCTCTCTGAACTTGTTTTCTACATTATGGAAATGCTGTCAGACCACAGCAAGTGCGGTTGCCAGCACTCTGCCGGTTTTCGTGTTTCAGCCTAGTAAGAACTTTTTTTTTTTTTTTTAAAGGCAGAGTGGACAGTGAGAGACAGAAAGGTCTTCCTTTTCCGTTGGTTCACCCCCCAATGGCCGCTGCGGCCGGCGCACCACGCTGATCCGATGCCAGGAGCTAGGTGCTTCTCCCGGTCTCCCTTGCAGGTGCAGGGCCCAAGGACCTGGGCCATCCTCCACTGCACTCCCGGGCCACAGCAGAGAGCTGGCCTGGAAGAGGAGCAACCGGGACAGAATCTGGCGCCCCGACTGGGACTAGAACCCAGTGTGCCAGCGCCGCAGGTGGAGGATTAGCCTACTGAGCCGCGGCGCCGGCCAGTAGGAACTTCTTAATGGTGGGAGGAGGATTGCATGAAATGTTCCCCGTGAGATGTGGGCGAGCCTGTTTTAGGTACCTTGACTCATTAGTCTTTCAGGACTTTCCAGGGATGTAGTTAGTTTATTGAATTTTACATATCAGGAAAAAGTGCAGAAATATGAAATAATTGTATGGTTACTTATTTATTTGAAAGGCAAAGAGTTACAGAGAGGGAGAGAGAGAGAGAGAGAGAGTAGTCTTACATCTGCTGGTTCACTCCCCAAATGGCGGCAACAGCCAGAACTGGCTGATCCGAAGCCAGGAGTTTCTTCTGGCCTCCCACACCGTGCAGGGGCCTAAGGACTTGGACCATCTTCTGCTGCTTTTCCAGGCCATAGCAGAGAGCTGGATTGGAAGAGGAGCAGCTGGGACTCGAACTGGCGTCCATATGGGGTGCTGGCACTGCGGCTGGCAGCTTTACCCACTACACAGCGCCGGCATGTATTGTTATTTTCTGTCACTGGTTGTACAGCTGACTGATGGGAAAGCCAGGCTTAAAAACTGTGTGCCTCCCTCAAATGGAACTCTCTTTAACACTCTTGTTCCCTATATTCCCGATCTACTCTTCTGTAAAAGAGTTCTGAGGTTATGGATGAGAAGTTTTGTTATTGTATTCGTGGTTGAAAAATATCTGAGTTGTCTGATGATGGTGATAGCTCTTCTGTTCCTACTACCGTGGAGCCTAGGTAGGGCTTATTGTGTGCCAAGGCCTGGGCTAAGCACTGTACGCTTTTGTGTCTCCCAGCAAGCTAAGGGATGGGCAATAGTTTATCCCCATTTTAGAGCTGAGAAAATTGAGACGTGGAGAGATGATGTAACTTGCCTGAGATCATAGAGCTAATTAAATGGCAGGCCTAGATTAGAAGTCAAGCAGTTTGTCTTTAATCTTTCTTAACTACCATGTTCCCCCTCTCTTCATGTGTACTTTGTAATGTTGGAAAATTGTTTGCTTTTTAACCACTACCTGCTGCCATTTCATGTGTAAGTTGTAATGCTGAAGAACTGTTTTTAATGTGGTTTTTATGAGATACTTAATGTTAGTGTCATATGTGATTCTTACTATGTCACCAGAGATTTTTTTTTTTTTTGAAATCAGACTTCTGCTCTGAAGATATCTGAAATCAAATATCTGCTCTGCAAGATAGTGGGGGTTAAAGGAAAGTTTTCAGAAGGAGTGTGAAAGGTCGGCCATCGAGGCATTCCTGTCTGTCAGAAGCTACTCAAGCTTTAGAAGGCACAAGTATGCATTGTAACGAGTGCCCAGGGAGATTGGGAATAGTTTGGCAGGAAGCGGAGGAAGGGAGGGTGAGTAGTGGTGGAGGTGTTTGTGCTGTGGGCTCACGGGGGAAAGCTTTGAGTATATCCTGAAGGAGTACACTTTTTCAGATTCAGCCTTTGTCCAACATAATTTTCATTAAGGTACAGTTCAACAAAGGGTAGTAAATTGGTAAAATTACACACTTGATGTCCTAAAAATAAAATGGCTGAGTTTTGAGGACTCCCTCTGGTTAGCTCTTCTCTTCCTGTACTACATTCCTTAGCTGTACTAGGTAGTATTCCCTCAGCCCTTTGTTCCTATAATTCTGAGTACATGTCTATTTTGGCATTTATTATTTTTGATATTTGTAGTGTAACTGTTAATTAGAGCACTAGAAATGTTTATTGACAAGGTGATGTCTTTCTCTGATGTGCCAGTACTTGGAAGACAAGGCTTATATATCTTACCTCCTTTCATAGCTTTAAGCGTTGAGCCTGGTACCCAGTAGAAAGTGTTGTGTTTGCTGGTGAATGGGTGGTTGAGGACTTCTAGAATGTATGAAATTGGTTTAGCATTAGAAATTAAAATGCATATTTAGAATGAGAATTGCGGAGGCTAAGAAGAGGGATATTTATGATGTAACATTATTTTGATATCTTTATCTTTCCTGTCTCATTTCTCTTGGCTTACAACTAAGTTCCATAAGCTTCACTTGTGTAGAGTCATGGTTAGAAAACAGTGAAAAACTAGTCAGTTTATTTTAAATGTTAGCACAAAATTGAAGAACTGTAATAAGATACCATTACTTAGAGGAAGATGAAAATCATTAAAATAAGCTCATGAGAGATGTGTTGCTTGTAGTTAACAGCAGGGTTGTAATTATAAGCGTAGTGGAAGCTGGTGAAATTCCACTGATGGATGTGAATATATATGATGTAAGTACAAGGACTGACAGTCTGAAATCAAGAAACTATTCAGTAATGTGAGAGTATTCTAGAAGCATAAAGGAAAATACAGATGGTAGTTTAGAACCAATTAAATGGAGGCCAGTGCTGTGGTGCAGTGTGTTAACACCCTGGCCTGCGGCACTGGCATCCCATGTGGGCGCCGGTTCTAGACCCAGCTTCTCCACTTTTTTTTTTTTTTTTTTGACAGGCAGAGTGGACAGTGAAAGAGAGAGAGACAGAGAGAAAGGTCTTCCTTTTTTGCTGTTGGTTCACCCTCCAATGGCCGCCGCGGCCGGTGCGCTGCGGCCGGCGCACCGCGCTGGTCCGATGGCAGGAGCCAGGAGCCAGGTGCTTTTCATGGTCTCCCATGGGGTGCAGGGCCCAAGCACTTGGGCCATCCTCCACTGCACTCCCGGGCCACAGCAGAGAGCTGGCCTGGAAGGGGGGCAACCGGGACAGAATCCGGCGCCCCAACTGGGACTAGAACCCGGTGTGCCGGCGCCGCTAGGCGGAGGATTAGCCTAGTGAGCCGCGGCGCCGGCCCGAGCTTCTCCACTTCCAATCCAGCTCTCTGCTATGGCCTGGGATAGCAGTGGAGGATGGTCCAAGTCCTTGGGCCCCTGCACCCATGTGGGAAACCCGAGGAAGATCTTATCTCCTGGCTTTGGATCGGCACAGCTCTAGCCATTGAGGCAAATTGGGAAGTGAACCAGCGAATGGAAGACCGACCTCTCTCTCTCTCTGCCTCTCCTCTCTCTGTGTAACTCTGACTTTCAGATAAATAAATCAATCTTTTAAAAAAAACAATTAAATGAATGGATTGCAATTTGATGTGTCCAGGTGCGAGCGATAACATTGAAGGCTTATTTTGGGGTACCCATTCGACAGATCGGGATAAAGTATAAAAGAACATGTTTGAAAAAGGAGTAAGTATGGCCGGCGCCGCGGCTCACTAGGCTAATCCTCCGCCTAGCGGCGCCGGCACACCGGGTTCTAGTCCCGGTCGGGGCACCGGATTCTGTCCCGGTTGCCCCTCTTCCAGGCCAGCCCTCTGCTGTGGCCAGGGAGTGCAGTGGAGGATGGCCCTGGTGCTTGGGCCCTGCACCCCATGGGAGACCAGGAAAAGCACCTGGCTCCTGGCTCCTGCCATCGGATCAGCGCGGTGCGCCGGCCGCAGCGCGCCGGCCGCGGCGGCCATTGGAGGGTGAACCAACGGCAAAGGAAGACCTTTCTCTCTGTCTCTCTCTCTCACTGTCCACTCTGCCTGTCAAAAAAAAAAAAAATAAATAAAAAAATAAAAAAATAAAAAAATAAAAAAAAAGGAGTAAGTATGTATATTAGTTAATGCCCTGTTGGGAGGAGATTTCATATTTGAATTGTACAGGATGATTTCAAAAAGTTTGTGGAAAAATGGAATTGAAAGATAAAATTATAAATTTTATTTCTCAACATAAGCTCCATCAAGTTCAAGACACTTTTATAAAAGATGATACTAGCTGTTCAGCCCATCCCTAAAGAACTGATGGTCCTGGGAACTTAATCATGTGAATGAAGGTTTTTTTATTTTTTAACATAATTAACTGTAGAAAAACGGGTGCCCTTTACTAGTTATTTAAGATGAGGAAACAAAGTGTCAAGGAGCTAAGTCAGGTTTGTAACATGGATCCCTAATGAGTTCCCATCAGAATTCTCATAAAACTGCCCTGTTTGATGAGAAGAATGAGCACAAGGATTGTTGTGGAGGAGAACTCTTTTTTTTTTTTAATTAATTAATTAATTTGAAAGGCCGAGTTACAGACGTAGAAAGAGAGAGAGAGAGAGGGAGGGAGAGAGAGAGGTGTCTTCCATCCACTGGTTCAATCTGCAGATGGCTGCAAAGGCTGAAACTAGGCTGATTTGAAGTAAGGAACCAGGAGCTTCTTCCGGGTCTCCCATGTGGGTGCAGGGGCCCAAGGACTTGGGCCACCTTCTGCTTTCCCAGGCCTTAGTGGAGAGCTGGATCGGAAGTAGAGCAGCCAGGACTCGAACTGGCACCCATATGGGATGTTGGCACTGCAGGCGGTGGCTTTACTCCTATGCCACAGTGCCAGCCCTGAAGGGGAACTCTTTGTTGAAGCTTTCCTTGGTATTTTTCATTTTCTTTCGTTTGTTTGTTCTTTTTTAAAAGATTCATTTATTTTTTTGAAAGGCAGAGTTACAGAGAGAGAGGGAGAGACAGAGAGATCTCTCTTCTGGATCACTTCCCAAATGCCCACAATGGCTGGAGCTGGGCAGATTGGAAACCAGGAGCCAGAAGCTTCCTCCAGGTCCTCTCACATGGGTGCAGGGGTCCAAGTACTTGGAGCATCCTCCACGGCCCTTCCAAGCACATTAGCAGGGAGCTGGATCGGAAGCAGAGCAGCCAGGACATGAACTGGTGCCCATATGAGGTTCTGGTGCTGCAGGCAGTGGTTTTTACCTGTTGTGCCACAGCGCTGGCTGCATCCTAGGCCTTTTTCGGCTGAAGCTGTGGTTGATTTTCTCAGAACATTGTCCTGCTAAGCAGATGCCATTGTTCTTTGGCCCTCCAGAGAGTTAACAAGTAAGATGCCTTTAGCAATCTGAAAAACTGTTGGCATGACCTTTGCTCTTGACCACTTTGCTTTTTTCTTTGGCTGGATCACTTTTCCCTCTTAGCCATTACTTTGTGCATTGTTTTTGGGATTGTATTGTTAAAGCAGTTCTTCGGAGAAATGCTTCAGGATCTTGATCTCACTTACTGAAAATTTCTGTTGAAAGCTCTGCTCTTAACAGCAGCTGATGTGGGCACAACAGTTTTGGGACTTATCAGGCAGAAAGATTGCTTTAGTTTAATTACTTGCTTATAACTGTGACCACTAAACCAGTTGAGGTGTCTCTGATATTGGATATTGTTTCTGCTGTTAGCTGTTCATCTGCTTCATTTAAGGCATGAATGCAGTTCTCTCATAGATTGATGTGGGTGATCTGCTGTGGGCTTCGTCTTCAGTATTGTCTGGTTCTTTCTTGAAAGGAGTTAATGCTGTGTACTGATGATTTCTTTTTTCTTTCTTTTTTTTAAAAAAATATTTTTATTTATTTGAGAGCTGGAGTTACAAACAGTGAGAGGAAGAGACAGAGAGAAAGGTCTTCCATCTGCTGGTTCGCTCTCCAAATGGCCACAGTGGCCAGAGCTGGGCGGATCCAGAGCCAGGAGCTTCCTCTGGATTTCCCACACGAGTGCAGGGGCCCAAGCACTTGGGCCATCTTCTGCCACTTTCCCATGCCACAAGCAGAGAGCTGGATCACAAGAGGAGCAGACGGGACCAGAACTGGCTCCCACATGGGATGCCGGCACTGCGGGTGAAGGACTAACCTACTGCTCCACAGTGCCAGCCCTCTGATGATTTCTGTGGGGGCGTCCCCACATTGCTTTTGTAAAGCATCGTTGATGTCACCATGGTTCCATCCAAGCTTCACTGTAAATTGAGTGTACTTCCATCACTTTTAGCAGAATGTATGTGGCTGGGGGGAGAGGGGGGCTCTTTCCCAACTGATGTCTTAACCTTCTTAGTGCCTCAGACTAGCTCCTACTCAGGTGTGTTACAACAGTGCAATATGAGTTTATCTTGGCACAGCAAATTTTTGAACTCCATGTATAGTTTTCCGTAATACGCATTTACCCTGAACTTTTTTTTTTTTTAATTTTTTTTTTTTTTTTTTTTTTTAATTTTTTTGACAGGCAGAGTGGACAGTGAGAGAGAGAGACAGAGAGAAAGGTCTTCCTTTGCCGTTGGTTCACCCTCCAATGGCCGCCGCGGCCGGTGCGCTGCGGCCAGCGCACCGCGCTGATCCGATGGCAGGAGCCAGGTGCTTCTCCTGGTCTCCCATGGGGTGCAGGGCCCAAGCACTTGGGCCATCCTCCACTGCACTCCCGGGCCACAGCAGAGAGCTGGCCTGGAAGAGGGGCAACCGGGACAAAATCCGGTGCCCCGACCGGGACTAGAACCCGGTGTGCCGGCGCCACAAGGCGGAGGATTAGCATAGTGAGCCGTGGGGCAGGCCACCCTGAACTTTTGAAGACCCCTTGAGTTCCTCAGAAAGACTTATTTCCCTCTTTCGTCTCAGATAAATGAGGACCCCTTCTCATTTATAAGACCAACCTGCAGCGTGCTGTATATCTTTTATTCCGTATTTCTTAGATCTGTATAAGCACCATACAAAGTGCTGTGCTTCACAGTCTACAAAATATTATGTTAATAATTAAGCCATGATATTCTCGAATATAGGCAGGGGAGATAATAGTACCACCACGTAGGCAGTGACAGAATCTGAACTAGAGGAAGGTTTCCTGAAATCAGTCTGATAAAAGGTTTGGGTTTCCTCAGACCTTAAAAACTGCAGTTTCTCTATTTTTATTTATTTATTTATTTATTGACAGGCAGAGTGGACAGTGAGAGAGAGAGACAGAGAGAAAGGTCTTCCTTTGCCGTTGGTTCACCCTCCAATGGCCGCCGCGGCCGGCGCGCTGCGGCCGGCGCACCGCGCTGATCCGATGGCAGGAGCCAGGTACTTCTCCTGGTCTCCCATGGGGTGCAGGGCCCAAGGACGTGGGCCATCCTCCACTGCACTCCCGGGCCACAGCAGAGAGCTGGCCTGGAAGAGGGGCAACCGGGACAGAATCCGGTGCCCCGACCGGGACTAGAACCCGGTGTGCCGGCGCCGCCAGGCGGAGGATTAGCCTAGTGAGCTGCAGCTCCGGCAAAACTGCAGTTTCTTATCTTGGTATTCTCTCAAGGTGCTTATGCTTCTGTCACTATTTTTCAACAAAGGTAGCCTGGAATAACTGTCTCTAGTCTTCACTACTTTGCTATTCATTCTCTTTCTAAAGACTTTTGATATTTATACATTTAGTCAGTGCCTACTTAAGTGCCTATTGAATGTTTAGTATTCACATATTATTGCATATACAAAGATTCCAGTATTAAGAAAAATTTGGAAAACTTCCTGTATTTTTGTTTCGAGAATTTCTAATTAAATGTGGTATGACATTAGTAGCTCATTAAGTTCAGAGCATTTTCTGAAAACCCTCAACAAGAGAATCTGCAGTAACTAAAATCTCTAAATATGTCAGACTATGTATACAATCAAGAACTGTGGAATTAGTGAAAATTAATTTGTAGTTTATTTTTTAATTTTAATTTTTTAAAGATTTATTTATTTGAAAGGCAGAGTTACAGAGAGACAGAGAAAGAGTTGGGGTGGGAGGTTTTTCCATCTTCTGGTTCATTCTCCAGATGGCCACAGTGGCTGGGGCTGTGCCCATCTGAAGCCAGGAGCTTCATCTGGGTCTCCCACCTGGGTGCAGGGGCCCAAGGACTTGGGCCATCTTTCACTGCTTTCCCAGGCCACAGCAGAGAGCTGGATTGGAAGTGAAGCAGCTGGGACTTGAACCGGTGCCCATATGGAATGCCAGCATTGCAGGTGATGGCTACGTCACAGTGCTGGCCCCATTTTGTAGTTTATTTTAACAAAAATGGGAAGATTGTATTGTTTGGCCATTTGACTAATTTTTCCCTTGAGTTGTTAATTAAATTCAAGTTTGTAAAAATAGAAGAATGTTTCTTATTGTAAATATGAGCTTTTTCTTTTTTATAACTAAAATGTTAGTTTGGAAAGCCTGTGGGGAGCAACTCGGACTAGACTAAGTTACTGGAATTAAGACTTATTCTATGCATCTGCTCTCCCACAATATGACGCTGGGAGAGGAGGAAACAGCTTCTACACAGCTGCCTCCAGTTCAACCAATAAACTGTAGGACCTGCTCCTGATTGGAGGAGAGCAGCGTACTCGGCGTGTGGGTAGCAGAGTTGGGATTGGTGGAAGAGGACTATAAAGGCGGAGAGAGACAACATGCACAAGGAACATCTAAGGGGAACATCTATCTGAAGGAACACCTGTGCAGTCCCCGAGAGAGCCAGCCGGCGGTGTGCCGCTCCCCTGCGGAAGTGGGGAAAGTGGCAGGGGGCCCGCCCCTCCACGGAAGTGGAGGGATGGTAGCCAACCCGGGAAGAACCAACAGCAAACCCGGGGAGGGCCGAGCAGACAAAAGAACAGCGCAGGGTCCTGTGTCGTTCCTCCACGAAGAGGGGGAGCGACATAATGGTGCCGTGACTCGGATAAGAAACCTAGGAGGGAAGAAGCAGGAAGAAGTGGAAAATACCGGAGAGAGAGACTAGCAAAGAGCCTAGGGAAAAGCCGGACGGAAAAGGTGCCGGAAGAAGCTATTGAGAGCTAGGCATAGACTCAGATACGGACTGTGGAAAAGAAGTTAGGATTTAAAGTGAAAGCAAGAAGAAACTTAGACTCAGATACAGACTGCAGGTTGAAAGTGAAAGTGAAACCTAGAAGAAACTTAGACTTGGATACGGACTGTGGGGAGAAGCCAGGAGAAGTGAGAGGGGAATATTGTTGGAAGAAAAGTTAGGAAACATACCGGGTAGAGAAAAATATGTTAGGGAGGATAAAGCTGCGGGGGCAGGCCGAGGCGGAGACGTAAGCTATGTTGGGATTCATCGAGTCAACCTGGGGAACAAGGGGCGAAAATCTGGAACCAGAGGCGGAGACGTGGGCCAGGTTGGAATCCGTCAGATTAGCTCGGGGAGCAAAAGACGGGAAGCCAAACCGAAAGGCGCAGACGTAGGCTAGGTTGGATTTCGCCAGGTTAGCCCGGGGAACTTAGACTGAATACCGGTGGCAGAAACGTGAGCTAGGCTGTGTGACTCGCGGAAGCCGCCACGTGCAGAAAGAGCGCGCGGGGTGTGAATAGATAGGGAACATGGGTTAGTGCGAAGGCCGTGGTGTGGGCGCGAAGGGGCGCTGAGACCGCGGAGCGTGCGCAAAGCCGGGAAGCCACGCAGATGAGAGAAGTGCGGGCCGGGAAGCCGCCGCGGGGTGAGGCGCCGAGAAGCAGCCTTGGGGCGGGCGCCGGGAAGCCGCGGGGATAAGAGAAACAGAAGTTTAGAAGTAAAATGAGAGAAATAGGAATGCTGGCAGATAGAAGTAAAATAGGAGAGAGAGGAATGCCTGGAGGTAGAGAAATAGAGAAAAATAAGGCCTCCCCACAACACGGCAATGAGAGAGCTCGGATTCGGTCTGCCTGATTAGTAAGACGATAAGCACCTGTGGGCGGCTGCAGGTCACCGAAGACAGGCACGTTATCAACACCAATAAGTCTCCCCACAAGATGGCAACGAGAGGACCCGGATTCGGTTTGCCTGATTGGTAGGGCTTGTAAGCACCTGTGGGCAACTCTAGCAAGCAGAGCAGAGTGTGTGCCGCGGGGCACCGAAGACAGGCGCATATCAACACCAAAAATAAAAAGAAAGGGGGATCTGTGGGGAGCAACTCGGACTAGACTAAGTTACTGGAATTAAGACTTATTCTATGCATCTGCTCTCCCACAATATGGCGCTGGGAGAGGAGGAAACAGCTTCTACACAGCTGCCTCCAGTTCAACCAATAAACAGCAGGACCTGCTCCTGATTGGAGGAGAGCAGCGTACTCGGTGTGTGGGTAGCAGAGTTGGGATTGGTGGAAGAGGACTATAAAGGCGGAGAGAGACAACATGCACAAGGAACATCTAAGGGGAACATCTATCTGAAGGAACACCTGTGCAGCCCCCGAGAGAGCCAGCCGGCGGTGTGCCGCTCCCCTGCGGAAGTGGGGAAAGTGGCAGGGGGCCCGCCCCTCCACGGAGGTGGAGGGATGGTAGCCAACCCGGGAAGAACCAACAGCAAACCCAGGGAGGGCCGAGCAGACAAAAGAACAGCGCAGGGTCCTGTGTCGTTCCTCCATGAAGAGGGGGAGCGACAAAGCCAACTTCAAAATTATAATCAAAATCAGGTTGGGTGTTTGGTGCAGTGGTTAAGATGCCACTAGGAATGCCCACATTCCATACTGGAGTGCATGCCATCAAATCCCAGCTCCACCCCGATTCTAGCTTCCTGGGAGGCAGCAAGTGATGACTCAAGTAGTTGGGTCCCTGCCACCCACATGGGAGAACTGGAATGAGCTCCTGTCTCCCAGGCAGTGGATGGGCAGTCTCCCTGTCTCTATTCCACTCAGTGAAATAAATGCAATTAAAGAATAGTATTGGTGGCTGACGCTGTGGCGTAGTGGGTTAAGTGGCTGCCTTCAGCACTGGCATCCCATATAGGCACTGGCATCCCATGTAGGCACTCACTTGAGTCCTGGCTGCGCCACTTCCAATCCAGCTCCCATTTATTTATTTATTTATTTATTTTTTGACAGGCAGAGTGGACAGTAAGAGAGAAAGGTCTTCCTTTGCCGTTGGTTCACCCTCCAATGGCTGCCACGGCTGGCGCACCGCGCTGATCCGATGGCAGGAGCCAGGTACTTCTGGTCTGCCATGGGGTGCAGGGCCCAAGGACTTGGGCCATCCTCCACTGCACTCCCTAGCCACAGCAGAGAGCTGGCCAATCCAGCTCCCTTTTAATGCACCTGGGAAAGCAGCGGAGGATAGACCAAGTGCTTGGGTCACTGCACCCATGTGGGAACCCGGATGGAGCTCCTGGCTCCTTGCTATAGTCTGGCCCAGACCTGGCCACACGGCCATTTGGAGAGTGAACTAGTGGATAGATGATTCTCTCCCTCTTCCTCTGCCTCTCCCTCTCTCTGACTCCACCCTTCAAATAAATAAATAAAATCTTTTTTTTTTTAAAGTATTGGAAGTTAATGGAAAAATTATTTTATGCATGCATTTTTCTCCTTTGTATATATAGTATCTGAGTAAATCCTAACTTTTTTTTTTGAGAGTATTCTAATTTGGAGAATTTCAGATAAAATAAGCAGATAAAATAGTATGAACCTCAGAGTTCCCATTATTTTGCACAGTGAGGATCAACAATGATCAGTCCTGCCCCATTGACTTCTCCCCCTTTTGTATTATTTTGAAGAAAACTAAGTGATTGTATGATTTCTTTTCATCTTTATTTTTTTTTTTAAAGATTTATTTATTTATTTGAAAGAGAGGAAGAGAGATCTTTCATCTACTGGTTCTGGCATTGGGCCAGGCCAAAGCTAGGAGCCAGTAGCTGCATCCTGGTCTCTCACATAGGTGCAGGGGCATAGGTACTTAGGCCATCTTCTGCTGCCTTCCCAGGCACTTCCCAGGGAGGGAGGGAGGGAGGGAGGGAGAGGTCTTCCATCCACTGGTTCACTCCTCAACTGGCTGCAAAGGCCAGAGCTGCATCAGTTGGAAGCCAGGAGCTTCTTCTGGGTCTCCCACGTGGTTCAAGGGCCCAAGGATTTGGGCCATCTTCTGCTAGGAAAATGGATTTTATGTCTCCTTTGAACTACTGATTTATCAAGTTCATAGATTTTGTTTAAATTATGTATAAATGTTTTATTCATATCTTTCATTTTTAATTGAAAATATTTTAGCTGTAATTCACCTTAGTTTCTTAAGTTGTTGTAGGGATGTTGTTTGTCTTATGATTTTTTTTTAATTTGAAAATTCATTTTAATTGGAAAAATTTTATAAGAAGTTGGTAGGATTTTTCTAGTGATTCATTAAATGAGTTAATAACCGTGAAATTCTTAGCATTACTGCCTGACAGTTTTGCTGTGATACTACTGACTTCCAGGAAGAACAGTTAACAAGAAGTACATATTAGCTTCAGAAACAAATAGTTTTGATCATTTTTTTCTTATGAATGGAAATCAACTTTTTTACTTGGAGCGAAGTCATAAGGCAAGCTAAGTTGTATAGATAATTCGCTTTAAAATTTAAGGAAATCATATTTTTTTACTTCCTGGCAATGATCCTTGACAAGGTTAGTTTCTAAGTTGGGATAATCTCCATTTGAAATTAGTTCTTTCATTGCTTAACAGCAAATATTGCTGCTTAAAAATAGTTTATTTTACTCATGTAAGTACTTTAAATATGAAATAATTCTTAAGGCTTCCATATATTTTAAAGGCAAAAGATTTTCACACCAGTGAGGTTGGCAGCTCATTACCAGCCAAATTATATTTTATAGAAATTTCACAGAAAGGAAAAAGAGACCAAATTTATTCTTTTTTTTTTTTTTCAATTTTTTTTTTTTATTGATAGGCAGAGTGGACAGTGAGAGAGAGAGAGAGAGAAAGGTCTTCCTTTTGCCATTGGTTCACCCTCCAATGGCCGCCACGGCCGGCGCACTGCGCTGATCCGATGGCAGGAGCCAGATGCTTCTCCTGGTCTCCCATGGGGTGCAGGGCCCAAGTACTTGGGCCATCCTCCACTGCACTCCCTGGCCACAGCAGAGAGCTGGCCTGGAAGAGGGGCAACCGGGACAGAATCCGGCGCCCCGACCGGGACTAGAACCCGGTGTGCTGGCGCCGCAAGGCGGAGGATTAGCCTAGTGAGCTGCGGCGCCGGCCCAAATTTATTCTTAAAATAGTCCCTTTTTCAGGAGTTGAATTTTAAACCATGTTTGTATGTATCTTTATGAGAAGATGTTATCAGTGGGTCTCAGGTACTGCACTCCAGTCTGTTAACTGTGAAGTTCCTCAAACAGCCTTTATCTAATTGTTTCAATGGGTGGTGATATTTATTGCCTACACCCATTGTTTCATTAGGATTAGAAAGTTATATTTGTTAAGTGGAGAAGTGGAATTTTTTGGAAAATATCTTCTCATGAACTGTTTAGTTCCCTGATGTGAAGGAAGGTTGTAGTAAATACTTGATTCTGTTGTTCGCCAGACTTGAAAATAATGAATCGACTCCATAGCACTGATCAATGGAAACACATGAAGTTTTTGTTTTATTTTTAATATTGTCATGAACTTGAGTTTCAGTTCTTTGCAAATACTGTCCTTTTTGATGTTCGTGTTGTCTGATCTTTGGTTTGTGGGAATCCTTTTGCTGTTCCTTAGTAGTTTTTGATAGCTCTCTTGCTGCCTGGTATTTTTAAGGTGTTCCAGGGCTTTGTTGTGTGTTTGTGCCCCTGGCTGGAGCAGCCATTCTCCAGGTACCCTCATTGTTTCTGCAGGAAATGGTAACTCTGAGCACCTCAGTTGGTCAGTTTTGCTCTGCCATTTCATTGAATGATTTTGGTATTTCTGATTCAAATTTCAGACTCCAGGATGTTACCTATTGAATTTTTTTTTCTAAAGATTATTTATTTAGAAAGACAAAGTCACAGAGAGAAAAAAGAAGGAGAGACAGAGATCCTTCGTCTGCTGGCCCACTCCCCAAATGGCCACAATGGCTGGGCCAGTCTGAAGCCAGAGTGGGTACAGGGGCCCTTGGGCCACCCTCTGCCACTCTCCCAGGCACGCCAGCTTGGAGTTGCAGTGGAAACGGAACCGCTGGGACACCAACTGACGCCCACACCAGGTGCCTGCAGTGGCCCTACCTGCTATGCCATGGCGCCGGCCCCCGGCTTTTGATTTTATATTTGTATCTTTATGCTGACATGGTTTCGCTTGACATTAATGTATTTGCTTCATCTTATACATAAGAGTTTCAGAATAGCAATGTCAGTGTTTCTACTAATGTGATCCCTGAAAATAGTTTGCAGGTTTTTTTTTTTTTTTTTGACTCTTTTTATCCTTAGAATACATCTCATTCGGGATATATATTTATATTACCATGCTTTAAAACCATTCAAAATAGTTCTTTTCTTTCTGATTTAGCTACCATTTCAATACACAGTTAGGTTTGTTTTATCTTGAGAAATTGCTTGAACATCAAATCTTTTTTTGTCATTTACATGCTTTCAAGCTCAAATTCAAGTCTGTAAGTTAAGGTAAGCTCAGAAAAGTCTAGCTGTCATTCCTGTTCATGCATTTCTCTTCTCCTCCTGTAGGTAGCTGTTTTTATTAGTTTTAGAATTATTCTTCCACTTCTATAAGATATGTAAAAATACATATGCATGTTTTCTACACATAAGTTGTAATCTTGTTCTCCTTTCCTGAATAAAAGGTAGTTTGCTATATAATTGTTTGTTTCGCTTTTTAATTTACCAGTGTATTCCCAAAGCTTGCTTCATAGTGGTATGTAGATATTATTAATTTCTTTTTATAACTATGTAGTGCTTTATTATGAGGGTGTACCCTCGTTCATGAAGTCAGTCTTTTGTTTTTGCCAGTAATGCTGCTAGCCTTAGGCATGTTAGCTTTTCCTAAACAAGTGGCAGTTTATCTTTGGGATAAAGAGTGGCATGCTAAATCAGGGTTAGTGAGTGTGTCATTTTGCTAGATACTGCCAAATTTTTCTCCAGAGGATTTGTACCATTTTATATTTCTAGAAATGCACATTTTTTTACACACCATGATTCAATGATCCTTCAGGGTGTAGAGAGATGAATTAGAAATATTTGGGATAAATAGGTACTGATAAAATGTTAAAGTTTGGTGAAAACCTGCTGAATTGGCTTGTATACTATAAGGGAAAATACTTTGAATATAAATATTTTTCTTGATGTATATTTGAATTATGAATAAAGAGTGACATTTATCTTGTATGAAAAGTAATAAATTATGATACTATATTAAACACTTTAAATCCCTGGTAATCGATCTTTCACTTGGTCACTGAATAGTTTGTGTGAAGAATAAGGATTAGTTAACATTTTGAGACCTGAAATTTCTCTTTGCTATTAGTGAGTAGTTTACTGATAGGAAGTTTGGTGTTTGTAGATTTGTTATAGTTTTGATTGATTCTATGTGTTTTGGAAGGTCTGTGTTACCTGTAATTTTGAGAGAATAGGTAAATACTGAATCAACTCTTCTTTTCTTTCCCAGATTGACTATTGTTATTTGTTCTTTACTTCTTTTTTAACACTTCCAAAAATTAAGGCTATGAAAGAGCTAAATTTATCCAAATCAATGAATTTTGTATATTTTACGGAAGGAATTACATGCTACATTGGTGCTTGTGTTTGAAGATTTTGAAGTCATAGGAATGTATCATTCATGGTTATCAAAGTACTATTGTAGAAAGGAAAAAAATGGGAAGGAAAGATTGGGATCAGATCATAGAAGACTTTTTCAGGCTAATACATTTGAATTTTATTCTGCAGACAATGGGAAATCCATAAAAGATTTATAAGGTTTCTTTTAGCTTTAGATTTATCAGATTAAAACCTTGAGTGGTATACTTTTTTGTTTTCACGTGGACTTTTCGTGTGATGTAACTGAGTAGTAATAGATGAAATACTTTTTGCTTATGGAAAAACTGAAGCAATATATGTTATTACTGACCAATTGTGATAACAGATTCTTATTAAGGTCATACTGTTTGCCAGGTACTTAGTACATTATACAGTCTGTAGGCTTTAATCTTTGAAGCATACTACATGTGGAGGGAATATTCCCATTTTTTCCCCATCAGAAGAGAAATTTAAGGTTTAGAGAAATGAAATACATTATTTAGAATTAGATCTTGGGCCCATAAAGAACATTATTGGACCAATCAGTGGAATTTGAATGGGACGTGTTGATTAGATGGTAATTTTGTTTCATGTCTAAACTTTGATTTTGGTAATGTTGTTGATAGCAGAATGGAATTTTACTTAGGATATAGTATGTGTCTACTGAAATACTAAGAGTTTATGGGCATGTGTCTGAACTTATTCTTGAGTGACTCACAAATGTTAACAATTTCATAGTTTGGGGGAAAGGAGCACAGGAACTGTGTAGTTCTTAGGTAAATATGAAATTATTTCAAAATAGAAAATAAGACACCAACTCATCCCAAGGCATGCAGCAGAACAGCTAACCCTGGATCTGTCTTGTTCTGTGTGCCCAAGGTCACACGTGATAGCAGTGTTAAAAATGTCGTACAAATTCTTATTCCTGCCACATACTTATTTGTTATACTCACTTCAACAGCGTTAGTTATCACTCTCAAGTCCTTTCCAGATCAGTTGTTTGCTTTCATAGCATCTGTCCTCTGTGATCACTTAGTAAATATTAAGTGGTTGTACTTTTTTTTATGTCTTTTATTGTAAGCTCATACTTTATAATGGACTGTTAAACACATTTTATAACTTAGACTTTTTGCTTTAGTTTTAAAGGTGACTATCTAGAAATAACTGTCTGCCTCTTGTTTTAACACAGGTTATCTTACGATGAGGCTTTTGCTATGGCTGATGACCCCTTGGAAGGCTTCCATGAAGTAAACCTTGCTTCACCTACTTCCCCGGACCTTCTTGGTGTGTATGAATCGGGAAGCCAAGAGCAGACTACCTCACCAGGTGTCATCTATCGGCCGCACCCTGCAGCTCTATGCTCTGCCCCTATCCAGGCTAATGCGTTGGATGCTTCTGACCTCCCTACACAGCCTGTGTATTCATCTCCCAGACGTTTAAGTTGTGCGGAAATATCTGGTATCAGGTAGGCGGTCATCAAAACACTTATTCTGGATTATTGTTGTGTAAAAATAAACAGTTTGCTTGGTTACTCTAAGGTTTAGATAATTTGAGTAATAGAAACTTGCTATGCTGAGTGATACGTGTTAGTGTTCTAGAGCAGGGGTTTGCACACTTCTTAGGTAAAGGGCCTGATGGTAAATATTTTAGGATGTGAAACTAGTCATAGACAGTCTGTAAATGAATGAGTATGTGCTCCAATAAAACTTACGTACTGAGAACTTTGAATTTCATGCCATTTTCACATGCCACAAAATATTTCTTTTGATTTCCTTTCAACCATTTGAAATGTAAAAACTTTTCTTTGCTCTCAGAACTTAAGAACACAGGTGGCAGGCTTGAATTAGCCTGCAGGCCATAGCATGCTGACTCCTGTGATCAAGTGGTACCATCAGTAGAACTTCTGTGATGATGAGAATGTTCTGTTTCTGTGCTAATACGAATGATAGCCATTAACCCCGTGTGGCTTTTGAGCCCTTGAAATGTAGCTGTGTGGCAGGGGACATGATATTAAAAATAGAGGCTACCCAATTAAATAGTGCAGTTCTGCAGCTGTGTGTTTATGCCAGTTCTTTTGAGCATGTCCTGATGTTATCTGAAAAATGTTTCTCTTTTTTTACAGCATTCATGTTACAGACCCAGCACCTTGTTCTACCTCTGGAGTCACAGCTGGGTTAGCTAAGTCAGCCACGAGGAAGGACAACTGTAATGCAGAGAGGGAGTTTTTACAGGGTGCCACTCTAACAGAGGCTTGCGAGGGCAGTGATGATATTTTTGGGTTGAGTATCGACAGTCTGTCCCGTTTACGAAGCCCATCTGTTTTGGAAGTTAGAGAAAAGGGCTACGAAAGATTAAAAGAAGAACTCGCAAAAGCTCAGAGGGTAAGAAAAAAATTTATTTTATTCTTCCATATATTGTCATAGAAATTACTTCCATGGGATCAACTAAAAATCACTGCAGTTCTACACACCCTTCATATGTGCCCAGGCTCAGTTCCTGCTGGGGAGCATTCAGGAGTTGGTGCAATGGGCTGAGTGGTAAGGCTCAGTTAGGAGTACCAACTAGAGAATGGAGATTCTGAAACTGTGCCCTGTCTGGCATTTTCTGTAGTACGGTTTGTGGGTTACATTCCTCTGGCAGTGGCTGACTGCATAGTCATTTAGTTGAAGTCATTCATTCTAAAGCATTCTGTTTTTTTTTTTAAGAATTGTTTTAATGATGTAATTTTTGTTTTACAGTTGGATTTGAATATTTTCTGTATCTTGCTTGGAGGCTTTTCTTTTCTTGATAAAGTGTTTTGTTCCCCATTTGGTCGTCTTTAAGATTTCTGCTGCTTACTTCCAAGTTTCTGGCCATATCTTTTTCTTTTTCTCTGACAGTAATTAAGTTTCAGGGGGAAATTCATAGCATAAAAAGAGGAAGCACAAAAAGTCTCAATTGAACAAATTTTGGCTTCCACCTTAAGAAACTAATAAAGAAGAAAAGAACAGCAGAAATTAGTGAAATTGACAACAGAAAAAGTAAAGAAAATTAAATAAAATGCTGGTTCTTGTAAAAGATCAGTGGAAATTGTCAAGCCTGTGGCAAGACTGATAAAGAAAAACAGAAAACCTAGATTATCAATAGCAGAAATGAAATGAGATGTTACTACTGACCTCAAAAGTACAATAAAGGAATAATAGCAGTGGTGTACAAACATAAGATTGACAACGTAGGTAAAATAAAATATTCGCACTCAGAAAATTGAGAAGATAGGGCAAACAATCTAGGTATGATTTCCAGCATTCTGTCATTTTGCAGATATCCACTCCTATTCTGTTCCTACCTATGTCTCTTAAGAGCATAGCATAGGCCGGCGCCGTGGCTCAATAGGCTAATCCTCCACCTTGCAGCGCCGGCACACCGGGTTCTAGTCCCGGTTGGGGCGCCGGATTCTGTCCCGTTTGCCCCTCTTCCAGGCCAGCTCTCTGCTATGGCCAGGGAGTGCAGTGGAGGATGGCCCAGGTGCTTGGGCCCTGCACCCCATGGGAGACCAGGAAAAGCACCTGGATCCTGGCTCCTGCCATCGGATCAGCCCGGTGCGCCGGCTGCAGCGGCGGCCATTGGAGGGTGAACCAACGGCAAAAGGAAGACCTTTCTCTCTCTGTCTCTTTCTCTCACTGTCCACTCTGCCTGTCAAAAATTAAAAAAAAAAAAAAAAAAACATAGCATATTTATTTTTTTAAATCACTAGTGCCTAGTTTAATATAGTATGTCTCTATAAATGGTTCATTGAATGTATAATAGATAAGGAGCCATGCAGACATACTAACATTTTTTTGTCAAAATACATTTTATCAGGAAGAAAAATTTATATGCTTTTAAATCTTCTCTCAAAGGAAGGGAATGTAGTGAGATATGTTTGTATTTTACCTCTTAGCATTTGGCTTAGTCTCTTGTCTGAATATGCAGTATTTTAATAAAATCCCATATTATATGGAGGTTAACTATTGAGCATATATATGTATCCATTTTTGAGAATATACTGTGGTTACTTACTGATCAGAAAGATGGCTAATCTCTTAGTTAAGGATTCCTTTTGAAATCTTTAATTTGCTGTATTTAGAGGTACTGTTGAGGTAATTCAAATGTTAATGATGTATGAACATGTGGGGAATTTTATAATGAAGAGTGCAAGATAGTATTAATATTTACTTAGATCTCAAGGATTGAAAAAGATTCTTGAGTATGAGAAAATGTCCTGAATTATGGCAGTTTGTTAATCTAAACCATGTCAACAGCTTTTTTCTGTGTGGTGATTATTCTTTTAAGAGAGATCAGGTAATTGTTATTTTTATATTATTTTTATTTTATTTGTTTCTTCGTATTTAAAATGAACTTCTGTATACAGTCTGTAGTTGTCTATGCTAATAATCACTGCCTTTTAATTGGTGTGGTTAGGCCATTTACATTTAATGAGCTGTTGATAGGGTTTAGTTATCTATCCCCTTATTGTTTCCTGTCTTTCTCATCTGTTCCTTTTTCCCCCTTTTATGCTGTCTTTTCAATACACTACTTATTTTTTTATGATTTACCCATATCATTTGGCTTATTAGTGATAGCTTTAGGATTCATAGTGTCTGTTTTTAACTTATCATTGTCTAGTGTCTAATAACCATACTAGTTCATATACAGTGGTGTAAGAATCCTACAAAAGTATATTTCTGTTCCCCCTCTCAGCTTTTTTGTAATGATTAGCATGTTTTAATTCTGCATTTTAAACTTCACAGTACATTGTTATTATTTTTTCATTAAATAATTGGTGATCTCTTAAAGGGATTTAAGTAATCAGAAAGAAACTAGGCCGGCGCTGCGGCTCACTTGGCTAATCCTCCATCTGCGGTGCCGGCACCCCGGGTTCTAGTTCCGGTTGGGGCGCTGGATTCTGTCCCGGTTACTCCTCTTCTAGTCTTTGTCTCTGCTGTGGCCCGGGAGGGCAGTGGAGGATGGCCCAAGTGCTTGGGCCCTGCACCCCATGGGAGACCAGGAGGAAGAACCTGGCTCCTGGCTTGGGATCGGCACAGCGCGCTGGCTGTGGCAACCATTTGGGGGGTGAAGCAACGGAAAAGGAAGACCTTTCTCTCTGTCTTTCTCTCTCTAACTCTGCCTGTCAAAGAAAAAAAAAAAACTCTATTTCTTACCTAATTGCCCACGGTCACTACTATTCCCAGTATTACTCTTCCCTTCTGTGGATCCAGATTTCCGGCTGGTGGTATTGTCCTCCTGCTTGAAGGGCATCCTTTAACATTAATGTTAACATTTATATTGAACATGTTTATATTAAACATCCTTTAACATTTATGTTTGATGGTGATCAATCATTTTAACTTCTGTATACCAGGAAAGATCTACTTTCACTTTTTCATTTTTAGAAATATTTCCAATGGGTAGAGAATTTTAGGTTGATAATTTTTTAGTTTTTTTTTCTCTTAGTACTGTAAAGACGTTGCTACAGTGGCATTGTTTCTCGGAGGAAGTCTGCTCACTTCCTTTGTGCCTGTCTGTGTGATGTCTTTTCTGTCTGTCTGCTTGTCATTGGCTTGAGCAATTGATTATGATTTATCTTGGTGTAATTTTCTTAGGTTTCTTGTCCTTGGGATTTGTTGAGCTTAAATCTGTAGGTTGTGAATTTTCATTAAATTTGGGAAATTTTGGTCATTTTTTCCAAGAGATTTACATTCCTGCCCCATATCTATCCTTTTTTTTTTTTTTTTTAAAGACTTAATTATTTGAAAGGCAGAGTTCCAGAGAGGCAGAGGCAGAGAGACATGGACTGACTTTCCATCATTGGTTCACTCTCCCCAGATGGCCGCAATGGCTGGAAGTGGCCTGATCCAGAGCCAGGAGCCAGGAGCTTTCTCCTGGTCTCCTATGTGGGTGCAGGGACCCAAGAGCTTGGGCCCTCTTTTACTGCTTTCCCAGACCATAGCAGAGAGCTGGATCAGAAGTGGAGCAGCCAGGACTGGAACTGGTGCCCATATGGGATGCCAGCATTGCAAGTGGTGGCTTTACCTGCTACACAGCAGTGCTGGCCCCTCTCTCTCCTTCTTCTGTACGCCAAGTGTAAGACTGCTTAAAATTGTCCCACTGCTCATAGGTGTTTACTACTTTTTTAAAATCCTTTTTTCTCCATGTTTCATCGAAAGTTTCTACTGCGGTGTCCTCTGTGTTTCTACTCTTTTCCTCTGCAGTATCTAATCTGTCAGTGCTGTACAATATAATTTTTAATCTAGGTGTAGTGGTGGATGCCACAAGAAGACAATGCCAGGAAGTTAGGTGAAAAGCCTTGGATCTCAGGCTAAGAAATTAGGTCTCACCTACAGGCAGGGGACATTTATCTGAAAGGCAGTGTTACCTGGTAGTAGGTATTTAGGACTCCTTCATGTCTTTTCATGACGGTAGCTTATTTCTTCTTAGTGCTGACTGATGTTCTGTTGTCTGTGCCATAGTGGCTTATTTGTTTACATACTGGAAGACATCTTATTTGGCTCCAATTTTTGGTAGTTATGAATGATTGTGCTGCTGTAAATGTCCTTGTGCAGGTTTTTGTTAGGACAGTTCAACTTGGTAAATATCAAAGAGTGTGATTGCTGGGTGAAAGAAACTACTGATGGGCCAGTGCAGTGGGCATAGTAGGTTAAGCCTCTGCCTGTGGCACCAGTTCGAGTCCTGGCTGCTCCTCTTCTGATGCAGCTCTCTGCTGTGGTCCGGGAAAGCAGTAGAGGATGGCCCAAGTGCTTGGGTCCCTGCATCTCTGCTGGAGACCCAGAAGAAGCTCCTGGCTTCGGATTGGCTCAGCCCCTGCTGTTGTCGTGATCTGGGTAGTGAACCAGATGTTAGTTAATGTTAAACCATTTTCAGTGTTTTTGCTTTTTTGTTATCTGAGACTTACTCTGTATTCCATTATTCAGGCATTCTTTTTCTCTCTGACATTCCCTCTCACTGTCCGTAACTCTACCTCTCAAAATAAATAAAATATTAAAAAAATAAACTACTCACCTATCAGCTGTGAAGATGAGAGCTCTGTTGTTGCACTCTTTGCCAGCATTTGGTATTATCAGTGTCCTGGATTTTGGCCATTTTTAGGTGTAGTGGCACCTCGTTGCTTTAGTATGATGTTGAGAATCTTTTAATATGCTTGTCTTCCAGTTATCTTCTCTGATGGAGTGTCTGTTTTGATCTTTGGCCTGTTTTTAAATTGGATTATTCTTTTCTTACTGTTGAGTTTCAGAGTTCTTTGTTTTAGGTAACGTTGATCAGATATGTCATTTTTCAAATATTTCCTCCCAGACTGTGTTCAGACTTTGCATGCTCTTTGACATTACTACCATCTTTTAATTGTAGTTCTACAGTTAGATATATTTCCTCCTCACTTCTCATCTGTGATGTTAAACCATCTTCAGTGTTTTTGCTTTTTAGTTGTCTGAGACTTACTCTGTATTCCATTACTCAGGCATTCTCATGGGGTAGATAGTTCCTTTTTTTTTTTTTTTTTTAAGATTTATTTATTTGAAAGTTAGAGTTACACACACACACACACAGAGAGAGAGAGAGAGAGAGAGAGAGCATGAATCTGAACGAACGAATGAACTTGGGCCATCTTCTGCTTTCCCAGGCCATAGCAGAGAGCTGGATCAGAGGTAGAGCAGCCGGGACTGGAACTGGCGCCCATCTCAGATGCCAACACTGCAGGTGGTGGCTCTACTTGCTATGCCACAGCGCTGGCCCCATAGGGTAGATATTTTCTAAGGTCTTACAGGCTTAGAGCTCATTATCACCTTATATTTGAAGAATGCTTTGGATATAAAATACTCAGCTCAATTTTTTTTTCCTTTGAGTATCTTGTTTTCTACCGCAAAACATGGCTGTTGTTTTCTAGCATAAACCATAGCTGTTGAAGGTTAATACCCATCTGATTCTTCTCCCTATAGGTGATGTGTTCTGTGTTTAACTTTTTTACTATATGTATTTGTGTCTGTGTCTCATGTTTAAATGAGTTGATTTCCCAGGTCAGTTGGGGAGCGGTTCTTGTGAGGGAGCAGGGTAAGCCAGGTGGCAGTTCTGTTCACGTGCGAAGGACTTCCCCTCTGTTGTTCTTGGTGCATCAGTGTGACCACTCTCTCCCTCTCAGAAGTGAGCCTTGCTTTCAGAGCTCTAGTGCTCTGTGACCTGTTTCCTCTGGAGTCTTGACGCCCCCTTCCCCTTTCTGTGTGTCTGCTCTTTCGCTCTATCTCCATGGTTCCTGCCCTGCAGTTTGGTTTTAGGTCCCAGGAGTTTTTCCGTTAGGGTGAGACGCTCTCCTTTGGAAAGGGGCTTTTCACTGACTACTCCAGAGCTGCGTGAGAGCTGACAACTCCACGGCCCTGCTGCAGCTCGCACAGCCGAGTTCACGGAGTTCTACCTTCACCTTTACCTTCACCAGCCACTTGGCCTGTGGAGACCCCGCCCCTTTTCTCCATTTGCCTCCCATTGTCCTCCCAGGATAGTGACCTCTCCTCCTGGAGCATTTGTTAGTAATCCTGGGCTTCCTGAGTTCCCTTTCACTTCCTGCAGTTTCTCTGTGCACAGCTGGCGCTGTGGGGTGGGCAGCTTAGCCACAGCCTCTCCTATTCTGAGACTTGCACAGAGTCTCTTCTTTTCAGTTTTTCTTTTTAAAGATGGGAGAGGGAGTGGGGATGGGAGGGCGGGAATGGGGAGAAGAAACACTATATTCCCAAAAGCTGCGTATACGAAATTTGTATTCATTAAATAAAAACCTTGGAAAAAAACTATGCTGCCACCACAATCTCGACGTGATTAGCTCATTTTGGTAGTGTAATTGTTGTTGCTACAAGGGAACTTGGATTTTTTTTTAATATCTGTGTTTGAAAGGTTAATTAAGGGCTGTGTTAGCTTATAAGATTGAACATTATTAACATCTTAAAATAATTTTTGAACATCTATTTATGCCCTGTTAAGGAGTCATATGTAAATGTGGAATGTGATTTCTTTGTCATTAACTTTGTTCTTGATTTTAAATGCTAAAGGGGCATCATTTACCTGTGGTTGCAGTGTTAAAGTATAGTATCCTAGGGGAAATTTTAGGTTAATTGTAGTATGGTAGTTGAAGATACCTATAACAATTTTTAAAGTAAACATGCAAAAAAAAAAAACCCACTGAGTTTCGTTGAAATTAGTAAGCACACTTGCAGAAATTCCTTGTGTGATGGAAGTAAGTGAATGTTCACAGAACAGTTAAGGGAAAAATAAGTGAATAAAGTCATTTTGTCATTTATTTTTACCTATATATTTACATTTAATCTTTGGATGTCTTTTGAATCATATGTGAAAATTTAATGTTAGTTGGGATTATTTGTGTTTTTAGGCCTGCCTGATTATCTTCTATAATAGCACGTACTAGATAAACATTTCCAATGTGAACCACGTAGGAGGAGACAGTGTTAATATTTTGTAATTTTATTAGTAAAAGATCATATAGTGTGCTGAATCTAACTTCAAACTGTGGAGATCCAAAATAAAATTATCAATTTTTCATAGGAACTGAAGTTAAAAGATGAAGAATGTGAGAGGCTTTCAAAAGTGCGAGACCAACTTGGACAGGAATTGGAAGAACTCACAGCTAGTCTGTTTGAGGTTGGTCTGTCTACATCTTGGCCAACAGCAGCATCTTGATTTTTATATATTGATAGCATTATTGTTTCAGGGAATCTTGAAAAGGATATACTTAGCTTCATGCATATTTGTAAGTTCTCTAAAGAAAAAACAAAATCTCTAGTGAATGCCGAGTCTGCAGCTTAAATTGGTGTGAAAAGAAAAACCCTCTGGTCTGCCAGTATCAGGTTGTTTAAAAATGTATATGTAGAAAGCAAGGAGGTCAATGTTAGTTCTGTATCTATTTTACTAGGTGTTTATGGGCCAGTATGGGAGTTCACAACAACGATGGCAAGCTCTGAGTTAGGCATCTCACATCTGGAGGTGACGTCAGCGGTGTTAGAGCAAGTACCACTGCCCTCCAGCCTGGCACCGAGTGCATACTGCAGGACTTCTAGCATCCTTGGTGTGTTAGGGTTCTTTCGAGAAACAAGCAGTAGTATCTCACACACACACACACACACACACACACACACACAGCGAGCGAGCGAGCGAGAGAGCAGGCTGAGTGAGCCAGAGAGGCACTCATTCACAAAGAATTGGTTTACCTGATCCTGGCAACTGGTAAGCCTGGGAGCCTCAGGGCAAGTCGGCAAGCTAGAGACCCAGAGGGGCTGAGAGCCCAAGTGCCAGGAGGAGTCAGTGTTTGAGTTCCAGCCCGAAGGGGAAGAATTTTCCTGCGTTCAGAGGGTCCACCTTTCTTTTATGTTTAGGCCTTCAAGTGACTGGGGGAAGCCCTGTCACTGTAGAGGACAGTCTGTTTTGCTCACTGCACTGATTTAAATGTTATTTTCACCCAAAAACAATTGTACAGAAACACCCAGTATAGTGTTTCACTGAATATTGGGCACCCTATGATCGCGTCAAGTTGACACATAGTTAACATCCCACCAGACTTTGCCTGGAAGGTGCCAGTCACACCGCCTGATCTCTGCTGACTTAGACCTATCTCCGGGGTGGTGAGAGGATGGGATTGCTGTGGCCGAGAACCTTTGCCATGAAGGGTCTCCCTGGGTGTTGAGACTTTGAGTCCTTAGATTTTCCTTACCAAAAACAGTGATGTAGGGGCTGGCGCTGTGGCATAGTGGGTAAAGCTGCCACCTGCAGTGCCAACATCTCATGTGGGCACCGGTTCAAGTCATGGCTGCTCCACTTCCAATCCAGCTTTCTGCTATGGCCTGGGAAAGCAGTGGAAGATGGCCCAAGTCCTTGGGCCCCTGCACCCATATAGGAGACCCGGAGGAAGCTCCTGGCTCCTGACTTTGGATCGGTGCAGCTCCAGCTGTTGAGGCCAATTGAGGGGTGAACCAGCAGATGGAAGACCTCTCTCTGCCTCTCCTACTCTCTCTCTCTGTAGCTCTGGCTTTCAAGTAAACAAATCTTAAAAAAAAAAAAAAAAAAAAAAGGCAGGGATATATTGCTGAGTGGCTAATGCCATTGTCACTTAGCAATAATTTTTGCCTTAACACTTTATTAAAACTTCAATAAAAAACCTTAGGGGAAAAATTCCATCATCTTTTGTTGTTTATTCAGCATCAATTTCAAATTTAGAGATATGCGCATTTCTTTGCATAGAGTGATCCTAGTATATTTTGTATTTTTTTCAAATAACATTTTTTATGTTACTATATAGTCACTAGTTGTAATGATAGTCTTTATCAACTGTATATCCCACAGTTTTTGTCATATCAGTAACTTGCAGTGAATATATTCATTTATTTCAAAAATAGGCTTATTTTTAACTCCATTTTCCCACAAACTTTTTGAAATACTTTGTGTGTGTGTTTTTTTAAGAATTTATTTATTTATCTGAAAGGCAGAGTTACAGAGAGGCAGAGAGGTCAGATGGCCGCAACGGCTGGAGCTGTGCCGATCCGAAGCCAGGAGCCAGGAGCTTCTTCCAAGTCTCCCATGCGGGACCAGGGGCCCAAGGACTTGGGCCATCTTCTGCTTTCCCAGGCTATAGCAGAGAGCTGGATTGGAAGTGGAGCAGCCAGGGCTCAAACTGTTGCCCATTATGGGATGCTGACACTGCAGGCGGCTTTACCTGTTAACCCACAGCGCTGGCCCCAGTGAATATCTTTTGATATGTAAGGTTTTTTGTGACCCCATCTGTTTCATACCCCTTTCCTTCTGTTATTTTTGGGTCATTTTTTCTTTTTTTCTTTTTTTTTTTTTTTTTTTTTTTGACAGAGTAGACAGAGAGAAAGGTCTTCCTTTGCCGTTGGTTCACCCTCCAATGGCCGCCGAGGCCGGCGCACCGCGCTGATCCGATGGCAGGAGCCAGGTACTTCTCCTGGTCTCCCATGGGGTGCAGGGCCCAAGTACTTGGGCCATCCTCCACTACACTCCCTGGCCACAGCAGAGAGCTGGCCTGGAAGAGGGGCAACCGGGACAGAATCCGGCGCCCCGACTGGGACTAGAACCCGGTGTGCCGGCGCCGCTAGGTGGAGGATTAGCCTAGTGAGCCGCGGCGCCGGCTGGGTCATTTTTTCTAATGAGTGTTTTAAAACTAATTATTTAGCTAGCTAGTTATCAGAGATGAGAGAAAGTGTAAAGATGTGGAGAATGGGAAGTGAAAGATCCAGAACAGGAGTCGTGTGACTTGTTACACTTTTGGATGGAGAAATGTTTACAGAAACAAGGCTTTTTCCTGGTATTGCCTAGCTACGAGACCATTTTATAAAGATAAACAGGTAGTGATTAAGAAAGCAAAAATAAGCTATTTATGTTAATTTTTATTTTCTGCCTGCTTGGATTTAATTTTAGTGCTGCCTGTTTCCACCCATCTGTACTCATGCGTATATTCTGTTGGATAGGTAGGAGGAGAACAAACAGAAGGAAACTTCTCCCTCTTTGCAATAGATGTGAGGGTTAGGAATGCTTGTTTATGCAGTTAAACAAAATAAAAAAATAGTTTTGGGATCTCTAACCTCTCCCTAGCCAACAATGATTAGCAGCCTTGACCCTGTGAATGACTTCAGTTATGAAGAAAGTTGTCTTCAAACCGTAAATAGGAATGTGAAAAAGAAGTCTGGAAGCTTTCCTGTGGTCTTAATTGTGCCTTTGTGATCTGTTTACTCTTGTCTTAGGAAAAAATTTTTTGCCTGAATTCTATGTATGTAGTGTTTTAAGAATTAAAACTTATTTTGAATAAACTTAATTTGCTTATGTTTGGCAAACTTAACATGTAAATTTAAATTAGTAGCTTATTAGGTATGATGAATAATCTTGAAAATAATCATACTTTATATGTAGCAAAGTTGACTCCTTGAAGTATCAAATACTTAAACTCAGAAGTGACATACTGTTCTCTTAATATCTCCAATTTTGAGATAATATAAAATCAGTTCAGGGGTCTGGTGCTGTGGTACAGTGGGTTAAAGCCCTGGCCTGCAGCACCGGCATCCCATATGGGTGCTGGTTTGAGACCTGGCTGCTCCACTTCTGATCCAGGTCCCTGCTGATGCACCTGGGAAGGCAGCAGAGGATGGACCGAATGCTTGGGCCCTTGCACCCACATGGGAGACCTGGAGGAAGCTCCTGGCTCCGGCCTGGCCCTAGTGGTTTCAGGCATTTAAGGAATGAACCAGCAGATGGAAGACGTCTCTCTCTCTCTCTCTCTGTCTCTCTGTCTCTCTACCTCTCTCTGTAACTCTGCCTTTCAAATAAATAAAAATAAGGCTTTTAAAAAATATCAGTTCATTTGCGAGAATCTTTACATTTAAAATGAAAAAAAAAAGTAGTCTTAAAATGTTTATGTTTTAGCATTGAGTTTTTAGTAAAAGTATCCACTAAATGCCTGGTTGTTTCTCAGCAGTGCTGTGAGGCCTATAGAGCAGATTATCATCATTTTATCTGTGCAGAAAAAGAGGCAAAGGATCGTGAGCAGTGCTTGGATTCATGACCGACGTATAGTGAAAAAGTAAACAGCGTCTCCATTTGTTTCCAGCTACGATGAGGGAGGTGTCATTGAGGCCTCTTTCTGTTTAGTCCTACATTCAGATTATTGCAAAGGCCTTGTGGTGCCCCCTCAGGACATAATACAGCAGCTACCGTCAGTTCTTGTCCAGACCGGTAGATGCTGGGGACTTTTTGTTCCTGTACCTGATCTGCAAAAGAAAAATCCGAGCATGTTTTTTTCAATTATGATGAAGATACCTGTATTTATTGAGGATTTGTTATGTGCTAGGAACTGTTTGGGAGCATATATTCTTATTTATAAGTTATATACATGTACAACTTAGATAATACATACGTATTATATACATTGTAAAACATGTTTTGAAAGGTGAGCCAAAGCCTATGGTTTTTTGTAATAGGAAAAACATTTTGCATTCTCACTGAATCATTTACACACATATACATCTTACATATATTGAGAGGAATGTGATTGCATATGGTACTTTATTTTTAAAAAATCTTGCCTTACCAGTTTGATTCAGATGAAGCTCTGTTCTAAGTTTCTTTTTAAAAATTAGATATATTATTGCTGATAACTTACAGATATACTGTTCCAATGTAAGAAGTACATCTTTCCTTGCATAAAATCATGTTAAATTTTTAATTCTGTTTCCAATAATGTGAAGATTTTTCCATTTAACAGATTTTTGGTTTTCATATTAACAAATTATTTGCAAGTTAATCATATTGTGTTTAAACATTATTTTTGAAAAAAAAAAAAAAAAAAAGACCCTCTTTTATTTGAATCACTACCAACCAGAGAGGAAAAAATCTTATTTTCAAAGTTCGTAAGTATATACAATAAACATCTAGATCAGGCAGTTTGAAAACTACAACTATAGGACAGAAGTAGCCTATATTTATTTTTGTACAGCCTGTGAACTAAGAATGATTTCTATATTTTTAAATGGTTGGGGAAAAACATTAAAAGATTAATTTGTTACATATGGAAATTACACAAAAATTTTAATACTGATATGAGTTAGATAAATATGGTAAGAATGATTTGCTACTAGAAGTTTGTTAATGGAAATACAGTATAGAAAGAATGAAATCTGGCATCAGTTATGGGAAGTGCATGTCTATGGGAAGAAGCAAAGCATAGATGCGTGTGGTTGAAATTTAGTTGTTAACAGTTTTAAACAGACTTCTGTAATTGTAAAATGTTCATTGTAAATCTCATGGTCACCATGTATACCCCAAAATATGTGTGGTACACACACAAAACAGAGAAGAATAAAAATACAGCACTAGCAATGAAAGACAAGAACAAGAAAATTCCAAAACAGATTAACAAAATTTCAGAAATAAGTGCTTGCCTTTCAGTAATTATTTTAAATGTAAATTTGGGGAATGAAATTCCCCAGTCAAAAGATGTGCAGTAGCTTAATGGTGTGGGAAGGGACCCAAACACTTGGGCCATCTGCCACTGCTTTCTCAGGCACATTAGCAGGGAACTGGCTGGGAAATGGAGCAGCCAGGACTGGAACTGGTGCCCATGTGGCATCAAAGCACTGCAAACAGCAGCTTAACCAGTTGTGCCACAGAGCCAGCCCCAGGATTACTCTTCTTAAAGTATCCGTATCCAGAGAGATCTACAGATCCAGTGCAGTCCCTATCAAAATTGAAATGACATTCTTTACAGAAATAGAAAAAAATAATCCTAAAATTCTTAGGGAACCACAGAGGATCTGAAAAGCTACAGCAATCTTGTGCAAGCAAAATAAATCCAGATGCATCAAACTTCTGGATTTCAAAATTTATTACAAAGCCCTACTGTGTGTTTTCTATTAAGAGTCACTTTATTTTTTAAGTTTTTTTTTTTTTTTTAATTTATTTTATTTGAGAGGTAGAGTTACAGAAAGTGAGAGGGAGAAACAGAAGTCTTCCTTCCGTTGGTTCACTCCCCAGATGGCTGCAACAGCTGGAGCTGTGCCGATCCGAAGTCAGGAGCCAGGAGCTGCTTCTGGCTCTCGCACATGGGTGCAGGGGTCCAAGGACTTGGGCCATCTTCTGCTTTCCCAGGCCATAGCAGAGAGCTGGATTGGAAGTGGAGCAGCCGGGTCTAGAACTGGCACCCATATGTGATGCCAGCGTCACAGGTGGAGGATTAACCTGCACCACAGCACCAGCCCCAAGAGAGTCACTTTACATTCAAGAATAACCTTGTCCAAAAGTAAAGAGGTGGGAAAATATTTCTATGCAGGTTTAACTAAAAGAGAGCGGGAGTGGTTATGCTTACATCAGACAAAACAGACACTAAGTCAAAACTATCACAAGAGACAGGATCATTATATAATGACAGAATGCTTAACTGAACAGGAATGTGTGATTATATTCTATTATATGTGTATTACATATATAATTTTGTATGCACTCAACATCAAAGTGCTTAAATATGTAAAAGCAAACGTTGGCAGATCTGAAGAGAGAAATAGCAATACAGTAATAGTGAGGAGCTTCAGTAATGGATAGATTATTTCAGATGAAATGAGCAACCAGTTGAATAACTCTGTAGACCAAATGATGTTAACACACACACACAATAGAACTTTCCATCAGCAGCAAAAAAACACACATTCTCCTAAAGTGCATGTGAAAACATTCCTCGGAATTCACGATAAGTCACAAAATGAGTTAAATTTAAGATGATCAAAATCAGTCCAAGAATCTTTTCACAGAATGAAATTGGAAATGAATAATAGTAAGAAAACAAATATATGAAAACTAAACACTATTTTGTTCTTTTTATCTTTTTAAGAATTAATTTATTTGAAAGGCAGAGTTAAAGAGGGAGAAGAAGTTTACTCGCCAAATGACTGCAACAGTGATGGTTAAGCCAGGCTGAAACCAGGAGCCTGGAACTCCATCTGGGTCTCCCATGTGTGTGGCAGGGGTCCAGGTTCTTCGGCCATCTTCTGCTGCTTTCCCAGGTGCATTAGCAGGATTGGAAGTGGAGTAGCCAGGACTCAAACCTGTACCTACTGGGGATGATGGTGTTTCACATGGTGATTTAAACTGTGTCAGAACACTGGCCCCTAAACAACATCATTGTGAACAGCCATTGAGTCAAAGAAATTAAAAAGGAATTTGAGAAATATTTTGATACTAAGAAAAATCAGCGTCACCAAAACTGCTGAGATGCAGCAAAAACACCAATAAGGGAATTTTACAGTGATAGTTGCCTACGTTAAAAAAGAACAATCTCAAATGAACAGTTTTATACCCAAAGAAACTCAGAAATATGCCTAAAATTAGTAGAAGGAAGGATATAATAAAAATTAGAGTAAGAATAACTAGAGAATAGGAAAATATTAGAAAATAACAAATGTAAGAGTCTTTGAAAAGATAAACTGACAAACTTTCAGTTGGATTAAGAAAAAAGAATATTCAAGATCAGAACCGAAAAAGACATATAAGAATATATACCAGTATATTGGGTAAGCTAGAAGAAATGGATAAAATCTAGAAACATACACATAGCAAAACTGAATCTGGAAGAAACAGCTTGAATAAACCAACGACAAATAATTAAAAACCTTCCAATAGCAAAGAGCCCAGGAACAGATGACTTCTCAGGTGAGTTCTGCCAAACTTTTGAAGAATTAATACCATTTCTTCTTGAACTCTCTGAAAAACAGAAGCAGGAACCCCTCCCAACTCATTTATGAATCCGGCATCATCCTGATATCAAAACCAGCAAAGACACTATAAGAAAAAGCTACAGATCACTATTCCTGATGAATATAGGTGCAGAAATCCCCATTAAAATATTACAAAGAGAATTGAACAGTGTGTTAAAAGGGTTGCATACCATAACTAAGTGGGATTTATCTCTGGCATGGAAGATGTTTCAACACAAGCAAATCAACCACTGTTATATACCACGTTAATAGATGTAAAGCACATGGTCTTCACAATGGATAATGAAAAAGTGTTTACAAATCATTCAGTATCCATTCATGATAACTTAGAGCAAAATAGATAAAGAAGGAACTTCAATACCAACAGAGACCATATATGAAACTGGAACCAATGGGGAAAATCCTCTAAGATCTGGTACAAGGCAAGGATGCTCACTTTCAACACTTCCATGCCGGAATTCCTAGCCAGAGCAATTAGACAAGGAAAAGAAATAAGGTTACCAGTTTTGAAAAAGAAGTAAAAATGTTCTGTTTGCAAATGGTGTCACCATATATGTAAAAACCCCTAAAGATGCAACAAAACACAAATTGTTAGAACTGAAAAATGAATTTTTTTAAAGATTTATTTTACTTATTTGAAAGAGTTAGGTAGAGAGAGAGAAAGGTCTTCCATCCACTGGTTTCACTCCCCAGATGGCTGCAACGGCCAGAGCTGCGCTGATCTGAAGCCAGGAGCCAGGAGCTTCTTCCAGGTCTCCCATGTGCGTGCAGGGGCCCAAGGACCTGGGCCATCTTCCACTGCTATCCCAGGCCATAGCAGAGAGCTGGATCAGAAGAAGAGCAGCCAGGACTAGAACCAGTGCCCATATGGGATGCCAGTGCTTCAGGCCAGGGCTTTAACCCACTGTGCCACAATGCTGGCCCCGAAAAATGAATTTAACAAAATTGCAGGACACAAAAGCTAGTGGTGTTTCTCATACAAAAATATGAGCTATCTGAAAAGGAGATTAAGAAAATAATCCTATTTGTAAAAGCATCAGGAAGAATGAAATATTTAGAAGTAAAGAGGAGCCAGCGCCGCAGCTCACTAGGCTAATCCTCCACCTAGCGGCACCGGCACACCGGGTTCTAGTCCCGGTCGGGGCGCCGGATTCTGTCCCGGTGGCCCCTCTTCCAGGCCAGCTCTCTGCTGTGGCCCAGGAGTGCAGTGGAGGATGGCCCAGGTGCTTGGGCCCTGCACCCCATGGGAGACCAGGAAAAGCACCTGGCTCCTGGCTTCGGATCAGCGCGGTGCGCCGGCCGCAGCTGCCAGCCGTGGCAGCCATTGGAGGGTGAACCAACGGCGAAAGGAAGACCTTTCTCTGTCTGTCTCTCACTGTCCACTCTGCCTGTCCAAAAAAAAAAAACCAAAAGTAAAGAGGAGAAAGGCTTGTACACTATAAAAATTATATGTGATGAATTAAGACATGGATGTGCGGCAAGACATGTCACAGGTTGGAAGAATTACTGTGTTTTTTTTAAAGATTTATTTATTTGAAAGAGTTAGGGACAGGAGAGAATCTTCCATCTGCTGGTTTACTCCCCACATGTCCGTGATGGCCAAGGCTATGCCATGCCAAATCCAGGAGCTTCTTCTGGGTCTCCCATGTAGGTGCAGGGGCCCAAGTCCTTGGGCCATCTTCTGCTGCTTTCCCAGGCACATTAGCAGGGAGCTGGATGGGAATGGAGCAGCCAGGACTGGAACTGGTGCTGATACTGGATTCTAGCACTGCAGATGACAGCTTAACCTCCTGTGCCACAGTGCCAGCTCCAGATTACTCTTGAATTATCCATATTCAGAGGGATCTACAAATACAGTGTAGTTCCTATCAAAATGTCATTCTTTACAGAAATACAAAAAAAAATCCTAAAATTCTTAGGGAACCACAGAGGATCTGAAAAGCTACAGCAATCTTGTGCAAGCAAAATAAATCCAGATGCATCAAACTTCTGGGTTTCAAAATATACTGCAAAGCTACAGTAATCAAAGCAGTATGACAGTGATGAAAAACCAGACAGATCAATGGAACAGAATAGAGAGCCCATAATTTAAAAGGCTTATTTTATTTATATGAGAGAGTCACAGAGAAGAGGGTTGGAGAGAGAGATTGATCTTTTTTTCTACCTGCTGGTTCACTCCTCAAATGGCCACAACAGCCAGGGCTGGGTCAAACTGAAGCCAGGATCCAATAGCTTCCTCTAGGTCTCCCATGTAGGTAACAGGGCCCAAGCACTTGGTCCATCTGCTGCTTTCCCAGGCGCATTAGCAGGGAGTGTGATCAGAAGTGGAGCAGCCAGGACTTGAACCGGAACCCATATGGGATTCCATGCCACAACACTGGCCTCTTGTCAACTGGTCTTTAACAAGTGTGCCTTTCCCAATAGGGAAAGGACAATCTCTTCTATAAGTGAAGCTGGCAAGTTATTAGAACACATTGGGGAAACCCTGCAAGACATTGGCATAGGCAAAGAGTTCTTGGAAAAGACTCCAGAGGCACAGGCAATCAAAGCCAAAATTGACAAATGGGATTACAGCATATTGAGAAGTTTCTGTACTGCAAAAGAAACACTCAGCCAAATGAAGAGGCAACTGACAGAATGGGAGAAAATATTAGAATATTTGCAAATTATGCAACTGATAAAGGATTAATATATAATATGTGAAGAAATCAAGAAACTCAACAACAAAACAACCCAGTTAAGAGATGCGTAAAGGACTTAAGCAGGCATTTTTCAAAAGAAGGAATCCAGATGGCCAACAAGCACATGAAACAATGCTCAGGATCACTAGCCTTAAGAGAAATGCAAGTCAAAACCACAATGAGGTTTCACCTCACCACAGTTAGAATGGCTTTTTTACATAAATCATCAAAAACAAGTGCTGGTGAGGATGTAGGGAAAAGGTATCCTAATCCACTGTTGGTGGGAATGTAAACTGGCAGAGCCACTGTGGAAGACAGTATGGAGATACCTCAGAAATCTGAATTTAGGCCTACCATATGATCCAGCCATCCCACTCCTAGGAATTTATCCAGTGGAAAAGGAATCAGCATATGAAAGCGTTACCTGCACCCCCATGTTTATTGCAGTTCAGTTCACAATAGCTAAGATATGCAATCAACCCAGGTGTCCATCAACTGAAGACTGCGTAGAGAAATCATGTGATATGTACACCATGGAATACTACACAGCAGTAAAAAAAAAAAAAACGAAATCTGAATATTTGCAACAAAATGGATGAAACTGGAAAACATCATAGTTAGTGAAATAAGCCGGTCCCAAAAGGACACATACTATATGTTCTCCCTGATCTGTGCTAACTAATAGAGCATGTAAAAGGTAATCTATAGAAGTGAAAGTGACAGTTTGAGATGCAATAACTTTTAACAGCCCTTGACTCAACTATTGAGGAACAGCCTTTTTTTAATACAGTTTGTTGAACTCTACTTAGTATAGCATTAGTCATGTGTATAAAGTTAATTGAAAACAGATCTTAATAAAAACTAAGAATGGGAATAGGAGAGGGAGGAAGAAGAGGGATGGGAGCGTGGGTGGGAGACTGGGTGCGGTGGGAAGAATCAGTATGTTCCTAATGTACTTATGAATGCATGAAGTTTGTACACATTTTTAAAAGATTATTTATTTGAAAGAGTTAGAGACGAGAGAGAGAGAGAGGTCTTCCATTTGCTGGTTCACTCCCCAAATGGCCACAATAGCCAGAGCTGTGCCTATCCAAAGCCAGAAGCCAGGAACTTCTTCCGGGTCTCCCACGTGGGTGCATGGGCCATCTTCTGCTTTCCCAGGCCACAGCAGAGAACTGGATCAGAAGTGGAGCAGCCGGGACTCAAACCAGCACCCATATGGGATGCCAGTGCTTCAGGCCAGGGCATTAACCCACTGTGCCACAGTGCCAGCCACCTGTATACCTTTTTTTAAAAAGCTTTATTTATTTATTTGAAAGAGTTACACAGAGAAGGAGAGGCATAGAGAGAGAGAGAGAGAGAGAGAGAGATCAATCGATCGATCTTCCATCCGCTGGTTCGCTCTCCAATTGGCCACAACAGCCAGAGCTATGCTGATCCGAAGCCAGGAGCATCTTCTGGGTCTACCACGTGGGTGCAGGGGCCCAAGGACTGAGGCCATCTTCTGCTTTCCCAGGCCACGGCAGAGAGCTGGATCAGCAGTGGAGCAGCCGGGACTCAAACTGGCGCCCATATGGGATGCCAGCACTTTAGGCGATGGCTTTACCCACTATGCCACAGTGCCAACCCCAGAAGTTTGTATATCTTTTTTTTTTTTTTTTTTTGACAGAGTGGTCAGTGTGAGAGAGAGACAGAGAGAAAGGTCTTCTTTTTCTGTTTGTTCACCCCTCAATGGCCGCTGTGGCCAGTGCACTGCGCTGATCTGAAGCCAGGAGCCAGGTGCTTCTCCTGGTCTCCCATGTGGGTGCAAGGCCCAAGCACTTGGGCCATCCTCCACTGCACTCCCGGGCCACAGCAGAGAGCTGGACAGGAAGAGGAGCAACCGGGACAGAATCTGGCGCCCCAACTGGGACTAGAACCCCGTGTGCTTGCGCTGCAGGTGGAGTATTAGCCTATTGAGCCACGGCACTGGCCTGTTTATCTTAAGTAAAAGATTTCTGGGAAAAAAAAAAAGTGATTCTGGGAAAATTGGATATCTGTATGCAGATAAATGAAATTGGCTTTTATCTCACACCATGATAAAATTAACTCAAATAGGATGAAAGGGTAAATATAAGACCTAAAACCGTAAAACTAAAACAGGGAAAAACCTTCTTGGTTAACCCCCCAATGGCTGCTGCGGCTGGCATGTCTGCACAGTGACTTATCAGATATTACAATAAAAGCAGAAATACATAAGTAGGAGTGCATGAAAGTAAAACACTTCTGGGGGCTGGTGCTGTGGCACAGCGGGTTAAAGCCCCAGCCTGCGTTACCGGCATCCCATATAGGCGCCGGTTCTAGTCCTGGCTGCTCCTCTTCCCATCCAGCTCTCTGCTATTGCCTAGGAAAGCAGTAGAGGATGGCCCAAGTCCTTGGGCCCCTGCACCCATGTGGGAGACCTGGAAGAAGCTCCTGGTTCCTGGCTTTGGATCAGCTCAGCTGTGGCCATTGCAGTCATTTGGGGAATGAACCAGTGGAATGGAAGACCTCTTTCTTTCTCTGCCTCTCTTCTCTCTGTGTAACTCTGACTTTCAAGTAAATATTTTTTTTTTAAAAGTAAACTTGTGCACAACAGTCAACAACATGGAAAGATAACCTACTGAATGGGAGAAAACATTTGCAAACCATATATCTGATAAGGGGTTAATATTCAAAATATATAAGGAAGTTAGAGGCAAAAACAGAAACCCAGATAACCAAATTAAAAACTGAACTAAGGACCTGAGTAGTCATTTCTCTTAAGAAGTCATAGAGATGACCAGCAGATGGTTGAGAAGGTGCTCAGCATCACTAGTGGTCAGGTGAATGCAATCAGAACCCTAAAGCGATATCACATCATGCCTGTTAAAGGCACTATCATCAAAATATAAACGATAGCAAGTGTTGACAAGAATACAGAATAAAGGAACATTGTTGGTAGAATGTAAATTAGTACAATCATTATGGAAAACAGTAAGGAGGTTCTTCCCCCAAAAGTTATGAGATAGCATTAGATATGAGTTAGCATTAGATCCAACAGTCCCACTTCTGACTATAGATACATAGAAATAAAAGCAGGATCTTGCTGAGCTATCTGTATTCCTATGTTCATTGCTGTGTTACTCTCAGTTGTCAAAAGAACTTAGGAATGAAGGAAGAAAGCATGATATGCTTAAGTCTGTCATTTGTGACGACATGGATGAAGCTGGAGGCCATTATGCTAAGTAAGCCAAACACAGGAAGAAGGACAAACGCTGTACGAGCTCACCTGTGTGGAATCTAAAATAGTCGAACTCATAGAAGCACAGAGTAGGTTTGTACTTTGTGGGGGTGGGGGCTGGGGGAAATGGGAGATGCTGGGCAAATGATGTAAGTTTTCAGTTGTGCACAGTGAATAAATTCTGGGGACCTAACTAATAACAGCATGGCGACCATTGTATGTTTGAAATTTGCTTAGAAGATACATCCCGATTGTTCACACCACCAGTAGAAAAAGAAGAGGTAACCCTGTGAGATAATGGATATGTTAAAAAAAAAAAAGATAATGAAATGCAAATTTCAGTGCCCATAAAATTTTTTACTGAGGCAGCCACATGCATTTGTGTATCAGCTAAGACTGAGTTGAGTAGTTTCAACAGAGACCGTTTGTGGTGCTTATATTGAAGAATACTTAAAGCTTGATCCTTTATTTTTTTAAAAAAGATTTGATTTATTTAATTGAAAGAGTTACAGAGAGAGGTGGAGACAGGCCTTCCATTCACTGGTTCACTCCCCACATGGCTGCAACGGCTACAGCTGCGCCGATCTGAAGCCAGAAGCCAGGAGCTTCTTCTGGGTCTCCCACGCGGGTGCAGGGACCAAGGACTTGGGCCATCTTCTACTGCTTTCCCAGGCCATACGAGAGAGCTAGATGGGAAGAGGAGCAGCCAGGACTAGAACTGACGTCCATTTGGGATGCCGGTGCTTCATGCCGGGGCTTTAACCCACTGTGCCACAGTGCCGGCCCCAAGGCTTGACCCTTTATAGAAAACATTTGCTGACTCTTGATATAAATGGTGAATTATTTTCAGCTTTAGAAGAATAGAGTAATAGAAAATTTTTCAAACTTTATTTGAATCTAACATTTGATGTCTCTTGTTGATTTGCAAAATCCTATGCATTGTCTTTTGCCTCGGTCTAATTCTCTCTTCCTCTTGGGACTCTAGTTATATGCATGCTATACCTTTTCACTATACCCCTTAGTATATTTAAGGGGGTAAATCACCTCAAATTTCACCTCATTCTTCTGCATCTTGGCCTCTAATTCATCACTACTTTGGAGGCTCTCTAGTTCTTCCAAATACATTAAAAAAAAAAAAAACTTCTCAGCTTTTCTAATTGTTTTCTGCTAGAAGTTTGATCCAAATTGTATGCAGAGTTCATTTCTAAGTATTTAAACAAATGTTCTCTTCATAGCATGAGTTACTTTTGCATTTATAGTTAGAGAGTTGCTCATCTTGAAGGGCCAGATTAGCTAGTATTATTTTAAAAATATCTGCCAACTAGTCATCTGTTGACAACCATTTATCATTCCAGAAAAACTCAGCACTGCTGTGAAACATTTGTTATTTTTGAAAGAAACGTGCTTAGCTCATCATTAAATATGACAGTTCTTAAGGGCTTTGCCAAGATAGCCAGCATACATGGAATATTTTTGTGGTTAATCTCATTTCATTATAAATCACTGATAGTAAAATTCTCATATTTAAAATGATGTGACCTATATATTCACATACAAGGGCACAGAGAGACTGCAATTATTACAATACTTGTAAGAGCGTAAACAAGTAGGAATGTCACTCACATTCTGCTGTGGAGAGCTTCCACTGTGCCACTGAGCAGTTGATGGACCTAGTAAGGGTGGCATTGTCAACTGTGTATTTATTAATTATTAAAGCATGCTTCCTCTCTTCCCTCTGTCTTTCCTCCCTTCCTCCTGGCCCTCCTGCCTCCCCTCCTTTTCTTCTTTCAATAAAGTGTAGATTGAAGTTCTAAAATAGAAGCTCTTACATCCCAGGGGATTATAGCACCCTGTGCTCTCTGAATCCATGTACTCCCTCAGAGGGAGTATTCCATAGAGCAGCATAAAATACAGATAAGATCATGTCACCTCCTTAAAAGAAAGTAAGACTTCAAGTCACACTTAGAATAAAACCTATAATTCTGTTGTTTTAAAAAATTATTTACTCACTCATTTGAAAGGCAGAGCAACAGAGAGAAAGAGAATGTGAATCTGTAATTTGGTTCACTCCCTAAGTAGCTGCAACAGATGCCTGTAACAGCTAGCTCTGGCCCAGGTCAGAGCCAGGAACTCCAGCTAGGTCCCTTAAGTGGGTGGCAGGAACTCAGTCACATCTTCCACTTCCTTCCCAGGCACGTTGGCAGGAAGCCAGATTTTAAGTGGAGTAGCTGGGGGCATGGGATGTTGGCATCAAAAGTAGTGGCTTAACCTGGTGCACCACAGTACCAACTCCAAATCTATAGTTCTTACTTGGTGTTTTATTGATTATTAGAATGCAGTCTTAGTTCCTTAAGAGCAGGGGTTTTGTCTCTTTTCCCAGTGTATTATCAGCACCTAGAACAGTATTCACAAAGAAATGTCACTTGTAAATCTTTGATGAATAGATATTAAATAAGTAAAATAATTAAATACCTGGAGTTTCACATTTATGGTGCTAAAAAATTAAGACCCTATCTATAAGGCTTTTTTCATGATATATTTTCTGTGAATTATGTAAAGATTTTTCATAAGCATGAATTTTAGTTTTCTTTGTACCAAAGTAAACTTGTCTTTGAATTCTGTTTTTCACAAAATGAAGTACCCTCATGTATATTGTGAGCAAATTACAAAAACCTGACTTCAGATGAGCTGGCTTTGACGTGTGGGTCATCTTCTGTTTTCCTTCATCACATTCAGAATAGTTACACAAGCATAGTGATAGGTCCTAGGAGAAGGTACCTGTTTTAATTCCTAATGATTTGTCTTATGTCAACTGCTGTTCCTGTAGTTGACATTAAATTCTTATTTTCAGGCTATATTTTGTTAGGCATTTTTGCTTCAGTCACAGACATCTGGTGAAAGATTTTTGAAAACAAATGCTAATGCTGTTTCCAAGCCTTGAGATGTTGACTTTTTCAGGAAGCTCATAAGATGGTGAGGGAAGCGAATGTCAAGCAAGCAACAGCAGAGAAACAGCTGAAAGAAGCTCAAGGAAAAGTAAGTTCTCACTGCTGTTACAGTATAGAAGTTACGGAAATTAGTGATGATTATTAGTATCTAAAAAACGATTGGATTTTGTTCGGATTGTGAAAGTTGTTTTAGATTTGGAAATTGCGGAAAAATATAAAAAAATAGCTACCATGGGGAAATAAATAGTTTATATCGGTGTTCATTTATATTAGAACCAAATGGTTTAAAACACTGTATCACATGTGTCATTAAAAGAATTATATGACCACATTTTAATGTTAATATTTATTTTCTCACTGAGAAAAAGAACCTACGTGGTACTAGATTTTACTGTTTTAGGAGTAAACTAGAACCAATCATAAGATAGGATAATTTTATTTGACATTGTGAGTACTAGCTGAATCTGAATCATAGGAAAATATCAGAAAACTTGGTTTTATCTTCTTAGTCCACAGGAAGTACAAATTAAATTCCATCTTTGAAAGTGTTTGGACCAAATTGCTAACATGTAGGGGCATCTGTCACAAAACACGTAGTGCTGACGAGGATGCTGGTTTCTTTTCAAGATTGATGTACTTCAAGCTGAAGTAGCTGCACTGAAGACGCTTGTGTTGTCCAGTTCTCCAACCTCGCCTACACAGGAGCCTCTGCCAGGTGGAAAGACACCGTTTAAAAAGGGGCATCAGAGGAATAAAAGTACAAGCAGTGCCATGAGTGGCAGTCATCAGGACCTCAGTGTGATACAGCCAATTGTAAAAGACTGCAAAGAGGTAACTCGTCAAGGACTGTCCCCTCTGGCTTTCCTCATGCTTTCAGTTCTCAGCACTGAGTGTCGGTTGTGGTTTTTACTGGCAAAGGTTTGAGTACAAAATATGTGCTAGTAAGAGGGGGGAGGCTTTATCTAGAGCTGGCTGCTTTCAGGGGTTCGTCAGTTCCATTCTCCACCTGATTGACTGTGGAAAACCTGCTGGAAACTTGGTAGGCTTCTTCATCTCACTATTTCATCTAGGGAGCACACTGTCATGGCTTGTATGAAGGAGAGTGGGTGGTGTCAGCGATCTGCCTCATCCAGATTTGCTGCTGGAGTTTCTCCGTAACTCTTCCCTGAGACTGCACTCTCTCCACTTTTTTTTTTTTTTTTTTTGACAGGCAGAGTGGACAGTGAGAGAGAGAGACAGAGAGAAAGGTCTTCCTTTGCCGTTGGTTCACCCTCCAATGGCCGCTGCAGCCGGCGCACCGCGCTGATCCGATGGCAGGAGCCAGGAGCCAGGTACTTATCCTGGTCTCCCATGGGGTGCAGGGCCCAAGCACCTGGGCCATCCTCCACTGCACTCCCTGGCCACAGCAGAGAGCTGGCCTGGAAGAGGGGCAGCCGGGACAATCTGGCGCCCCGACCGGGACTAGAACCCGGGGTGCCGGCGCCGCTAGGCGGAGGATTAGCCTAGTGAGCCGCGGCGCCGGCCTTTTTTTTTTTTTTTTTTTTTTAAAGACTTATTTGAAAATGAGAATAACAGAGAAAAGAGAAGAGGCAGAGAGAGAGAGAGAGAGAGAAAGGTCTTCCATTTGCTGGTTCACTCCCCAATTGGCTACAGTGGCCGGAGCTGTGCCAATCCAAAAGTCAGGAGCCAGGAGCATCTTCCAGGTCTCCCATGCGTGTGCAGGGCCCCAAGGACTTGGGCCATCTTCCACAGCTTTCCCAGGCCGCAGCAGAAAGCTGGATTGGAAGTGGAGCAGCTGGGACTCAAACCAGCGCCCATAAGGGGTGCTGGTACTGCAGGCGGTGGCTTTACCCGCTACACCACATTGCCAGCCCCTCTCCACTTTTTTAAAACTATCTTCTAGACTACAGCAATAAGCACCCTCCCTACTCCGCCATCTTGGAATTCCTTACCCTTAACTTTGATTCAAGGAATTTGAATTGGGAGGAAAAAAGCTCACATTGATATCTTAAAAGGAAATCTATAGGAAAGCTTGGATATGCTCAGCCTTCTTTTGCCTTTGTGTAGACTGCTTGCACATCTGGTTAAGCGTCCGAGAGGCCGCCACGGCTGTTGTCAGTGGGGCGTTTATAGCACACCCAGCACTGTGGACCTGGTTGGTGTGGCGCTGTGTGAGGACCAGTGAGACTGCTCTGTGCTGGGGTGGTTGGCGTGTCTGGTGCAGGTGCTGATCTGGGCTGAGGGAGCCTGAGGGTCTGTAGGGAAGAGGACTTGGGGAAGATGTACTGTAGAGGGGCAGCCGGGGATGGCCAGCCACAGGTGTGGCTAGGAAGGCAGTGCCGGCAGGCGCCTCTGTGGATAGTTCAGGTGGTAGTTAACTTGATGTACCGAACTATTTAAATAAATGCTGAGTTTTAAGATAGTTTAGTAGGTTGTGTGTGTGCTTTTTTGTCTAGTTGCCTACACAGCAAGCATCTTGGCATTTTTAAACTAAGTGCCTCCAGGTTAATAGAACAATTAGTGTCAGCTTATGACCTCAAATCAGGTCTCACTCTTACTTTATTTAGCTTGACTCCAAAGTACTTGTTCATTAATTTCAGAAAATACTTATCATCCTTTTTTATATTCAGAACAGTACGTACCTGTGTCTTCAAAGGAGCTCCAACAGGGTAATGGCAGCATCAGTGGACACCGTCATGGATACTATGTGGATACTACTAGGCCCATCAGACAGTTTTCTTAAAAGTCAGTTTTCTTATAGAAAAGTTGGTACTGTGTATTATAGATAATTAAGAATGGTCCAGTTCATTATGTTAAATAAGGAGCATTTCTTTTTTAGTAATATTTGTATTATGTTTTGGTTTTACAAAATGGTTTTTTGTTTGCACTTTTTAAAACTTTTTTATGTGTTTCCTTTTGGCTTGTTTAGGCTGATCTGTCTCTGTATAATGAATTCAGGTCTTGGAAGGATGAGCCAACAATGGACAGAACATGTCCTTTCTTAGACAAAATCTATCAGGAAGATATCTTTCCGTGTTTGACATTTTCGAAAAGTGAGGTAACTTTTTTTTTTCCATGTTAATGGGAACACATTAGATTTGATTCTGTACGTTTTATGAAGTCCTGTTCCATATTTTAATATATCTGATATAAGTAGATTATCATGAAGTGTCATGCTCAAGCATTTTCTCCGTCCTGTATTAGATCCTAATGTCTTGGCATTTGATTACTGAATATCTTTCCTTATTTGAGCAGAGCATCATTCATACTGAGACTTGCATTGTGTTCAAGAGAAGGATGAAATGTCTATGGGAGTAGGGCTTATATTTTTTGATTCGTAGTCCAAGATTCAGCATAAGGAAGTTCTCTGTACATTCTGCTTAAGGCATTTGTTGAGTTTATCTGTACATGATGAAATCACACTTCTTTTCTTTTCTTCTTCTTTAAAGCATGAAAAATAATGCCCTCTTTGCTTAAGTCCCAAGGGTGTTAACAGGATAAAATGAAGTATGTACTAGGTTGATAGAAAATTTTTTAAAATTTTATACAGATGTAAAGATTAAATTTGTTCTTGCATGTGGAAGGTTTATCCACAAATATCCTGTCAGTATTGAAGAAATTTAATCCTGAGAGTCTTAGTTACGTCTTTCAAGGATTTAATTATAACATTAATTTGTAGGAAGAAGTTCAGATTAACTGTGTAACACTTTGGATAGGAATCTGTGTTGTTGTTTGTGGCCGTGTGCCTGGATTCAGGTGGGCCGTTCAGTGTTCGTAATCTTGGCAGGCTTGAGAAGTGTGCCTTTTTCATTTGTTGTTTATTGGTTGTGCCCTTTCCATCTGGGATCTAATATCTGATAATTCAGTGAATTACTTCGTGCACATATGTGCAAGTTCAGAAAGTAATAGCCATAACCAGCATATACTGCTATGTGATAAATGACCAACACACAAAAAAATTGCATGTGTTCAGTGGCATAAGGCATTAGAATATTCATTTTGAAGTGGCATTAACAGTGGGTATTTAGTTGTAGGTAGGGAGGACACAGAGACTGGGATTAATAACTTTAATCCTCCTCCAGGTCATGAGAAAAGTTATTTCACCATAACTGAATTGCCTTTCATAACAGTGCTTGAATTATAAGAGAAATCAAATTAAGATTATGCGATGTCTTTCTTACTTGTTGGCTAAGGCCAAGCTAGTGGAACTTGGGGGAAGAATCATGTATAAGATTAGATGACTGTGGAGTACAACGTTGGTATTTTCCTGCAAGCATAAAGTCTAATACTTTTCACTTTGTTGAAGCTGGCTTCAGCTGTTCTGGAGGCCGTGGAAAACAATACCCTGAGCATTGAACCAGTGGGGCTGCAGCCGATTCGATTTGTGAAAGCTTCTGCAGTTGAATGTGGAGGACCAAAGTAGGTTTTTACACCTGTGACTCACGGGAGCTACTGAGTTTTTGAAGTCTTATGTGTTGGAGTTGCTTGGAGTTGGGAGGCCAGAAGACGTAGCATTGAATCCTGGCTCAAATAAAAATATACTGGGTATGCCCAGTTTACAAGTGACTTTAAAAATGAGGTCACTTAAGAAGCATTGTTTTTATTATTTTAGAAATTGATACTTATAACCACTTTAGTAGAGCTCTTTCAAAATTAGACAATATAGTAGGTGAATGGTATATATCTGGTTCTAGAAGAATAGTTTGTAAATTGATTTTGATGAGTTTGATTGTTCTTTTTCCTCTTGTGTAAAGTATACTTTTAGAAGTTCCAAGACCTTCTAACACTGTATTTTGCATTTGTTTTTTGCCCTACCTAAGATAGTGCTGTTAAACATTATTACATATCATTAAAGGAATATGCTTTTAATAAAAAAATAATGAGACAAAATCTTTTTTTTTAAAGATTTTATTTATTTGAGAGGTAGAGTTAGGAACAGTGAGAGGGAGAGACAGAGAGAAAGGTCTTCCCTCCACTGATTCACTCCCCAAATGGCTGCAACGGCTAGAGTTGGGCTGATCCAAAGCCAGTAGCTTCTTCCAGGCCTCCCACGTGGGTGCAGAGGCCTATACACTTAGCCATCTTCTACTGCTTTCCCAGATCATAGCAGAGAGCTGGATTGGAAGAGGAGCAGCTGGGACTAGAACCGGTACCCTTATGGGATGTTGACACTGCAGGCAGAGGCTTAGCCCTCTATGCCATAATGCAAGCCCTGACAAAATCTCTTGAAAGATAAGAATGAGTTAGTGTGTGATTTGAATGGTTCCTCCCGAATTATCCCCTTTCAAATGCCCATTCTAGCATTTTCATAATATGGAGCACATTGGTAACCTATTTCCTATAAGTACAGCTGAGATTTAATGTTCATTTAATGTATTATCTTTATATAATACATATACATTTATATTATACATTACACATAATGTATAATGTCATAAAATGCGTCTGGCCATTTCATTTCACTGTGAGTGGTGCTCATTTTGCCTTGATAAGGAATGTTTGTTGTATTCAGCCAGGTTCCTAGCTTAGGCGAGTGACAGCTGGGCTGCTGCAAGTCCATCCTGATGGACAAGCCAGCTTCGTCTGATGGAGCAGGAGAGTGACAGGTGGCTCATCATTTATTCAGCAGTCACTGAAGTTCTGCTGTGTGCCAGGCACATGCTTGGTGCCAGGAATTTAAAGATGAGCAAGACCAGTCTTTGCTCTCAAGAGGCTTATAGCCTAATCCAAGCCAGAAAAGCCTGCTACCAAATTTTAGAGTTTGTAGTATGCAAATTGAAAGGATGGAATGAAATGTAGTGCACTCTTTATATAACTGTTAAAATTTAGTATTTTTATAACATGGTATATGCCATTGTACTTCCCCTGAAGTCCCATATTAAATGCATATAAACCAACCAACCCCCACCACACAACACCCCATCTGGAAGCTGTTAACTCTACATGTTTTGAGATTTGAACAGTCATTGTTAGGTTTTTGTCAGCTGAGAAGTGGAAGTCCTGGTGGAAAGCTGAGGGCTGTCCTGCAGCTTATGACTGCAGGATGGGGCGTACATTGAAAACATCCAGCTTCTGTTTCTAGAACGTGGTTAGTGCTACGGTATTAAGTCCCTTGAAGTCAGAGCTATGTCGTTTATATCACTGTGGCCCAGCGTCTTGCATAGTGCCTGGTACGTAGGGGGTTCTCTAATAGTGATTGTCTTAGTAAATGGAGAAGGTGGGGGAAATGTGTTTAATTATTAAGAGCTGAAATTTTATCATTATTTTACAGAAAATGTGCTCTCACCGGCCAGAGTAAGTCCTGTAAACACAGAATTAAATTAGGGGACTCAAGCAACTATTATTATATTTCTCCTTTTTGCAGATATAGGGTAAGTGACTTAACCATGAATTTTAGTAATGTTCACTTTAACATAAAACATTTAACTATTCATGACATTTTTCCTTCTGGCCTAGATCACTTCTGTGTGTAACTTTTTTACATACATTCGATATATCCAGCAGGGACTTGTGAAACAGCAGGATGGTGAGTGTTCTTGGTTCATTATAAATATTTACATTAAAGTAAGTGTAGGGCATAGTAATGCTCAAATAAACTTTATTAAACTTTTAGAGTTGTAGTAAAATGTGTGGAGAATTTGAGAATATCCCTTTCAAAATGTTTAATTTTAGTATTAGCCATATTATTATCTTAATTTTGAATTTTAAGCAGGCTCTGTTCTCACTCATAAGGGGGACGTGATAAACTAGATGGTAAATGTAAGGAGAGTACAAAGCTCATTGGATTTATTTCTTAAGAGAGAAAAATGAGCAAACCCTAGAATTGGTCAGTTTATTTTGATAGAAGCCATGGTGGAGCTAACAGCAGATTTTTCCTGTCTTTTCTCCTTCCACGTGTGAGTTAGGGTAGCTCTGGGTGGAATCAAGGTGCTGCCCTCTATGCCAGCAGGGATGTGCAGATCCTCTGTCCGGGAGAGTGAGGCTCCTGGCAGTGCGGTAATCTTTGCGTGCCGTCTTCCACTATTGCTGATGGTTTCCAGCCAGATGTCTTCAGTGTGAGGTGTACAAACTGATAGGGCCTGGCGGCTCCCAAGCAGTGTTAGCTGAGTACATGTGGTGGTTTTAAAACAGAAATAGCATTCAAATTCAAAGGTATGGGAGATAATGTTGTTTGTTTTTTAAGGTATTCTTGTGCTTAGAAATTAGTAGAAGCACGCATTGTTTCAGTCAGTTAACTAGCGAGTCTTAATACTATGGAAAAATCAGCTATGCTGATAAAAAGTTAGTGTAGCTCTTCCAAACTCTATGTTCTAAAAAGCCCATTTCATTTAGAGTCTCTGTTGTAGGAGTTTAATGTCTAAAACATCTAAGAGAATGGGAATGAAACTTGTCACTGAGTAATGTTTAATTTCAAAAGACTGCATAGCATAAAAGTAGTCTTTTAAACTGTGTAGCACTTTTTTATGATTTTAATAAAATTGACTTTTTTAAATACCTAATGGTGAATAATATGATTTATCCTGGAGACTGGGTGACCTATGTTGTTAAACTGTCAAGCGGGTTTTTCTCCTGGTGAAAAGGTTTGTAGGGAAGATGGATGAAAAGTACTTTACTTTGTGAACACAGAAGGTGTCAGCAGGTGGCGGGGACGGTGATAGAAGCGCTGCCTTCCTGGTCTCTGTTATCCTTCCACTTCACAGTATTTGGGAAACAGTGTATACTGTGTGGGTTTATAGTAAACAAGTGTTCCTGATTTTAAACTGTTTAGTATCTGTGCAGCCACACCTAAAGCAGGGTTTCTTGACCTTGCTGCTACAGGCTGAGCATCCCTGATCCCAAATCCTAAATGCTTCACAATCTGAAACTTTTTTAGTTCTGACATTGACATCATACCTAGAAAATTCCACACTTGACCTCATGTGACAAGTTGTATTCAAAACCTAGGCAAATATATTTCTATATTTGAAGTCAGAGCTACAGAGAGAGAGGGAGAGATAAACAGAGATCTTCCATCTGCTGGTTCACTCCCAAGATGGCCACAATAGCCGGGGCTGGGCTACGCAGGACCAACCTGGAGCCAGGAGCTATTTCCAGGTCTCCCACAGGGGTGACAGAGGCCCAAACACTTGGGCCATCTTCTCTGCTTTTCGCAGGTTATTATCAGGGAGCTGGATTGGAATTGGAGCAGCAGCCAGGATTCAAACCAGCACTCATACAGGATGCCAGTGTCGCAGGCGGCAGCTTAACTTACTATGCCACAATGCTGGCACCCATATTGCTTTCAGGCTATGAGTATGGAGTATCTATGATACATAAATGAATTTCGTGTTTTGACTTAGATGCTGTCTCCAGGTACCTCATCATGTATATGCGAACATTCCAAGATCTGAAAAAAATCCCAAGCATTTTAGATAAGGGATGCTCGATCTGTATGACAATTTTTTAAGACTTATTTATTTATTTGAAAGGTGGAGTTACAGAGAGAGAAAGAGGGAGAGGGAGAGACAGACAGAGAGATCTTCCATTCACTGGTTCACTTCCCAAATGGCTAATATGGCTGGAGCTGGACCAGTCTGAAGCCAGGAGCCAGGAGCTTCTTCTGGGTCTCCCATGTGGGTGCAGAGGCCCAAAGAGTTGGGCCACCTTCCACTGCTTTCCCAGGCTCAGTACCAGGGAATTGGATTAGAAGTGGAGCAGCTGGGTCTTGAACCCATGCCCATATGGGATGTCGGTTCTGCAGGCAGCAGTTTAACCCGCTGCACTACAGTGCCAGCCCTCTGTATGACATTTTGAACTGGATAGTTCTTTGTGGGAAGGAGCTGGCTTGTGCACTGTAGAATGTTTAACTCCATTCCTGGTCCTTACTCACTAGATGCCGGTTGCAACCCCAAGTGTGACAATGAAAAATATGCAGACATTGCCAGACGGACCCTAGGAGTCAGACTGTCCTGGCAGAGAACCGCTGATCTGTCAGTCTAACCTGATCACGTGTCAGACGAAGACCTTTCACTGTCAGAAATACGGAGACAGCCTTTTTTTCCTCTTGCAGCAGGAGCTTAATTGAAATCTACATTATCATTTATTTCTAGTTCGAGCCGTACATAAACCTTTCCTGTTGTTACAAAGAATGTTACCGAGCTTTCCAGATTGTCTCTTGTTTTCTTTTTTCCTGCTCACCCTCTGTTAGTGTTAATGAAGAGTGGAATGGCCAAGATCTAGCAAACCAGGGCTGGAAAGTCTCTGGGTTGATAAGAATCAATTGAGCATCTCTGTGGCTGAGGCCCCTCTCAGGTTGATTCTCTAACAAACCTATCCCAGTCGCATCATCTCTCTCTCTGTGTCTCTGATTCTTTTTTTTTTTTTTTTTAATAAGAAGAAAAAAAATTTTTAATACTAGGTGCCAAATACCTACATGGGATTATATCATTTAACCTTTAAAACAAATTCCATGAAAGTGACCTTCTTATCTCCATTTTATAGATGAGAATAAAGGATAGAAGTTTGGCAGCTTTCCCAAAGTTACATGTTTGACAAGTGTCAGGTTGGGTTGCAGGCAGCGTGATACTAAAGCCTGAGCCCTTCCTACCCTAATAAATCAATTTCTGGTAAAGAAAAGCTTCAGATTGTGAGCTTGCATTTCCTGAACCAAGAAAAATAATTTATTCCATATTGATTGCCCAGTAAAGTAATGATACATTTTAAACCTGATCTTAAGATTTATATTTTTTTAACTTAGAATGATTAATTAAATTATACATTCTCAAACCTTGATATAGAAATGTCTGGTTAAGGTTCGCTTCATCTAGGGAAGTTTTAACTCTAAATTGCCCTCTTAGTTTGATTTGAGTATATAAGCCATAATTAAATTTCCCTCACTTCCCTTCCCTTCACCTGTTTTTTTTTGTTTTTTTTTTTTTTTTTTTTTTTTGCTTTCAAACATTTAATGAATATAAATTTCCAAAGTACAGCTTATGGATTACAATGGCTTCCCCCCATAACGTCCCTCCCACCTGCAACCCTCCCCTTTCCCACTCCCTCTCCCCTTCCATTCACATCAAGATTCATTTTCAATTCTCTTTATATACAGAAGATCAGTTTAGCATACATTAAGTAAATATTTCAACAGTTTGCTCCCACACAGAAACATAAAGTGAAAAATACTGTTTGAGTACTAGTTATAGCATTAAATCTCAATGTACAGCACACTAAGGACAAAGATCCTACATGAGGAGTAAGTGCACAGTGACTCCTGTTGTTGACTTAACAAATTGTGTGTCTGATTCTTTGAAGGCACCAGCATTACTGTCTACTCAGGACACCAAAATGTCTGCTTTTTCTTGGGCTAAAGTGATAGTCTTTGCCATATCTAACAAGTAGTTGTGACAAAACAGGTGAAATACCGCTTATTGGTAACACCTGGATGCCCACACAAGTGCACGGGAAAAGTCTGTGTGAAGTATTGAAAGTTTAGGCATAGGTATATCATTAGAACATGCCCAGCTGGCTTTTCAGCGACTTTGAAATTCTCAGCAAAACATTACAAAATAAATAATGGTACTTGATGATTTACATGTCTTTTCTGTTTGTCAGTTGATCAGATGTTTTGGGAAGTTATGCAGTTGAGAAAAGAGATGTCCTTGGCAAAGCTGGGATATTTCAAAGAGGAACTCTGATGCTCGGCGTGGGACCATGCATGAACCTCTCTGAACAACTGAAAAATGACTGCATATTTTTATGGTTACTCAATATTTATTTCCAAGGAGTGGGCCCAAGACTTTTCTCCTCTTTTGCAAATTACACTAAGAAATACTGTGATTTCTTTTTAACTGACTTATGCTGTGTTTGCTTACTCTTTAGTTGAACACACTATAAAGAATTACAGGTGTACTAGTGATTGTAATTTCTAGTTGCGAAAAACAAACACCAAATAAATAAATGTTAGATTGACTGTGTGTGTTTTCTCTTCGAGCTCAGACATGGCATCTAGAGTCAGCAGAATATATTTAATAGTGATTTTTATGCTGCACAGCAACCTCTGAGAGGCAAGGGAGAGGCTGAGTGGATAGGATTCAATTTCTGTACCTCTTAACTTTATTTTCTCTCTCTCTGTCTCTTTTTTTTTTTTTTTTTTTTTTTTTTTTTAGGATTTAGAGAGGGAGAAACAGAGTTCTTCCAGCTTCTGATTCATTCTCCAAATGGCCACACTAGCTGGGACAGGCAAGGCTGAAGCCAGGGGCCTGGAACTCCCATCTGTGTCTCCCACATGAGTAGCAGGGGCTTTCCCAGGTGCATTAGCAGGGAGCTAGATTGGAAAAGGAGCAGCCAGGACTGGAACTGCTGCCCACATGGGATGCCAGCATTACAGGCAGTGTCAGCTCACTGTGCTACAATGCCAGCCCCTGTTTTTGTGTTTTGTATATATATTAGTATTCAAAAAAGAGAGATATTTTATTTGAATAAAGATTTCCGGGGGCATAGTGGGTTAAACCCCTGCCTGCAACACTGATATCTGATATAGGCACTGGTTCCAGTCCCAGCAGCTCCACTTCCAATTCAGCGCCCTTCTAATGCACCTGGGAAAGCAGCAGAAGATGGCCCAAGTGCTTGGGACCCTGCACACACATGGGGGACCTGGAAGAAGCTCCTTACTCCTGGCTTTGGCCTGGTCCAGCCCTGGCCATGGCAGCCATTTGGGAAGTGAGCCAGCAAATGGAAGATTCTTTCTGTCTCCTCCCCTCTTCTCTCTCTTTTAACTCTGCCTTTTAAAAAAAAGTGGAGGTGGGTGGCACTGTGGTGTAGCAGGTTAAGCTGTGGCCTGCTGTGCTGGCTTCCCCTATGGGCATTGGTCTGAGTCCCCACTGTTCCACTTCCTATCCAGCACCCTGCTAATGTGCCTGGGAAAGCAGCGAAGGATGCCCAAGTTCTTGGGTCCCTGCACCTATGTGGGAGGCCTGGAAGAAGCTCCTGGCTCCTGGCTTTGGCCTGGCCCAGCCCTGGTCACTGCAGCTATTTGGAGAGTGAACCAGCAGATGGAAGATCTTTCTTTTTCTGTCTCTCCTCCTCTCTCTCTGTAACTCTGTCTTTCAAATAAATAAAAACTTTAATATCAATAAAAAAATAAAGATTTCTACTAAAATATTTGGAGATTTCTATTTTAATCATTCTGCAGTCTGTAATGGAAAGAAACCCTGTATTAATTGTGGTTTGTTAAATATAGTAAATTAAAGGCATTCATACTATTCTAGAGATGCATTCTTGAGCAGCCTGATGTAATGTATTCATGCTTTATTTATGTCGAGCACCTTAATGGCTTTGGAGGGATGTAAGGGTCAAGGAGGAGTCTGAGGTGTGTGCGAGGAGGTTTGAAGGGGTGTGGGTGAAAGAATGGTACTTCATGCCAAGTGCACTCTGATCATAGAACCTTCTAAGTTTCAAATTGTGAAACCGACTCAGGTGGGGAAACTATTAAAATTACTTTTACGATTCAACAGCTATATGGCACATACGTAGTAAGTACAGAAGAGCAAAAGGAAGAACTAAGGAAACCCCTTCATTCTCTCTGGAGAAAAACTTAATATTTTGGCAAACAACCTCTTGGCTTCCAGGTATTTTCTAGCTATGTTTGCAAATTTCTGGAACAAAAAGGCTTTCTTTTTTAAGCTTAAATATTCATTTTCCCTTTTGGTAAATCTACACATCCTAGTTGCTTTGTGTTGAGTATAGAATTTTTTTTAAACAGTCTTTTTTTAAATTTATTTACTTATTGACAGGCAGAGTGGATAGTGAGAGAGAGAGAGAGAAAGATCGTCCTTTACCCTTGGTTCACCCTCCAATGGCTGCTGCGGCCAGTGCGCTGAGGCCGGCACACCGCGCTGATCCGAAGCCGGGAGCCAGGTGCTTCTCCTGGTCTCCCATGCGGGTGCAGGGCCCAAGCACGTGGGCCATCCTCCACTGCACTCCCTGGCCACAGCAGAGAGCTGGCCTGGAAGAGGGGCAACCGGGACAGAATGCAGCACCCCGACCGGGACTAGAACCCGGTGTGCTGGCGCTGCAAGGCGGAGGATTAGCCTATTGAGCTGCGGTGCCGGCCTGGAATTTTTTTTGAAGAATTATTTTATTTCTTTGAAAGACAGAGTTACAGAGAGAGGTAGAGACAGAGAGAGGTCTTCCACCTGCTGGTTCACTCCCCAGATGGCCACAACAGCCAGAGCTGTGCCAATCCGGAGCCAGGAGCTTCTTCCGGGTCTCCAGGGGCCCAAGGACTTGGGCCATCTTCTACTGCTTTCCCAGGCCATAGCAGAGAGCTGGATCAGAAGAGGACAGCTGGGACTAGAACTGGCACCCATATGGGATGCTGGCGCTTTAGGCCAGGACGTTAACCCGCTGCACCACAGCGCCGGACCCTGATTATAGAATTTTAACATAGTTTATTGCGTTTGGAGATGAGATGGTTTTCAGTTTCTGGTTTTTTATTTTTATTTTATTTTTTTTTTTTATTTTAGTGATACCATGATGCTGCAGAGTTCTGTAGGTGAACCTTTTGAACATTGTTGGGTTGTTTCTTTCTTGTAGATGTCTTAAACTAAGTTTTTCAGTCAAGGCATATACATATTTCAAATGTTTGTTCCGCTTAGCTAGATTGCTCTCCAGAACAGCTGAACCAGTATATACTCACAGCAGCGCTGTATGAGAGCTGGTTTTCTGAAGATGACGTTTGTTTCAGTCCTGTTTGGGGTTGGGTCAAGCTAACCGACAGAAGACTCAGACACTAGGCTGGATAGTACCTGAGCGGGCATCTGAGTATGGTGACTGTGTGGTGGAAGCATCCTCACCGTGCTCAGCTCTAGAATCGGAGGTTGAACATGAGAAGAACGTGGAACCTGGAAACTGATGTCTAGAAAAGTTACTGTGATGTGAGGTCATAATCTTATTCACAGCTTCTGAGGATTTTCCACACAAAGCTTATAGAGAAATCCAGGAAATGCTTTAAGAAATTTGGAGAGGGACGTGATCATATGCTTAGGGAAAGCTTATTGATAAAAGCAATAAATAGGAGTGTTTGGACTAATGGTTAAGTTGCTGCTTGGGATGCCTACATCTCATACTGGAGTGTCTGAATTTGAGTGCTGGCTTCACTCCTGATTCCAGCTTCCTGCTAATGCACACCCTGCGAGGCAGCAGGTAGTTACAGCAAGCCTATATTCATGAGTAGAAAGACAACTTTTTTTTAAAGAGACCTTATTCTCTACAGATTAATCTCTGTATAGATTTAGTTAACCTCCAAGCCAAATCCCAATATTTCACTTGGAACTTATGAGCTGATTAGAAATGTATGCTGGTGCTGTGGTTTAGTGGGTAAAGCTACTGCCTGCAGTGCCTGTATCCCATGTGGGCACCAGTTCGAGTCCTGACTGCTCCACTTCTGATCCCGCTCTCTGCTGTGGCCTGGGAAAGCAGTAGAAGATAGCCCAAGTCCTTGGACCCCTGCATCTTCACGGGAGACCCAGAAGAAGCTCCTGGCTTTGGATCTGCACAGTTTTGGCTATTGCAGCCAGAACTATTCTTCCTCACTCTACACACACACAAACCATTTTAAATGTTCTTAAACCTTATAACTTCTTATGTACAAAATATAGGTGAAATTGTGATTGAGAGTATAGATGAGCTGTATTTAAAACATAGAGCCGAATGTCTTCCTGGTCCTCTTATTTAAAAAAGACTTTTTAACTTGGAAACAAACTATAAAAGATAACCATGAAAGAAAATAAGTTGCACTGTTAAGTTTTAAATTCAGAACTTTTGTTCATCACAAGACATAATAAAGAAAGCCCCTGTACTGTCTATGAAAAGATATGCATTTGTAACATTTATAATCAATAATAGTACACAGAAATTCTATAAACCTGTAAGACAAAAACAGCAGAAAAATGAGCAAAAGACTGAGATATCTTCCACATTAGAAGTAAATATGTGCAAATAAACATTAAGAGATTTTTATTTTTGTTTATAAACAGGGAAATCAAGGCTATCATGATGTGTTTAAATTCCTTTGGCAAATATTGAAAAACCCAGCACAAGTCAAGATTTAGAGATTTTAATCAATAGGACCACTTAGGTATGCTGCCAGCTGTGTCAGCTGGCATAGCCAATGTGAAATCCTCCATACTGCGGTCAGTTGTATGTCCTCTGAAAAACTACTCATCTGCAAAGCTGAACATTTGTCTGTGGACCAGCAGCTCCACTTCCAGCTGTATGCTCAACAGAGGTACTTGTACAGAGTACCCCAGAATACATAGATAAGAATATTCTAGGGGGGGCGGGGAATCAAATGTCAATCTAAGGGAAGAGAACCTGGCAGAAACGTGAAGGAATGTCACCTACATGCAGCACACTTAGGAACACGGATGGAGAAAAGCAGCTCCAAAGGAAGCTGTGCTTCTGTGTAGGGATATGTATATGAATGTGTTAAAACTAATAAAAGCAAGTAGGAATGAATTTCAGGATAGTAATTACTTCTAAATGTGGGAGAATTGAGAAGGGTGTAGCAAACATGGAAGTCAGTCACTGTTAATGTTCCAGCTGCCTGATTGGTGGGTTTATGGCAATTTGTCATTAAAAGTAAATACTGTCATGAATGAATGAAGAGTCACGTCGGCCATTGGTGTTGTGTGATGGACCAACCTAAATATACTTTTCAGCTCCTGCATTCCAGAACATTAAATATATATATGACAGGACTTTTGAAGAATTAGATTTTGCAGCGAGGAAAGGGAAGAAAGTTGGATCTGAGTCCTAGTCTTTTGAACTATTGTAATTTGTTGAGGAAATCTATGGAAGGAACAAATTCGGGTATGCATGAAAGGGAGACAGGGATTTAGTGTTTGACACACTGAAGGATATGCACATGATGCACCAAAGTGGGTATGATAAATAGTACTGGGTAAACAAGTCTAAATTCAACAGTAAAGTCAGCCCAGGGGATAAATTTGGGAGTAGTTAGCCATGGGACCAGATGGGAGCTTCAGGGTTACTCTGGAGACAAGTACAGCACTGAATCCTGAGTTACTATGACAACGAGAGAAAAAGAGTTCACAGAGATGGAGGAGGAGCCCTTAGGCAGCAAGGCAAAAGAGAAGGAAGAATTAGTGTGATAGTTAACTTAGGCTCAGGACAGTATTTCTAAAGGGAGTTAAGTCGGGAATTTTACCAATTTAGAAAAACACTCGTGGATAGTTTTTTTAAAGTCCCCAAGCGGGTGCACCATTCCTGGAGGTGCAGCAATGCCAGGTCCATGTGTGGCCACAGGAAACTCCTACTCCACCTCCCTGCTCCAAAAATGCCTTTACTATATTGTCCTCAGATCAAGAATGTACGAGATAGTAAAGTGAAGAGAATGTACAGGTACAATGCTTAACCTTGGCCAGAAGGCCCAGAGGTGACTGATTTTTGGAAGTGTTCCTGTGAATAGATTTAGAGCTGAGGAGAGGCTGGCTCTGGATTGGGGTTTGCGTGGGAGACCTTCATTCTGGCCCAGGCTTGCAGAGGACGGGCAAGTCAGGCAGATCACTCCTCCTCTCTGGCCTCTGCTGTAAAGGCTGGCTGGCTGTTCTCCTTGGTCTCCCCCAGCTCTGTGATAATCATGGCCCCTGACTATGTATAGTATAAGATAGCATCTAGATTGGAAGAACAAAATTTAGTTTCTGAACACTGGGTTTTAGTCCTTGACGGGGTGCAGAACGTCCAGCCCACAGGCTGTGTGAAGCCCACGAACTCATTTGGTCTGGTCCAATACATCTATGTAACAGGCCGATTTTTACGTTGACAATTTTGTATGTCCCCAAATGATGCGATAAGTATCCAAATGACCCTCGGCAGAAGAAAGGGTTCCACACCCTTGCAGCTTGCAACTGTTGCCTACCCCCTCACTCATCACCAGGAAATCAGTCCTTTGTGGTTTGGTATTGTGCATCTATGGTCTAAACAGGTCTCTCTCTGCTTTTATTCAGAGGTCTTTACTTTGAAAAGTTTTCTCTTTAAAATATTTATTTATTTGAAAAGCAGAGTTGGGGAGAGAAAGAGGTTCTATCTGCTGGTTCATTTCCTCAATTGCTACAACAGCCACATCTGTGCCAAGCCAAGGCCAGGAGCCAGGAACTCCATCCTGGTCTCCAAATGGGTGGCACAGACCTGAGTACTTGGGCCATCATTTGTTACCTTGCTGTGTGTGAGCCAGAAGCTCCATCGGAAGTGGAGCAGCCGGGTCTCAAACCAGCCCTCCAATATCGGATGCCGCTTTGCAAGTGGCAGTTCAAGCCACTGTACTACTACACCAGCCCCTCCAGAAGTTATTTTAGTGTGTTTTTCTCTAGATAAAATGTTTCTATTATGAGACACAATGTTTAAAAAGAAGGGCTCTGTCACTCTGCCTTTCAAGTAAATAAATCTTTCTTAAAAATAGACAAGAGTCCAACACAGAACGAATTTGTATTTGTGTTTCACTTCTGTGCTAGAAAGTAGTTGTTCATTTTCTCTGTAGAATGCAGTACAGTTGCCACCTAGCAGATGATATGCAGACATACCTGTACCGTTCAGTGTTTGTGGAGAACTAGAGATGGCAAAGTCTTCCTTACTACATTCGTTCATTCCTTCACACGTGTTTGAGAGTCTCAGATGTGCCAGGTGCTATTTTAGGGGGGAGATACAGCACGACAGACAAGGTCCCAGGACTCACAGCTCCGAGTCTAGTGAGAAATTTACACATTTTAAAAGGTGGAAGAGGGGAGGGCTCTATGGATACTTAGAAAGGACTGGAGAAGGAACCGATAACTACAGTAATTCTTCCTAATCCACAGCTTCACCTTCTGCCGTCTGTAATGCTCAGCTGCTATCTGAAAATATTAAACAGAAATTTCCAGAAATAATTTGTAAGTGTTAAAACTATATGTCATTTTGGAGTATAAGGGTGAAATTTCATGCCAGCCCACACCTTCCTGCCTGGGACAGGGTCATCCATTGATTCAGCGTTTCCACGCTGTACTTGCTGCCTACCTGTCTGACACTTAGTAAGCTAGGCTTTGAGATTACTGCCTCTGCTTCTCTAACCCTGACATTACCCTTAGCTCTGGACTATCCATTGGCTCGCTCAGTCCAGCCGCTTCGATTTCTAATGGGCCTCACAAACCTAACATGGCTGAACTCTGGCCCAGTTGTATGAGCAACACTCTAGGGCTTGTTCTTGCTTTCTCATTCCTACTATCTCCATCTCCAGACCCATCCATCAGCAGATCCCATCACCTCTCTCCACAACAGGTCTGCAGTCCACCCACTTCCCTGCATGTCCACTACATCTACTCAGTCTAAGCTGTGACTCCCTTTCACCCGGGCTCCTGCAGTAGTCTCGTTTTGGTGTCCTTGCACCCACTCCTCTGACAGTCACTACCACGGCAGCAGACTGTATCCTTTCAAAACAAAAGCCAGAGCATGGTACTTCCCTGCTGAGAGCTCTTTAATGGCTTTCCATTGCGCTCAGGAAAAAAATCCAAACTCAACAGAAAATCACTGACTTTTCATGTTGGTAGCTGTTAACAGAGAACTAATAATAAAACTCAGCTTTAAAAAACAATTCATGAATATTTTTAAAGCTAAAAAAATTCAAAAAGTCACAAAGCTCTCAAAAGAGGAGTCAACTTGCCAAAATATAGAAAATAACAGAAACAGCTCTGTGTTAGTCTGCTGCTCACTACTTTTTAGAAGACACCGGGAGAGAAGCGTCATTGGGAGAGGTTTATTTCAGCTCACAATTTGGAGATTACGGTTCAGCATCAGTCCTATACTCTGGTGTCTGTGGAGGTTGGTCGTGGTGGGTGTGGAGGCACAACCACATGGTGCGTTGCACAGAAGAGAAAGAGAAACTAGGCTGAACTTGAACTCAAATAATCTCACCTCTCAAAAGCCACCCTCAGCCGGCGCCGTGGCTCACTTGGCTAATCCTCCGCCTGTGGCGCCGGCACCCTGGGTTCTAGTCCTGGTTGCTCCTCTTCCAGTCCAGCTCTCTGCTGTGGCCCAGGAGGGCAGAGGAGGATGGCCCAAGTGCTTGGGTCCCTGCACCCGCATGGGAGACCAGGAGGAAGCATCCGGCTCCTGGCTTCGGATCGGCGCAGCACCGGCCACTAGGGGAGTGAACCAACGGAAGGAAAACCTTTCTCTCTGTCTCTCTGTCTCTCTCTCTCTCTGTCTAACTCTGCCTGTCAAAAAAACAAACAAACAAACAAAAACAAACAAACAAAAAACACCAAACAAAACAAAACAAAACAAAAAACCCAAAGGCCTCTCATTGGCCCCACCTCCCCAAAGCCAATTAGGACGGGTCTGCACCCTGACTGCGTCAGCCGTTGCCACGCAGATTGGGGGTGAGGAATCCTATTCAACCCCTGAAACATTCCTGCAGGCAGCCTCCCAAGGAAGTCCCAGCTTGCACACGGTCTTTCAGGAGCAAGACCGGTGGCTGTGAGTCCCACATTCTGGAGCTACAGGATTCAAGGACAGACTCGAGGGGAGACAAAGTTTCCATCACCACATCACTGGAGTTAAGCACATCGGCTTAGCATTTATCTGTTTATCTATTGGCAATGTCACCATCAAGAGAGTGCATCTTTATTGAATTGGTGTTGAATGGGGAAGTCAAGAGGATCAGAAAACATTAGAGGTGTAACGATCACAACCAAGGAAACAGAGTATTTATTCACTGAAAAGGTGACATTTCCATTTAAATCCCACCTGCCACCAGCTGGGTGAACCCTCAGTCAAGTGCTCTGCACACTAATTAATTCCAGCAACTTCCTTTTCAATTTCCTTTACTTTCCACAAAGCCTGCTAAGGCTTCTGATTCAGCCTCTCACCCAGGGTCTGTGTGCCTCATGCGGGAGCTCCTTGCCTTTGAATGTATTCTCCTGATTTTTTCTGCTTGTTCCTTTGGTTTTTAAACACACTAGCCAACTTTTATAGTGAGGAGATTTCAAATTAAAATCTGTGTTTTAAGCTTCTCTTTTAATATTGGCCATTTTGATGTCACCAATCCTAAATTCTTGGTTGGCAAGGCTTGAATGAAGCCGAGTGACTTCACTCCTTGGCTGGCTACACCCACCTGTTCGTAGGACACATGATCTCTAGTTCCCTCTGTGGTCACCCTCTCTGTTGTCTCGCTGACACCAAGGCTAAGGGCTGCTATCTTTACATGGTTAACATTGCACAGTTTTGCTGATTTTAACCCATTTTACTAACTTACCTTGCTGGCCCTAGAAGTAGATGAGCTTGAAACCTCAATTCTCACGTAGCTTTTCAGTCCAATATAATTTCTTTCTCTCTGATGTCTCCTGCCACTCGTTCCTCTGCAGCTGAGACTGTGTGGAGTCCTGGGTGGACCTTGGGGAGGACCCAGAATCGACATTTGGTATTGGGTGCCAGTGTGGCGACCTTTCAGAATGTGTCTGGGAGTGTCCTTTGGATCTAAGTGTAGCCAGAAGCTGCATGTTGTAGGCATTTTAATTCCTAGAAGCATATAAGCCCTTTTTAAAAAAACACTGACTTCATCCTTGCTCTCTGGATCTAGTCAGTACCTTGGTTGCTTGTTGTCTTGGCTCACACTTTCTTCCTGTTGACCTGGATTCTTGCAGTAACTTTGGAACTGATGTACCAACTTCAGTGACTGCTCTAGTCAGTGCATTCCAATCATGCTTATTTTTTTTTTTTAAGTTGGATGTCATTATATCATGCCCCACACTCTCCCAAAGAAGATGTCAATAGATACACTTAGAATGAATAGGGAATCAAATCACATCACAATCGACCATCATCCTCCTTCAGCCTGTTTTTCTAGTCTCTTCTCTCACTGCACCAAGCACACAGCACCCACTAGGATCTCTTCCCTCCAACCTATTGCTTGTGTTTTTAAAGACATAACCATTGTAGAGGTCTCTTCAAATCCTGGCTCTTTGTGGCACTTTCCCAGATTTCTCCAGATTAAATTAATCTTTCCTCCCTTGGCTCTCTTGGGATATTTTCTCTGGATCTTATCAGAGGCTGACTTGAGTTATAGTTAGTTGTGTTTTTCTCATGCCCTAGATTGGTGCTTATGGGAGGTCTGTTAATCATCTTTGTATTTCCTGCACCCAGCAGATAGCCTCTCATAAGCTGAATTGAAAGAAATTGAAAATTCATTTCTTTAAATAAGCTGATGACTTGTCCTCATGGGTCTGAGGCCAAATGTGACCTTCAAAAGAAGCTTAGAATTTTGCCAACAGACACATAAAATTGTGCATGTTTATGTGGTACCATGTGATGTTTTGATGTCTTATTGTTTATTTTAAAAAGATGCAGCCAGAAGCAGTGCATGAACATTCATGGCATCCCTGATTAGAACACCAAAAGTCAATAGATAATTTGGGCATGGTGCAAGTTATGCATGGGACGATAGCATTAAATTAAGATTACATTGCTGGGGCTGGTGCTGTAGCTCAGTAAGTAGCTCAGTAGGTTAATCCTCTGCCTGTGGCACCAATATCCCATATGGGCGCTGGTTCGAGTCTTGGATGCTCCTTTTCAGATCCAGCTCTGTGCTATGGCCTGGGAAAGCAGAAGATGGCCCAGACACTTGGGCCCCTGTACCCATATGGAAGACCCAGAGGAGGCTCCTGGCTCCTGGCTTTGGATCCACACAGCTCCAGCCATTGTGGCCATTTGGGGAGTGAACCAGCATATGGAAGACCTTTCTTTCTGTTTCTCCCTCTCATTGTAACTCTCTCTCTCAAACAGATAAATAAAATCTTTAAAAAAAGATTATATTGCTTTGGTATAATAATGGTTTTGATGTTGGTGGGAGAATGGCTTTATTGTTAGGAGATACACATTGGGTTAGTTAGGGGTGCCATGTCAAGATCTCAGCAACTTGTTTCCAAATGACTCAACCAAAAAAAAGACATTGATTTCTCAAGAGAGAAAAGGCAAAAGTGTCAAAATAATATTAGTAAATTTAAATGAGGAATGTATGGGTACTTCATGATACTGTTTCAGTTTTCTATAATTTCATAATTCTTATTAAAATAAAAAACTGGGAAAAAGCAAAGAAAAGGGTTAACAAGGTAGTTTAATTTCCTAATTGTATTCTTCTTAGGCTATTAATAAATTATAGCTAAGCAGTAAAAACAAAGCATTTATTTGGGTATAGCTTTATAGTTAGAAGTGAAACTATCTCATAGTGAACTATATGTTTAGTTGTAAGGATTATTAAATTTGTAATGTAGTTTTTATTGCTTGTTAGAAGGACTTCTCATGGACTTTCAATGGAAATAAATTCTGGAGGAAATAAAACTAGGAGTGTATCGAGGAATGGAAGTTTACACTTACATTTTGGAAAGTAAGTCTGGAAATCTTCATCAAATCCTAACTTTGTGTTATCACAAGCCTTTTAAAATCACCTGCTGTTCTAGGTATCTATAAAAGTTATTATATTGATTTGTCTCCCCCCGCCCCCCCTTTAGGTTAGAAAAAAACTCTGTATCTTGCTGGTGGTTAAATGGATCTGATTGATAAAGGCAGAGATAGAATATATTGGTGTAAAAGGACACATAAGAGATAAGCTACATATTTATTGCCCATTTATGTAATTACATGTGTCACTGAGGACAAAGGTCCTTAAAACAAAGACAGAAGGCAGAGTGGAAGCAGTCCTCAGCATTGAGATAGATGGATTGGCGGCCACTTCCCCCTTCCTGAGCTGTCCCAACGCCGTGCATGTACTTCTGGTTTCAGGATCACCTTTGAGAATTAGCCGTGTCCCTGGCCCTGGTCGATGGCTGAAGACATGCCGCACTCCCCTGCAAAGAAGATGAAGGTTTTCAGGAGCACGCGGAGACTCTGAGCCGGGAGGACAGCACTTCCTGGAGTCTGACGACTCTTGTTTTATGAGGAAGGGGCATCAGGACCCCGGCGCCATGGAGGTGATCGGCGAACACGAGGCTCTGCAGCAGTTCTTTGAAGGTAAGAGGCCGGTTTCCAGCTGGAAGCTGCTGCTTGGAGAAGTGTGTGCTGACATTGACTGGTCCACCGTTCCGGGATTCACGTAAACTTTGTCTCGAATGAAATGCTATCACTCTTAGATTAACTCTCCTGACACAGGAAGTGGAGGTTTATTCAGTGCCCTGCTAGCAAAAATCAATGGTATGGGTAGTGATCTTTTTTTTTTTTTTTTTTTTAAATAGGGTTTTCATCAGTATAGCTTGGTTGTTAAAAGAATCAAGAAGTCAGCTATAGGAAGGGTACTTCAAAAACTTTGTGGAAAAACTGGAATTAAAAGATAAGTTTATTTTGGTGTAAAAATTGAAATCTATACAAGAGGGCTCCAAAAAGTTCTGGAGAAATGTATATTATGAAAAAATAAGGAATTTCAAAATAAATTTCTTTTAATTCAAAATTACTCTTTCAAATTCAAAAGTACTCTTTCTGAAGTGCTTTTTCTTTTTTTAAGATTTATTTATTTATTTGAAAGGCAGAGTTACAGAGAGGCAGAAAGAGACAGAGAGGACTTCCATCCACTGATTTTTACTCTCCAGATGACCTCAAAGGCTGGAGCTGCGCCGATCTGAAGCCAGGAGCCAGGAGCTTCTTCTGGGTCTCTCACATGGGTGCAGGGGCCCAAGGACTTGGGCCATCTTCTCCTGCTTTTCCAGGCCATAGTAGAGAGCTAAATCAGAAGTGGAGCAGCCGGGACTTGAACCAGAGCACATATGGGATGCCGGCACTGCAGGTGCAGCCTCAGCCCTGGTCCCCTGAAGTACTCTTGAATCTGTTACTATTACTTGTCCCTGCTCTATGCTGAATTTCATTCCTTATATCTTAAAAATTACAGATTTGGTTTATCTAAACCTGTTCAATATAGCACAAGAAAAAGGTAAAGTTTTACTTAAAGTAATTTTCTCTCAGCATACTTATAAAACAGCAAAGGAACACTGCCCTCCCTGCCCCGTTTCCACATTTCTGTTTCCGTAACTTTAGAAATGTGTAACTGAGTGATGGTTGGTTTCTTAAGTTGGATATTTTTCCTGCAAGGTAGAGGCATCCTATGGGCCTTGGTTACACTGGTTTTCTTCCTTCTAAAAACCTAAAATGGCAGGACAGGATCTCCTCTTTCTCCGTGTTGATATTCTAATGGTAGCACTGTTGAAAAGTGAGGACTTGTCCTCCTGGGACACCTGGTGGGTGTCCACACCAGTGTGGCTCTGGGCCCTAATCAGTTAGCGTTGCCCAGACTGCACTGTGAAGGGGAAATGTGGCCATTGCTTGCACACATTTCGAAGTAGTTTCCAGGAAGGCTTATGAGAAGAACCAGGGGATTCCTGCCTATTTAAAGAATCCAGAGAGCAGCAAGTTGCACCCTGAGAAATTGCTTTTGTCATTTCTTGTGCTTAGTAACAGCTTGACAAATGACAGATGTTGAAAAATTGAATGGAATTGGTCAAACCGTAAACACTGTGAAATACGGAACAAGGACTTAGACTGAAGACATGGTGAGATTCTTTGATCACTATTGCAAGGACTCAGCACAGTGTGGTAGTTTTCAAGGTTAGATTTTGCCAGAAGGGGCAAAAAGAACATAATAGCAAGGTAGTTATTATGTTATCTCAATCCTGCTGTCCTTCCCTTTGAGTGCTCCATCTCTGACAGTGGCAGCTTGACACTGTCCACCTGGCTCATGACTGGCACGTAACAGGCACACTAGTGTTACGCAGTTGATACTGCCTAACTTTGTATCCTGCGAAGCTTTGTCTCAGCAGTAGGTAGCAAGCTTCAAACCTCACTTATATATGCTTTTAATTTTTTTAGAGAAGCCACCAACTCATTTTTTTTTTTTAATTTAAAAGGCAGAGAGGGAGAAAGAAAGAAAGAGATAAAGATAGATAGAGAGGGGCCAGCGCTGTGGTGCAGCAGGTTAATGCCCTGGCCTGAAGCACCGGCATCCCATATGTGCGCTGGTTCAAGTCCCACTGCTTCACTTCCGATCCAGCTCTCTGCTATGGCCTGGGAAAGCAGTGGAAGATGCCCCAACTCCCTGGGACCTTGCACCCACATGGGAGACCTGGAAGAAGCTCCTGGCTCCTGGCTTCGGATTGGCACAGCTCCGCCCGTTGCGGCCAGTTGGGGAGTGAACCAGCGGATGGAAGACCTCTCTTCTCTCTCTCTGCCTCTCCTCTCTCTGTGTAACTCTGCCTTTCAAATAAATAAATAAATCTTAAAAGAAAAGAGAGAGAGAGAGAGATATCATGCACTGGTTTGCTACCCAGATGCCCACAACAGTGGAATTCAGAAAACTGAACTTGGCCGGCGCCGTGGCTCACTAGGCTAATCCTCCGCCTTGCGGCGCCAGCACCCCGGGTTCTAGTCACAGTTGGGGCACCGGATTCTGTCCCGGTTGCCCCTCTTCCAGGCCAGCTCTCTGCTGTGGCCAGGGAGTGCAATGGAGGATGGCCCAAGTGCTTGGGCCCTGCACCCCATGGGAGACCAGGAGAAGCACCTGGCTCCTGGCATCGGATCAGCGTGGTGCGCCGGCCGCGGCGGCCATTGGAGGGTGAACCAATGGCAAAGGAAGACCTCTCTCTGTCTCTCTCTCTCACTGTCCACTCTGCCTGTCAAAAAAAAGAAAAAAAAAAAAAAAACTGAACTCCATCCAGGTGTTGCAGGTGGGTGGCAGGAACCCAGTAACTTGACTCAACACCACTGCCTTCCAGGGTCTGCACCAGCAGGAAGCTGGAATTGGGAGCCAGAGCCAGGACTAGAATTCAGGCACTTCAGTGTGGGACTCAGGCGTTCTAACCCTCAGTTTAACTGCTAGACCAAGCTTCTGTCCCCCAGTTCATTTCATAAGTACACAATGTCTACTCCATTTCCAGAGCTGGAGAAACCTGAAAAAGTGAATGTGGTCTATCTCCTGTCTTTTGGAAGAACTGTTAGATCTACCAGCTCCCTGCACTTTCCTTGTTTGTGCTATTTTTAGAAATTCCTGCAGATGTAGTTTCCACAAATCCCTTCAGTAGCTTCTTGCAATTTCTGATATTGGATAGAACCTTTTTATTATTATAATACCATCTTTCTTTTTTTTTTTTTTTTTTTTTTTTTTTTGGACAGGAATATTTTTAGACAGTGAGAGAGACAGAGAGAAAGGTCTTCCTTCTGTTGGTTCACCCCTCCAAATGGCCACTACGTCCGGCTTGCTGTGGCCGGCGCACCGCACTGATCCAAAGCCAGGAGCCAGGTGCTTCTCCTGGTCTCCCATGGGGTGCAGGGCCCAGGTACTTGGGCCATCCTCCACTGCACTCCTGGGCCACAGCAGAGAGCTGGCCTGGAAGAGGGGCAACTGGGACAGAATCCGGCGCCCTAACTGGGACTAGAACCCGGTGTGCCGGAGCCGCAGACAGAGGATTAGCCTAGTGAGTTGCGGCGCTGGCCATACCACCTCTCTTAGCCCAAACCAACCTCTGTGGCTGGGTTTGGAGCCCTTTTGAAGGGGAGGAATCAGTTCTCCATGAAAAGTGTACAATACGGCCGATTTTTTTTCTGACATTATCTTTGAGTCAATAGCTGGAAAAGATGATGGGCTTTACAAATAAGAAACAGAGGCATGAACCTAAGTGGTTCCTTCCTCTGAAAGTCATACAGCTAGTTGTCAATTTTTAAAATTCTTCCTACTATTCAGCGAATATTGAATACCTGCTCTACCGCAAGTCCAACAACCACCATCTTTAAATGGCAGTTTGAAGGGATTTAAATCTTTCCCTTTGACTTTAATGATTTCCTTTCTCTGGACTTTCTCTAGATCTTCCTAAGAATGAAGCCAGCAAAAGTACATATAGTGACCTAATGAGGAAGGCCAGTCACTGCCTGCTGTGTGCCATGTCACTGCTTGCAATGCAATACAATACAATACAATACAATTGCAATACAATTTCACATAAGAAATTCGAGGTCTGGAAATCGGGAAAACGCTTATCAAATTGTTACACACCTGACAGTTATTTTTCTCCACCCCTGCAGACTCTCTGTTCTAAGAAAGTAAGCTCTAAACAATATGTAAACAATTTTGCATTGAAAAGAATCTGGATTGACCACATCATCTTGAATTAAATAGCCTTACTTGTCAATGCTCACGTGATCTTAGCTTCTATTTTAAACCATAAATATGCCTTAATGTTTATGATTTGTCTCAGGAAAACAGCAAGACTAGCCGACAATTCTGATTCTGCTTCTGGTTCCCTGCCTGCCACTGATGCAACAGGCAGGCGTGTTAGCTAAAGCAGCAGAGGTGGATCAGGTCCTCCAGGCATCCCGGCATGCTCTGCAAAGCCAGATGCTCTCTGAAGTGCTTGATTTTTTTTTTCTTCAGAAAAGCTGGTACCAGTGCAAGAGGAAGGTTGTCAGAAGAGAGACACATTTTGATTTTTTTAAAGATTTATTTGAAAGGTAGGGTGAGAGAGAGAGAGAGAGAGAGGACAGACAGACAGAGATCTTCCATCTGCTGGTTCAAATAGCTTCAACAGCCAGGGCTATGCTAGGCCAAAGCCAGGAGCTAGGAGCTTCATCCAGGTCTCCCAAGTGGGTACAGGGGCCCAGGGATTTGGGGCATCTTATGCTGCTTTCCCGGGTGTATTAGCAGGGGGTTGGATCAGAAGTGGAGAAGCCAGGACTTGAACCTGCACCCATATGGGATGCCAGCACTGCAGGCCATGGCTTAACCCACTGCACCACAGTGCCAGTCTCATGTGTATGTAATTTTCTACAACAAAGTTTATTAAAGCTGATTTTTAAAAATCAGTGAAAAGTTATAATAGATATCCACAAGGGGGCTTAAAAGCATTCATGGAAGAGGTGAGCATTTGGTGTAGTTGTTCACATGTTTCTTGGGAACCCTGCATCCCATGTCAGAGTGCCTGGGTTTGCATTCTGGCTCCTCTCCAAACTCCAACTTCCTACTCAGGCACACCTTGGGAGGCAGCAGGTGATGGCTCAAGTTGTTGGGTCTTTACCATCAATGTGAGATAATTGGATTGACTGGTTTCAGCCTGGACCAAATGTGTGTATTTAGGGGGTGAATCAAGGGATGGGAGAGCTCTCCCTCTCTCTGTTTCTGTCTGTGTGTCAAAAAATATTTTTTTTTAAAGTTCATGGGAAATAGAATTAAAAGATATATTTATTCTGGTGTAATGAAATCCATGTATAATTTTTTCATAACACACATTTTCCACAAACTTTTTGCAGATCCAACATAGATATATTCAAACACAAATACATAGGAAAATACATAGGTGAATACATGTTAAGTATTAGTAGTAGTTACTTCTGAGTGTTAAGATTATGAGGACTAGGGCCAGCACTGTGGCACAGCAGGTTAAAGCCCCAGCCTGCAGTGCTGGCATCCCATTTGGGCGCTGGTTCGTGTCCCAGCAGCTCCTCTTCCAATCCAGCTCTCTGCTATAGCCTGGGAAAGCAGTAGAAGATAGCCCATCTCCTTGGGACCCTGAATCCGTGTGGGAGACCTGGAAGAAGCTCTTGGCTCCTGACTTCAGATCAGCTCAGCTCTGGCCGTTGCAGTCATTTGTGGAGTGAACCAGTGAAATGGAAGACCTCTCTCTCTGGCTGTACTTCTCTCTGTAACTCCTCTTTCAAATAAATAAAATAATTGTTTAAAAAAGAGATTATGAGGGCTTTTATTTTTCTTTTATCCATTTACAGTTAATTTTAAAGTAATCACAGATCATTAAAACCATAATAGTATAACATTCTTAACCATTGGTTTGACAAAGGTATAAGACAAAGTTTTATATTAGGGTGAACACATGGTATTTGTCTTTCTGGGTCTGGCTTATTTCACTCAACACAATGTCCTCCAGTTGCACCCATTTTGTTATAAATGGTAGAATTTCATTCTTTTTCATAACTGAATAATATTCCATTGTGTATATATACCACATTTTCTTTATCCACTCATCTGATGATGGACACCTCAGTTGATTTGCAAGTTTTGGCTATTGTGAACAATGCTGCTATAAACATGCTGGTGCAGGTATCTCTTTGATACAATTTGTTTGTCTTTTGGGTATATATACCCAGTAGTGGGATTGCTGGATCATGCGGCAAGTCTACTTCTAGTTTTTACAGAGATCTCCACACTGTTTTCCATGGTGGCTGCATTAATTTACATTCCCACCACCAATGTATAAGTGTTCTCCTTTCTCCACATCCTGGCCAGCATTTGTGACTCCCTGTATGTTGGATTTTAGCCATTCTCACAGGGGTGAGGTGATATCTCATGTGGTTTTGATTTGCATTTCTCTGGTGGCTAGTGATGTTGAACATTTTTTTCATATGTTTGTTGGTCATTTGCATTTCTTCTTCGGAGAACTGTCGAAGTCTTTTGCTCATTTTTCAGCTGGATTGGTAGTTTTGTTGTTGTTAAAGTTTTTGAGGTTTCTGAGTTGCTGATATATTCGGGATATCAATCCTTTGTCAGGTAGGTAGTTTGCAAAATTTTTCCCCATTCTGATGGATGTCTATGAATACTTTTATTATGAAGATGTTTATTTTCTGTGTACTTTATAATCCAAGTGCTTCATAATTGAAATGTAGTGTGTTAGAATCACGGTAAAGTTTAAACTAAATACAGGTGAATGGGTTTGATTCAGCAAAAACTCTTCTGTTTAAGATCCATGTGTCAAGAAAAACTGTAGATGTCTCTGACATGGGTGAAAGGCTTATTGGGTGTCTCCATAGAAAACTATGCCTGAATCACATCATTCTGGGTTCTTTGGGATTTGTGCCTTGTTTTGTATTAGAGCTATTTTAAAGGCTCTGTGAATTATAGTTAAGTGAGATCAATGCACATGATTTTTATCTACAGATAGACAAATAAAGCATGTCCTCAGGATTTTAATAGTTCCCATTAAAGCCAGTTTTACATTTATTGGTTAATTCATTTCATGATTTTATTTTACATAGAGAAAAATATATAAATATACAATAGATGTATATGATATATTCCATTATTTTATTGCATATAAGTAGTATAATGTGAAGTACTAATTATTTTATTTACATATAATTAATATATATTATATTTATACATAAAATAATTTATATATGAATTATATTTAAATGCATATTTTTATGTAAGTGTATATAAATAAAATGATGGAATGAATGTTATTACATATATAATTTGAATTCTCCTTGGAACCAATCAGTGAGACCTCCTTCTGGTTCCTTCATCAATTAAATAGTTAAATGAAATCTGTGACATATATTCAAGTAATGTTTGTAGGAAGGTCATGATTTTGTCTTAAAAAATGTGTATCTATTAACATTTGCAAAGTTTTAAGTTGGAAACAGTCAGTGTCAACTCATATGAACCAGAAGCAACATTTACTGAGCATTTATTTATTTTTTAAAAATTTTTAAAGATTTATTTATTTATTTGAAAGAGTTACATAGAGGAGAGGCAGAGAGAGAGAGAGACAGAGACAGAGACAGAGAGAGAGAGAGGTCTTCTATCTGCTGGTTCACTCCCCAGTTGGCTGCAATGGCTGGAGCAGCACCGAACCAAAGCCAGGAGCCAGGAGCTTCTTCCAGGTCTCCCACGCGTGTGCAGGGGCCCAAAGAGTTGGTCCATCTTCTACTGCTTTCCCAGGCCACAGCAGAGAGCTGGATAGGAAGTGGAGCAGCCAGGACTCCACCCAGCACCCATATGGGATGCAGGCACCACAGGTGGAGGATTAACCTGTGCCACAGTGCCAGCCCCATACTGAACATTTATAATGTGCCAAGCCCTGTGCTGTTCACTTCACATCATGATGTCATTTAATCCATACAACAGCTCTCTGGACAAAAATGGTCAAAAAAGAAGTGAATCCCAGTAAATCCCATTCCTTTGTTTATTTCATTTATGTCTTGTATCTGCATCCTTAGAGTCATTATTTGTTTCCCTGAAGAACTATGGGTGTATTCTTTTAGACTACCGTGATATCAGAAGACTCATTGTTGGCTTCCAAGCTTTTTTCTTTCTTTCTTTTTTTCTTTTTTTCTTTTTCTTTTTTTTTTTTTTTTGACAGGCAGAGTTAGTGAGAAAAAGAGACAGAGAGAAAGGTCTTCCTTCCGCTGGTTCACCCCCCAAATGGCCTTTATGACCGGCGCGCTGCGCCGATCTGAAGCCAGGAGCCAGGTGCTTCCTCCTGGTCTCCCATGCGGGTGCAGGGCCCAAGCACTTGGGCCATCCTCCACTGCCTTCCCGGGCCACAGCAGAGAGCTGGACTGGAAGAGGAGCAACCAGGAGAGAATCTGGCGTCCTGACCAAGACTAGAACCCAGGGTGCCGGCGCTGCAAGTGGAGGATTAGCCTAGTGAGCTGCGGTGCCGGCCCCAAGCTTTTTTTTTTTTTTTTTTTTTTTTAAGATTTATTTATTTATTTGAAGGCAGAGTTATAGAGAGGCAGAGAGAGAGAGAGAGAGAGAGAGAGAGAGAGACCTTCCATCAGCTGGTTCACTCCCCAAATGGCTGCAATGGCCAGAGCTTTGCCAATCAAAATCTAGGAGCCAGGAGCTTCTTCCAGGTCTCCCATGTGGGTGCAGGGGTCCAAGGACTTGGGCCATCTTCTACTGCTTTCCCAGGCCATAGCAGAGAGCTAGATCGGAAGTGGAGCAGCTGGAACTAGAACTGGGGCCCATATGGGATACTGGCACTGCAAGTGGCTGCTTTAACCCCTAGTGTCACAGCGCCAGCCCTGTCCCAAGCTTTTTAAAGTAGTTTATTAAAAGCCATTTGAAAAGAATATTTGTCCGTTCAGTTGAATCTCTGAAGAGAAAAATTTCTGAGTGGGTGAGAAGTGATTTTCTCATCCCCTTTGTAGCATCCTGGAGCATATTCTCCAATGTTTACTGGCTTCTCATGAATGCAAAAGGGGAGATCATTGCTGCCCATGCTGTGCAGGGTGAGGAAAGGAGGTACTCAGAGGAGATCACGAGCAAGCTCACGGGTGGAAGCGTCTTCCCTCCGTGAAGCCTGTGGCGGTGGCTCTAGAACCAGAAGCCATGGCGGGGCTGGGATTTGAGGAAGAACAAAACATCCCCTGAGGAGGATGCTGTCATACAAGCTGCCAGCATTCTCTGCCTGTGTCTCTGCATCCGATTCAAATTTGCTAGGTAATGATTCCCAAAAGAGAGCAGGGGTGCAGGGAAGGGAACGCCATCTGCCGTCCACAGTGATCCAGGAATTCCCTGGAGCCCAGGGTTCAGGAACTGGGGAGGAATCCATGGCTGAAGGCCCCAGCCAGATGGGGTTAATCTACAAAGGCTTCAAGGGAGCTGAGCACAAGAGAGATGTAGCTTGGAATAATGCCCCTGTGACATCAGTCTATAGTGGGGACTCAGTAGTGTTTAGAGATGAACGAAAGCATAGAGCAAAAGGCTGTTTCTTCAAAAAGCTGTAGCACTGGATGGGAGATCTCTATGTCTCTGTGTCTCTCTGCATTTCAAATAAATCAACAGTTATTAAATTGTAACTGTATTTGGGGCACCCAGAAAGGAAAACCTCAGTAGCAAAAGGATCTAGTGAATGGAATGAACAATGGCAATTGTGACAACATGTCACCAATTGTTGGAAATCCTGTTTCATTATTTGCAAACACAAATAAGGACAAATTTCCTGAGAGGTCGCTGTGTATCACAAATATTTCCCCCAAATATGGAGACAGCTTCAGCTAATGTTTGTGAATTCTTTTTTTTTTTTTTTTTTTTTTTTGACAGGCAGAGTGGACAGTGAGAGAGAGACAGAGAGAAAGGTCTTCCTTTGCCGTTGGTTCACCCTCCAATGGCCGCCGCTGCAGCCGGCGCACCGCGCTGATCCGATGGCAGGAGCCAGGATCCAGGTGCTTTTCCTGGTCTCCCATGGGGTGCAGGGCCCAAGCACCTGGGCCATCCTCCACTGCACTCCCTGGCCATAGCAGAGAGCTGGCCTGGAAGAGGGGCAACCGGGACAGAATCCAGCGCCCCGACCGGGACTAGAACCCGGTGTGCCGGCGCCGCAAGGTGGAGGATTAGCCTATTGAGCCACGGCGCCGGCTCATGTTTGTGAATTCTTGAGAGGAGGCCCAGCAGCTCTGAACAGCTGACCTCTGTGTAGAGGGCAGAGCTGCCCATCGCCAGGGCTGGCTCTGGGCACGGCTGTCTAGTTGGTGAAGAGGATGTTTGGCCCCAGGCTGGTCTCTCAGTTCCGTCTTTCTTTCACTTTGGGATCTCTGCTTTCTCTCTTTCTTAGACATCCAGTGCCCTTGTGCCCTCTTCCTTCTGTTCCAATCAAATGAGGTTCCCCAGAAGGAGCAAATAGTAAATGATCCATGCCACCTTACGTCTCTATAGAGTCTTGTATTCGAAGAGCTTTCATAGGCCCCTGAAGCAGTGTTGATCCAATGAGTCAGGAAGGCTACTTCCTCCAAGGATAGGTTTGGTTACCCTTTAATGGTTGAATTGTAGACCTGGATTGTGTGAGATCCAGCATCGCTGAAATGATCCCACAGAGGTAGGAGCTTGATCATCCATGTGGCAGCTTGGGCCTTCCAGGAGACTGGGAATAAAAGCTTGCCAAAGACAAGAAGTACCAGCCAGATCATGCCAGAAGTTTAGGGTTGTGGAACACTCCTGTCTGATGTTGACAGGTGTTGGAGTCTATGTTGCCTTGGCATGAAGCATCCAGAACAGAGAGGCTGTTGGCTTGGTTCCACCAAGAAGAAATCCCTTTTTCTTTTATGCTGGAACCCCCCAGCTGAACCCAATTTAATCAGAATTTAAAATGTGCCACAGTGAGTTCAGAGCTGAGCTTGGTCCCCTGCACACCACATGGGAGACCCGCCATGTTCATCACCATCTTTAGGGACTCCTGGAACAAAATCACCCACACAGACCCCCTGAGAGGAGGCACCTAGACCTTCTTTGATGTGACTGATATGATTATCTTTTCAGCTTTAGACTTAGCACTGGGTTTCTGGAAGACTCTACAATGTATTGGAAGCTAAACATTCAGTATGTAGGCAATCTGGGAATAAAAAAAAATCACCTAAAAGAAGACATTATTACCACAAGTGATTTTGCCATGTGGCAGTAACTACTGTAAAACTGGGCATCAATCCTGTGTATTTTTAACTTTATTTTTTAAGATTTATTTATTTGAAAGGAAGAATTAAAGAGAGAGTGAGACGCGCGCGCGCACACACACACACACGGGACAGAGGGGAGAGAGAGAGAGATACCTTCCATTATCTGGCTCACTCAAATGGCTGCAATGGGCCAGGGCTGAGCCAGGCTGAAGCCAGGCGCCAGAAGCTTCATCCGGCTCTGCCACATGGGAGGCAGGGGCCCAAACACTTGGGACATCTGCTACTTTCCCGGGTGTATTAGCAGGGAACTGGGTTGGAAGTGGAGCAGCTGGGACACAAGCTGGCATCCATATGGGATGCCAGTGGTGCAGGTGGTGACTTAATCCACAAAGCTGGGGGCAATCTTATGTATTTTCTAATGCAAAAATGGGATTATACTGTTAGTTACTTTGCAGTTCTCTCATAGAACTACATGGATAGAGTAAATATCTCTTATTACTTACTCATCTGCAACAGAGGTCAGCAAGCTGTGGCCACAGTGGCCAAATCAGGCCCACAGCCTGTTTTTGCAAATAAAGTTTTATTGGCATGCGCTCATTTACATACTGTACAGCTGTGTTGAGGCCAGGATGGCAGAGTTGAGTGGTTGCAACAGAGGCTGTATGGCTGCAAAACCTAAAATATTTACTACTGGCCATTTACAGAAAGTGTTTGCCAGTCTCTGATGTGCAGTCTGGTAACAATAACTGTTGTTTGTTGAGCATTTATTGTGTGTTGTGTATAGAATCATAGTTGGAAACACGAGTTGTGAGTCAGGCATCCTGAAAGTGGATCCGGGCTCTGTCATTTACTGCCTTTGGAACCAGGGTTAAGTAGACATCTGCAGGCTGGCACCGGGGCTCACTAGGCTAATCCTCCGCCTGTGGTGCCGGCACCCCGGGTTCTGGTCCCGGTTGGGGTGCCTGAATCTGTCCCGGTTGCCCCTCTTCCAGGCCAGCTCTCTGCTGTGGCCCGGGAGTGCAGTGGAGGATGGCCCAAGTGCTTGGGCCCTGCACCCGCATGGGAGACCAGGAGAAGCACCTGGCTCCTGGCTTTGGATCGGTGCAGCACTGGCTGTAGCAGCCATTGGGGAGTGAACCAACAGAAGGAAGACCTTTGTCTCTCTCTCTGTCTAACTCTGCCTGTAAAAAAAAAAAAAAAAAAGACATCTGCAGGTCTTAGTTTCCTTGTGGAGATAATCAGATTTTCTCAAAATGCGGTTGTGAAGTGCCATTGTTGGTACAGAGAGGTCAGTGATTGGTAGCTATTATTTTTCTCCTTGAACTTGATTATCAGCTTCCTCAGTTCCCATCAAAGTGGCTCTGTGAGGGATCTTTGTTCTCCCATGAGAAATAGTAGACTGACAGAAGTTAAGCAACTTGCTTAAGGCTCAGCCAGGTAGCAAGTGGTTACAAGGTCATCATTTATACCTTCCTCTGTTTAGTCCATCAGGCAATCAAGAACACTCCCAGGTCTCTCATGCGCCACATGCTGCCCAGTGGCTAGAGAGTCAGCAGTGGACAAGCAGAGCCCTCCCAGCCAAAGGAAGAAGAGGATCAGGAGATACATTTAAAAGATGTTGTCAGAAAGTCATTATTTATGAAGAAAATAAAGGCAGATGATGGTGCAGAGAGCGGCTGCTGCATGGAGGGGGAGTGAGTTCCCTGAGCTGTGGCAGTCAGGGAAGACTTCTGAGGAGGTGACATCTGAGCTGAGGACTCGGCGGTGACCAGGGGTGGGGCCTGTGCCACCTGGCAGCTGGCAGTTAGGTGTTTGGGGTTGGCTGTTTGAGAGCTGGAACAGGAGAGTAAGTTTTTTTCCCTTCTTAGCCAGGATGTTGATTTCCTAGGACTACTGCAATAAGTTACCACGAACTGGAAGGCCTCAAATAGCAGAAATGTATTCTCTCACAGTCTGAAATCAAGATACTGGCAGGGCTGTGCTAACTGGGAAGGCCCTAGGGTAGAATACATCCTGTGCCTCTCCTAGCTGCTGGTGGCAGCTGACAATCCTTGGTACTCTTGGCCGTGTAGACCAACCACTCTGATTCCTAACACCCTCTGCTTTATGGGTGCCCTCTTTCCCCTCTTCTAAAGACACTTATCAGTAGATTTAGGGCCCACCCTAATCCAGTGTGATCTCAAGATACTTAATTGCCAAAATTCTTTTCCTAGACAAGGTCACCTTCCCTTCCTAGGTTCTGGGTGGACATACCTGTTGAGGGGACCACTTTTCAGCTCACTGCAAAGAGTAAACAAGTTGCTCTCCGGAGCAGCTGGTGGGAACTGCTCCTCAGTCCCGGGTCTGTCTGAGGTTTGTTGTCAGTTACTTTAAGTGTGTGTGATTTTCTCAGCAACATTCAGCTGCTTAGGTGCAGGCTGAGAATGGGTGAAGAATTGGAGAGAAACCAGAAGAGATGCAGGTCTTTGCATCAAAGTGGTTATCACCACGGATCCTGATCTGAGCTGAGTAAGAAGGGAGGGAAGTGGTGGGAGATGGGGATTGAGGAATCACTGGGAAGTGGCAATAAGGTCACTGCTTGGGGGAGCCCAGAGGTTGTAGAGCTATTGGAATAGAGGCGTAAGTGTCAGTAAGTGGGAGGTGCAGGCTAGTCAGAGACTACCATGCAGCTGCTCCACTTCTGCTCCAGCTCCCTGCTAATGGCCTGGGAAAAGCAGCGAAAGATGGTCCAAGTGCCTGGGCCCCTGAATCCACATGGGAGACACAGATGCAGCTCTTGGCTCCTGGCTTTGGCCTTGCCCAGTCCTGGTTGTTGTGGACATCTTGGGGAGTGAACCAGCAAATGGAAGAGCTCTATCTCTGTGTATGTGTTTGTGGGTGTGTGTGTCCCCCTCTCTCTACTTCAAATAAATACATATTTTTTTTAAATGAACACTCCATGGGGAGGGGAGAAATCAATGAAGAGGAAAGAGAACACTTTTTCCATTTTCAGGCCTCAGGAACATGTATGAGAGAAAACTCCATAATTTAACTATTTCTAGTTCTCATTGACCATTTGGGCTGGTTCTCGATTTTTCCTGTTATGCACATACTGTGATAGAATTTTCCCCCCAATCCTTATTTATTTTCTTTGAGTGAATCTCCCTAAAATAGAATTGTTGGCACAAATAATTTTTAAATATTTTGGTTCTTTGGTAAGTAATGCCAAAATACCTGCTAGGAAGTTTTTTTTTTTTTTTTAAATAAATCTGTAGACTTTTCCTGTCACTGCCTCCTACTGATATTAATTTTTTCTTAAAAAGACTTATTTATGTATTTTGAAAGTCAGAGTTGACAGAGAGAGAGAGAAATCTTCCATCTGCTGGTTCACACCCCAGTTGGTGGCATTGGCTGGGGTTGGCCAGGCTGAAGCCAGGATCCAGGAGCTGCTTCTGGGTGGCAGGGGCCCAAACACTTGAGTCATCTTCTGCTGCTTTCCCCAGGCCATTAGCAGGGAGCTGGATGGGAAATGGAGCAGCTGGGACACTGTGCCCATATGGGATGCCTTTGTCATAGGTGGCAGCTTCACCTGCTACACCTCAGTGCTGGTTTTTCTTTCGACTTACAAAAAGTTACACTCTGTCCAGAGTCCTTAACCTGGGATGAGGTTCAGTGGGGCCCTTGGACTCTGAAATTGGGTGGTAATATGTGTTTCTGTAGGCTCATTCTTATGGGGGAAAGGCACTGTAGTTTTCATCAGATGTTCAGCAACGTGCAGGGCCCAGGAGAGACTGGGAATCAGTCTATAGTCCCAGGATATTGACTGCTTCTCTCACCTGCCTCCTCCTGGAGGAATCTACACCTGGAGCAGCCCGTGAAGGGGAGGGTGTGCTGGGGAGGTGGGGTAGTTTCCGCAATCAGAGTCTAGAAACTTACAAATTCCACTCAAGACATTGATAGGAAATGGTGATTTGACAGTATGATTAAAAGCAGTGATGGGGTGGGCATTTTGCTCAGAAGTTAAGCTGCTGCTTGGGACAACTGCAATACCCATCAGAGTGCCTGAATTCCAGCCCCACCTCCACTCCCAATTCCAGCTTCCTGCTCATGTGCACCCTGGGAGGCAGCCGGTGACAGCTCAAGTGAGTCCCTGCCACGCACATGGGTGACCTAAATTGAATTTCTGTCTCCTGGTTTCAGGCATCGAGGATTTGGTGAGTGAACCAGTGATGAAAGCTCTCTCTGCCTTTCCAATGAAATAAAAATCTTTTTATCATGAGACAATGACTTAAAAAATGCAGTGATGAAGACATCATTTCCTCTTTATATTCTGATCCGTTACACTTGTACCAAACCCATGTTGTGAGAAAAAAGGGAGTGGATTTGTGAAAGTTTGCACTCAGTGTTACTGATGTGAATAGGAAACCAGATGACTTCGCTCTGAGAAGCTGACCTGACCAGGAAAGGGGGAATTCCTTTTTGTGTGGGGTTGCTTTCTGTCCCCAGGAGTTGCTGCTGCCAAGTTTTATGCCAGAGGCCCTTGAAAAGAGGCTTCCAGGCATCAAGCCTAACTGATGGGTGGGATTCCCTGCAGTGGATCAACATTTACTAGTTGCTTTGGTCTCACGTGCTTCTGGGAATGGCTTCTATTAAAGGATACCTTCAGCATTGACCTAAAAGTCAATACAAGGGAAAAGAGAGGGTACTAGACCCTCCTGGAGGAATCATCCAGGTATCTTTTCTTTCAACTCTGTCTCTGCTCTCAAATGCTCACTGTTCTCTTCCCTTGCACCACTGAATTCTGAAAAATTTCTGTTGTCTTCATTCCTCCTCTGCCATCCACTAGTGGTTCAGCCGGGTTTGAGCTGGCTTCTGTCCCCTTGACTTGTTGAAATGTCTCCTGGTTGCTATGTCACATTGGGATGCTCAGTCCCCATCCTCCTGGCGCTCTTGCTGGGCTCCGTCACTGTCACCTGCTGTTTAAGCACAGAAGCTCTCTCCCATTTGCTTCTGCAGCATGCTTGCTTCTGCTTCTCTGTCTCTGTTCCGGCTCCTTCAGGTGTTCTCCTGCTTCCTTGTCTTCTCCCATCCACTTCTGGAACTCTTCTGTTTGTGTGCCGTGAGCTTACCCATAGATCCACGTGATCAGCATAACGCAAACCCTCTCACCAAGTTCCAGGACTATATTTACAGCTGCTTAATGTACATTCCTGTGTGCCAGGATGCCCCCCACATTTCTCAATTTCTCACTTAAGCGGAAGTGCAGAATCCGTCCCTCTTATCCCAATCTTGACCCCTTTCCGTATTCCCTTCACTCTCCCACACATGTCCTGAATTAGTCCATTTTGAGCTGCTGGACCCTGAGAGTGGCCAATTTATAAAGAACAGAAATTTATTTCTTATAGTTCTGAAGACTGGAAGTTGAAGATCAAGGTCTTGGTGTCTGATGAAAACCTTTTTGTGTCCTCAGACAGTGGAAGGCAGAGGAGCATGATGGCTGAGTGCTGTGTGAGGCCTCCTTTTCTTTTCCATTTGGTGGGGGGAGATGAGAAAAAAGAAAGAGAGACAGTGATCTCCCATCCATTTGTTCTTCCCAAAATACATGCAATAACCAGAGCTGGCATAGGCTACATTTGGGAGCCAGGAACTCAATCTAGATTTCCTACATGGGTCGCTAGGACCCAAAAACATGGACCATCTTCTGCTACCTGAAAGCTGGAATCACAAATGGAGCCAGGATTTGAACCCAGGCACTCCAGATATGGGATGTAGGCATCTCAAGTGACATCTTCAGCATTAGACTAAATGCCTGCCCTATAGCCCCTTGTGTAAGGGCCTGAATCCTATTAACAAGGATGCCTTATGGCCTAATCTCCTCTCAAAGGCCCTACCCCTTGATACTGTCACATTGGCAACATCTGAATTTTGGAGATGGCACTTTCAAACCATAGCTCTTTCCAAACTAGAAACCACGGTGTCACTGATTTCTGTAGTCTGCAGCTAATCATTTACCAAATTCTGTTGCTTCAAACTCAGAAATGTTTAAAAACTGCAACCTCCCCTTGGTTTGAACATTCATCTCTAAGATCCTCCTGGACTGAAGCATTTCTGCAGTGTCTGCATTGCCTGATCTCGGGATAATGGTTCCAATGGAACCTTATCTCTGAGGACTTTCCCAGAGAGGAGCAGCTTGCTGTGGCCTTAAGAGCGTGCCCTGAGGTCAGATTTCTAATCTTGACCTGCCCTTTGTTAGCTGTGTGATCTTGAGCGAGTTGTTTGATCTCTTTGTGTCCCAGTTCTGTAGCTATACAACTGGGAAAGTTGTATAATATTGCTGAAGTTATGCAATGGGTGAGTGAAGCTCAAAATTGTGCTTGGATCTCCTTGTGTTATCATCATCACCATTGCTATGTCTACATCAGTTCCACTGAGCTTTTCGTGGTTTCTTGAATACATGTTTGCCTTTTTGGGTTCTTGCCTTCTTCCTGGGATGATGCTGTTTCCTGCCTCTTCATCTAGAAAACTGACCTGGGCCAAGTTGGAAGCACACTTTGCCGTGCTTCTCCGGCATTTTGGTTGAACCTTTGGATTGGCACCCTTCACATCGAGGCTAGTTTTTGTGTTTACAAGTCTCTCTGTTGTGGCATTTTCCTGTAATGAGAACTTTCTGTTCTTTAAAAGGAGCTCTTTATTGGTAGGTAGGCCATGGAGGTGGTGTGGTGCTCAGTGGAAACCTGGCAGAGATGTGAACTGTGGATGGAGAGGGTCAGAAACCAAAGTCCAGAGAGGCCAAAACTCAAAACAGGTCACCCGCTGAGCTGGGCACCAGGATCAATACTTGGAAATCAGCAGGAGGTGTTAAGAGTTGGGGGTTGGAAGCTGCCATCTTGAGTAAGGGCCAGGCACTGGGCAACACAGTCAAGGTGTGATGTTCCTAGGTTGTGGGAATGGGAGCAGGGATTGTCTGATGGCCACATCTTTCCCATCTGATGCTGTCATTAACAGGCTGCCTGCCTCCTCTCTAGAGATGGGATACTGCTGTCCATCACACTCATTAACCCAGAGCTCCTGAGTCCAGTGATGAGTGGCAGAGGAGTTAGATCGCTCTGGGTTCAAATCCTACTTCTGTTGCACATTGCAGATGTTGCCTTGGCAGATGACTGGGTTCCTCTGAGATGGTTTCCTCATCTAGCAAATGGGGGTAATGCCTACCTCATGGAGTGACAAGTCAGGTGAAGGATAGGGCCTGACACGTTCTTATTGTCCAGTGAAGAAGTATACTTAGTATTCCATAATTAAGAAAAATGTTTGTTTGTCTAAAGAGCTCCCTGAATAGCCTGTGATCACTAGGGACACCACTGCCTGATTTTGTGTTAGTTATTGTTCTAAGACCTTTGGCAGTGTCGATGCACAATGTGTACAACACAATGAAAATAGCAAGTAGATAATTTTTTTTCATCATTTCACAGATGAGGAAATAGATGTGGAGAAATTAGATACTTGCCCAGGGTAACACAGCTATTTTATCTGAGACTTGAGTTGGCCAAGAAGTCTGTTTGACTCTGCGGGGCTATATTCTTAGCCCTGCATGTGGTGTCTTCTAAGCAGGTTGCAAGGGGGTAGTTGTAGAACGTAAGGCTTCTGTTAAAATCACCAGCCCCCACCCCTCTTTGTTTTTAAAAATTGGCATGTAAAGCTATTCTGGACTGCGAGCAGGTGGTCCTTTATTATCATCTGGCATTTTTGGCACAGCCCAGTTCTAGCACCACGAGATGAGGTGTTGGTGGTAAAAAGACAATGGTTTATGTTCACAGTACAGGCAACTACAGAGACCCAAGTTTGAGGTCACTAGGAAGCATACAAAGATAAAAGAATCCAAACACTGTCCAGAAGCGCTGCTCCATGCATGACAAAAATCTACAAAGGGAATTTAGGCAGCTGGCTTTGCTAAGAAGTGGCGTAGAAATGATTAACTGTTAATCTTGTCATTTTGGGTAACGAGACTCAGGTCAAAATGCTCAGCAAGATGGCATTCCAATATTTGATAGTCTGGTGTTAGCAATGTGAGAAACAAACATCATGCATAGCAATAGGAAGTCATACACAAGAAGAATATTGTGTGACTTGATGGCTGGAATTAGTGTCACTCTCAGGGGTTATACTATCAGCAGCTTTAAACAGTAGGAGCTGAGGGGCACATTTCATAGGACTCTTCATGATGTGCTAGTCAGAGGCAGACGTAGCTTTGAATCCTTGTTCCTTTGCTTTTTAGTTGTGTGACCTCAGATTACTTACTTAGACTTAACCTATTAGAGCTTCAGTTTCTCCACGTGTAAAATGGTGATAGAACACACACATCAGGGGCCGGTGCAGCAGGTTAAGCTACTCCCTGCAATGCCGGCATCTCGTATGAGTGCTGGTTCACGTTCTGGCTTCTCCACTTTGGATCCAGCTCCTACTAATGCCCCTGGAAGGTGGCAGAAGATGGCTCGAGTGTTTGGGCCCCTGCCACCCATGTGGGAAATCTGGATGAAGTTCCAGGCTCCTGGCTCAGGATTGGCCCAGCTTGGGCTGTTCTGGCCATTTGGGGCGTAAACCAGTGGATGAAGAGCTCTTTCTTTCTGCCTCGTGCTCTCCCACTATAACTCCGACTTTCAAATAAATAAATAAATCCATCTTTAAAAAACAAAACAAAACAAAAATCAAAAAAGAAGCCTGCCTACTGCTTAGAGTTGTTAGACTCAAGGATAGAATGTTGACACAGTGAAATAAATTCTCGTTATTGGTTTTTATTTTATTATTTGCAAGTATGAAGGAACCAAATTGCTTGCTTCATTTATTTTGAAACAAGAATGAGTACAAGCTGCATATTTAGATCCACACATTTCTTTTTCAAGGAAATACTCCTGTCTCCAGGGAGTTATTACAACTTTTACATGTTCACATTAATTCCAGAGCCTTTATAATCATAAAATCCATTTATAGCCCTTAGTTGCCAAGCAACAAAGGACAAAGTACTGAGTATTTCTCCATATTGCAAAAGACTCAGCTTTTTCATGTTGGTCTGGAAATCAACAATTTTCAGAAAAGGCAGAACAAGGAAACTAATTCCATCTTCACAAGGGTTGGTTGGTATTCCTTGCTTGGGAATAGCCTGGAAGCTGAAGGGGATACATTGTTGTTATTGTCTCATATCTGGAAATGCTAGCACATTTTGTGCTAATTTTACAGTCAGTTGATAAGGAGTTCTGAAATTGAGACGCTGCAAATCCATTTTAAAGAGAGAACTTTTCCCCTTGTACCTGTGTTCTGTGATGCTCTGTGACCAGCTCTTTTATCTGTCAATCATCTTGCAGGAAAGGCTGGGGTGGTGTAAAATTCATATGGAAAAATGTTATCTGCTGATCTTGCTAACCGCTGATTGCAAACAGGTCATTCAACCATGATAGGAGGGTTTGGGGAAGCTGGCTTTTAGGCTCATAACTAAAGAGAATCACCTGTTTCTTTAACAAGGATAAAACCTTTGAATTGCTTCTGTTTTTGTTCATGTATAATCAGTAATTAAAGGTTTGGCTGTCCAAAAAGAATTCAAAGGATATATCAATTTAACACCATACAAAGCACTCTAGTACAATTTCTGTTTTTCAAAGCTCATAAAAACATGTATAAGATCTAATTTTTTTTTAACCTGCATAGCTATTTCTCTGTTTATCCATATTAAAGCAAAAGCAAATTACAGTATGCTATTTGGAGCTGTGCTGCCCATATGCATTCTGTATAGGCAGAGTAAGCCTCCTTTTTTTTTTTTTTTTTTAATTTGAGAGAAAGAGAGCTCCCACCTCTTGGTTCACCCTCCAAATGCCCTCTATGGCTGAAACTGGACAGGGCCAAAACCAGGAGCTGGGAACTCAATCTGGGTCTCCCAGGTGGCGAACTATTTGAGCCATCATCTGGAGTCTGCATTAGCAGGAAGCTGGAATTGAGCATAAAGCCAGGAATCCCACCCTGGCACTCTGATGTGGAACCCAGAGGTTGTAACCAGCAGCTCAAGGGCTAGGGTAAATGCCTGCTGCTGTGGGATTTTATAGATGCAAAGAGTGGAGACGGTTTTCCTCTTTCTTCCTCATTGGGTTAAAAAGGCTTGCTGTTTCGAAACAAATCTATTGATGAGTCACAGAAAATCTTGCAGGAACAGCCAGAAGGAAGCCCTGCAAATGATTATAGTTCTGTAAGTAACAGTTAGACAAGGTGTTTCAGCTGGGAGGAAATGACCTTTGGAACGTTTGTGTGTGTGCATGTAAGAGATGAAGATCTAGCTGTCAGCACCGTCAGAAGAAGGTCACTGTAAATCTATCATCCACACATTTCAAGCACTGCCCCTTAGGAAGCATAGGAAGAACTACTGGTTCCTCTTTTTTTTTTCTTTTTCTTTTTAAAGAGTTATTTATTTGAAAAGCAGAGTTACAAGACACACACATACACACACAGAGAAATCTTCCCATCTGCTGGTTCACTCATGGCTGCAAAGACCAAGGCTGGGCCCAGCCAAAGCCAGGAGCCTGGAGCTTCATCTGGGTCTCCCACGTGGGTGGCAGGGGCCCAACTACTTGGACCATGGTTTGCTGTCTTCCCATGCCATTAGCAGGGAGCTGGAGCTGGATTGGAAGTGGAACAGTGGGGATTCTTATGGGATCTTTCTTTGCAGGTGGTTGCTTAACTGGTTATAGCACAATGCTGGCCCCTGGTTACTCTTTTTAGCTGCATGGGAATCAAAGACAGGAAACTGCTTCCTTCTCCTGGGAGAGGCAGGTTTCTGTGTACGTGTGACACGCCCTTTAGTGGTGGTGAGGAGATGAGGTCTGGGAAACACAGTTCAGGAACTATCCTCCTCTTAGTTTGGTGTTTAGGGAATTGTTGGAAAAAACAAAATTCTCCACACAGCTACCAATTTTACATCTACTTGTTTTGCTGGTTCCCTCCCCAAACAGCTGGGATGGCTGGGGCTGGGCCAGGCTGAAGCCAGGAACCAGGAAAAACAGCTTAGTCTCCCCTGTGGGTACAGGGGCCCAAGTACTTGGATCATCCTCCACTGCTTTCCCAGGCACATTAGCAGGGAGCTGGATTGGAAGTGGAGCAGCCAGGACTCGTACCTACACTCTGATGTGAGATGCCAGTGTCACTGGCTATGCCACAATGCCAACACCCAGTTTCCTCTTCACTTTTCCATTTTCCAAGCCTTTCTCTTTCCATCAACTCATTGGTCTGTCACATGACACTAAGAGGAAGGTATTTTTTACATTAAAAAAAAATTGAGCCCTGATGACTTGACAGATCTAAAAAGCTGGTAAGTTCCAGGGTTGGTGGCAAAACTCTTATGTTCTCATTCTAAGTCCAATGCTCATTCCATTTAATTAAAATATTTTATTTTTTATTTACATGAAAGGCAGAGAGGAGAGAGAGAGATAAACAGAGAGCTTCCATCTGCTGGTTCACTTCCTAGATGCCAGCAACAGTCAGTGCTGGGTCAGGTGGAAGCCAAGAGCCTGGATTTCAATCCAGGCTACCTGCAGGGGCTTCAGGGACACAAGTATTGGGCCATCACCTGCTGCTGTGAGGGATGTGCATTACAAGTCAGAAGCAGAGGGGCCGGTGTTGTGGTATAGCAGGTAAAGCCACTGCCTGCAGTGCTGGCATCCCAAATGGGCGCTGGCTTGAGTCCCGGCTGCTCCACTTCTCAGCCAGCTCTCTGCTATGACCTGGGAAAGCAATAGAGGATGGCCCAAGTCCTTGGGCTCCTGCAACTGTGTGAGAGACCTGGCAGAAGCTCCTGGCTTCTGGCTTCAGATCGGCGCAGCCCCTCTGTTGTGGCCATCTGGGGAGTGAACCAGTGGATGGAAGACCTCTTTCTCTCTCTGCCTCTCTATAACTCTACCTTTCAAATAATAAATAAATAAATAAAAAGTCAGAATCAGAGCCAGGCCTCAAACCCAGGCGCTCTGATATGGGATGCAGGTATCCCAAGTGGTGTCTTAACCACCGTGCCAAATGCCTTCCCTGTGCTCTTTCCATCTGCACCCCACTCTGCTTCCTCACAGGAAAACACAGGTACAGTCACGGATTGGCTTCTTAGCTTCCACAGTCTAGGTCTGGTTGTCAGAAAAATACTTATGTAAGTACGGCTCGTCTTTGCGAAATCCTCCCTGCTTCTATCCTCTTCTTCCTCACTTGCCCTTAGCCACCATGTGGCCTCTCGTGTATCGGCCACTGGTCCTTGACCCCACCTCCGCTTCAAGACAGGTAGCAAATTCCATTCTCTTAAGCCTTCACCTAACCTGATTGCTAAAGTGCTCCTCCTTGGATACAGCCATTGGTTCCTTGTTCTGAGTCCCTGGGACTCAGGTTGGGGGAGGGCTGGGGAGCAGAGAAGCAATCAGAACGACAAGGTGCGGATTTCCTGCACACCAGGGGTGGGATTACATGGGTCACATTGCTCGTTCGGTCTGACTGCAGCCCTCTGAGGAAGCAAAGCCTTCTTTTCCAGATGAGGGAATAGGCCAAGAGAAGCTGAGTGAAACTGAAGTTTAACCAAGGTCTTCCTGACTCGTAGCTCCCCAGATCTCACGCTCTTCTCATCTCCAGGCACGTGGGGCTCCCCACTCCTGGAATAGCCTTCCCTCCCTGTTGACTTGGTTAACTGTGGTCTGGGCTATGTCCTGCCTTTGGCCTCATTTCTCAGGGGCACCCTGTGTATTTCCATAGTATTTTCCACTTGACCTTTCAAAGCCTGGAATTGTCTTTTTCTGGGTCAGTTTCCTATAAACAACTGGGAAGAAAGAACTATGCCTCCTCCACTTCTCCAGCCTCCATGCGTAAGGACTGGTGCAGAGCCGCACGCAGACAACTGTTCAACGAGTAAGTGAAAAACTGCAAGCCTGGGCTCCCACGAGGGCTCTAAGTGTTCTGGAGCTCCTTTTATTTCTCGAACCTACCAGGAAGTGACTCCTGGAACTGGTGCAAGACTCAGCCCTCACTCAGCGCTCTCCTGGGCTGTTCCCTCTCTGCCTGGCTTTGCGGGGCAGAGAGGCACTGCTGGGGTAGGACAGACACTCCTGAGAGCCCCAGATAAGCAGTTTTTTTGTCCCATTTTCTGAACTTGTGCCATGCGGGGTCGTCCAGGGAGGAAATGTTTTAATATTCAGCACTGCATTCCAGGGCAGCCAAACCCACCTGATGAGCCTATGGGTGGGTTCCTCCTTAACTGTCTTTCCTTTGAGAAGGTTTGCCCCCTCTTCCTCATCCTTCTTTTCCTCCTCTTCCTCCTCCTCCTCCCCTTCCTCCTCTTTTTAGCCTTTGGAAAGATCATACTTTCTAATAGATTAAACCAGAACAGTAAGTCTTCAAAACCTTGGACATGAAGTCAGTGAGGTTACTTGATATGTTCTTATGCCATTAAAAAAAGGAAAAAGGAAAAAAAAACTTGGCTGGGGCGGGCCTTTGGCCTAGCATTTAAGATACCACTTGGATGACCCCTTCCCGTATTGGAGGGAGTGGTTTAAGTCCTAGTTCTGCTCCCAGTTCCAACTTTCTGCTAATGTACATCCTGGGAGGCGGCAGTGATGGCCCAAATGGTTGGGTCTGTCACCCACGTAGCAGACCCAGATGGAGTCTGTGGCTCCTGGCTTCAACCTGGCCCAACCCTGACTATTGTGGGCATTTGGAACCAGTACATAGGAGATCTCCATCTGTCTTCTCTTTCTCTTTCTGCCTTTCAAATAAATAAATAATTATTTTTAAAAACCGCTTCTCCAACTTCTGCTTCCGAGATTTATCTTCTGTGGTTGAAGTTTGCGTTGGTTGCTGTGCAGTCCATGGTGTTCTGTTTGTCTCCTGGTGTTTTATTTACTCCTTATACCCGTTAACACAAATGTGTGTTATTGAAGAGAAAGTGAGTGAAGACAAAAACTTGAATCCTTACCTTATAGGGCTGGGAGGAGACTCAGCTGTAAGTTTCCAAAACTCCTGGAGAAACGATTCCCAGACACCCAGAAAGGCCAGAGTATCTTGCTTAATTTATACTTCAGATCACTAGTGTAAAAGGAGAAGTGTAAACTTCAGAGTCTCTAACATACTTTGACCAAAATAGAGGTTGCGCGATGCAGTGGACGATCATTTTCCCTTCTGACTTGGAGCCACAACAAAGTTGTGATTTTCCAGGGAGAAACTGCAAATGCCACGAGGGCAGCTTTCCAGCGACGTTGAGCCAATCAGCAGTCATGTGTTATTTACCCTCAGTGGCCGCTAAGTTTGTGAAAAAGCAATCGGTGACACATTCCTGTGGAATTTTAATACCATTAACGCTGAAGGAACTTAGATGCACATCTCGAAGGTACATATGGCACATACATCTGCAGACACACCCAGCTCATCCGACAGGATGACAACCTGCTAACAGAGGCCCAGTCTGTTCCGATGGAGAAGAGTCTTCGAACCTGGAAGGATAGGCTCCGACCCGGTGCTTTGTGATGGGTTGTGATTTATTTAAACCAGTTACCATGATCCTGATTGCCTGCTCTCTCCCCCTTCTCTTCGTAATTCAGCAGCTGTCACCTCTACTTCACAACCCCTGCAATTCCTTTGTATAAAGGATACATGCCTGTACTTGTTCAAGTCCTTAATAGTATTAATGGTAATTTACCCTGCCTTTTGGAGAGAATGTTATTGTTTTGGAGGGATTGTTTTGGAGAGAATATTATTGTTTTTATTAACTTTCCATGGCTGGCCCCAACCCTACATTCTTTTGTACTTTCATATCATTTTGCAGAAAGCAAAGTGCTCAGGGGCATACACATTGTGTTGGGGTGGAGAACCCTGAGTCCCTGCCAGGTCAACTGTGTTATTGCAACATGAGCAATATTTCAGTTCAGTATGGCTGACTGCTTTTCTGAGAAAGGGAGACAATAACAGTACCTATCTGATAGAGTAAAATTGTTGTGAAGATTAAGTGACAAAGGACATATAAATTTCTTAACACAGTATCTGCACCTAGTACACATTCACTAAACTTACCAGGTATTCTCCATTGGTCATCTCTTGAATGACTGGACTTGTGATTCTTTTGCACTCTACTGGCTCTTCTTTAGATACTCTTTTTTTTTTTTTTTTAATTTGAGAGAGGAAGTGAGGGTGTGGATGGGGGGGGGCGGAGAGGGAGAGGGAGAGGGGGAGAGAGAGAGAGAGAGGGAGAGAGATGGCAAGTTCCTGTTCACTGGTCACTCCCAAATGCCTGCAACAAGTTGAGAGTTGGGAACTCAATTGACGTCTCCCATGGGGGTGGTAGGAGTCCAATTGCTGGAGTCATCACCACTGCTTCCCAGGGTCTGCATTAGCAGAAAGTTACAGCCAGGAGCCAGAGGTGTATATCAAACCCAGGCAGTCTGACATGGGAAATGGGCAACCCAACTGGCATCTTAACCACGAGGCCAAATGCCTGCCCTAGGTACTCTGTTGTTCATCAGCACTCCTCATAAGGCATGGGTTCCAAGTCATTCAGGGTCCAATCTGTGCATGGAGGTACAGGGACTCATTATAATAGCCCTGTGCTCGATGATTTTATTGTTATACCTATGTTGGTTTCTTTCCAATATTTCTTCATGAAGACAGAACTAAATGATATTTTTATATCTGTTCATTTATAAATGAAATGTCCTCATATTGTATTTACATAATTAGAAAATCCAATGCAAAGGCATATGCTATTTCATTTTGTCAATCAGCCGTCAACCTAGTCAGTAAGATTAGATTGACACTTTTATACTATATTATGCCTTGCCCACTCCTTGAGACTGCTTGTACACTTGGATAGTTTGCATTCTTTCTATTTATCCAAATTACAAATAACTGTTAATTAAAACTAATTATAAATGTAGAGAGACAGAGAGTGATCTCCCATTTGCTGGTTCATTCACCAAATAGCCAGAACAGTCAGGTACCGACCAGGCAGAAGCTGGGATCCTGGAACTTGATCTGAGCCTCCCATATAGGGAGCAGTAACCCAACAACTTGGGACATCACCAGTTGCCTCCTAGAGTGTACATTAGCAGGAAACTAGAATTGGAAGTGGAGCTGGGATTGGAGCTCAACATTCTGATTTGGGAAGAAACTTACTCACTGCACCAAATACTTGCCATCACAAATAACATTATTAAGACAGATGAGAGCAGAGCCATTTTATGGTTTTTCTCAAGTGTAGCCTTCTGGAGCACAGCAGTTCTCCTAGGTAGAAATTCATCTAATTCTAATGTGGTTCCCTCTGTGCTTCTCCCAGTTAGCCACAGCTGTAGACAACCTGGTCCTCTTCTTGAATTGGGTTAGGAGCTGCTCCTAAGTGTCTCCTGGGGAGCCTTACCTCTCTATACTGTTACTACCTGTTCACTGTCTGTGCTTCCTTCCTCTACCCTCGGGCTGAGACTGGGGATTGCTTGCTTTTATTTCAACAGTGTGTAGCACACAGCACATCATTAAATATGTTGAATGAATGAATGAATGGGCATTTTTTGTTAAGTGTCTAGCTGAAATCAGCTGCACATTTCCCTTGGCATGTGGGAGCTCCTTGGTGGCGTCTGCTGTTTCCGCAGTCCCGCAGCCAAGTTTGTAGAATCCTTTCTAGAATTTTGCAGTTGTGACAGGTATAGGAAGTAGGGTTTGCCATCCAGGTACCCAATATACTTGGAGTATTTATTTACTCACGTTGAATAAAAGTTAATTTTCATTTTATCTCTCAGATGTAAGGCACATAGGTTCCAGGTGATGCACCTCATATTAAGGTCCAGAGACAGTCTACTAATTCCGTCACTGTTTCCGCAACGGGGCATGCTACCTGTGCTTGCAGAAACTGACTAGATTCATCTGGGGTCAATGTAAGACGATACAGTTAAGGGGACTGGGAGATGCACAGGGTTCCTGGTCCTTAGGCAGAGTTTTTCCTGTGGGCAGTGCCCTGCTGCTGACTTTTGCCTTGAGGGGTGCAAAGGCAGGATAGATGGATGAATTGAACCCTGCTCCTTGCTGGCTCCTCACCCAACTCCTGCATCTTCGGGAATTTTGTAGGCTCCTAGCACTCACATAACCTAGCCATGTATCCTTCCAGGTACACTCACATACAGCCATGTGCTGGTGCATGTTTAATAACCAGTTCTCTGGGGGAAAAAAAGCCGTCCTGACTTGCCATGTTGGCCAATTTCCACGGTGTAAATATTCTCACTGTGGCTGATTTCAAGCTATTGACATGATGTCATGGAACATGAAGTTGGGAAGAGGTGAGCAGAAGCTTGTGCACAGTGACTCCAGCACAGTGCTGCACACTCGTCCACTTTCTTGACCACGTATCTCCACATGTATCTGCACCAGGCCTGAGTCTTAGGGCATTCAAGCTCCCAGGGGCTGCTGCTGCTGCTGACTCTCCTGGCCTTGTCAACCTCTGCTCCTAGAAGCTTTTCCTGATGAAAGAACTGAGAGGTTATGTAATTTGCCCAAAGTTGCACAGCTAAGAGGTATCTCAGCTAGGATTTTAGCCCAGACCCGACTGTGGAACTAGGGTCCTTAATTACTATTTTGCAAACTACCTATGTGACAAAGGAGTAATATCCAGAATACATCAGTAACTGAAAAACTCAATAGCAACAACAAAACCCCCCAACTAATCTAGTTAAAAAATGGTCAAAAGACTTCAACAGACAATTCTCAAAAGAAGAAATACAAATGGCCAACATATATATGAAAAAATGTTCAACATCACTATCCATCAGGGAAATGTAAATCAAATCCATAATGAGGGGACTGGCTCTGTGGTGTAGTGGGTAAAGCCACTGCCTGCAGTGCCGGTGTCCCACATGAGTGCTGGTTCGAGTTCTGGCTGCTCTACTTCTAATCCAGCTCCCTGCTATGGCCTGGGAAGGCAGTAGAAGATGGCCCAAGTCCTCGGGCCCCTGCACCCACGTGGGAGAACCGGGAGAAGCTCCTGGCTTCTGGCTCCTGGCTTTAGATAGGCACAGCTCCGGCTGTTGTGACCAACTGGGGAGTGAACCAGTGGATGGAATACCTTTCTCTCTTTCTACCTCTACTTCTCTCTCTGTGTAACTCTAACTTGGAAATAAATAAATAAATATTAAAAAAAAAACACAATGAAATATGCCCTCACTACTGTCAGAATGGCTGACATCCAAAAGATGGAGTAATAAATGCTGATGTGGATGTGAAGGAAAGGGAACTCTTACACACTGTTACACATTCAGTAGGAATGTAAATTAGTACAGCCATTATGGAAAACAGTGTAGAGATTTCTTATAAAACTAGAAATAGGCTTGCCATGTGACCCAGCATTCCCACTACTGGGCATATACCCAGAAGACATGAATACATTGTTTTTGTTTTGTTTTGTTTTTTAAAGATTTATATATGGGGTCAGTGCTGTGGTGCAGTAGATTAAAGCCCTGGCCTGAAGTGCCGGCATCCCATATGGGCGCCGGTTCTAGTCCTGGCTGCCTCTCTTCCTATCCAGCTCTCTGCTGTGGCCTGGGAAAGCAGTAGAAGATGGCCCAAGTCCTTGGGCCCCTGCGCCTGCGTGGGAGACCTGGAAGAAGCTCCTGGCTCCTGGGGAGTGAACCAACGGAAGGAAGACCTTTCTCTTTGTCTCTTCCTCTCACTGTCTGTAACTCTAACAAATAAATAAAATATTTTAAAAAAGATTTATTTATTTATTTAAAAGTCAAGAGTTACACAGAGAGAAGAGGAGAGGCAGAAAGAAAGAGAGGTCTTCCATCTGCAGGTTCACTCCCCAGATGGCTGCGATGGCTGGAGCTGCGCTGATCCGAAGCCAGGAGCCAGGAGCTTCCCCCTGTTCTCCCACGTGGGTACAGGGGCCCAAGGACTTGGGCCACCTTGTACTGCTTTCCCAGGTCGCAGCAGAGAGCTGGATTGGAAGTGGAGCAGCCAAGACTTGAACTGCCACCCATATGGGATGCTGGCACTGCAGGTGGCGGCTTTATCCGGCCTGAACCACAGCACTGGCCCGAACACATTGAGTTAATGAAATACTTGCACCACGGTGTTTGTAGCAATATTGTTCACAATAGCCAAAATATGAAATCAACCAAGGTGTACAGTATCAGATGAATAGGCAAATAAAATCTGGTGTGTGTGTGTGTGTATATATATATAATTACATATATATTATAATATATATATTATTCAGCTATAAAAAAGAATGAAATTTTACCATGTGTGAAACTGGAGGACATCATGTTGAGTGAATTAAGCTGGACACAGAAAGACAAATATTGCATGTTTTCCCTTATGTATGGGAGCTAAAATTAAAAAAAAAAGCCAAAAAAGAGAAAGAAATGCTTGTATTATCAGTTCTCCTGCAAATATAGGGTTTTTTCAACCTTTATTTTAAATGTTTGTCAAAAAAATTGTTAAGAATCATATGCTACTATAGTTTGAATGATCTGTAACTATTTTAAAATTCACTATCTATGAAATGGACATTTTTAAAAGATTTTCTTATTTATTTGAAAGGCACAGTTAGAGAGAGAGAGAGAGGAGGGGAGGTGAGGGGAGGAGAGGGGAGGAGAGGAGAGGACAGAGATATTCTATCCTCTGGAAGATCCCAATATGACTGCAATGGCTGGAGCTGAGCCATTCTGAAGCCAGGAACCAGGAGCTTCATCTGGTTCTCCCACATGGGTGCAGAGGCCCAAAGATTTGGGCTATCTTCTGTTGCCTTCCCAGGCACATTAGTAGGGAACTGGAACCAAAGTGGAGCAGCTGGGACTCAAATTGGTGCCCATCTGGAATGCCGGCACTGCAGACAGCGGCTTTACCTGCTACACCACAGCACCGGCTCAGTGGACATCTTTTCCTTTGATTATTGTTTATAGCCCTTGCCCATACTCCTGCAGAACTATGGTCTTTTTACTTTTTATATGTTGAACTCTTTATTTAGTGGAGTATTGAGCCTTTGACGGACTATAATGTAAATTAAAAATATCATCTGGGCCCGACGCTGTGGCATAGTGGGTAAAGCTGTCACCTGCAGTGCCGGCATCCCATATGGGCGCCACTTTGAGTCCCGGCTGCTCCTCTTCACATCCAGCGCTCTACTATGGCCTGGGAAAGCAGTACAAGATGGACTAAGTCCTTGGGTCCCTGTACCCATGCGGGAGACCCTGGAAGAGGCTCCTGGCTTTGGATCGGCACAGCTCCAGCTGTTGTGACCATCTGGGGAGTGAACCAGTGGATAGAAGACCTCTCTCGCTGCCTCTCTGTAACTCTGTCTTTCAAATAAATAAATATAACTTTAAAAAATGTTATCTCAAATTTCTTTTTTTTAAATTTGGAAAAAAATCCCTACTTGAAGCTGACGTGACATAGGAGGTTAAGCCACCACCTGCCATGCTGGCATCCCATATGGGTGCTGATTTGATACTCAGCTGTTCCACTTTGGTTCCGGCTCCCTGCTAATGTGCCTGGGAAGGCAGTAGAAGATGGCCCAAATGGGCCCCTGCCACCCACATGGGAGACCCAGAAGTTCTTGGCTCTTGGCTTCTGCCTGGCCCAGCCTTGGCTATTATGCTCATTTGGGAAGTGAACCAGCAGATGGAAAATTAGTCTCTCTCTTTCTCTCTCTGTAATTCTGCCCTCCAAATCAATCAATCAATTAATCTTTGTGGAAAAAGAGCTCTGACACTCTTTTGTCTTTGTGTCTCTAGCACTTGACACTATGCCTGGCCCTTAGAAGGTGCCTATTGTTGTTGAGTAATATGATCAGGGAAGGCCAATGTTGCTGTGGTGTAGCCTGCCTCGGTCCAAAATCCCAGCTGTAGGCTGAATGAACTTTCAAAATTACAAGCCCTTGGTTATTCCATTGCTCGACTTAAAATGTCTCAATGTCTCCATAACTTTCAAGATAAAGCCCTTACTATGATCCCAGTGGACCTTCAAGCCCTGGTGTCTACAGTCTTGCTCGAGGCACTTTCCACCTTCGTACTTACATTCACTCATTCGAAGCTTTATTTACTCGTACAACAAATCTGATATTTATTGAATAATTATTGTGATCTAGGTCCTGCTCCAGATGCTGAGGATTTGTATGATAAACAACAATCTCTGCCTCCCAGGGCTTAGAGTTGAAAAAGAGTGAGACAGACATACAGCGGATAACTGCTACAGCGATTGAAACAAAAGTATGGGGTCTGCGAAGGGCATTGCTCTCAGTCTGTGCCATGTCCTTCCATGCCTACTGGCTCCAGCCAAAAGGCGCATTTCCATAGGAGCCCTGCTGCTGACCGAGTTCATTTACAAATGCTCTTTTCAGTTCCTATCTCTCCTCTTCTGGCTGTCTCCATCTCTCTCTTTTTCTCTGCCTTTCAAATAAAAATTAATTAATTAATTAATTTTAAGAAGCTTATGGAAAATGCCTGTTATGGGAAAACTATGCAAACTATGCATGATTTTTTTTTTCCAAATTGCACCAAAATAAACTGATCTTTTAATTATATTTTCCAAGATCTTTTGAAGTACCCTGGTCTGTTTACTAGTAGGCTCTAGGGATGTGACTTGAATTTGTCCATGGTACCATTAGTGGATTGATCTTCAAAACCATGTGCTTTATTGTTTTCTGGCTAAGGCCACGGGCAGCAGGTCAGGCCACTGTCTTGTAGCTGGCTTTGTACCTGGAAGGGGTGGCAGAGAACTAGGGTTAGGAAGAGCCTTGCATTACAAGAACAGTAAAGGGACAGCTTCCCCGACTCTTGCAGGCAGCCTGTGCAGCTTCTTGTGAGAGCCGAACAGTGGCAGCCCCTCCAAAACACACAGATAAATGTAGAAAAGGGTGGAATCAGTGTCTGAAACTCAGCCTTCCCGGGTGTGGAGGAGACACCCAGGGATGCACTCTTTTCTGGTCTGGGTGTTGGAAACAACAGTCCAAGATGATTAGAGTGAAGTGATTATTTTTTTTAAAGCGTGAGATTTATTTTAAGAGCCAATGGAGAATTGCTGTGTGTGTAAAACCTCCGGAGAACAATCTAATCTGACACTGTGGATTTATCTTGTTGAGTGATTTCCTTTGGGTATGGAAAGCACAGATGTGATTTTTGGAGTCCTGGAGGAAGCAGCTCCTGCAGGAGTTCCCTCTGTCCTTGTTAATTAAGGGCAAGCCAGGAAGCCTCAGGAGCTGTGGCCATCCTCTCTGTCGGCCTGGGACTGGTGGGGGCTGGTGGGTGATATGAAAAATGTGGCACCTCAGTCAGGTCTTGGAATCCATGAGCCATCTCCCGTTTCTTCCTGGGGAGTTGTGTGTATGAGTGCGTGAGTGCAGGGGGGATGCTGTTGAAAGCAGATGGGACACCAGCTGGGGCTTCAGTGGGAGACTAAACCGATTTCTCCTTCCATCTGCTTTCCTTAGCCGTAGGCTTGTCCAAAGCCCAGGGAAGCAGTAGGAGCAGCGCAGTCCTCCCTGAAGTTGGCTGGGATCAGGGGAAACAGGAGAGCACCAGCTGCTGGTGGGGGTGATTGGGTGGGAACGAAGGGGGTAGAGAGAGAAACACGCTCAAGAATCAGGGTAGGCCTGGGTTGGCTTCCTTGTGCCACTCACAAGCTGTGTTAAGTGTCGCTAGCTCTGGGCAAGCTAGTTTACCTCTGTAATCACTTGATCTCATCTGTAAACTGGGTATCAATGATGTCTGCCTCCTCGGGCTGTTAAGAAGATTAAATGAGATAATACAAACGAAGTGCTTATCCTTTTGTTTGGCTCAGAGGAAGAACTCCAAAGTCTGAATGTCCCCGGACAACTGCTGTAGTGTTTGGATCATCCTTCTCCTGTTCTTGTCTTCATGTGATCCTTTCCCACAATGCAACCAGAATGACCATGAAGAGCTTAACATGCCACTAGCCAGAGATTTTTCCATTGCTCTGACCTCCTCTCCTATCCCCATGCCCCTGCATTCTAACCATGCTGAAATGATTGGCTTTGCAAACAGGCTCAATACAGACCAACCAACCTTGGCTCTTACTCTTGCCACCCCACACCTCACAAGCTTTGCCTTTTACCTTTGAACTTTGCAGGACCGGTTTATTTTGGCAGTTGACTCCAAACTGAAAGAAGCTTCCCATTTGCCACTGCCTCTCATGCTACCCTGCTTTATTTTCATCACTAACTCAAAATACTCTGTTTATTCATTATTCCTAGTTAGTGGTATATATCCTATATTCCCCTAAAGTGGTAGGTGCTTAAGAAGTGTTGGTTGAATAAATGGAAGAACAAATGTGCCTTGTCCTGCTCATTCCATCTTCTTTCTCCAAAGTCTAGCTCAAGTCTAAACTCAATTATGAGGCCATTTCTAACTACTGTGATTTTTTTAGGGGTCTCTTTCTCCTATGAGTCCAGAAGACACTTGGGTTATGTCCCCCCCATTTCCCTCTTGGCCCATGTCTTCAAATATAGTTGATGATGCCTCTTCTCTGCTATTTTCACAATTCTGGAACACAGAGAAAGAAAAAAGTCTCCAAATTATTATTAAGGCACCAGCATGAAACATAAGGAATATTGGTATGTGGATACAGAGTTGTACTTGGATACAACTTATATACTAGGATAGCCCTCCCCTCCCCAAATTCATTAAGCCTGTATTACATTATCTGTCATCTATTTCAGATTTTAATAAGATGAAAGAAAGGACTTTGACTTTCCACTGTTGGCAAAATCCAAAAACAAAACAAACAAAAACCAAAAAATCCTCAATTTATTTTTAACATTAATGGATAAAGCTCCAATTTTTTAAATCATTAAACATGTCACTGGCTGTTTTTTTTTAAAGATTTATTTATTTATTTATTTGAAAGTCAGAGTTAGACGGAGAGAGAAGGAGAGGCAGAGAGAGACAGAGGTCTTTCATCCACTGGTTCACTTCCCAATTGGCTGCGACAGCTGGAGCTGCACTGATCTGAAGCTGGGAGCCAGGAGCTTCTTTCAGGTCTCCCATGTGGGTGCAGGGGCCCAAGCACTTGGGCCATCTTCTACTGCTTTTCCAGGCCATAGCAGAGAGGTGGATCAGAAGAGGAGCAGCCAGGGCTAGAACCAGTGCCCATATGGGATGCCAGCGCTTCAGGCGAGGGTGTTAACCCGCTGCGCCACAGTGCCGGCCCTGCACTGGCTGTTATTTGTTGTGGGTTTTCTCTCATGCACATACTTATCAGAACTTATATATATATGTATGAATATATTCACACATAATCTTAAGGACAGTCTTTGGAATCCATATTGAATGGGCAGTGCCTTTTGGCATCAATCAAGAAGGTAAAAGGGTATCATACCTTTGATGCATGAATTCTAACATAGGATCATCTTTATGTTCCTTGATGATAGCATCTTCTCTTAATATTGAATTTTTTAATTTATTTTATTTTAACTTTTATTTAACAAATATAAATTTCCAAAGCACAGTTTATAGATTACAGTGGCTTCTCTCCCCCCCCATAACTTCCCTCCCACCCGCAACCCTCCCATCTCCCACTCCCTCTCCCATTCCATTCACATTGAGATTCATTTTCAACTATCTTTATATACAGAAGATCAATTTAGTATATATTAAGTAAAGATTTCAACAGTTTGCACCCACACAGAAACACAAAGTGTAAAGTACTGTTTGAATACTAGTTATAGCATTAATTCACATTGTACAACACATTAAGGACAGAGATCCTACATGAGGAGTAAGTGCACAGTGACTCCTGTTGTTGACTTAACATATTGACACTCTTTTTTATGCTGTCAGTAATCTCCCTAGGCTCTAGTCATGAGTTGCCAAGGCTATGGAAGTCTTTTGAGTTCGCCGACTCCAATCTTATTTAGATAAGGTTATGGTCAAAGTGGAAGTTCTCTCCTCCCTTCAGAGAAAGGTACCTTCTTCTTTGATGGCCCATTCTTTCCACTGGGATCTCATTCACAGAGATCTTTCATTTAGGTGTTTTGTTTTGTTTTGTTTTGTTTTGTTTTTGCCAGAGCGTCTTGGCTTTCCATGCCTAAAATACTGTCATGGGCTTTGCAGTCAGATCTGAATGCCTTAAGGGCTGATTCTGAGGCCAGAGTGCTGTTTAGGACATCTGCCATTCTATGAGTCTGCTGTGTATCCTGCTTCTCATGTTGGATCGTTCTCTCCTTTTTAATTCTATCAGTTAGTATTAGCAGACACTAGTCTTGTCATTCTTCTAATGTTGAATTTTTACAACATTTATTTAGAGTTCAGGTATACATTCACATATATCAGTCTATAGTTTCATTTATTTCCTCTCAGATTTTGGCATCAGTTTTACTTTGACTTTATATAAATAATTGGAAACTTCTTTTTCCATATTGCATAAGAGTGGACTAATGGCTATTATTAAATAGATACTATGAAAGGTTTGAAGTCATGATCCACAATGCCATTGGTACCTGGCTTGTTTTCACACTTTCAAAAAGAATTATTTACTTTATTTGAAAGGTGGAGTGACTGAGAGAGGGAGAGACAGAGAGAAATGCTCACAACAGTCAAGGCTATGCCAAATCACAGCCAGGATCCCATAACTCCATCTGCATCTCCCCATAGGTGGCAGGGGCCCAAGCACATTAGCAGGAAGCTGGATAAGAAGCTTGGAGCATCCAGGACTTGAGCCAAATCTGCGATATGGGATGCAGGTGCCCCAAGCTGCAGCTTAACCAGCTGCGACACAATACCCACTACCTCAAACTTAATTTTAACAACTGCCCTGTTTAATTTTCTGGCCATTTCTGATTTTTTTCATTTGTTTGCCTTGAGTTTTCTAGGTATAAAATAATGCTATCCACAAATAAGATAGTTTTGTTGCTCTATAATATATACTTATATTTTATATTCTTTTAAAATTCTAACAATATTTATTATAATCTGAAAAAAGTCAACAGAATTTTGTAAACCAAGAAAAAGACTACTGTTTAACATTTTGTGAAGTCTGACAAAATATCAAATAAGATATTGAAGTTCTTATTGAGTATAACTGGAAATGATTCATCAAGCCAACAAGCCAACCATATGTCTATCCATTCATCCATCTTTCCTTCTTTTGATCCATCCAATAAATGTTTACTGCTTGCTTGTTTCATGCTATGGATCCTCACAAGTACAATAAGAAAAACTTAAAGATTTGAAAGATAGATAGAGATATAGATGATGAATAAAAACACAAATAAACAACTATAATAGTATATAAAGAAACGTACATGGGGCTATAGAAGCACACAAGATAGGGGCATCTAAACAAGTTTTGGGCAGCTGGAGGAAAGTGACATCTAATGAGATTTCTGAAGGAAGTATCTGGATAAAAGAAAACCAGTCTCAATAAATGCGTTGTGTTGTTTAGTTGCTTTGAGATTCTGGTGTGTAAGCGTGTCAAAAGTGTTAGTCACTGGTTGTTCCGAAATCCTCACGGTTCTCAAGCTTTTCCTTTTGTGTTTGCAGCCCAGGGAGCAAGCAGCACACTGGAAAATCCTGCCCTGGACACAAGTCTGCTGGAGGAGTTCTTGGGCAATGATTTTGATTTGGGGGCTCTGTAAGTAATGACAGTGCTGCTCTCTGTTTGAGGTTTTAAAATTGGATAATTAAATAATAATTTAATTGAATAATTTACTGAGCCAGGAAGTTATTCTTTTTTTATTTTCCAAAAATGCTGGGGTAACATTGGCATCATTTCCATTATAAATCTTGGGCAGATTTCACCAGTGAAACCACCTGGATCTGGGGTTTCTTTTGTGGGCAGTTCCCCTTGCCTGCCCTCCTTCTCCCAACACAAATTCAATGTCTTTAAAATATATGGGACTCGGGCTCGGCACTGTGGTGTAGCAGGTAAATCCGCTGTGTGCAGCGCCGGCATCCCAAATGGGCGCCAGTTCTAGTCCCAGCTGCTCCTCTTCCCATCCAGCTCTCTGCTATGTCCTGGGAAAGCAATAGAAGATGGCACAAGTGCTTGTGCCCCTGTACCCATGTGGGAGACCCAGAAGAAACTCCTGGCTCCTGGCTTTGGATTGGCACAGCTCCAAACATTGTGGCTATCTTGGGAATGAACCAATGATGGAAGACCTCTCTCTCTCTGCCTCTCCTTCTCTCTGTGTGTGACTCTGACTTTCAAATAAATAACTAAATCTTTAAAAAATAAATAAATAAATAAATAAATAATGAAATATATGGGACTGTTCAGGTTATTGGTAGCTCTCAGCTGAGGCAGTTGTATCTTTTTAAAAAATTTTTTTAAAGGATTTATTTATTTATGTGAGAAGTAGAGTTACAGACAGAGTGAAGGAGAGACAGAGAGAAAGGTCTTCCATCCACTGGTTTATTCCCCAAATGGCCGCAACAGCTAGAGCTGGGGTGATTCAAAGCCAGGAGCCAAGAGCTTCTTCTGGATCTCCCATGAGGGTGCAGGGGCCATCTTCCACTGTCTTCATAGGCTGTAGCAGAGAGCTGGATCAGAATAGCTGGATCAGCATATGGGATGCCGGTGCTGATGTTTTTTTTTTTCTTTTTTTTTTTTTTCTTTTTTACAGGCAGAGTGGACGGTGAGAGAGAGAGAGAGAGAGAGAGAGAGAAAGAGAGAGAAAGGTCTTCCTTTTGCTGTTGGTTCACCCTCCAATGGCTGCCGCAGCTGGCGCACTGCGGCAGGTGCACTGCGGCTGGCGCACCGCGCTGATCCGAAGGCAGGAGCCAGGTGCTTCTCCTGGTCTCCCGTGGGGTGCAGGGCCCAAGCACTTGGGCCATCCTCCACTGCGCTCCCAGGCCACAGCAGAGAGCTGGACAGGAAGAGGAGCAACTGGGACAGAATTCGGCACCCCGACCGGGACTAGAACCCGGTGTGCCGGCGCCGCAGGCGGAGGATTAGCCTTTGAGCCACAGCGCCAGTCCAGTGCTGATGTTTTTGATCAATAGTTCATTCCTTTTTATTGCTAAGAAAGACTCTTTTGAATTATTATAACACAATATATCTGCTCACCTTTTTAACAATATTTGGGTACTTCCATTTTTGGCAATTATGAATAATGTTTTATAAATATGTACAGATTTTTTTGTGTGATGAAGAGTTTTAACTTCTTTAGGGTAAATACTTAAGGACTTCTGGATCATATTGTGAATTTAATTTTAGAAATTATCAAATTCTCTAGAGTGACCATATCATTTTATATTACCACTAGCTGTAGATACCAAGTTGCTTCACTTCATAATGAATTTTTAGAATTTTTATTATAGCCATTCTAACAGGTTTGTAGTCATCTTCCATTGTGTTTTAATTTGCGTTTTTCTAATGACTAATGAATTTGGGCATCATTTCATGTGCTTGTTTGCCATTCAGATGTTTTCCTTGGTGAAGTATCTGTTCAAATCATTTGCAATTTTTAAATATTGGGATTATTTTCTTATCTTTGGGTTAGAAAAATGTTTAAATATTCTGGATATTAGAACTTTGTTAGACATGTGATTAGTGAATATTTCTCCCAGTCTCTAACTTATGTTTCCATTTTCTTCACAGTGTCTTTCTCAGAGCAAAAGTTTTACTTTTGATGATGTCCAGTTTGTAGAATTTTCTGATTTTTTGTAGGGTTTTATGATATGTGTTTTGTACCTAAAAAATACAGATTTTGTCTAATGCAAGTTTCCAGAGATTTTCGCCTGTTTTTTTTTTTTTTTTTTTCTGAAAGGCTTGGAGTTTTACATTGCACCTTTAGAATTATGATACATTTTGAATTAATTTTTACATAAGAATTGAGATACAGGTCAAGATTAATTTCTTTGTGTATCAATGCCCAATTATTCTAGAATCATTTATTGAACAGCCTTTTTCCACTGAATTGTCTTTACACTGTTTTTAAAAAGCATTTGAGCATACTCATATTAGTTTATTTCTAGCATTTTATTCTATTCTGTTGATCTATGTGTCTATCATCTTGACAATATCACATTTTTTTGATTATTGTACTTTTAGCATAAGCCTTAAGATTATATAGTATAAATTTTCCAAATTGTTTTCTTTTTCAAAATTATTTTGGCTTTGCTGGCTTATTTGATAAATCACATATATATAAGAATCTGATGTCCAAACAATTCTACTGGATTTAGATTAGGATTATATTATGACTAGAGATCTTTTAGGGGAGAATGGCCATCTTATCAAAACCGATTCATGAACATGGTATACCTCTCTGTTTATGTAGGCCTTCTTTGATTTCTTCATTAGTATTTTACAATTTTTAAGAAACAGATTTTGTACATATTTTGTTAGATTTATATCTAAATATTTCATATTTCCATTTGTGCTATTGTAAAAGGTTTAAAAATTAAACTTCTAGCTACCCTTCACAAGTATATAGAAATACTACCAATACTGTCAGTAGAGTTGGGTACCACAATCCTAATAAAGGCATTTATTGGATCTAAGAGCTTTTTTAGGGATCATATTTCTTGAGATTTTTCTATGTTGGCAATATCATCTGCAAATTGAGGTACTTGTATGTCTTTCTTTCCACACTATGTACCCTTTGACCCCTTTTCCTGCCTTATTGAACTGAGTATAATGTTAATAGAAAAGTAGTGGGAGTAGACATACTTTTCTTCTCTCTGATCTTAGAGGAAAAAATTCATTTTTTTTTGTCATTAGGTGTGACACTATCTGTGTTTTTTGTGATGCCTTTTGTTAGCTTGAGGAGGTTCTTTTCTACTTCTAGTTTGCTTATAATTTTTTTTTATAATAAATGGGTGGTGAATTTTGTCAAATGTCTTTTCTATATTTGTTGATATTATGTTTTTCCCTTTCGTCTTTTAATATGGTGGAGTACTTTGCTTTATTTTGGATATTGAACTGCTTTGAGTTCCTGTGATAAACTTCGGTTAGTTGTGATGTATTTTTTTAAACTTTATTTAATAAATATAAATTTCAAAAGTACAACTTTTGGATTATAGCAGCTTTTCCCCACATAACCTCCCTCCCACCTGCGACCATCCCATCTCCCACTTCCTCTCGCATCCCATTCTTCATCAAGATTCATTTTCAATTATCTTTATATACAGAAGATCAACTTGGTATATACTAAGTAAAGATTTCAACAGTTTGCACCCACACAGATACACAAAGTATAGAGTACTGTTTGAGTAGTAGATTTACCGTTAATTCACATAGTACAACTCATTAAGGACAGAGATCCTACATGGAGACCAAGTGTACAGTGACTCCCATTGTTGATTTAACAATTGACACTCTTATTAGAGCCTCGAGTGATGTATTTTTAAAAAAGATTATTTATTTGAAAGGCAGAGCTAGTCAGAGAGAGAGAGAGAGAGAGAGAGAGAGAGAGAGAGAGAATTGAGATTGAGAGATTGATCTTCCATCTGCTGATTCACTCACCCAGAAAGCCACAATAGCCAGGGCTGAGCCAGGCCGAATCCAGGAGCCAGGAGCTTCCTCCAGGTCTCCCATGTGGGTGCAGGGGCCCAAGTGCTTGGGCCACCCTCCACTGCCTTCCCAGGCACATTAGCAGGGAACTGGATCAGAAGTAGAGCAGCAGGGACAGGAACTGGTACCCATATGGGATGCTGGCATCTCAGGTGGAAGCTTTGCCCACTATGGCACAATGCTGGCCCTGTGATATACTTTTTAAAAAAATATATTTCTGGGGCTGGCACTGTGGGTAAAGCCACTGCCTGTAGTGCCAACATCACATAAGGGCACCGGTAGTAGTCCCAGCTGCTCTACTTCCAATCCAGCTCTCTGCTATGGCCTAGGAAAGCAGTAGAAGATGGCCCAAGTCCTGGGACCCCTGTATCCACATGGGAGACCTGGAGGAAGCTCCTGACTCCTGGATTCGGATCAGCCCAGTTCCAGCCATTGTGGTCATTTGGGGAATGAACCAGCAGATGGAAGACCTCTCTCTACTCTTTCTCTCTCTGCCTCTGCCTCTTTAATTCTGCTTTTCAAATAAATAAATGAATATTTTTAAAAAATATATATTGCTGGGTCAGGCTTCCATTGCAGCAGTTCAGTCCCCAGTTGGGATGTCTGCAACCCATACCGGAGTGCCTGGTTCAAGTCTGGACTCTCCACTTCCAATCTAGCTTGCTGCTAATGTGCGTCCTGGGAGGTAGCAGGTTACTGCTCAAGTACTTAAATGCCTGCTACCTACGTGGGAGACACAGCTTGAGTTCCACTCCTCGATTTGGCCTGGGCCAGTCCTATCTTTCTGTTTCTCTGTCTCTCTGCATTTTAAATCAAATGAAAATAAATTTGCTAAAATTTTATTGAGGTTTTTACATCTCTATTCATGAAAATATTGGTCTGAAGTCTTTATCCTGGATTTTTTTTTGGCTTTGATATCAGGATAATTATAGCTTTCTAAAATTAATTGGAAAGCATTCCCTACTCTTGAATTCTCTCAATGAAAATTATGGAGCTGGATTTATTTCTTCCTAAAAAGTTTAGTAGAATTCTCTAGTGAAACCATCTGTGCTTGTAGTTTGCCTTTTTGGAAGGTCTTAACCATAAATTAACTTAGTAGATTCAGGATTATTAATGTTATTTCTTTCCACTTATGTGAGTTTTGGTAGGGTTTTGTTTTGTTTGGTTTGGTTTTTTTTTTTTTTGTCCCAAAGAATCAGTCTGTTTCATCAAGTTGTCAAATTTTTGGCCGTAGAGTTTTTGGTAGGATTCTTTATTACTCAATCTCTGAAGACTGTAGTGATATTTTGTTGTTGGTTCTTCATATTGATAATTTGTTTATTTTCTGCCTCTCTTTTTTAATTAATCTAGTTAGATATTTATGAGTTTTGGTCTTTTCAATTAAGTAAGCTTTGATTTCATTCACTTTATTATGTTTTGTTTTTAATGTCACTGATATCTGGTCTTATTTTTATTATCATCTTCTTTCTGCTTGCTTTTGGTTTAGTTTGCTCTTCTTTATCTAGTGTCTTAAGTGAGAAGCTTAGTTCTTTACTTGAGACCATTCTTTGTTTTCTAATTTAAACATTCAGTGCAATACATTTCCCTCTCCTTATGGTTTCAGCTGCATGCCTCGGTGTTTGGTATGAATATAATGCAGCTACAAACATCTAAAACTCTATGTGTAATATTTGGTTTTCAAATTCATATATATGTGAAAGAACTTACAAATAAGAAAATAGCCCATTATATTTATTCAAGCATTTGTCATCATTGTTGGTCTTATTTCATATCTAGAATTATTTTTCTTCCACTGTAAGAATCCTCTTTATAGAAGATTTATTGGTGTTGGATTCTCTTGTCTTTTCTCCACTGAAAATGTTTTTAGTTTACTTTCACTCTTAAAGGATATTTTTGTTGGATAAGGAATCTTAGTGGATAAATTTTTTTTCTCCTTAAGAGCTCTTTGAAAAGATTAATGCAATATCTTTTGGCTTCTGCAGTTTCTGATGACAATAGATTTTGTTTGAATCCTTGTACCTTGTATGTAAATTGGCATTTTTTAAAAATCTTTGACTTTCGTCCATTTGATTGTGATGCATTTGGATATAAACATGGTTTTCTTTGAAATTATAGTATTTGGGACTCACTCAACTTTTTGAAAGTGTAGAATTATGCTTTTCACCATGTCTGGGAAGTCTCTTCACATTTGTTTTTCTGTACCAGTGTCTGTCTTTTCTTCTTCTAGGACTCCAACAATAAAAGACGGTAGGCCTTTTGACATGCACACAGGTTCCCAAAGCTCAGTTCATTTTATCAGTCCTCTCTCTGTTGTTCAGACTGGATAATTTCTATTGATCTGTCTTCAAGATCACAAACCCTCCTCTGTCATTATCACCTTCACTCTGTTGTTGATCCCACTTTAGCATTCCCTGCCCTACTGAAACAGACAGTGGAACTGGGCCTGAATCTTAATAGTGGTAGGGAAGCCCATTTGTAGGTCTCTTAGCGCCATTTGTCAACAGAAACATCTTTGCCCAACAGACTAGCAGAAAGTATGTAAGTCTCACACACACACACACACACACACACACACACACACACACACACATACACACTCGAAAGGAAGGGGCGAGGAGAGAGGTAGAGATGCTCAACGGCTGAGCCCACGCTCGGAGCTGGTTGTTCTGCTCCAGGCACTGCATGGGCTGAACCCAGACACTAATTGCTCTGTGTCTGCCCGTCACAGTCCTCTCATTCCATCCAAGCAGCTGGGGTGAATTATGAACAATGGGTATATTCTTATTTTCTGCCAAAAGTTCTCCAGTCTCTCTCCCCTAAGTGTCTTCGTAAGAGGTGGTACAGCTGATTCCACCAGAGTTCTGCTTAATCATGTGGGCCAATTTATAATTAGCAGAAAGGCCTTTACCTGTTTGGAGGGGTGCCTGTCTTTTTACCTGGAGGTCTGACATCTGTCTTACAGTCTTCGTCTCCTCGATGATAATAATAGTCCTCCGTACAGGACCAGAGATACCACCCCAGCCTTCCCCACTGCAGTTGAGATTTAGGCCTGGTTTGCCCAGTAGGATTCAGTTTCTGTCTTTGTGGAGGAGGAGGTTGGGAGATGGATTGTAGGTGAGGAAGAGAAGAAACTATTGAGCATTTGCTAAACATTGGGCATTATTCTTTGACGCTTACACATTCAGTTATTTAGGCACATATCTGATGCTACACATTTCATTTGTTGGAACTCTGCCAAATTAGTAGGAAATTATCAACATCTTGCAGACAAGGAGATCGAGGTGCAGAGATTCAGTAACTATGCATAGGTCAGTAAGAGGCCAGGCTGAGATTAACATCTACCTGGCCGAACATTGTGTGTCCTTTCTCCTACGTGCTGTATTATGGCCTGTTTTTGAGGAATGTGAACTTCAGGGGAACATGTGGTAAGTACCTAAAATTATCAACCAAAAGGTGTGGCTCAGAAAAGATCAAAGCCACAGTTTTGTGAAGACTATCAGAGTTCAGGTTCACTAAAAAAAAGTTCTATGATCAGATAACCTGTTATTACTCGATAAAACACGCAGTTAACTGGAGCTGCAATAAAAATCTGGCCGGGAACAAACAGGCAGAAGTCCAGTCCGTGACCGCAGGGGCAGAGGACTGGCACAGTGATTACTCCATCTGTGCGAGCTGCTCAGCTACTCCAAGCTTTGCATTTCTCTAAGTCCTGGGCTTTTTGTGCAAGTTAGTTGTTTCTGTCCCATTAGCCTGGGGATGTGAATGGTTTTTTTTGCCTGGGGTAGCAGAGCTGAGATCCAGACCTGGGTTTACTAAAATCCCAAGTTACTTCTCTGCTAACTTGCTTCTAGATTGTGCCTTTATAAAATGTCAATGACAGCCCTATCTAAAGGGATCACCACACTTCAAAACGACTGAGAGCAGGTTTGAATCTCCTGGCACATTTTTAGATCTCAAATATATATATATATATATATTTAGATCTCAAATATATATATATTATATATTATAAATATATATATTTAGATCTCAAATATATATATATTATAAATATATATATTTAAAGGTTTATTTATTTATTTGAAAGAGTTACACAGAGAGAGAAGGAGATGCCCAGAGAGAGAGAGAGAGAGATCGATCTTCTATCCGCTGGTTCACTCCCTAACTAGCCGCATGGTCAGAGATGCACTGATCAGGAGCCAGGAGCTTCTTCCAGATCTCCCACACAGGTGCAAGGGCCCAAGGACTTGGGCCATCTTCCACTGCTTTCCCAGGCTGTAGCAGAGAGCTGGATGGGAAGTGGAGCAGCCGAGACTCAAACCGGTGCCCATATGGGATGCCGGCACTGCAGGCTGCGGCTTTACCTGGAACGCCACAGTGCCGGCCCCTAGATCTCAAATATATTTTTTTAAATGGAATTATTGATCCTGCAGAGCAAATTTCCCTAAATACTTTAAAGAAAACTTGTCCTAGGAGATGTGGGGATAAAAACCAAAAATTCCACGATCCGTCGTTAAGCTTGGACTCATTGGTGTAAGCCAGACCAAGCGAGCATCCTCACTGCAGGACTTCCCAGAGCCTTTGCTGTGCTAAGGCCCAGCTGGGAAAGGGAGTGGCATATAGCGTTTCTTACAGTTATTTGGCCAAGGACTCCTTTAGGGCGGCATGGACTCGTGTCTGAGTTTTGGGATTTGTTGCTCAGGATTTCATCATTTTTCCTTAGCAAATCTCTTTCTCATCTTTCTGGGGCCAGTTCTGTTAGCATGTGAAGGGCTCTGCAAATTGCTCTTAACCCTTTGTTTCCTTGTGTAGCAGAGATCGGGGCAGCCATCTGCCCAGGAGGAGCAGGTTGAGGTCCTCTCTGACTGCCTCTGTTAGCCAGCCAGTTACCTACTGGGTACAAAGGTGACCTGTGGGATGGGGCATCCTGGGAAATGTCCAGGTATGGAGTACTGCTGGAGAGAAGGAGCTAAAGGTGTGGGGGACAGCATACAAGACAAGATAAAATATAGGGGCCAGTGCAGTGGCGCTGTGGGTTAATCCTCCGCATGCCGTGCCGGCATCCCGTATGGGCGCCGGTTCGAGTCCTGGCTGCTCCCCTTCCAATCCAGCTCTCTGCTGTGGCCTGGGAAAGCAGTAGAAGATGGCCCAAGTGCCATGTGGGAGACCTGGATGCAGTTCCAGGATCCTGGCTTAGGTTTGGCCTAGCCCTGGCCTAGCCCTGACCTTTGCAGGTACTTGGGGAGTGAACCAGTGGACAGAAGCTCGCTGTCTTTCTTTCTCTGTCTCCCACCCACCCTGTCACTGTACCTTTCAAATAAATGAAATTTTTTTTAAAAGCAACATGAAATTAAAAAGAGACGTTTATTTTGTTGCAAAAAATTGTTTGAAATGCATTCACATGTGAGGTGTTCCAAAAGTTCATGGAAAATGTGTATTATAAAAGAACTACCCATGGTGCCTGGCATCTACTTTATGGGAATTCTTTGGCACAATAGACAAATTCAGAGCACAAAGGCCAAAACAGTGTCAATGTGCCTTTCTGGGATCCTGATGTGGTGACTCTGAGAAGGGAGGAGTTTGTTGCAAAGGAGCAATCCCAAACAACTGTTTTTCTGTTTTTCTTTTCTTTCTTTTTTTTTTTTTTTTTTTTTTTTTTTTTTTTTTTTTTTTTTGACAGGCAGAGTAGACAGTGAGAGAGAGAAACAGAGAGAAAGAGAGCTGGACTGGTAGAGGGGCAACCGGGACAGAATCCAGCACCCCGACTGGGACTAGAACCTGGTGTGCCGGTGCCGCAGGTGGAGGATTAGCCTAGTGAGCCGCAGTGCCGGCCTAACAACTATGTTTTTCTTGCAGTTAATCCTCGTTCTTGTTTTAATAGTTTGCTTAGTTTTAATTCCCTCAAATTCTCTGAAAAGAACTTTGAAAGTTCTGTAAATGTATTTAGATGCATTGAGTGTGGGAGGGTGTAAATATTATGAAATAAAGAAGCAGTCCTGCTGAAGTTTGGAAGGAGATGTAAAATGTAAGGAAAGCACTTAAAGTTTAAAAGCCATCATTTTAAAACTGCCAACACATGTTGTTGTCACTCAGTTCAGGAGCCTCTGGCTCTGCCTGCTGGATGGAGCCTGCTTTGCTGTCTATAATCTGTGCCATATTTCTTGAGTGAATTAGTCATTCACTGATGATTTCCAGTTTTTTACTAACATTATTGAATTCATTGGTGCCTCTCCTGTATGAGTTGTCGCTCCCCTTCTTCATGGAGGAACGACACCAAACCCTGCCTAGGCTTCATATCCGAGTCACGGCACCATTATGTCGCTCCCCCTCTTCATGGAGGAACGACACAGGACCCTGCGCTGTTCTTTTGTCTGCTCGGCCCTCCCCGGGTTTGCTGCTGGTTCTTCCCGGGTTGGCTACCGACCCTTCCACCTCCGTGGAAGGGCGGTTCCCCCTGCCACATTCCCCACTTCCGCGGGGGAGCGGCACACCGCCGGCCGGCTCTCTCGGGGGCTGCACAGGTGTTCCTTCAGATAGATGTTCCTCTTAGATGTTCCTGGTGCATGTTGTCTCTCTCCTCCTTTATAGTCCTCTTCCGCCAATCCCAACTCGGCTGCCCACACGCCGAGTATGCTGCTCTCCTCCAATCAGGAGCAGGATCAGCTCCTGGAGGTCATCACTCAAGTTAGCAAGAGGCAGCTGCATAGAAGCTGTTTTCTCCTTTCCCAGCGCCATATTGTGGGAGAGCAGATGCATAGAATAAGTCTTAATTCCAGTAACTTAGTCTAGTCCGGGTTGCTCCCCACATGAGTAACTAAACAAACACCTAGAGCCCTGAATGTGGAGTAGTGGGATCACAGAGCCAATTAAAAATACAACTTGCAGATCTATCAGAGTGAGAAGCTCAGATTTTAAGGAGTCCAAAGAACCTGCATACCTGGCGGGTGATAGTGGGCTCCCAGCCATCCCATGTCCTTGATCCCCTACCTCTTGAGTCCAGCATTTCCAGTGGGAGTCACTTTTCAATACTTCCAGATATTTCTGCCACCCTCTACCTAAGTGATATTTTCATATTGCTGTTCTTACTTCATGCATTTGAAGAACTCCATATCCTCTTGCAGGAGGATTTAATTTTCTTGTACCACATCCACATCTACTTCTATTCCCAGCCCCCCAATATCAGAAAGCTGTATAAAACTCTTGGTTAGGTTAATATCCAGAGCTTACATTATTATCACATATAATTTACTATGCTTATTGTTTTTGTTTTTCTTGACTTGGTTAGGTTAATATCCAGAGCTTACACTATTATCACTATGTGTTCACATATAATTTACTGTGCTTATTTTGTTTTTCTTGACTCATTGCCTTGTTTTCACAATTTGCTTGGCTTTGAATAGCACTGTGTGCAACCTTCCTTGAATGTTTCTGAACAGAACTGAGTTTTTTTTTCTTTTTCTTGTTTTTAAAGATTTATTTATTTATTTGAAAGTCAGAGTTATACAGAGAGAGAAGAGGCAGAGAGACAGAGGTCTTCCTCTGCTGGTTCACTCCCCAGATGGCCGCAACGGCTGGAGCTGCGCTGATCCGAAGCCAGGAGCCAGGAGCTTCCTCTGGGTCTCTCACGCAGATGCAGGAGCCCAAGGACTTAGGCCATCTTCTACTGCTTTCCCAGGCCATAGCAGAGAGCTGGATGGGAAGTGGAGCAGCCAGGTCGTATGGGATGCTGGCGCTTCAGGCCAGGGCGTTAACCCACTGCACCAGAGTGCCGGCCCCAAAAGTTTTTTAATAATTAGATGCACCAGTTTCTTTACTTCTTGAAGACGTTCTTCAGATGATCTATGTCTTACTCACTTTTTGCTTCTACCAGTTTGTTTGATCTATTTTGTTCTGTCAGTTAATGAGAGAAGGATATTAATGTCCCTCCTTTGTGTCTGTACAGTTGTCTACATCTCCTTTCAGTCCTGTCACTTTTTCTCCTTGTATTTTGAGGCTCTGTTTCTAGGTACATGAACAGTTATGAGTGCTTTGTCCTCCTGATGAAGTGGCTCTGTTGTTATTGTTGAATGAGCTTCCTTGTCCATAGTACTATTCTTTATTTGAAAGTTATTTTTAGCTATTATTTAGGAATCTATGTCTGCCTTCTTGTGCACATTTTCCTCTCCTTTAACTTTCAATTTATCTGAACTTTTACACAGTATTTCTCGTGGGCAACATACAGTTGGGTCTTGCTTTTTAAAAATTCATTCTTATAATTTCTTTTGAGTGCTTAATCCTTTAACACTCATTGTAATGACTGATAGTGTATTTAGGCCTACCACTTTATTATTTGTCTTCTTTGGGTCCCTTCTGTTTCTTATTTTTTTGTAATTCCTTTGCTGCTTTTTGTGTATTATTTGGATGATTTTAGAATTCCACTTTATCTACTGACCTAAAATTTCCTTGCATTGCTTGACCTTTTCCAGTCTACTTGGAGTTTTGGGTTACTGTTGTTTCACTTTGCCTTGAATAGAGAAACCTTCAACTCTCCAGTTCCATTCATTCCCCACTCCCATCCTCTGTGCTAAAACTGTCATAAGTCACAACTGTTAGCATGCAATACAAACTTAACAAGATCACGTCATAATTTTTGCTTTATACAGTCCTTTGCATTTCAGAGAAATTAAAAAAATAATTGGCACTCAGGTATATGCCACTTTTGATTCTCTTCATTCCTTCCAAAAGTTCCAGGTTCCCATCTGGAACCATTTCCCTTTAGCCCAACTAGCTGTCTTTCATGTTTCTTTTTCTTTTTTTAAAGATTTATTTATTTTATTTGAAAGTCAGAGTTACACAGAGAGAGAGGCAGAGAGAGAGAGAGAGAGTGGTCTACCATCCGACGGTTCACTCCCCAATTGGCTGCAACTGCCGGAGCTTGCTGATCTGAAGCCAGGAGCCAGAAGATTCCTCCAGATCTCCCACATGGGTGCAGGGGCTCAAGGACTTGGGCCATCTTCTACTGCTATCCCAGGCCATAGCAGAGAGTTGGATCAGAAGTGGAGCAGCCGGGTCTCGAACTGGCGCCCATATGGGATGCTGGCGCTTCAGGCCAGGGCATTAACCCGCTGTGCCACAGCACCGGCCCCTGTCTTTCATGTTTCTTATTGTGCACAACTATGCACAGGTTCACCAAGTTTTTTTTTTTTAATCAAAAGATATACTTTGCTTTCATCCTTGATGGATATATCCACTGAATATAAAATTCTGGCTTACCAGTTTTGCTTTTCAATAGCACTTTAAAGGTGTTACACTGTCTTCTGGCTCCTGGAAATTTTGATGAAAATCAGTGATTATTGAATCATCATTACCTTACAGGTAATACCTTGTTTTTATTTAGCAACTTTCAAGATCTTCTTTTGGGGTTGCAGTGACTTCAATTGCCCTAGAGCTGATTTTTTTATATCAAACTTGCTTGAGACTTAGTGAGCTTGTTGAAATTAAACATTATATCTTTTACCAAGTTTGGGAAGTTTTTGGCTATTACATTAAAGTCCTTTAAAAGGTTCATGGAACACGCATGGAATTTAAAAAACTGCATGGATGTCAAAAATTTTTGGTACCAAAACAAACTTATCTTTAATTCCATTTTTCTTTAACTTTTTTTTTTTTTTGTAGATTCCATAGGACAGAGCGCTGTCCTGTTGCCCTTCATTATTTTTTTTGTAAAGATTTATTTATTTATTTGAAAGAGTTACACAGAGAGAGAAGGAGAGGCAGAGAGAGAGAGAGAGAGAGAGAGAGAGGTCTTCCATCCACTAGTTCACTCCCCAATTGGCTGCAATGGCTGGAGCTGCACCGATCCAAAGCCAGGAGCCAGGAGCTTCTTCCAGGTCTCCTATGCAGGTGCAGGGGCTCAAAGACTTGGGCCATCTTCTACTGCTTTCCCAGGCCATAAATGGAGAGCTGGATGGGAAGTGGAGCAGCTGGGACTTGAACCGGTGCTGATATGGGATGCTGGCACTGCAGGTGGTGGCTTTACCTGCTATGCCCCTCTTTAACTTTTTGAAGTATCCTCATATCTTTAGTTTTTCTGCTTCATTCTCTCCATAGTTTCATTTTTCCCTTTTAAAATTATTTTTTTATAATTTCTCTTACTTTGCTGATAATTTGTATTTTTCAATTTTTTCTAAAGTTTTATTATTTTTAAAAATTTATTTGATAGGCAGAGCTACAGAGATGGAGGGAGGGAGAAAGAGAGAGAGACAGACAGACAGACAGACATATTCTATCCACTGGTTCACTCCCCGAATGCTGCAACAGTTGGGCTGAGCAAGGCAAAGCCAGGAGCTTCTCTCGGGTCTCCCATGTGTATGGGGTCCCAAGTACTCCGATCATCTTCCCCTGCTCTCCCAGGCGTACTGTCAGGAAGCTGGATTGGAGGTGGAGCAGACAGGACCAGAACAGCTGCCTATATGGGATGCTGGGACTGCAGGCGGTGGCACAACACTCTGCGTCACAACACCCATCCCTGTGTTTTAAATTCCTTACGAACACATGTTCCTCTAAGCTGAGTCATAGCAGCTGCTTTAAGACCCTTACTTTGGTGCATTTGGTGCAGCAGTTAAGATGCTGGTCACAGGGCTGGCACTGTGGCATAGCAGGTAAAGCCCCTACTTGCAGTGCCAGCATCCCATATGGGCACCAATTCGAGTCCTGACTGCTGTACTTCTGATCTGGCTCTCTGCTATGGCCTGGGAAAGCAGTAGAAGATGGCCCAAGTCCTTGGGCCCTGTACCCATGTGGGAAACCCAGGAGAAGCTCCTGGTTCCTGGCTCCGGATTGGTGTAGCTTCAGCTGTTGCAGCCAACTGGGGAGTGAACCAGCAGATGGAAGATCTCTCTCTCTCTCTCTTTCTCTCTCTCTCTCTCTCTCTCTCTCTTTCTCTCTCTCTCTCTTTTTGCCTCTCCTTCTCTCTCTGTATAACTCTTTCAAATAAATAAATAATCTTAAAACAAAAAGTTGCTGCTCAGGACACCTGCATCCCATGTCAGACTGCCTGTGTTCAAGCCCCAGCTCATACCCCATTCCAGCTTCTTGCTGATGTGCATCCTGGGAAGCAGCAGTGATGGTTCAGGTAGTTGAGTCCCTGCCACTCATACAGAAGACCTGGACTGAGTTCACACCTCCTGGCTTCAGCCCAGCCCAGTCCCAGTAGTTGTGGACATTTGGGGAGTGAAGCAGCAGATGACAGATCTCCATCTGTCTGGTCTGTATATCTGCCTTCATTTCAAAATAAACATAAGTAGCTAAATAAATGTTTTACAAAGATCCTTGTCTGCTAATCCAGTATCTGCATCATCTCTGGGCTGGCGTCTGTTAAATCCCTTTCCCTCTGGGTGAGGTCCCATTTTCCTGGTTCTTTATTGTTGAAGATTCTTAAAAATTATTTTAATGTATGTATTATTTTTATTTATTTGAAAGGCAGAAGGATACAGAGAGACAGAGGTGGACAGACAGGGAGAGATCTTCCACATACGGATTCACTCCCAAAATGCCTGAAACAGTGAGGGCTAAGTCAGGCCAAAGCCTGGAGCCCAGATCTCAATCTGGGTCCCCCCATCAGTGCAGGGACTCAAGTACTTGAGATGTCAGTGCTGTCTCCCAGGTGGGCATCAGCAGGACACTGGAATCAGAAGTCCAGCATTTGGATTTGGGCGGGCCAAGTGCACCCAAGTGTGGGCATCCCAAACGGTGACTTAACAGCTACACACCCCTGTTGAATAATTCTCAGTTGCATTCTGGACATCTTTCCTCTGCAGAGCATAGATACTTTTGTTGTAGAAGGCAATTACTTTGCTTAGACTCAACTGTAAACTCTCTCTGGGGATGTAGCTAGCATTTCAATGCAGTCCTTTTGTCTTAGGCTATGTGTAACCAGCCCCACCCAAGGCTGGCTCAGAGACTTGAGCAGATATACACAGAATCTGCATCTGTCTTCCAAGATTCCCTTTTCATTTGTCATCAGCTGTGTTTTCCCAAAGTCTGTTTGCTAGTTCTTCAGGCCAGAAGGACTGTGGGTTTCTGTAGGAGTGTTAACCACTCTGTGGTCTCTCCTTAACCCAGGCTGAAAGCTGTGAAGAGGTAACTCACCCGGTGCCATCACCTTCTTCCCAGTTCCAATGGCTCCATGGGGGTCTCTTTTCCCGTGAGTTTAGAGTTTTCATCTGTAGGAGGCTTAGACCTGCAAGGAGGTTACCAGTTGTAACAGCAGCAAAAGGGATCTTTTGGATCTTTTGACATTCCTTATTTATCTGGTTATTTGTTCGCTGTCTTTAATATTGAAAGCTTTCTGAAAATGTCTGTTCCTACATTGTTTTTTTCCTGTTTGGGAAGTTCTGAGTGCAAGCTGTTAGTTTCAAAGGATGAACTTTGTTATAGAGGGATCAGGCAGGGACTTGCTGCTTTCTTGGTAACTTCAAAGTACCATTTTCCCCTCTGAATACATCTGATTTTTCTTGAGAGCAGTATTTCAGATTCCTTCTTGTGGGAAATCTGCTTAGATGCACACAAAGCAGAGCTGAGAAAGTGTCTCACAGGTCAGCATTGAGATTTTCTTAAATTTTATTTATTTTTTATGGAAAAGGCAGAGAGACAGACTGATGGGCAAAGTGATTCAGGTGTCCACCACAGCCAAAGCTGGGCCAGGCTGAAGCCAGGAGTCAGGAACTCCATTTGTTTCTCTGCTGTGGGTTGCAAGGACCCTAGTACTCAGGTCATCACTGCCTCTCAGGGTGTGCATTAGCAGGAAACTGGTAAAATTTATTTGAGAGGTGGGAGGACGGCTCTCATCCACTGGTTCACTCTCCAAATGCTCTCAACTGCTAGGGGTGGGCCAGAGCTGAAGCTGGGTGCTGGGACTATCATCCAAGTCTCCCACATGGGTGACAGGAAATCAAACAGGTGGGCCATCACCAGCACCTCCCAGAGTGTGCACCAGCAGGAAGCTGATGTCAGGATCTAGAGCTGGGAAGGGAACTCAGGGAACTCACGTGTTCTGATATGGGAGGTGGGCATCTTAGCAGCCAGGCCCGCCACCTGCTGCTCAGTTGAAGTTTTAACGAATCCTGCCATTTTCAGGCAGTACCTCACCAGGTCCTTACCCGTGCCTGGAAGACCTGTGCCCCAGTTCCCCTGGTTCTCTTTTTCCGTAGTGGATCTTTCCAACTACTGGACTGAAGGGGGCTGATATCCAATCACGGGGTGGGGGAGCTAACCTAAGGGTACGACTGTTTCTTTTTTTTTTTTTTTTTTTTTTTTTTTTTAATTTTTTGACAGGCAGAGTGGACAGTGAGAGAGAGAGACAGAGGGAAAGGTCTTCCTTTTGCCGTTGGTTCACCCTCCAATGGCCGCCGCGGCCAGCGCGCTGCGGCCGGCGCACCGCGCTGATCCAATGGCAGGAGCCAGGAGCCAGGTGCTTTTCCTGGTCTCCCATGGGGTGCAGGGCCCAAGCACTTGGGCCATCCTCCACTGCACTCCCTGGCCACAGCAGAGGGCTGGCCTGGAAGAGGGGCAACCGGGACAGAATCCGGCGCCCCGACCGGGACTAGAACCCGGTGTGCCGGCGCCGCTAGGCGGAGGATTAGCCTATTGAGCCGCGGCGCCGGCCACGACTGTTTCTTAATCAAATCTTTAACCAACTGTTTTGCTCTCAGCCCTGCCCTTGCCCCTGGCAACTCCCACGTCCAGGTACTTCTGTGGGGTTTTGTTGGACTGGATGCTTTTTCTTGGCTTCCTGCATCCCTTCCACCTGGGAATCCAGTCCGCATCCACCCTGGCTCTGCCTGGCACCGTGTTATTGTCTGCTGTGTGTTCACACTCGATGTCCTTCTACACTTACACCTCTTTATTCTTCCATGCTCATGGGCATGAGATTTTTGGAGAATGGTCACTGTGTTCTCTTGTCTTACTCATAGGAAGTGAATAAATGATAATGAGCCCATTTGAGGAGAAAGCGTAACTTTTCCAGTAAATGAAAAACACAAACTTTTCCCTTCCTCATATTATGTTGGAAACTTAACAAGATGGTTTACTCTCCAAGCCAGAGCATCAAGTGCAGAGTGTGGTGCTTATATCAAGGGTTTCTGAAGTCTAAAGAATCTGAGGGTCTGTCTTTCTCTCTCTTCCTCTTTTCTCTTTCCTTCCTCACTTCCCTCCTCCCTTCTCTCCCCCACCCCTTTCTTCTTCATTTTGTAAAACCCCTGAGCTCTTTCCAAAAGTTTTGGGATCCCTCAGAGCATAGATGGCAAGCTGTCGCTTTAGTGACAGCCTTTACACTACCTTAGCCCACACAGAATGTGCACCTGTCTCTCGTGTGTGGATGTTGGGAATGTTATGAAATAATGATATCATTTAAGCTGTCCTGCACATGCACAATGTCTGGAGCATGATGCTGTGGATTTGAACACGTTGTTTCTCTTCATTTCCACGATGCTGTGAGGTGGGTGTGATCACTATCCTATTTGGTAGTGGAGGAAACGGAAGCCACAGAGGTTAAGCACTTGTTTGTGGCTACAGCTAGGAGCTGCGAGAGCTAGGGCACCAAGCCCTGTCACTCAATCGCGCTGTGACCCTGGGATGGTCTGGTGAGCTCTGTGTGGTCCCCACCCAGAGCAGTTGGCATCAGCACAGTGGGAGCTGTGCTCAGACCTGCCTCCCAGTGGGAACGTAACTGTTAACAGGACCGCGTAAGACCGGAAAGCAACACGTGTCTCTAATCCGCAGGCAAGGCCAGCTCCCTGACAGCCCACCCTACTCCGCATCAGACTCATGCTCCCCTCCGCAGGGCAAAGGTGAGTGAGGGCTCGCCCTGTGCCTCCTCCTCTCAGACTCCGGGTGGTAAGGTGCAGAGGCACTCCCTGCCGTGTCTTCCCGCAGATGCCTGCCACGGGACCCTGAGGACCACACCTGGCCGGGCCCCAGCTGCCTTTCCCCACAGCACAGCTGCTCCCCGGATGCTGCCCGCGCACCCTCCACAGAGCGTGGCTGCCGTGAGCTATGCCTGCCAGACCCACGGCGGCTTTCACACCTGCTGTCCCGACACCGGCCACCCCGCCCCTCCACCGGACCAGTGCGCGCCCTCGCATCTGGGGCTAAGTTGTTCTCACCATCAGCAAACGCTGTGCCACATCCCTGGGTAAAGGGCACCGTATTTAGCCTTGACCGACCTCAGCAGAAAGCCTTCAGCAGGCGGCCCCTGTGGCAGTGACCTAGACTGTCCAGCGGACTCCTGTCCAGGAGGTGGCAGTATTGAGACGTGTATGGGCCGCGGCGAGGCCCTGGTGTTCTTGCCTTAGCCCATCTTTTAATTACAAACCTACCAAACCCAAGGCCCTCATTCAACAAGGACCTGAAGTACAGGGATTTTCTGGGCGAGGGAGGAAGTGCTGTTTTTATGGGAATCTGCTCAAGGGAATCTGAATGAACTATCAGAAAACTATCCATCAATTAAGTATTGACTGATATCCCCCCCCCCCCTTTCCTTCTTTCATTCCCTTGATTCCTTCTGGATCTAGAGGATGGCAAAGGGCATCAAAAACTGTGGGAAAAAAAAACCTCAGGTGTAAAGCATACACCTGTGTTTTAATTTCCTGTCGTCTCTCTCTCAGTAAGTTCTCTGCCTTTGGAAATGTCTGTTTTCTAGGCAAGAGAGTCTCCGACCCACTGGATAAGGGAAAACTGAGTTTCAGACTAGTTGGGCTCAAGGCACCTTAACCAACTGGACTTAGTCTTAGGAAAGTGGAGAGCAGATACCAGGGAGAGTGCAGTGATGTAATGTGACGGAGAGCAAAGAAGATGCCTAACGTCCATTCTGCTTTCTTGATTCTAGAACCTCCCTGCCCCCCAGCAAGAAGAGGAAGCACACACAGGCACTGGAGGGCCCCGAGGACTGCCGAGTGTGGCCGCACTACCCCAGACCAAGTGAGCAAACCTGGGGCAGGGGACAAGACCAAGATTGACCACCAGCCTTTGAATAGCTGTACAAGATTTCGTTCTGTTTCAGAGAGAGAGAGAGTGCTTTCCTTCCCCTGGACGTGCCTTTTCATGCAGGGAGGGTCACACAGGTGCTCCCAGGAAGAGCTGCCGTTGTCTCTCCCTGGTGCAGGTGCAACCCCAGTGTTTCAGTTTTAGGAGCACCATGTCTCAGAAGGCCCGTGCTTCAGGCCGGCAAGAGTTTGCTGGTGCACCTGTTGCCTGGCTGAGTGCAATCCTCTTTGACTGTAATGTGTCTAGAACAGCATGAGGCTCTTGGTCAAATGCGGATTCTGATTCAGTGAATCTGCTACGGGGTGTGAGATCTACATTTCTAGCATCTCCCAGGTGAGGCCAATGCTGCTGGTTCCTGGAAGGCACTCTGAGCAGCAAGAGGTCAGAGGATGTCTCCACGGGAGTGGGAGGGATGGGGCGTTGAGCTTTCCTGGGACTCCACCAAACCTGGGAGTTCTGAGTTGAGCTTTGAAACTCCGGAAAATCATGTTGGAGGTCTTCCATCGGTATCATCTGATGCCCCAGGGGTCAGCCTATCTTTTTTTTAGTCTTATATAAAATGAAACATACTATGTTTGAGCTTAGAGACCTCATCAAGTTGTGAAGAAAGTGTTATCTTTTGGAGTCCGAAGACTTGAACTTCTGAATTTTCCAAGCAGATTCTCTGGTCTTTACTAGGGAAAAGGATGATACTCCAGGAGACTTTCCACCACCGTAGGTTCTCCAGTGCAGGCTGTGTGAACAGAGCTTTGCATTCAGGGCAACAAGTCCCTGTAGCAGCTTCGCATGAGGTTTCCCTCTTGGGGCTCCCCTCTCCATGGCCCCCAACCTCTAGAAGTTTACACTGCCCGGAAGGGAGCTGTGTGTGGCTTTCTAACCTGAGTAGGGGAAGATGCCCCTCCTAGCCAGAGACACTGTCTTTGTCTTCCACAGCCCCAGGGTATGAGCTCAGCTGGCAGGGGCATCTGACTTCAGCTCCAGCATGGGCTCTAGAGGCCCTTTAGGGGATGATGACCTCCCCTTGTCAGCCAGGTCCCCCAGGTCCCCATCCCCAGGGACCACCCTTGCCCAAGCAACCCCCTCCTTTGGCCAGAAGTTGATTTTTCTGTTCTCAGCCCTGGAAATCCAGCATGCTCATGGAAACCCCCCTTTTGGATGATCTCAAGCTCCCTGCTCATGTCCCATGTGAGGTGACATTAATTTCTTCATTGTCATTAGCCTGTGGCTTCTTTATGATTTTCCAACATAATAGGCCAACTGAGTTCTTAGCCAGAAGGGGGAACCATCTGTTCACCCTCCTCCTGGTGCCCCAGCTCCCTGGAGGTACTGGCGAGTCACTCAGCCCTTCCAGGAGTTTCCACGTCCATCCAGATTGTTACACAAAGCACCCTGGCCAGTCCAGAGTTAAGCTCCTTCCTGGGGTGGTTTGTGGCTGCAACCCTGAGATAGCACTGGTTTCTCAAATCTTCAGAAAACAGCCACAGGAGAGTCTGCGTTTCCTATGGGGTGGCCAAGGACCCAAGTACTCAAGCCACTTCCTGCTACTTCTTGGGGTGCACATTAGCAGGAAGCCAGAATCATAAGTGGACCCAAAGACTCCAACCCAGCCACCTTGGCATGGGATGTGGGTTTCCCAAGTGCTGTGTCAATGCTTGTCCCAAAAAATAATACTTTGTAAAAGCACCATTGTTTGAACTCTTTGCTGGTGGCAGACACTGAGCTAAGCACTTTGTAGAAGTTACCTCACTGCATCCCTTCAAGAACCCTAGAAAAATATTTTTTCTATGACATTTGGGATCTAAAGTAACCTGGAGAAACTCTATTTATTTATTTTAGGTAAATATGGACAGAAGGAAAGCTGAGTGAAAGAAACGCCCCTTTCTGCTGCAGATTCCACGCTGTGGGCTAGGTGGGCACGTTCTGAAGAGGCCAGTGCCCTGCTTCTGTGTCAGTGCTGAGAGGCTGCACCTGGCCCTTCAGACGCCTGCTCCTTCCCTTTCTCTCCTGAAGTCAGGCATGAGTGATCGTGGAGGAGTTAGAAGAAAGGGGAAACAGCAAAAGGCCCAGTAGTATTTTACATAAAAAAAATATCTGACGTTGAATCATACAGTTTGGGAGGCAAACTCAAATTAAGACCAACCACTTGTAAGGATTATGCAAAAATGGTTGGTTGCACATGTGAAATTGCTGTTATGTCACCATTTTTGGCAGACACGGATGGTAGTTTCGTGTAGTTGATATTGCACACTCCCAAGATCGTCTCTGTTGCTTTAGCTGGGTTTTAGCTTCTTGGAGTGCTTTCACTTCTGTTATCTCATTCTGTCTGCTTGCGTAATGTTGCAAGATGGGCAAGATAGGCGGTTTTAACTTCTGTTCTTCAGCCGAGGAAGGTGAGACTCTAAGTGAATAAAGAACTCCTCTAAGTTCCGAAGGCTACTCAGACCTCAGATTCTTGGTGCCACAAGAGCCTGTAGCAAATTACTACATGTTGGTTGCAATGAATAAAAACTTCTCACTGCCTTAACGGGAGAGGGAAAAAAAGTGCAACACAAATAAACCAAAACCTGGGGGTCTGCTGGCTCCTATAATTCAAGCATTCAGGAGTGGATCCCAGAATTGGAGTCACATCCTCAGAGCTGCGTGCCCTTCACTCTTGATTCTGTCTTCTGCGGTGCAGGGTTCATTCCCATGTGGGCTTTGCTTCATGTCCCACAGTGGTGCCAGCAGCTGCTGGGGATGTTATCACACAGGTTCAGACCTCTTGGGAAAGAGCCGTGTCTATGCCTACGCCCCCTGACGCGCCCAGACTCACTAGACTTGGATTGACTTAGGCCACTTGCCCTTCCGGATACAAGCAATGAATGCTCTCCTGCGACTGGTCCAGCCGGGGTCACTGCCTCCCTGGGTCTGGGAGAGGACTTCACTGGAACCACATAGACTTGTGGGGGGAAGCTATGCAGGCTGTAAGAGAATGAGATTTCCAGCCAGTGTCCGCCACCTCCTCTGGGGGTCCCTGAACTCGAGTTGGTCTTTATGCAGATGAGTGAATAAGGCCAGTAGCACCCTTCCCGCCTCCTGATACCTGGCACTTCCCACAATCACTTGGCTTTGCCTGTGGCCCATCTGTTAACTCCATGCAGCTGTCTCAGGTCTGCGATGAGCAGTCTGGTAGGAAGGGTCTAACTCCCTGATTGCCTTGCAGTGACAAGTAGGAGTCACAGCGGCGACATTCAAGACCACGACGGTGAGGGACACAATGGGACACCTGTGGACCAGTGCTCCCCTGCTCTGAAGTGGCAGCCCTACCAAAGTGTTCCTTGGCACAGCTTGTTAAACAGTCACTATGAAAAACTGTAAGTGGCCCCATGACCCTTGGGGAGGCTGGAGAGTGGGGGTAGACAGGCAGGGCTAAATCTCCAGATTGAGTCTTCAGTATTTGGGCTTTGATGCCAGCACTGGGTATGTGGGATGGGTCAGTGAGAAAGTCTGTCTTCTTGTGCTTTGTTTCCCAACTAATGAATACCTGCCATGCGTTTCTGGCCTGCAGGAACCCAGACATGTGATTCTGACTCATTATAATCTGCCCACTAAGTGTTGGGGGGAGAGGGAATCTTTCTGGGATCACATGCCCAGTTTAAACCAACAGCCAGAAAAGGTGGATCTCCTAAATCACTAGCATGTCACCCTGCAGTTCACTTATACCACCATAGGGTACTTTTTTGGGCCACCATCATGTTGTGAATCAGTGTTGTCAAATTCAAAATAAACCTTGCGCAATCATAGCCAGAGGTTTCCTTATATTAAGAGGCTGAAATCAAGCCATATAAGTTATCCTAAAACTGGGAAAGCTTAACCTGATTTTGACATTATATTTCAAGAAATAGTGTGGACATGACTGCTTTTAAACATCTGTTAGAGCTTTTTTATTCCTTAGGATATAATTTACCTACCCAAGTCTTCTAGAATTTTCATTGACTGTAAATGCCCTCTTGAAACTCTAAAAAAGTGTTAATAGTAAAAAAAACTAGGATTCTTAAGTAATAAATATGAAATGAGAAATGTTGCGATATAATTGAGGGCCTTCTTGATATTTTCCAAATTCAAGTGTAGGATAGCTTGTCACTAGGATTCTTAAGTTGGGTATACAAGAATGGAGAAATATTTTCTTTAAAAAAAATCTAGGGAGTTAAACAGACTTTGGGAGTTGGTGTGTTTATTGCTATTTTTAAGGATTTATTTATTTGAAAAAGAAGACTTACAGAGAAAAAGGGAGAGACAGAAAGAGAGATCTTCCATTCAGTGGTTCTCTCCTCAAATGGCTTCAACAGCCAGGGCTGGGTCAGGCTGAAGCCAGGAGTCAGGAGCTTCATCTGGGTCTTCCATGTGAGTGCAAGGGCCCAAGCACTTGGGCCATCTTGCACTGCTTTCCCAGGTGTATTAGCAGGGAACTGGATTGGAAGTGAAGCAGCTGGGACTCAGGTGCCATATGGGATGCTGGCGCCATAGGCAGTGGCTCAACCCACTATGCCACAACGCTGATCCCATTTGGTGTGTTTAATAGGAGGCAAAAAGAAGCTAATTGCTAGTTGTATCAGTGAAGTGTCACAACTTTATGTCCTTCCTGCTATGAGCAATTAGAAAATGAAATGAGGGTCCATAGGCTTTGAGTCTTAGCCCTCATTTGGTTATATTCTGGGGAGTGTTCCATGTTCTGTATTCACTGTGAGGACTGAGGTATGAACTTCACACAGAGGCAGTGGTTTACTTAGGCCTTTAATGTTTCCCAGTGCCTGTGCATCTGAGTGGATCAAGTTTTCAAGGTAAGGGTTACTTCTCTTCTTACTTGAAGAGATTTTTAAAAGCATCTCTGCTCCAATGATCTGGAAATAAAAGAACACAGATGGTATCAACTCAAAGGTAAAGAGGCAGATTATTTTGAATGTTTAGCCATAATTCACTTTTGCTAAGCAAAAAAGAGAGGCAATACTCATTGCCATTAAAATTCAGGCTTTCCTGATTCCACTATCTGTAACATTAAGACAGAAAATCACTTATCTTTTCTTCTTAGATAACTCTGCCTAATTTGTTACAAAATATAGTTCCTCTAAATTACCCCAAATGCTATAAAATTAGGGCATTAAAATTCTATTAGATCTTTTTTTCTTGGAATGATGTATTGTCAGAGTCAGTGTAGTTGACTTTATCCTTCACTTTTTTCTTTATTTAAGATTCATTTATTTATTTGAGAGGTAGAGTTACAGACAGAGAGAGGGACAGACAGAGAGAAAGGTCTTCCATCCGCTGGTTTACTCCTTAGATGGCTGCAACTGCCAGAGCCGGGCCAATCTGGAGCCAGGAGCCGGGAGCTTCTTCCGGTCTCCCATGTAGATGCAGGGGACCAAGCATCTGGGCCATCTTCCACTACTTTCACAGGCCATAGCAGAGAGCTGAATTGGAAGGGGAGCAGCAAGGACTTGAACCAACGCCCATATGGGATTTGGGTTCCACAGGCAGAGGCTTAACCCGCTACAACACAGCACCAGGCCCATCCTTCACCTTTGATATTGAGAGCAGAACTGCCATTCTTTAGTAACAAGGACAGATTTCCATAACCAGAGGTTTCTGTTCAGGTTCAGAATAATCCTCACCAGTGTAATTCTTGTCAGTTGTGTTTTAGCGTACAACTGCCCTTAAATTTCAGGTTAATGCTCCTACCTGTTCCTTAAACCCTGCCTTCTTCCCTCAGAGTTTTTGACAGTGAAATATGGAACACTGCAAACAAAATCATTTTTGCTCAATGAAGAGAGCTTATACTACCTTCTGTGGTAAAATCTATACGGTTGTATCCATCTGGCCTTTAAGTGAGCATAGTAGTGGCTTAATTCAAGACACTTTTTTTAATAGAAAGTGTCCAGAGGCCTAGCATGCCTGCTGCTTATTGAATTCCTGGGTGGTGCTGCTATGGTGGCGCCTTTGCCTGATGAGCTACTGGAGGTAATCAGTGACCCAGGGACCTGATCCACAGGGGCGGCTTTTTTGTTTGTTTGTTTGACAGGCAGAGTTAGACAGTGAGAGAGAGACAGAGAGAAAGGTCTTCCTTCCGTTGGTTCACCCCCCAAATGGCCGCTATAGCCAGGGCGCTGCACTGATCCGAAGCCAGGAGCCAGGTACTTCCTCCTGGTCTCCCATGTGGGTGCAGGGCCCAAGCACTTGGGCTATCCTCCACTGCCTTCCCAGGCCACAGCAGAGAGCTGGACTGGAAGAGGAGCAACCAGGAAAGAATCCGGCACCTTAACCAGGACTAGAACCCGGGGTGCCGGCGCCGCAGGCGGAGGATTAGCCTAGTGAGCTGAGGCACGGGCCAGGGGCAGCTTTAACTCCCAAAGAACATGAATGCTCTTTTGCCAAAGCAGGCATGGATAGTTTGCATTTCTGAAAATTTAGAAACTCTGTTGTAATCAGTGGCAGCTGTTCACATTAGGATCCCAGGAAGCAAAGATCCACACAGAAGAGTATCGAGTCCTGTTGTCCTCTGCTAGGGTTCCTGGGAAGGAGCTCCTTGAGAAAGAGATGCACATTTAGGAGGCTCGGGGTATTAAAAGTCACGTTCCGGGGCAGCTCGTTGGCCTAACAGTTAACAGACCCATGTCCCACTTCCCGGTAACTGGGCTTGATACCTGGCTAGGGCTCCTGGCTCCTGCTTCCTGCTAATGCAGACTTCAGGGGACGCCATGTTTCAAGTACTAGGTCCCTGTCACCCATGTGAGAGACCTGGATTGAGTTCCTGTTCTCAGGCACACCAGTTTGCAGCATTGGGAAGTGAATCAGGAGATGGAAGATCTCTCTGTCTGACTCTCTCTGTCTTTTCAAGAAATTAAAAATAACACCAAAATCTTGTTCCTTATCTAAAATGTGTACTGGAAAGCTCACTACCAAAGATGTTTCTAATTTAAATTTCTTTTCTACTTGCTCATGTTATATGTTAGTGTGTCTTATTAATATATATTTTAAAGATTTAATTATTTGAAAGTCAGAGTTACAGAAAGGGAGAAGTAGAGCCAGAGAGAGAGAGATCTTCCATCCACTGGTTCACTCCCCAAGTGGCCACAATGGCCAGGGCTGGGCCAGGCTGAAGCTAGGAGCCAGGAGCTTCATCCGTAATTCCTATGTGGGTGCAGGTGCCGCAGCACTTAGTCCATCCTCCACTACTGTCTCAGGCACATTAACAGGGAGGTGGATAGGAAGAAGAGCAGCTGGGGCTTGAATTGGCGCTCATGTGGGATCCTGGTGCTGCAGGTGGCAGCTTTATCCTCTATGCCACAGTGCCAGCCCCTGTGATTATTTTAAAGAGGAATTTACTGAGCATTTATCCACAAAGAATTGTTATTGAAAATAACAGTGATAGGGGCCGGCACCGTGGCTTACTAGTGCCTGTGGCGCCGGCATCCCATATGGGTGCTGGTTTCTAGTCCCGGTTGCTCCTCTTCCAGTCCAGCTCTCTGCTGTGGCTCAGTAGGGCAGTGAGGAGGGCCCAAGTGCTTGGGCCTCTGTACCCGCATGGGAGACCAGGAAGAAGCACCTGGCTCCTGGCTTCGGATCGGTGTGGCTCTGGCTGTAGCGGCCATTTTGGGGGTAAACCAATGGAAGGAAGACCTTTCTCTCTATCTCTCTCTCACACTGTTTAACTCTATCTGTCAAATAAAAAAAAAAAAAAAGAAAGAAAGAAAATAAAAGTGATGAAGACCCTGGTTCTGTTATCTGCATTCCATATTGGGTGTTTCAGTTTGAGTCCCAGCTCTGCTATTCATTACAGCCTCCTGCAACTGTGCACCCTTGGAGGCAGCAGGTGATGACTCAAGTTAGTTAGGTCCCTGCCACCCACTTGGGAGACGTGATTTGGGTTCCTAGTTCCAGGCTTTAACTAGCCCAGCCCAGTTATTGCATCCTTTGGGGATTGGGCCAGTGGATGGGAACTTGCTCTCTCTGTGTCTCAATCTTTCTACTTCTGAAATAAATAAATAAATAAATAAAATTTTAAAAAGAAAATGGTAATGATAGAACAAATAAATCAATAGTCTACTTTGACACCTCACTGCTCTCCCACTCCTTTCTGGAGAAGTAACCATCATGGTAGGTTTTCAGAGTTATTATCAGATTAGGAGGAAAAAGAAAAGGACCATGTTCTATTAAAAATGGGTTTTCAAATAGCTAACACATGGAATCAACCTAAATGCCCATCAACCAAAGGATGGATAAGAAATTATGGGATATGTACACTATGGAATACTACACACTGGTAAAAAATGAAATCCGGTCATTTGCATCAAAATATCAGACTTAGTGAAATAAGCCAGTTGCAAAAGAACAAATACCATATGTTCTTTATCTGTGAGAACTAATAGAGCACCTAAAAGGAACTCTGTAGAAGTTAAATTGATACTTTGAGGAGCAATAACTTAAACAGCTCTTGTCTTGACTGTCTAGGAGCAGTTTTTTTTTTCCATACTATTTGTTGAACTCTTTACTTACTCAACATAGTTAATCATATATGTATAAAGTCAATTGAAAGTAGATCTTAGTAAAAAATAAGAGTGGGAATAAGAGAGGGAGGAGGAGGTTTGTAACTGTAAAGCTATATATTTCTGCATACATTCCTATGGAATTACTTCCAAGGGTAAGTTTAAAAAGTTTAAAAAGTTTTAAAAACTTGCCAAGGGACCCCAAATCCCATTAAGCTGGGTGGTAAAAATGCCATTTAAAGTGTTAAAGTGATCATATTAAGTGTTAAAGTGAACATATAGATAGGATTAAGTGTTAAAAAGATCATATAAATAAGATCAAGTATCTGGTAATAATAATAATAAATAGAATTAAAAAGGAGAGAATGTTCCAACATGAGAAACAGTCCACACAGCAGACCCATAGAATGACAATTGCTTTAAGTAGCATTCTGACCTCAGAATCAGCCTTTAAGACATTCAGGCCTGGCTGAAAAGCCCATGAGAGCATTTCAGGCATGGAAAGCCAAGACACTGTGGCAAAAAATGTTCTACATGAAAGATCTCTGTGATCGAGACCCCAGCAGAGAGAAGTGGCCATCAAAGAAGGATGTACTTTTCTCTGAAGGGAGAAGAGAACTTCCCACTTTGCTTATGGCCTTGTCTAAATACTGATGGAGTTTGTGGATTCAAAAGGCTTCCATAGCCTAGGCAACTCTTGACAAGAGTCTCGGGTGGTCACAGATATCATACATAAGAGTGTTAATTGTTAAATTGACAACAGGAGTCACTGTGCACTAACTCCCCATGCAGGACCTTTGTCTTCAATGAGTTGTATTATGAGAGTTAACTGTAAAACTTGTTCTTAAACAGTTTTTTTTTTTTTGTGTGTGTATGTGTATGCAAATTGTTGAAATCTTTACTTAGTATAGAGTTGATCTTCTGTATGTAAAGTTAATTGAAAATGAATCTTACTGGATAATGGGACTGGGAATGGGAGAGGGAGGAAGAGGAGTGGGAGTGTGGGTGGGAGGGTGGGTTTGGTGGGAAGAATCACTGTATTCCTAAAGTTGCACTTATGAAATTTGTATTCCTTAAATAAAAGGTTTCTTTGGGAAAAAAAGGTTTTCAATCAGTGATGTGACTGTCTGTGGTTAATTTGGTGTAAACCTACTGCTAGTTATTCTGACCAGTCTGCTTTTCTATATGACTACCAAGAGGCTGAATGTTTACTTGTTTGAATGATTTTCTTTTTAAAGATTTACTTATTTATTTGAAAGACAGAGTTATAGGTAGAGAGGAGGAGATTTTCCATCCACTGGTTCACTCCTCAGATAGGCACAACAGCCACGCTAGACCAGGCCTAAGCCAGAAGCTGGGAGCTTTTTCCAGGTTTCCCACATGGGTGTCAGGGGCCCAAGCACTTGGGCCATCTTCCGGTGTCTTCCCAGGTGCATTAGCTGGGAGGTAGTTCACAAGTGGAGAAGCTGGTATATGATATAGTGCCCATATGGGATGCCAGCATTGCAGGTAGCAGCTTAACCTGCTGCACTAAAATGCAAGCCCTTGAATGATTTTTTAAAAATATTTATTTATTTTTTTATTTGAAAGCCAGAGTTACACAGAGAAGGAGAGTCAGAGAGAGAGAGAGAGAAAGAGGGCTTCTATCTGCTAGTTCACTCCCTAAGTAGCCGCAATGGCTGGAACTGTGCTGATCCGAAGCCAGGAGCCAGGAGCTTCCTCCAGGTCTCCCACATAGGTGCAGGGGCCCAAGGACTTGGGCCATCTTCTACTGCTTTCCCAGTCCACAGCAGAGAGCTGGATCAGAAGTGGAGCAGCTGGGACTTGAAAGGGCGCCCATATGGGATGCTGGCCCTGCAGACTTTACCTGCTATGCCATAGTGCCAGCCCCTTGAATAAATTTTTGAGTGTGCTGTCGCTGATGAAATTTAGAGACTGTTTTGAGGAGGAAGGAGATGAATCCTATTACTGATATTTCACAAGCGAATGCTGTAACTTTTCTACATCTTGCCAATGGCTTTCTGTCATATTGTGGAGGCAAATTAGAAGTCTGAAAAGTGGACAGGCACTCTGAGGAAGCAGAGCTCCCACTTAGTAAGAATTGTACTTCTTCCTGAGAGCAGATTAAAAATGAGGTAGGAGCCAGAGGTGTTTTTAAATATCGTTTTCATTTCCTCAGTAAAAATTCAAGACACCACTTGATTAAATATAATAAAAGGCACTTTCCACAATGTATTTCCTTGAGATGTTTATGCAATTGATATTATCAATGAAAGAAAATGTGCAATTGTTTTCTTGATTCCTTTTGTCCTAGACCCGATGTGGGCTATCGAGTTATCACAGACAAAGGATTTAATTTTTCACCAGCAGATGAAGCTTTTGTTTGCCAAAAGAAGAACCATTTTCAGATAACCATCCATGTCCAAGTTTGGGGGAATCCAAAATTTGTGAAAACCCAAATGGGCCTAAAGCCAATAGAAATGTTTTACTTGAAAGCTTTTGGAATTAAGGTAAGTCTTTTATTTTGTTCAATGTAATGCTGTCAACATTCAGTAATAATTGCAGTTGTCTATTACCATATAAATAAAAATTACTCCCAAACTTAGTTAGTGACTTAACATAACACTGACCCGGGGCCGGCACTGTGGCATATTGGTTAAAACTGCCACCTTCAGTGCCACCATCCCCTATGGGCACTGGTTCGAGTCCTGGCTGCTCCACTTCCGATCCAGCTCTCTGCTATGGCCTGGGAAAGCAGTAGAGGATGGCCCAAATCCTTGGGCCCCTGCACCTGCGTGGGAGACCTGGAGGAAACTTCTGGCTCCTGGCTTTGGATTGGCGCAGCTCCGGCTGTTGCAGCCAACTGGGGAGTGAACCAGTGGCTGGAAGACCTTTCTCTCTCTCTCTCTCTCTCTCTCTCTTTCTCTCTCTCTCTCTCTCTTTCTGCCTTTCCTTGTTTCTGTGTAACTCTGCCTTTCAAGTAAATAAATACACTTAAAAAAAAAAAAAAAGCTAACACTCACCATTTGGGTCACAAAGCTACAGCTGCATCTGAGCTCGTCTTTGATGCCTTATCTCTATTCCGGAATTGTCAGCCTGGCTGTTTCCAAGACGGCTGGCTCATGCGTGTGAAGCTGGAGCTGACCACCAGCTGTTACGTCAAAATGGGCTGGGACTCGGGCTGGGAAGCCTTAGCTCTTCTCCGTGTGGACCTCTCTCGGGCAGCACTGTGCTGCCTCACGGCACAGTGCGTGGGCTCTGAGAATGGGTTTTCCCACACCCAGGAAGTGGAAGCTGGCAATTTGCTAAGCCTGGGCTCAGAAAGTGGGACAGCCATCACTTCAAACTACGGTTTCTTAGTTTTTAGTGTACAAATCCTGCACTTCTCTCCCATGAATTTTTTCCTTAAGTATTGTATTCTTATTTATGATGGTGCATTTTCAGGTGAGTAGGTTGATGGTGTTCATCAGATTCTTACAGTCACTAGTATAGTCAGTGCCTCTGTTGTGTGACAGAGGGGAAGCGGAAGCCCAGTAATGTTACACAGTGCATCCGAGATGGTGAGTGGTAGAGCTGAGTTTAAGGCTCAGATTGGCTTCTGAGTGGTAAAAACTTTTTATTAAATCATTGCCTCATTTTCAACTTTTTAGGGGGGAGGCTTCCATCATCCGCATGTTTTGTTCTGATTTTATTCACTGGGGCTTAGGCATTGAGTCTCCTAAAATGGGCTTTGCTGCTGAACACATCAGCTGCTCTTGCTCCAAACTGAGCTCTTACCAAACCAAAACCAAGCGAAGCCAAAGCAAACCAATAATAAAAAGCCCCAAAATACATACCACAAACAAAAACAAAACCTATTTTTCTAATTATGTAGGTAATATGAGTTCATTGTGAAAATTTTGGAACCTAACATAAATGGATAACAAAAGATAAAAATTTATTTGCCAAGATTCATGGAATATTAAGAAGAGTAGTCGATGCTGAATAAATGTCATTCCCTATGTTTTACACATGTCTGTTTCACTGTTTTTCCGTATTGGAAGATAAGCTCCCCAAAGGGCAGGGATCTGGGAGAATGTTGTTTCCCTCTTAGTCCCAGTTGGTGTGCGGTGTGTAGTTACAGACCCAGTGAGGGAATGGAAGCCCTTCCTGCGGTATTGCCTCCGCCTTGATTTGCTCCTGATGTTTGAATCTAGACGTTCACTCTGTATTCACTTCCTGCCTAGATACTCCTTGTGTTTTATTGTTTAAATTATGTTTTTATTTCTTTTCCCCATCAGTTATACACTGCTTTAAGGCAGGAGCCATGGTCTTCTATGTCTTTTCTGTGACTTGTACCTCCAGCCCAGGGCCTACCAGGGTCTCTTGGAAAACTTTATAAGTATACTTAAACACTCTGCAAATGTGCATTTTTATTATTAAATTAACTCATTAAGTATTTCACTTATCTTTGTTGTTCCATACAGGCAGAAGCCACCAATCAAATAATTGCTATTGAACAGTCCCAAGCAGATAGAAGCAAAAAGATTTTCAATCCTGTTAGGTAAGAATATCTTTTCTGAATTCCTTGGTGGATGCTTTATGAAGATCTATCACCTAATTTATTTTTCTTTTTAAAAATGAAACCCATGAATATAATAAATTAATAATAAGTTAGTGAAATGAACACATGGTTGTCAACAAAAGTAAAGTTGTAAAATGCATTGAGATCATGAAAAAATTCTTTATAAAAGGGCCACTTTTTACATCATCATATAAAAATCTAAGTGTATTTATTTGAGAGGTAGAGATAGAAAAAGAGAGAAAGAGACAACAAGCAAACCATCTGTTCGTTTACTGCTCAGATGCCTACAGCATCCAGGTAGCTGGAATTGGGAGCCAGGAACCCAAGCCAGGTCTTTTATGTGTTTGGCAGAAATTCTACTTGAGCCATCACAGCTGCCTCCCAGGGTCTACATTAGCAGGAAGTGTAAGTCAAGAAGTAGAGCTGGGTATTGAACCCAGGGACATATGGGACATAGACACATAGACAGGTATCCTAAACAGCACATTTTTTTTAAAGATTTATTTATTTGAAAGTTGGAGTTACACAGAGAGAGAAGGAGAGGCCGAGAGAGAGAGAGAGAGAGAGAGGTCTTTCATCTGCTGGTTCACTCCCCAGATGATCTTAATGGCCAGATCTGTGCCGATCTGAAGCCAGGAGCCAGGAGCCAGGAGCCAGGAGCTTCTTCCAGGTCTCCCACCAGGTGCAGTGGCCCAAGGACTTGAGCCATCTTCTACTGCTTTCCCAGGCCAGGAGAGAGCTGGATCAGAAGAGGAGCAGCTGGGACTAGGACCGGTGCCCATGTGGGATGCTGGCACTGCAGGCGGCAGCCTTACCTGCTACGCCACAGCGCTGACCCCCCTAAACAGCATCTTAACCACTAGGCTAGATGCTTCCTCAAATCATAATTATTTTTACAGCAAGCTTGCTAACAACTTTACTACCAATTTTGGGTCTTTGAGATAGATTATGGCTAGATATTTCTTTTACTTTTTCATTTAAATCAGCATGGTGCTGATGAATTAAGGTTTTAGACCCTGCTGTGTTTACGATTGTTTTTCTGTTTTCTTTTTTTACCTAGAAACCTTTTATTTAAGGTACATAAACTTCATGCATTTCATGTATACGATTTGTTTTTTCTTATATTTTAAAGTTATGTCAATAGATTGACGAGTGAGTTCCAAAATAGACACATGCAAGATTGGTCATATCCAAAGCATAGGCACTGCATATGGCAGTCCAGAGCCAGAGTCCCCTGTGCAGAATGACGGGGAATAGAGTTGCCTTTTGACAGATTGGCTGGGATGCAGTTGAGACATCTCAGTGTTTTGTTGCTGAGTCACTCCCCTTTGGGCCAGGAAGAAGACGGTTCTGCAGCCTGGACGAACAGGTGATAACTCAGGCTGATGCTCAGGCAGGAACCATTTGTACAAACACCACACTCAGCTCTCCTGGTGCAGCTGGTTCGCTCTCACTGGGCAGGCTGCATGCGACCATCCTCTGCAGGAAGCTGTCTCCCATCCGTGGCCTGGGAGAGGACAGATCTGTGAAGGAGTGGCAAGGCTGGAGAAATTGCAAGACAGCAGTGGTCCAAATGAAATGTGTCTTTTTCTCCCTGCCATGGAAGTGCCAGCACCCGTAGGTGGTGTGAGGAACACATAGCCCTTAGGAGCCAGAAGCTCCAGGCTTGAGCTCCTGCTGAGTCAGTCAGCTTCTCTCACCGCACAAGGTCAGTCTGGCATCAGTTCCTGACCATGCTGTGGATCAGCGGTTGGCATGCACTCTCCTGTACCATGTGATGAAACTGAGGAATAAACATTCTCAGAGCCCGAGAGCGGATTAGGTCCCACCAAAGACTTTGTGTTCTCTTGTGATCACTTGGTATTTCTGCTGTTTATTTTAGAATCGACCTCCTGGCCGACCAGGTCACCAAAGTAACGCTGGGACGATTACACTTCAGCGAAACCACAGCAAATAACATGAGAAAGAAGGGGAAACCAAATCCTGACCAGAGGTACTCCAGCCAGCCAGCACGCTGGGCCTCCCTGGGCTGCTGCCCTGCTTTCTCTGACTCTTCCAGTTTATTCCCATACTCCTTTGCCCGTAGACATTCTCCCTCTCCTGTCTGCACTCCCCGCGATGCCCGTTCTCCTGCGCAGCTTTGATTCTCTGCAGCCTTCTCTGTGGGACCTCGTGCTTATGTGTCATGGCCAAGGTGGACTGGGCTGACTGCATTTCCCAAGCCTGCGTGCTGGTTGCTGGTGCCGTACTCTGAGTCCTGAAGCTTTGCTTTCATCATTTGCATTAGAAAAGAAAATATATTTGTCATCATGATTTAGACCTGTGGTTCTCCAAGTGTGTTGCCAGGGCTAGCTAGCAGAAACAGCCATATCTGGACGCTTTTTAGAAATACAGGAAGGTATTCTCAGACCATTCTTCACCATCACGGGCTTCTGGCTGCACAGGTCCCTAAAGACCAGCTGAACCAAACATTCCAGGTGTGGGGTTCGGCGATTTGTATTTTAAGAAACCCTCCGGGCGATCCTGCTGTGTGCTCGAGTTTGAGAACCATTGGTTTTAGAACATAGGTTTGGTTGTTGAATGGAATTGCGTTTGCATATTTGATAATGCCATTTGCTAACTGGGGGACTTTGGGCACGTAACCTCTCTGAGACTGGTTCTCCTATCCTGTAAAGTGGGGACAATCATGATATCCTACTCCAATAGGGTTGTTTTTGGTGTCTAAATGAAAGAATGTAGGTAAATCGCTAAGCCCAGTGCCTGACACATTTTGAATTCTCCATGGTAGCTGATAACAGTAATTACTGAATTACTGTATCTACCAGACAGAAATCTTGTTCTCTAGGACTGGAGAATCCATAGAGCCTTACAATGGAAGCTGGTAAAGGTTTTCATGTAGTGTTAAACAGCAAAAGTTTCTTTGATAATGGTAGTTTTTATTTCAACTTCCAAGAAATGATCTAATCTTAAACTTGTCAGCAAAACATAATGAAGACGCAACTGAAATAACAGTGAGTAAAATCGCCTTGGGAGCCATTGGATTGGAAGTTCAGGGCTAGGGCTGAAGTTGAGACCTGAGGATGATGAAGGTGCAGGCTACACAGCCAAGAACAGATTAGGGTAGGAAGGATGGAGGGAGGTGGGCAAACCCTGCTGGGTCACTCTCCATTGAGGCCTAAGACAGTGCCATGGGTATCTCTGGACAAAGGGACCTCTGGTGGCGTCCTGCTGTTTGTGAGCAGTGCTGTGCCCAGGGCCCGGGAATGCAGCTGGGTGAGGCCTGGCCAAGTCAGCACAGATGCGCTGAGCCCAGGCCCCCACTGGGCTGGCTCCCCAGGGAAGGCTGCTTTCCTGCTGCTTCGGAGCCTGCTAAACAGCTCACACATGCCTCCAAATGGGCAAAGGGCAGACCCTGAACAATACCAAGTGCATCAATTGCTTGCTCATTTCACTGTGGGGGACAACACAGAGCAGAAGGGAAAAGACAGTCTTTAAATAAGCACTCTTCTGGGTAAACACACTATTGATTCCCTGGGGTGTATTTGCACCAACCGTGTCTCTGTTCCCTGACGTGTTGGCATTGGTCTGCTCTTTCTGAATTAGATACTTCATGTTGGTGGTTGGATTGTATGCTGCTAACCAAGACCAGTTCTATCTGTTGTCTGCCCACATCTCTGAGAGGATCATTGTAAGGGTAAGGTCCGTTCTTTGGCTTCCTTGGATGATCTTCCCTATGGGTTGGATTTGAGTTTCCAGTGGGAGGCTCCAATGATGATGTTGATGCTGATGATAGTAATAGCAGAAGCTATTTGTCTAGCTTTTACACAGTGGCTCCCAACCAGGGGTGGTTTTGTTCCCCAAGGGTCATGTGACAAGGTCTGGAAGATGCTTTTGGATGATACAACTGGCCAGTAGTGGGTAGAGACTCGGGATGCCGCTCAGCACTTTACAGTGCCCGGAAAAACCCCCACAACAAAGACGATTCCTCACAAAATGTCAGTGCTCCCAAGGTAGAGAAACCTTGGTCTTTAGTCTGTGTTCCGAGCACGGAGCTAAATAATTTAGATACAGCATCATTTTACCTTGTGATAATTTGCACTGTATCTTCTTTACACCCAGAAGGATTCAGGGTCTAGAAGCCAACTCGTTCACGATCACAGTGTTTATAGATGAGGAAGCTTGGGTGATAACCCAATTCTCCCTGACCCCAAAGTCCACAGGGTGGGGAAAGCGGTAGGAAAGCGGTCCGTGCTCCAAAGTGAAGCAAACAGGAAGGTCTCAGCGTTCGGCTGAATGCATGATTGGCTGATTGGCCACAGCTGTGGACAGGAGTCTTGGCAGCTGCAGCTGCAGCTGTGTGAGGTCCGGCTGGCCACCGCTGAGAATGCCAGGGGCGTGAGGTAACAGGTATGTGCAGGGCTGGCCACCCTGGGAGGAGCTGTGTTGTCCCCGGGCTTGGAAGTGGTACAGAGAGGGGGACGTGCAGACTCATTTTTGATGGGCATGACCACGTGTGTGGCTGTTCCCTAGGCCTGGGGAGAGGAGCTGCACTCCTCGGGGGAAGCAGAGCCTCTCTTGGCCTGAAACAAAGCATCCTCTGTGGTGCTTTTGGTAAAGTAAGAGTAGCAAGCTACTTATTAGTAGAAATCCTCAACCTTTCTCAAAGTTTGATTGGAGGCAAAGTAATGAGTAAAAGATCCCTGTGTTTAGATGTCCCAGCAGTGAGGGCTGGGGCCTGATTACCTAGAGCAAATGAGGCTCCCCTGGAGCTGAGGCAGGGTCGGGGGCACCTTCCTTTGGTCAGAGCAGATCTCAGAGGCGCCAGTCCATCCTCAGTAGGGCCCACACTGTCTTTGACGTCTCGCCTGGTGCCATCTGGGCTCGCTATGCTGTGTTAACAGATCTGCTTCAAAGTCCAGTCTGTGAACCTTGGCTGCTTGCTGCTATGATTCCTCTTAGGAAGGAATACAGACTGACAATGCCATTCTTTTCGGAGTAAGCCTAGCTTGGCTGTGCTGACGGTGCTTGTCCAGAGCTGTGTAACTCCTGCCTGAGTCAGACAGTCTGCTAGTCACCTGCATACTTTGAATAATTTACCTGGTGACAAGGCATCTCCATTTGCTGCTGGCAGCTCCTGCACAGCTGCCCTGTGGCTGCTGTAAGAGCTCTCTTAATTGGCACTTCTTTCTATCCAAAGCGCAATGATAATTAGCTCATAATGATGACTTGAAAAGTGCAAAGCCTCTGCAATTCGTTTTCAGTATGAATACTAAAAAATAGTCAATTGTACTCAGCATAGATTATGTGTCATGTTATTCCCTACATTTTTACTTCTAAGATCTGACAGCTTTCTCCTAGCTGTGATTTTTTTTAATTTTTATTGTTTTGGTTAAAGAGAATTAGAGGACCCCATTCCACAAGTGTGCTGAGTAATACAAACTTACCCTAAAGCAATGATAATAACATATACTCTTCACCTGCCCCTCAACTAGAGACAGCTTATTGATGTTCTAAGATTCTAACCCCAAAACAAAGAAGTGAAAACAAATGCAGATTTTTTTTAGCCTCTGCTTAATTATTAATGTTTAAAACAACCAAGAGAAAAATTGATTTTAGAAATAGTGTTAGCGGCTGGTGCTGCGGCGTACCGGGCAAAGCCGCCACCTGCTATGCAGGCATCGCATATGGGCACCGGTTCAAGACCCGGCTGTTCCACTTCTGATCCAGCTCTCTGCTATGGCCTGAGAAAGCAGTGGAAGATGCTTTTACCGTTTCTCCATGAACTTTTGGAAGTACCCTCATAACCCCTGAAGAATCTCAGGGCAAGAAATGTATTCTGTGCACATTTCTAAAACTCACTCATTCAAACACTAACACCATCTTTTTAAAAAAAGATTTATTTATTTGAAAGGCAGAGTTACAGAGGGGCAGAGACAGAAAGAGAGAAGTTTTTCATCTGCTGGTTTACTCCCCAAATGGCCACAACAGCCGGAGCTTGGCCAACCTGAAGCCAGGAGCCAGGAGCTTCTTCTGGGTCTGCCCATGTCGGTGCAGGGGCCCAAGGACTTGGGCCACCTTCTACTGCTTTCCCAGGCCATAGCAGAGAGCTGGATCAGAAGAGGTGCAGCCAGGACTTGAAACAGCACCCGTATGTGACATTGACGCCGCAGGTGGAGGATTAACCAACTGTTCCATAGCACCAGTCCCAGTGTAGCCTCTTACACCATGGCTGGATTGTTTGAGCTCAAAAATGAAGGATGGAGAGAAAAACTTAACGAAGACATCATGGACCTGACTGAGTTACACAGAGAACCGCAAACTGCATTTCCTAAATCCAGATGCATTTTGAGGCCTAACAACCACTCTTCCGAATAACAGAGATCAACGCTTTGCTATTTGGTAAAGATAATTGTGTGAAGATTGGACCTTGATGAGTCTCAGGCCCCCAGCAGGGCTGCAGAAGGCCCCACTTAGCAGCCTTCCCCTTGCAGATCTCGGGGCAGGATCCAGTAATTGTCTGGGTTGTCAATCAAAACAGCTTTAGAATTCTATTATGGTCTTATCGTGTAAATTGACCAGTTTGGTGGTGACTGAGGTTTACTCAGAGAGCAGGTTTGTTTCCCCAGACTTTGTTTTTGGGAGCATTCCCCAGCGGAGTTCTCTCTGATTCCCGTCGGCTCCGCTTCCCTTCTAGAACACTGCATTACACGTAGTTAGGCATGCTGGTCTGCACGCAGCAGGGGAGATTGCTTTTGTCTGCTTTTCAAAGACACATGAGGGTTCCTCCCTAATTTTGAAAGCGAGTAAGTTACTCAGTGTTATTTTCCAGAAGAACAGAAATGGGCACAGCCCCCAAGAACTCCTCTGTTATGGATCTGCAGTCCACACTGACGTGGGAAGCTGACACCCGGGAGCAGGGAAGAAAACAGAACGGAGGCAGTTGCAGGGATGCCAAGGACAGGGGCAGAGCAGAGCTGTCCTGGTTGTCGTCTCATTTTCGCTGCTGTGGCCTGTTTCTACCCACATGACATATAGCCATTTCTTTTTTATTTTTTTCCTAAGATTTATTTATTCATTTGAAAGGCAGAGTTACACAGAGAGAAAAGGAGAGGCAGAGAGAGAGAGACAGATCTTCCATCCGCTGTTTCACTCCCCAGTTGGCCGCAATAGTCAGAGCTGTGCCGATTTGAAGCCAGGAGCCAGGAACTTCTTCTGGGTCTTCCACGTGGGTGCAGGGGCCCAAGGACTTGGGCCATCCTCTACTGCTTTCCCAGGCCACAGCAGAGAGCTGGATTGCAAGTGGAGCAGCTGGGACTCGAACCGGAATCCATATGGGATGCCAGCAGTGCAGGCACGGCTTTACCTGCTATGCCACAGCACTGGCCCAAGAGAATATGCATTTCTAACAAGCTCCTGGGAGATGCTGATGTGTATCTTGCAGATCATACCCTTGAGTAGCACTGGGGAGAACATTTTTCTGGGCCCACTTTCTGCAATCCTTTAAAAGGGTGAAAAATTTGGTTTCCTAGGAGCTGCCTTTCTCTGTTAATTACAAACGATGGGTCCTGCGCTGTGGTGTAGTGGGTGAAGCTGCAGCCTGTAGTGCCGGCATCCCATATGGGCACTAGTTCGAGTCCCAGCTGCTCCAATTCCGATGCAGCTCTCTGCTATGGCCTGGGAAAGCAGTAGAAGATGGCCCAAGTGCTTGGGCCCCTGCTCCCACGTGGGAGACCCAGAAGAAGCTCCTGGCTCCTGGCTTCAGATCGGCACAGCTCCAGCGACTGTGCCACAGCGTCGACCCCATACTGCGGCCATTTTGGGAGTGAACTAGCGAGTAGAAGACCCCTCTTTCTCTCTCCCCCTCTCCCTCTCTTTTTCTCTTAGCCTCTGCCTCTCTGTAACTCTGCCTTTCAAATAAATAAATAAATAAATAAATAAATAAATAAATCTTTTTAAAAAATTACAAATGCTAGTAAAACAAACAAACAAAAATCCTAGCATTTTATTTCATAGTTAACCAGAGTAGGTCCCAAATTACTTCTGATTCTGTTTCCTATTATAAGCACCTGCAGAGGGCACCCTTTGCATTTGTGGTCTTTGTGATTAGAATTCTCCCAGGATTGTGCCAATTGCAGATTTGTTGCTGAGGGAAGCAGACTGATCAATTATGGGACAGACTGTGGTTTCTGTGCCCAACAGAGGTATGTTGAGGGTGCATTTGAGACTTAACTGTTCATGCACCCATGATTTCATTAATCTCACAGTAATAACCCTGTAAGATGGGTAAAGAAGACAAAATTATCTTTATTCTTCAGAAGGGAAGGCTGGCACAAAGAGGTGAAGTGACTGCCCCAAGGTCACATAACCAGTTAGTGTCATTACATATGAAGGCACACCAAAAAGCTCATGGAGGGGCTGGCGCTGAGGCATGGTGGGTAAAGCCGCCTTCTGGAGCGTTGGCATCCCATGTGGGTGCCAGTTCAAGTCCTGGCTGCTGCACTTCCAATCTAGCTCCCTGATAATGCACCTGGGAAAGCAGCGGAAGATAGCCCAAATCTTTGGGCCTCTGCACCCACATGGGAGATGGGAATGAAGCTCCTGGCTCCTGGCTTCGGCCTAGCCCAGCCCTGGCCGTTGCACCCATTTGGAGAGTGAGCCAGTGGATGGAAGACCTCTCTCTCTGACTCTCTCACTCTCTCTCTCTACCTCTGCCTCTCTGTAACTCTTTCAAATAAATAAATCTTTAAAAAAAATTCATGGAAAAATGGAATGAAAATATGTTTGGGGGTTGCAAAAGAAGTTTATTTTGGTGCAAAAAATTTTGAAATCCACACATATGAGGAATCTTGAGAAAGGTCATAGACAATACATTTTATGAAAAAGCTATGCATGAATTTCAAAAATATTTTTACCCCAAAATCAACATCTTAATTTTATTGTCCATGAACTTTTCAGGGTATCCTCATGGACTAGAAGGTTCAGGTCTTCCCTGAGCCAAATGAATAAATGTATTTCAAAATCTTTAATGAATTCATTTTGGTGTTTAGTACCCGTCAAGCACTACTGGGCTGTATGCGAACATAGCATTTCAGAAAAAAGTAGTACATTATGGCTTGCTTTGACACAGGAAGAGTGTGGATTCCAGAGAAGGGAAAGAAATTCACAAATCTTGTAAGAATATTTCCTGTTCCTTATGAGGACCCTTCCGTGATCTGTATTTTTAGAACATTGTAAATCTGTGGCCCTTTGCATAATGATCTGAACATATTTTAGGGATATGATTTTTCTCATCTGATGCAAGCCAAGTGAGACTGTCACAATTATTCCAAAAAATTAAATCTACTCATATCCACTGTTGCAGTATCAAGTTACCAATGTGATAATAATTATCCCAAAGTTCATTAAGAGAAAAAAAAATCCCTCAATATTTTGTTTCCTTGAAGTGGCTCATTATGTTTGGGCATTAAGCAAAATACATCGACATTTTATAGGGCATACCTTTGGATTTAGTTGATTGCTCACTATAAAAGGATTTGCGTCAAAGCCAATTTGCCATTCACAACCAGGGGAGCTCTAGGGACCTTGCAGAAAAGCCCTTTGTTCAAGTGAATTTACAGAAAATAATGTTGAAAGTTGTGACTTTACATTCTTTCACTGCCTTTGTCAGTTGTCAATGGTTGAGTGTTGCAGGCAACTCGGGCTCAGACTTGTAGAAATGAAAGAGGAAGTTGAAGGCACCTAAAAGTTCTGCTATTTTATTTCTTTTATTTCATTAATTAATTTAAAACATTTATGTGAGAGGCATAGAGAGAGACATATATAAATATATAGTAAGAGAGAGAGAAAAAGAGAGCTCCTGTCCACTGGTTCATTCCTAAATGTCTGCAATGGCCAGGGCTGGACTGAGGTCAAGTCTGGCAGCAGGAAAGTCAGTCTGGGTCTCCTACGTGGGTGGCAAGGACCCAATCACTTACATCCTCATTTGCTGCCTTCCAGGATCTGTGTTAGCAGGAAGCTGGAGGCAGGAGCCAGAGCTGGAGTGAGAACCCAGACACTCCAATATGGGAAGCAGGTATCTTAGCTCCAAGACCAAATGCCTTCCCTTTAATTACTTTTTAATGGATAACATATACAGAAGGCAAAACATCCATACACTACTAAGAGAGGATCTAGAGAACAGTAAAACTCCTTCCACCACAATTACATCCACAGGGAGTTACATCTCCTTGTCTCCATCCTTGAGAAATCCACTGTTAGGAGCTTCCAGAATCATCCTCAGACATCATCTGGGAACATTCAACTCATGAGCTTGCAAAGTGTCCCAGACCACTTAAAGGGCAAAAAGTGAAATCATGTATGAATGGTGACTTTTTGGATGATCAGGATCCCAAATGTTTGCCTGGATTTGTGCCTACCTGCCTCCAACACACAAAAATCACAAGTATAAAATATGTCATTATTTTAAAAACAAATTAATTTCCTTGTGAGAATTTCGTAGAATTTAGAGATCCCTATTTGGAAATTTTCTCAGCAGAAGGAGAATGCTGTACAGTGGAAAGCTCTTTTGCAGAGAATTTTATTGAAGAGTAAAATCTCCAGAACTTTGTCTAGTTCAACAGTTTAATTTGGCTTTTCTTTGACAAATGCTAGGGCCACCTCAAGGTAACAACAGGAAATAGGTAAAGTGAGAATCATTGTTTAATGAGCAGGACAAGCATAATTCCAGCTCCAGGACTCAGCTGCTTTGTGCCTTTAGGTGACTTATTTATCCTTTAAGAATGTCAGTATCAATAAAATGAAGATAATAGTACATATCTAATTGCATTGCAGTGTGAATTAACATTCAACAAATAGAGCTGCTCTTATTCCCCCCCCCCCCCCCCAGTTTTATCTGTGTTTAGGGAGTACTTGAGTTACATTAAATATATTTGTATTATCTTTGCCAATTGCATATATGGCCATAAATGAGTATTTTGAAACTATGGAAGCGCTAGTTACATGCCAAGTCCTTTATTTAGGTGAACGTTGATAAGCGAGCATCATTTTGTGATGTAATGCTCTGATTTTAAGTCATGACTATTTTAGTCCTTGAAAAGACGACATTTTTAGTTTTTTTCCCCTCCCTCCCTCCCTCCCTCCCTCCCTTCCTTCCTTCCTTCCTTCCTTCCTTCCTTTTTGGATATATTTGTTTAAAGGCAGGATTACTGAGGGAAAGAGAGAGACACCCAGAGCGAGATCTTCTATCTGCTGGCTCACTTCCCAAATGGCCGGAGCTGGGCCAGGTCAAAGCCAGAAGCCAGGAACTCCATATGGGTCTCCCAGGATCCAGGAGCCTCCTCTGGATCTCCCACATGGGTGCAGGGATCCAAGCACTCAGGCCATCCTCTGCTGCCTTCCCAGGCACATTAGCAGGGAGCAGTTTTGAAAGTGGGACAGCAGAGATTCCAATATGGGCTGCCAGCATTGTAGGCAGTAGCCCAACCCATGCGCCACAGCACTGGCCCCTGGTTTTTCTTTGTCACCCACCTGACACTCCCAGAGAGATGTGGAGGAGACTGTATGTTCCCAGCTCAGCATACAGAGCTGCTGCTACTGGAGAGGTGGGTAATGAGGGAAGCCTCCTGGCTTTTCTGGGGCCCTGGAATTCTCTGGTTATGTCAAGGGTGCCCCACCTAGTGTTGGATTCCCATATGAAAAGCTTAGACAACATTCTGTTTTCTTTTGCTCTAAACACCAACACAGTCATCTGTTCCTGCTACTATAACTTTAACTGTAATATATTTATGTATTTTTCCAGGCCTCTAACCCAGGGCAATTTGAAAATGACAGTGATGCATTATGGCAGCGAGGACAAGTCCCAGAGTCTGTCGTCTGTCACGGTCGAGTAGGAATAAACACAGATGCGCCGGATGAAGCCCTGGTTGTCTGTGGCAACATGAAAGTGATGGGGACGATCCTGCATCCCTCTGACAGCCGTGCAAAGCAGAATGTCCAGGAGGTGAGCACAGGGCCAGGCCTCGGGCCCCTTCTCAACCAGGTGTGCTGGGCATGTCTGGCCTCTGACACACCTTGCCCCAGGCAGCCTTCCATGCTGCTCGTCATGTGAGATGAACCTGCTACTTTGAAATGATGACCGAGCTCCTGGGCATCGTTGCTGGAACTGTAAAGCAGTCCCTACCCGAGAATGAGTGCACCTGACAGGGCGGTGGCATCGACAGGATGTCATTGGCGTCGCAATCATTGCCCTTCCTTCCTCGCTTTGTCAGTGGCCATAGCTTGCCTTGCCTTTTCCTTTCCGTCTCCCCGCTCATCTTCGGAGCACTGTCTCAGGCCAGTTCCTGATCATATTTCTGCTGGAGCCCCTTCCTCGCAGAATGCGTGGTCCCAGCCATGCCTGCCATTGTCTTCCTGGAATGTCATCTTCCTCTGAGGAGCCCTTGAGAAACTCTCCCTTCCCAGCCTTTACTGGGTCACAGGGCTCCAGGTGAAGACCCTTTCTCTCTGTGCAGAGGGGGTCGCCCCACTGGAAATCAGAAAGCTCACCCAGACACGAGGAGACTGCTCCTCGCCTTGGAGCTCTCCCCAGCAACGTGACCCTGGAGAAACACTTAATCTCAGGGAATTCAGTGTCTTTGTCTAAAGGCGGAAATGTGCCTGCTTGTCTGCCACTCGGACACTTTTTTATATTTTAACCAGTTGAGACATTATGTTGTCATGGAAAGTTACAACCTCTGTGCAGACCAAAGGGGTTAGGATAAAGATTCCGATCACTTAGCCAATCCTGGTTTCACTGCTCCCGCTATTTCATTCTATTCACTGCTTCTGTTCCTTCCCTACTCGCCACTTGGGCTACCGTGAAATCATTTCTTTCTTGAAAAAGGATTCTCCCCTTGGCTTACCCCAATGTTTTAAAATATTTTTATATATATTTAGTTATTTTTATTTGAAAGGCAGGGAGAGAGAGAGCCAGAGACCAATACAGGCAGATTTTCTACCTCTGCTGGTTTATTCCTCAGATGCCTGAAAACAGCAAGGGCAAGGCCAGGTTTAAGTCAAGAGTCTGGAACTCAGTCTGGGTCTTCCACATTGGTGGCAGGGACTCAAGTGCTTGAGCCATCATCTGCTGTTTCCCAAGGCACAAACCAGCAGGAAACTGGAATCGAGGCTAGAGCCAGTACTCTAACCCAATATACAGACATCTTGGCCACCAGGCCAAATGCCGCCCTCCCTAGCCTCCAAAAGAATTTTTGAGTCTATGGCAGAATTGCATCTTTAAATCTGATTTTCTTTTTTTCTTTACCCCCTCCCCCCCTTTTTTTAGCCACTAGGAGACCTAATCTGTTAATCATTGGCCTTTCTTCCTGAATTCCTTTCCCAGTGTAAATCTGCACTGGTTTTTCTAAAGCAGCCAAGGAATGTCCTTTGCTTAGAGGATTCCAAAGAATGATTGTAATTGTAGACTGTTATACGATTGTGAAATCACAGCTCATGATAGAGAGCTATGTGACCTGGTAGCTGGAGGACAGCTCAGGGCTACAAAGGTCTCATGCATTTCCAGAGCTTGGTCCTCGAAATGGCAAGACATAAACTGCATTTCAAGTCCGTCCATGAACACTTGTCCTTGCAGTTGGCTATACAATTTCCTATGGAGTCTTATTGAAATGGAAATGGAACATAACAAGTGGGAAAAGTACACCACAACTGCTCCTCCCACATCAGGCTTAGTATAGAACTGCATTTACCAAAGTCTTCAAACATTGCTCCTTGGTTTGAGGGAAATGTCTTGTCTTAGGATAACAAGCTGGCGGGCACCGCGGCTCACTAGGCTAATCCTCTGCCTAGCGGCGCCGGCACACCGAGTTCTAGTCCCGGTCGGGGCGCTGGATTCTGTCCCGGTTGCCCCTCTTCCAGGCCAGCTCTCTGCTGTGGCCAGGGAGTACAGTGGAGGATGGCCCAAGTCCTTGGGCCCTGCACTCCATGGGAAACCAGGATAAGTACCTGGCTCCTGCCATCGGATCAGCGCGGTGGCCATTGGAGGGTGAACCAATGGCAAAGGAAGACCTTTCTCTCTGTCTCTCTCTCTCACTGTCCACTCTGCCTGTCAAAAAAAAAAAAAAAAAAAAAAAAAAAAAAAAAAAAAGGATAACAAGCTTCCCTAGAATTTCTCAGTTGTCTTCTAGGACACCTTCTTTATCTAAATGAAAGGTTATCCCAACCCAGGCTCTAAGCATGAAGTTGCTGCGTCCCCTTCCTGTTCCCAACAGCTGATGGAATAAAGAGAATCCTGAGCCCTTGGCTAGAAGACTAGAGGTTTAGGTCTGACTCCACCAGCCCAGGGATTTTAGACCAGAGACATTCTGTGCCTTTGTTTTGTGGTCTGTGTCCAGGGAATGTCCATATTCATTCTATACCTGTTACAGGATTTTTCTAAGCTTATAGACGTAAAAGATTTTTAGCTGTATAAAGCAGAACAAATAGATATTTTTATTTGCTTGTACAAAATGCAACTTATATGATTCATTTGTTGCATTTTTTCATTTTAATGTATTTGTTCTACCTTTAGTCTATCCACATTTATGAAGTATATGTTCCTAAAAATCCTGTCTGTCCTGTCTGCCACTTATTAGAGCCAAGAGAGATGATAGTAATTGTTGGTGCTGCTGCTGCTGAGTGTGAACTTGATCTTCTCTCTCCCCGGCTCAATTTTTCCAGCTTTTAAAAAGCCAGTCATTCCTCCAGATTCTCTGGGAAGCTCACTGTCTTGATCCATTTGTGCTGTTGTAATAGAATGCCATGGACTGATAAGGAACAGAAATTTGTTTCTCACAGTTCTGGTGGCTGGGAAGTCCAACATCAAAATGCTGGCAGGCTTGGTGTTTGGTGAAGACCCTGATCCCTGCTTCCATGGGGATTCCCTCAACCCTGTGTCCTCACATTGTGGAGGGGTGGGAAAGACAAAAAAAAAAAAAAAAGAAGAAGGAAAAAAAAAGCCTAAGCTAATTGCCTCCAGCCCTTTTATAAGGCATTAATCCATGCCCTCCTGAATTATAAACTTCCTCCAAAGCCCACCTTTGATACCACCCTAGCAAGAATTAAGTTTTCACATGAATTTTGAATGTGATATCATCATTCAAACCATAGTACTGACCCTTAATCACTTTGATTGCATGCATAGGAATGGAAACAGTTTCTCATTCTTTAAGGAGGCCCGCCAGCTAGAGCCAGCATCTGCATTCGCTACTATTGCAAAATGTAGTGGCCAAGCTCGTTGCCCAACACGGTGATCTGGGAAATTGACTGCAGTTTGCTGCTTTGCTCTACGGGTCTTTTCACTCCAGGCATGGCAAACACGAGTATTGCCTAGAACCCTGGTGGAGGAAACCTCTGGTTTTCACACAGGCACACACCCAAGACCCAGAAAAGATGATGCGGGCGCAATTGGAACCTTTGTCACTGAAGCAACAGGGAGATGAGGTCATCCCAAATGCAGAGCAGCTTGCCTCGCCAGACCGTGACCTTATTTCTGCCTGGGTGACTGCAGACTAGAGACGGAAACGCAGCTCTGAGAGCAGAACTGGGTGGAAGGGACACGCTGATAACCTAAGGGACTTGAAGAGTATTGGTGTCAATTAGAAAAAAATGAGGAAGTTGAGAGCTTCCACTGGTTCTGTGGTGGAGACTGAAAAATGGCCCCAAGAGACTTAAAAGCAAAATCCAGAAAAAAAAAAATCAGTTAAGAAAAATGCTCAAAGGTTGTTTTGCCCTTCCCCTACCACATCAGCCAGTCTGCTGGTTGAAGACAAAAAGCTTTTTAGCTCAGGAAAGTGAAACATGCAAAGTCTCCCTCGGGGCCTGGAGGCAAATGCAGAAGTTCTTCAGCTGGGATGAGCAGGTGTCACTGCTGGGGCTCGTGACAGCAGCCTGAGGGCAGGATGTGGGCGGGGACCAGGTGATGGATAACAGGAGTGGACTTCGAACTTTGTGATGTAGAAACCGTGGGGGTGAGGTGGCATGACAATGATGGCTGTTCACCTGCATGGTCACCGTGTTCCAAAAGTGTCTTGGACAAGAGCAAATAGACAGCCCTGTTGAGCTTGTGGCTTCTTACTCAACACACACACTGGTGAGCAAAGTGGATTCAGTGCTGGCGTGTGTGGAGTTCCTGGGGAGGGCCGAAAGAAAGCTTTGCCCCGGCCTCAAGACTTCCCTGGGCCTAGTGTGTTCATGGGGAACTTGCCATACACCGTTTATATTTAGCTTTGGGGAGCTTCCAAACCAGCACTGGAAATGTGAAGAGCATTTCTTTTGAGGAACTTTGTTATATAAGATGCTTAGGTCTCCCAGTTAACCCTTAAAATTTTTCTCACACCAGAAATCTAATTGTGCACCAGTAATTGTATGACAGGACCTCATTGCTATGTCTAGCATTTGCTAAGTACGTTAACAACTTTAAGGTAGGAGTTAGGAAAAGAATTTCTTAGGGAAGGCCGTTGTTCTCCGCAGTCTCGAAGCCTGAGTGAGGGCACATCCTCCTCTGCTTTTGGCAAGGAAGGAACCCACTTGGCCTCCACTTGGTTCCCTGGTGGGGGCTCCTGCAGGCTGCACAGGAACCAAGGGGACAATGGGGAACCAGTGCAGGACTGCCGTGGCCCAGGGGGTGAAGACCTGGGCAGGGCCTGGGAATGGGAGGGTGGCCCAAGCTGGCGTTTGGTTGCCTTCCTTTCTTCAGTTTGGTTACTGTCAGGAATTGTCCTGGCATGGCACTACCCTCATTCTTTGCTTCTTTTTCTCTCCATCGAAGATTTTGTCAGCCACTTTGCCGGGCCCTGCAATGAATAAGACACAAGCTTTAGCCTCAGGAATGGGACTTTTATTAACATTTAAGCTCCAAATAAGAAACATGCAATGATATTGAATCTGGCAGCCACCCGCTGTGGCACGTAATAGTTATTCAGTAAACATCTGTTGAATGAGTGAAGGAGCTCACAGGAACAGATGTATGCACAGACAACATAAAATTTGCAATTGTTCCTTTCTACATGGGCTTCAAGACCTTCCCTGTCCTGACCTTAACCTTTACCATCCAGAAATGCCAAAATCTGCCTTGGTTCTCCAGACATCATTCAGGACTTTTCTTTCTTGGGACTTGGTTCATGGTGTTCTCTCTGCCTAGCATTTGTGACTTAGTCTTGGCTTTTCTCTCTCCTCCCAGCTCTACCTCTTCCCTAACTCCTACCACAAACTCAATAATGTATGTAAAATATATCAGTTGAGCACCTGCCACGGGCAAGGAGTTGTACTAGAAACTGGTGATGTGATGATGCGCAGAAACCCTGGCTCAGGTGTGTCCTCTAGGGTGTACGTTCTGTAGGGGAAGACGGGATAAAACCACCACCATGAGTTGTCTGGTGATGGTTGTGACAGGTGCCGTGAGGATGTGAAGCAGAGGAACTCTTCCTGGTCTTGAAGGTCAAGAAGTGCTTCTCTGAGAGGGGGATGTTTGCACTGAGAGGGGGGAAAGTAGAGCTTTCGAAGCCGGGAAAAAGGCGTGGGCCGAGGCCCTGAGGAGAGGAGCTGAAGCAGTTCAGCTGGGCTTCACCATCCCTGGGAAGCTTTCCTGTGTGCTCCCCTCAAAGTATTTTAGGTCCCTCCTTGGAACTGCCGCAGTTTGCTGTTCCTAACTCCACCATCACCCTGCCTTTCTCACATTGCAGTACGTAACCCTATGTGATGTGTCTGCCTCCTTGTCTAGACCACTCCCCACACTTAGTAGTATGTGATACGCTGAAGGTGATTGGTAAACGTTACATAAAACGTGGAATGAATGAATTAGCTTTTAATAACAATCGTTACCAAAACAGCTCAAAATTATGCTCTGGGTAAGAAGCTAAAGTAAAGCCAAGTGATACAGCCAATGAAGCACCAAGCCACCATTCTTCATCAGCAGCCCTCAATGACCATGCAGGAGTATTACCGCCACCTCGTGCAGTGGGCCAAGGGAAGAATTGAGGGCCAGGACAGGGTTTTCTTAAAACAACACTGACAGACGTTTTTCATTCTTCTAATGCACAGATGAATGCCCAGGCAGCCTATTTTTAATCATGAAGATGCCACGGGCTTCATAACTCAGTTGTGTTCTCCAGGATGATTGGGGGCCTACAAAGGGTGCCCACTCTCTCCTTGCCAAATAAGGTCATTATCCAACAAGTCAACCCTGTTACTTTCATCAATTCATTATAAAACCAAACTCAAAGGGGGATCGTTTGGATCACACACATTTAGCCATTGGGAAAATTCGCTATAGTGTCTTGATGGTTACCTGTTGCTGGGAGCCAGGGAAAATTTTTAGGACTGTGAGTGACAGCTGGAAATGCCTTTCATGGGAAACAGTGATCTCAGAGCAGGGTGCTCGGGAGAATTTCCTGGAGAAGGGGAGGGTCTGTGTGCCGAGGAATGGGAGTTAGGTTATCCCAGTTTAAAATCTTGAAGAAATTTTCTTCAGCAAAATGTCTAAAAACTATCCCATGACATAGGATCGATCTATTCCTCCAAGTTGGCACTTCCATTAAGCACTGCATTTTCTATTGCGAATACAGGTTTGGTCATGGGCTCCTTTGAAAATGACACCTTGCAATCCTGAACAGTGATTGTTTAGTTCCAAAGTAAGGACCTCCTTTCTCAGAAGGAGGACTCGCCTTCTCCAGGAGAGAAGTCAGGCAACAGCAGTGAGTGGCGGAGTTTGGCCCTGTAATTTGGACATGAAACTCTGGACCAGTTTATTAATCAGTGGATGCAAGTCGCTGATGGGAACTTTGAAACTTTAGCTCCTCTGAGGAGAAAAAAATACATTTCTCTTAAAAATAGTTTGAACAGAAGAAAAAACAGTCTCATTGTTAATATTCCTAATCTCTCTGGGTCACTGTGGGCATTGATTTGAATAGCAAATATCTATGCAAGTGAAATCTGCTCTTCTTTAATTAAATTAGGTTGACACAAATGAACAGCTGAGAAGAATAGCCCAGATGAGGATTGTTGAATACGAATACAAGCCTGAATTTGCATCTGCGATGGGAATAAACACTGCTCATCAAACAGGTACACAAATTCCCTTTTAATTCTGTAGGGTCAGTGATTAAAATTTTCATCCTTCCTTTATTTGGAGGTTGCATGCTGCAGCATTTGACAACAACTAGTCTCACTCTTCCTTTGGGAAACCCAGAGTTGCTAAAACAGGGAAGGTTAAAGAATTTCTGTGTTCTTTTTACTCAGCACCCCCATGCCTGCACCCCAAGTCCTGGTGGGATATTTTGAGTACATTGGTTCTTTTTGCTGATGGGATGGAGGTTCAGGGGCAGATGGCAGCTTAATCTGTATGAGGAGCAGGTTTGGGCAGTCCCCGGATGGTGAGAGAAGGTGTCAGGGTTGATAAGAGAAGGAAAAAATGAAGTGATATTTATACTCCAATCCAGGAATGCTAGATAAAGATTAAACATTCAGGGGACAAGACCACCTAAAGAAAAGAAACTTAGCTCATGCCTTACCCTTCCCTCTATGCACAGGGGTTTTAAAGTAACTACTAAGCATTTCTAACATTTGATCCAGTCTCAGAAAAACAAAACAAAACAACAAAACAAAGAAAATGACATTTCCACTTTTAATCCTATAGTAGTTCTTAGTGCAGAATTCCTTATTTGCATCCTCTATCAAAGCAAACACTTTAAAGGGGTAAGCATGTACCCATAAATGTGGCTGTCGCTGTTCCATTCCAACGTGGGCCTGCAAGGACTGTCTCTGGGAGGGTCTTTCCCTGATTAAGCCTGTTGGAGTGTTTTGTTATAGGAATGATTGCCCAGGAGGTGCAGGAGATCCTGCCTGGAGCCGTCAGAGAGGTTGGCAGTGTCACCTGTGAGAATGGAGAGACGCTGGAGAACTTCCTCATGGTCGATAAGGTAATCAGTCGATGACGAGGTATCTGCCACTGTAGCTTCCACCCCCGGCTCAGGCCCCCGTGTGTGTAGCAGCACAATGTACTGAAACATCCATCCAGGAAATGGGACCTTGAAAACAGATTTTCACTGAACTCTGGAGTAAATTAGTATCAGTTATCCCACGTTGTTCATAGGCACTAATAAGAAATCCCATAAATCCACTCTCTGATCCTGGAAGATGTCAAATGCTTGAGATATGGATGGGTTGATTGATTTGGTTTCTCTACATTGTATCTTTTTTTCCCAAAGATTTATTTATTTCTTTGAAAGGCAGAGTTACAGAGAGGCAGAGGCAGAGAGATAGAGACAGAGAGGTCTTCCATCCGCTGGTTCACTCCCTAGATGGCCACAATGGCCAGAGCTATGCAGATCGGAAACCAGGAACCAGAAGCTTCTTCCTGGTTTCCCACACAGATGCATGGGACTTGGGCCATTTTCCACTGCTTTCCCAGGCCATAGCAGAGAGCTGGATTGGAAGTGGAGCAGCCACCGGTGCCCATATGGGATGCCAGCACTGCAGGCAGCAGCTTTACCTACTACCCAGCAGTGCTGGCCATGGCTCCTCTACACTGTATCTTAAAACATCAAGCGTCATTTTGTAACCCATAAATATATGCAGCTACAGTTTGTCAATATGTAATAATTTAAGAAAAAGAAGTCTCCTGGCAGGGGAGAAGGAATATGCAGTAGTAAGAATTTGAGTTCAGAAGGTTTGTTAAAGAAAAATTGGCACTGGACAAGTCCACTTAGCATGAATGTGCATAAAACGAGAATCAAACATCATGATAAATACTGACACAACAAGCTCTGATTAATTTTTTAAAATGGAACTAAAACTTAGGAAAATGAATCTTCCTTTCTGTAATACAGATAAAATGCTAATTTCCCAACGTGCCTCTTAGAATGATTCAAGGCCGAATGAAGGGTTGACATATTTGAGCATCAATTTGATAAAATTATGTGTCTCATTCACTGTACAATCATAAAGTGGGTCATTTTTCCAACTATTCATGGACTTCATCATTTTCCCCCGAGGGAGTGTCTTAATTCTTTGATATTCCAAGCACTGTCTCTTGAAGGCATGTTACTGTGCCTGTAGATTAGCTTCCCTTCACTTGGCAACAGGCGAAGCCTGCCAGTTCCTTGCTTGTCAGTGCTGTGTGTGTTAGGAGTCATTCGCTGATAACATGTCTGTCAACTCTGCGAAATCCTGCCTATTTGCAAGGCTTGCAAATTCACTCTGCTATTGATTTGCTTTACATTACATTGCTACATTTGATACTGGGAGGAAAGACTGATTAAAACAGGGATTTTGTCGTAGCTGGGAGAGATGTTTGGATGGAAACTGATTAGTCAGTTCACGTAGGTCGTGCTCATCCAACATCAAAATACAGCACTGGGGTTCTTACTAAGATGCAGATTGCGATTCTGTAAGAATGGGTGAGATCAGAGATTCTGCAGTTCTTTTTTTTTTTTTAAGATTTATTTTATTTATTTGAAAGGCAGAGTGACAGGGAGAGAGAGAAAGGAAGGGAAGGAGGGAGAGAGGGAGAGGAAGAGATCTTCCGGCTGCTGGTTTATTCCCCGAAATGGCCTCAATGGCTGGGATGGGCCAGTCTGAAACCAGGAACGAGGAACTCCCTCTGACTCTGCCACATGGATGGCAGGAGCCCCAGCACTTGGGCCATCTTCCACTGCGTTTCCAGAAAGCTGCATCAGAGTAGTGGAGTAGCTGAGTCTTTAACTGGTGCTCCAGTATGGGGTGCTGGCATCTCAGGCGGTGGCTTAACCCACAGTGCCACAATGCTGGCCCTGATTCTGTGCTTCTAAGCAGCCTCCAGGGGCTGCCTGTCTTGCCATCCCCATGGTGGAGTATCACAGCAACATTAACACTTGGATGATAGGATGACCTTGGAGTCCTGTTCAGCCTTGGGCTCCAAGAGCTGAGTGGAGGAAGTTGACCTCTTACCTCCTGTTCTCAAGGAATGCGTTTTAGATAGAAGAGATTCTTCAGTCTCTCTAAGATCTTGACTGTCCCCTCATTTAAGAACTGGATCATAGGCTGGCGCCGTGGCTCAATAGGCTAATCCTCCACCTGCGGCGCCGGCACACCAAGTTCTAGTCCCAGTTGCCCCTCTTCCAGTCCAGCTCTCTGCTGTGGCCCGGGAAGGCAGTGGAGGATGGCCCAAGTGCTTGGGCCCTGCACCCCATGGGAGACCAGGAGAAGCACCTGGCTCCTGCCTTCAGATCAGCGCAGTGTGCCGGCCACAGCGGCCATTGGAGGGTGAGCCAACAGCAAAGGAAGACCTTTCTCTTTGTCTCTCTCTCTCTCTCACTATCCACTCTGCCTGTCAAAAAAAAAAAAAAAAAAAAAAAGAACTGGATCATGAGCAATGTGTTTATTCCCAATTATTATGTAGTAGGAAGATATAAAAAAAAGTGAAATTTATCCTCTTAATCACTTTTAAGTGTACAGCTCAATGATATTCAACACAGTCCTAATGTTGTATAACCATCTCCACCATCCATCTTCCAGAACTCTTCATTTTGTAAATCTGAAACTCCATACCCATGAAACAGAACTCCCCAACCCTCTCTCCCCACAACCCTTAGCAACCACCATTCCACTTTCTGTCTCTGATTTTGACAGCTTTAAGTATCTCATGTAAGTGGAATCCTACAGTATTGTCTTTTTGTGACTGGCTTACATCATGTCGCATAATGCCCTCAAGGTTCATCCGTATTGCAGCATATGTCAGAATTATCTTTCTTTTTAAGGTTAAATAATATTCTGCTATATGTGTGGGAATTTACCGTATTTTGTTTATCCACCTCTTTGTTGAGGGATATATGGGTTGCTTTCATGTTTTAGCTATTGTAAATAATGCTGCTATGAATGTGGGTACAAATATTCTTCAAGACACTGTTTAGAATTCTTTGGCAAGATACATACCTTGAAGGGGAATTGCTGTATCATATGGTTATTCTGTTAATTTTGAGGAATTTCCATATGGTTTTCTACAGTAACTCTATCATTTTACATTTCTACCAACCATGCCCATGGTGTCTAATTTCTCCATATCCTCATTAACAAAGCCATCCTAATGGGTGTGCAGTGGTATATCATAATAGTTTTTATTTTCAAACAAGTGGTGATACTGAATACTTTTCATATGTTTATTGGCCATTTGTACATCATCTTTGGAGAAATGTCTATTGGAGTCCTTTGACCATTTTTTGAATAGGGCTGTTTGATTTCTGTTGTTGAGTTTTAGGAATTTTCTATTTCTTCTGGACACTAATCCATTATCAGATATATGATTTTTTTTTTTAATTTTATTTATTTGAGAGGTAGAGTTATAGAAAGAGAGAGGGAGAGACAAAGGGAAAGTTCTTTTATCTGCTGGCTCACTCCCCAGATGGCCACAGCAACAAGAGCTGTGCCTCTCTGAAGCCAGAAGTCAGAAGTTTTCCAGGTCTCCCACATGGGTGCAGAGGACCAGGCACTTGGGCCATCTTCTACTGCTTTCCCAGGCCATAGTGCAGAACTGAATTTGAAGAGGAACAACTGAGACTGGAACCGGCACCCACATGGGATGCCAACGTGGCAGATGGAGGCTTAGCCTACTACGCCACAGCACCGGCCCCTATCAGATATATGATTCACAAAGATTTTCTCACATTTTATGGGTTGTCTTTTCACTTTTTTATTTATTTATTTGAAAGAGTTACAGAGAGAGGTAGACAGAGAGAGAGGTCTTCCATCTGCTGGTTCATTCCTCAGATGGCCGTAATGGCTGGAGCTGTGCCGATCCAAAGGCAGGAGCCAGGAGCTTCCTCCAGGACTCCCACATGAGTGCAAGGGCCCAAGGACTTGGGCCATCTTCTACTGCTTTCCCAGGCCACAGTAGAGAGCTGGATCAGAAGTGGAGCACCCGGGACTTGAACCGGCACCCATATGGGATGCAGGTGCTTTAGTCCATGGCTGTAACCCACTGTGCCACAGCACCTGCCCCTACTTTCTTGATAGTGTCTTTTTATGCATAAAAGTTTTTAGTTTTGATGAAACATTGAATTTATCTATTGTTCGTTGCCTGTGCCTTTGGTGTCATAGCAAAGAAATCACTGCTAAACCCAGCGTTGTAAAGATTTTGCCCTGTGTTTTCTTCTGAGAGTATTGTAGTTTCAAGTTTTGCATTTAAGTTTTTTATTCCTTGTGAGTTACCGTTTGCATATGGCTTTAGGTAAGGGTCCTGGTTCATCTTTGGGATGTGTATATCCAGTTTCTCCATCACCCTTTGTTGAAGGCTCTCCTTTGCCCATTGTAGGGTCTTGACATCCTTATCAAAAATCATTTTATTGCATGTGTGAGAGTTGCTTCTAGACTCTCTGTTCTATTCCATTGGTATATATGTCTGTCTCTATAGCCATGCCATACTGTTTTCAAACTGTAGCTTTGTAAGTTATGAGATGAGGAAGTTGAGAGTCCTTCAGCTTTGTTCTTTTTCAAAATTTCTTGGGCTATTAAAAGTCTTTTGAGAGTCCATGCGAATTTTGGAATTGGTTTTTCTTTTTCTGCAGTAAACATTGTTAGAATTTTAATAGCAATTATATTGAATCTATAGATCACTTGAAGTAGCAGTAGCACTTTAAGTGCTGAGTTAAACACCTGCCCATGTGAGATTCTTGAGGTCTGGGAATATGCCTCATCAGTCCTGTGTTGATTGTAGTACAGAGTCTGGCACGTTGGGAATGGCCAGTATTGTCACACAGTGAGTTAAGCCCCTGCCTGCAATACCACCATCCCATCTGAGCAGTGGTTCAAGTCTCAGCTTGCTTCACTTCCAGTCCAGCCCCCTGCTAATGCTCCTGGGAAAGCAGCAAATAATGGCCAGGTGCTTGAGCCCCTGCCACTCACATGGGAGACTCTGATGGAGTTCTAGGCTCCTTGGCTTCAGCCTGGTACAGCCCTGCACGTTGCAGTCCTTTTGGGAGTGAACCAGTGGATGAAGATCTCTTTCTCGGTCTTTCTCTGTCTTTCCTTGTCTCTCTGTAGCTCTGCTTTTCAAATAAATAAATACATGTGGTTCTTTTTTTAAAAAGAATGTGTTTATGGGGCCAAGGCCGTGGCTCACTTGGTTAATCCTCCACCTGCAGTGCCAGCATCCCATGTGGGCGCCGGGTTCTGGTGCCGGTTGCTCCTCTTCTAGTCCAGCTCTCTGCTGTGGCCTGGGAAGGCAGTGGAGGATGGCCCAGGTCCTTGGACCCTGCACCCACATGGGAGACCAGGAGGAAGCACCTGACTCCTGGCTTTGGCTCGGCACAGTGCGCCAGCTGTAGAGGCCATTTGGGGGGTGAACCAACGGAGAGATCTTTGTCTCTCTCTCACTGTCTGGCTCTGTCAGATAAAAAAAAATGTGTTTATATTAATGCCTGAGTGAAAGGAAGAGAAGTGTTTTATTAACATGAGGAAGTCTGAAGGCAGAGTGATTGTCTAGGGAAAAGACGAATTCAATTTTGACTTTGCGATTTCAGCTGAACATTTAGATGGAAATGTCCAGCAGGTGCCTGGAGTGTGGGACCGGAGAAAGCAGCTAAGGTGGAGACGTGGCTGCACTCGGGTGAAGATGTTCGTGAGGAAGGCAAAGCTTGGGGACGCTGGTCACGGGTGAAAAGCCTGTGGCAAATAAGGCCTTGCACACATTTTTTCCCCTTGTGGTACTTAAAAATATTTCAAATGTTTTGCCTCTCTGTTTAAAAGTCAGGGGATCTTCACACATGTTTTGAACTTTGGGCTCCTTGAGAGACCAGACGGTGTGCAGGCATGAGGCTGTAGAATGGCTCCCCCAGCCGTGTCACTGCTTCCTGTTAACTGCCTGGGCCTGTAGGCTTTGGGTTCAGGCAGGAGAAGGAAAGAGGAGGGAAAGCAGCTCCGAGGAGCACATCTAGTTGTGGCCTGGAGGGGCGAAAACCTGAGGAGGCTGGGAGGACAGGAGGAAAGAGGGAAGAGAACGCAGGACGAGCGCGGTGTCAAAAAGTCAGGTGAACAAAGAGGGTGGCTAAGAAATGGGGCTGAGATGTTCTCCCCGGACCTGCCCCAGCACCGGGTATCGGAGACACACAGCGCTGCTGTCAGATTGTCGGTGAGTTCAGATTCACAGCCCAAGGGGCCTCCTGGTGCCCTGTGTCCTCCACTACACCCGACACTATCAGACTTTCTCAGTTTTTGCAACCATGATGGAATTAAGGTGACATCAGGCTGTTTTTACTTGGCTTTCTCTAATTAGTAGTGAAGTTGTATATTCCTTTCTTGTTAACTTTGGGGATTGTTTGGCTCAGTGTTCCTCTGGGTCACCTGCCTTTTCCAGGATGAGACTGTGACTTCTCATTGGGCTCTATTGCTTTATTCTTTTTCAGTGCTCAAAAATAAAACCCATAGCAATAACTTAAGATGGTAGCACTTATGTTCTGTTTAAATGCCTTGTTGGTTTCCTTCCTAGTGCTACTCACAACTTGCAATGTTATTATTTAGTTGTGCTTTGTTTGGTATTGGTGATTCTCCCTCCCCCAGCACCACTAGCAAATGTGGTCTTTGAGGGCAGCAGTGCTGTTTGGCTTATCTACTTGTTTTACCTCTGCACTCAGGAGAGTGCTTAGCACCTCACAGGTGATCAATGAAGGACGACTGATTCTGTCATTCATTGATTATTGAGCTACGTGTATCAGGTGCTGGCTTAGTCTAGGGAGTCCCAAGACACTGTAGCTGCCTTCCAAAGGAGCTCATTGGTCACCCTGGTAGGACAGAAATCAGAGAATCACACCAAACTGTGATGTGTGTTAGTTCAACTGGGAACTTGTCTTAGTCAAAGGATTTAAGCTTTTTCCACAGAAAATTCCATTTGTGAAGGGACTTCAAAAATTTCTGTTTTGGGAGGCAGCAGTGAGGGTTCAAATACTTGAGTCCCTGCCACCCCTGTGGGAGACCTGGATTGAGCTCCTGGCTCCTGGCTTCAGCCTCGCCCAGCCCTGACTATTAAGTGCAGTTTGGGGAGTGGAACAGCAGATGGGAGATGTCTGTCTGTCTGTGGCTTTCAACTCTGTCTTTCGAATTAAATAAGTAAATTTTTTTTTGAAAAGATGTGAAAGATGAAATGAAAAGATAAGTTTATTTTGGTGGGAAACGACTTTGGAAACCCATGTGTAATTTTTCCTACTATTCATTTTTCATGAGCTGTTTGAAGACCTCTTGTAAATGGAAGTAAAAGTTAAAACAAGGATTCTAAGGTAAATAATGGAAAAGTAATACACCCAATTTACTAAATTTTATGACTCTTATGCTCTTCCCATGTAAGGCAGAAGAAGGTCAAAATGTGACGTCTGAGGAAATGAGCCCAAGAGTTAGATTCTTGGCAAAAGAAACACCCATATGCCGGGGGCCTGTGCTGTCTTCCAGAGCCTGTTGAACATCCAGCCAGAAGTTGGGGCTTCTGCAGCGTCTCCGTGGCCTGCTTCTCTCACTTTCTTTAAAGCCTCCTTAGGGCTTAGTGAGCTCCCCACAAAATAGACTCTTGGACAGAGATCTAAAGCTGAGTTTATTCAAAGCCCGAACAATGGTCAGACACACCCACTGGCTACAGACAGTCTCTCTCCCTTTGGCAATCATTTTTACAATGCTCAATTACAGGCTGTCTTCTTCTCATGATTTTATTATAAAGCATCAGTCCGTGCAAGCCTATGTATGACTCTGTTGGAAATATCTATGAGGTTATTTCATCTGCTCAAAGCTTTCTTGCAATCAGACTTGGTTTCTGTCACTCAGTGTTGTTAGGTAGAGGACAGGCTGCAGTTTCCAAAGAGAAGACGTAAACCCACTGCCTGGGTTGCATCCCATTGTCCCTGGCTCATTATTCTCAGCCTGCAAGGAAGGAAGGAATTTGTGAACTGTGTTCTTCAGTGTCCAAAGGTTTCCTAGGGTGGGGAGGGCTGAAGGGCTGTCTTCAGTTTCCTGAGCCAATCCCTTCCCAAAGAGGAAAGGACCTCCCCCGGATGGAGCCCAGTGTGCTGGGTACAGTTGAACACTAGCCCCTTGCACTGAAGTGGGAAGTGCTAGTTCTTGTTTAATTCACCCAAGATTCCATGGGCATTTTCTAACATAGAAAAGGAATCTGGGCCTTAGTTCTTTTACATCTCTGGGCAAAACCTCAGACAAAAGAATTAACTAGAAGTGGGGCCACTGTATTCATTTCACTCATGAGCTATTCATGGCATGAACTACCACTGTATGAACATTCACTCATTTAATCATCCCACCCCTCTGGAGACAGTCTCCGAGTGTTTATGATATAAATGATGCCACGTGTGAGGAAGGTGGTTCAGGTAGAGGGAGCGACCTGTTCTTGTTCAAGCAGCATGCTAGGTTCAGTGCATGGCAAATGGTTCCCAAAGGTTAGAGCAGACTGTGAACAGGACTTGGATAAGGGATCCATTCTAAGCTTGATGATGGCTCAGATTTCACCAGTGCCCCTCTGTTACTTCTATGTGCACCTATACTTTCCCAAGTGTCCTGGCTGTCCATTTAGAAAATATGCTCATACTGTCCATATGTACCCCAACTGCAAATCAAGTCTAAAGTGGCTAAAAGATTCTGGTGTGGGTTGATGGACTTGCCACTTTTTCCTCCACAGTATCAGTAGTTTTTGGTGGCAAGCTAGATCAACCATTTTCATAGTTGTAAAGGTACATTGCAGCTGCAGTAACAGGTCCCATCTGAAACCTCCTAGCTGGAGAGCATTGAATAACTGAATTAGGTGCAGTTGCAAAGTTGTTCTTAACCAATGGTGAGCATCAGCTGGGGAAAATTCTTCAAAATGTTCCGCCCTTATACCCAGATCAGGCTTAATGAACCCAAGCCCCTTTTGGGGTCTGGATGTATGTATTTATAAAGTTCCAAGGGCATTTGTGATGCATATTCCTGTTAAAATCCTCTCAGAGAGAGCTTATTACTTGTGTGGAAAAAAGCATTTTCTGAAAACTCAAGATTATATTTTGAAACCCATTGACACTGGCTTCACTGTGATGATGGAGGACAGAAGTCAGAACTCCATGTATTTTGATCAGAGTCCATCTAACATGTCCTGGGAATTTATTTTTTGGTAATTTTCCATTGGAGCCATAAAGTCAGGGCTGGCCATAATTATAATCAGGAAGGCAGTAAATTTCCTTTCCATTTTTATTTCCTCCTGCATAGAAGAACTCATAAGTTATCTCTCTGCCTATTGGACCTTCCTGGAAGATGCATGGGGCTTGCAAATAGGAAGTGGAGAAATCAGAGCTGGCCTTTTATCATTATTGACAAGTAACTGGACAGCTGCAGCCATTGCTCGTATTTCATGAGGCCATACTAAGTTCTGTTGAGGAAGATGTTGCAGAAAGAATTTACTGTGGTTTAGAGGGGACGTTACTATCACTCTCCACTGCATGCTTTGGGCTAAATCACAAATTAATGTATCTGCAGACATTATAAAAATGAGGTGGGCATTGGGCCTAGTGGTTAAGATGCTGGTCAGGATGCCCTTTGTCATATATCCAAGGACTTGGATTTGATGTTCACCTCTGCTCCTGAATCCAGCTTCCTACTCGTGCAGACTTTGGGAAGCAGCAGGTGATTACTCAAGTACCTGGGTTCCTGCCACCCATGTAGGAGACCTGGGCTGAGTTCCTGGATTCTAGCTTCGGCCTCTGCCCAGCCCCTGGCCACTGTGGGCACTGGGGGTGTGAACAAGTGGGAGGGAACTCTTTCTGTCTCTCAAGTAAAAAAATGATTTAAGCAAAACAAAGCTAGCCTTCATCTACCTTTAAATTGTGCACATGGCAAATGGGTTAAATTTTTTTAAAAGATTTATTTGTTTATTTCAAAGGCAAAGTTACAGAGAGAGAAAAAGAACTCTTCCTTCTGCTGGTTCACTCCCAAATGGCAGCAACAGCCAGAACTGGGCCAATCTGAAGCCAAGAGCCAGAAGCTTCTTCTGGGTCTCCCACATGGGTGCAAGGTGCTTTCCCAGGCCATAGCAGAGAGCTGGATTGGAAATGGAGTGGCTGGGACTTGAACCAGCACCCATATGGGATGCTGGCATGGCAGGCAGAGGCTTCAACCACTACACCATAGGGCCGGCCCCTAAATTTTTTAGAAAGAAAAAAAAAAAAAAAGGGAAGAAGCCAGTTGCTAAGACAGAAAATAGATGTAAGTATTATGGGTGAAGATGAAGGGAAGGGGGTAGATTTGGGAGGCTTGGGGTGTGAAGTTGACATCCCTGAGAAATTGCCTGTGGGAAACCGGGATGTAGGAGAGGGTCCGTCGGGTTGATGGGGACCCAAATTTGGCTTTCTGTGTGGACATTAACTGACCATGTGATCCATTGTAAATATGGTTATAGTGTTAAGACACCCTACCGAGTAAACACAGTAAATAACCACATAATATTTATTGTGATCTACAATCACAGAATGTTCTTCTTTTCTGCATGATTTCAGCCTTAATTTTATTAAAACAAATTTAAAAGTAAAGGAAAACTTATATTGGATTAGGAAATTCAGAGGGGCTTTTGTCAGAATTGTGTGTGTGTGTGCTTTTTAAAGCACCATATATAAAAAAAATTTGAAACATATACAAAATTAGAATCATAATAAAATCCATAGCCGGCGCCACGGCTCAACAGGTTAATCCTCCACCTTGCGGCACCGGCACACCGGGTTCTAGTCCCGGTCGGGGCACCGGATTCTGTCCCGGTTGCCCCTCTTCCAGGCCAGCTCTCTGCTGTGGCCAGGGAGTGCAGTGGAGGATGGCCCAAGTACTTGGGCCCTGCACCCCTTGGGAGACCAGGATAAGTACCTGGCTCCTGCCATCGGATCAGCACGGTGCGCCGGCCGCAGCATGCCGGCCGCGGCGGCCATTGGAGGGTGAACCAACGGCAAAGGAAGACCTTTCTCTCTGTCTCTCTCTCTCACTGTCCACTCTGCCTGTCAAAAAAAAAAAAAAAAAATCCTACACATACCTCACTCAGATTCCATAGTTACCAATTCTTACTCGATCTTATTTGAGTTAAATCCCCTATGGAATCCTTGGAAAACTGGATTATTTAAAGCTAATTCTAACATCATATCATTTTATCACCAGTATTCAATAGTTTTCCTGAAAGAGGATTATCTCTTAAAAATTGAATCGCTTTACAATTACCACAATAAAAACTTCTAGTGATGCCTTTATATCCTAAAACCCAACTGGTGTTGAAATCACAATTGTTTTTATTTTATTTGTTTTAAAGATTTATTTAGCTGAAAGGCAGAGTGACAGAGTGAGGGAAAGACAGAGAAAAAGAGATCTTTCATCTGCTGGTTCATTCCCCGAGTGGCTGCAAAGGCCAGGGCTGGGACAGGCCAAAGCCAGGAGGAAGGAGCTCTATCTGGGCCTTCTGTGTGGGTGGCAGAGCCACAAGCACTTTAGCCATCTTTTGCTGCTTTCCCAGTGGTGTTTGATTAGAAGTGGAACAGCTGAGACTTGAACTGGCAATCATCTATACATGGCATTGTAAACTGGGACTTAACCCGCTTCAGCTTAACCAGCTGTGCTACATGCCAGCCCCTACGATTTTTTTTTTTTTTTTTTTTTTTTTTTGACAGACAGAGTAGACAGTGAGAGAGAGAGAGACAGAGAGAAAGGTCTTCCTTTGCCGTTGGTTCACCCTCCAATGGCTGCCGCTGCCGGCCGGCGCACCGTGCTGATCTGAAGGCAGGAGCTTCTCCTGGTCTCCCATGGGGTGCAGGACCCAAGCACTTGGGCCATCCTCCACTGCACTCCCTGGCCACAGCAGAGAGCTGGCCTGGAAGAGGGGCAACCGGGACAGAATCCGGCGCCCCGACCGGGACTAGAACACGGTGTGCCGGCGCCGCTAGGTGGAGGATTAGCCTATTGAGCCATGGCGCCGGCCCCCTACGATTGTTTCTAAATATGAGTATGTATGTGTGACACAAGGAAACATGATTTTAGGAACGTTGAGGACCGTTGCCTAGATCCATTGTTTCATTAGCAGTTGGAAAATAGTGCCACTCTGTCATTTCTTGTTTATCAATCTTGAGCTTGCTTCTAAAATGAGGAACTTTCCCTTGTCAACTATGTAGCTGATGAACAGGAAAAGCAAGATAAAGCTCGATTCTTCCCTTTATTTACAAGTTTGCAAAAAAATAAATTGATCCCCTAATATTCTCCAAAAGTAACCAGTGCAATATTTTTAAATTTCAAGTGTTGAATGGCTTTAAAACAGATTTTATTCTGTGATTTTTACAGTAATTAATCCTTTGAAGTTCTATATTTGGCCAACAGAAGCTTCTTCGGTTAGATTCTGAGTCATTTTGATACAAGCATGGTTCTTGGTTGTCATTTGTTGTTTTCTCTGAGTGTCAGATGCTCCAGATCACTTCCTCCATCTCTACTTCAAACCTGGACTCATTAGTCCTCCAAAGAGGCCTGAGGTCTTTCAGTGGGAATGGTGTTTAGAGACCACAATGAGGTGTGCTCATTGTCGGTAGGTTCAAAATATATTTTTTCTAGTCCTTTTTAATGGACTTGGCTAAGACACATTTCTTGCTTGTGAAAAACTGAATATATCAGGAATTCATGGTAATATTCCTAATTTAAATTTAGCTTTTCTAGGGCTTTACTTGATGTATTGATTTTTTTTTAGAAAATTTATTTATTTATTTATTTATTTGACAGGCAGAGTGGACAGTGAGAGAGAGAGATAGAGAGAAAGGTCTTCCTTTGCTGTTGGTTCACCCTCCAATGGCCACCGTGGCCGGCATGCTGCGGCCGGTGCACCGTGCTGATCCAATGGCAGGAGCCAGGTACTTATCCTGGTATCCCATGGGGTGCAGGGCCCAAGTACTTGGGCCATCCTCCACTGCACTCCCTGGCCACAGCAGAGAGCTGGCCTGGAAGAGGGGCAACCGGGACAGAATCCGGTGCCCCGACCGGGACTAGAACACGGTGTGCCGGCGCCGCTAGGCAGAGGATTAGCCTAGTGAGCCGCGGCGACGGCCTGATATATTGATTCTTGGTATTGTAACTATTTGCTTTTTTTAAAAAAAGATTTATTTTATTTATTTGAAAGAGTTGTAGAGAGAGGTAGAGCCAGAAGAGAGAGAGAGAGAGAGGTCTTCCATCTGCTGGCTCACTCCCCAAATGACCACAACAGCCAGACTGAGCTGATTCAAAGCCAGGAGCCAGGAGCTTATTCCAGGTCTCCCATGCAGGTGCAGGGGACCCAAGGACTTGGGCCATCTTCCACTGCTTTCCCAGGCCATAGAAGAGAGCTGGATGGGAAGTGGAGCAGCCAGGACTTGAACCGGAGCCCATATGGGATGCTGGTGCTGCATTACAGTATATGGAGATAGTCTTCATTCCTTTATATAGTTGCATTATATGCTGCTGTGTGAATGTAGCATCACTTACTGTCAAGTCCACTCTAATGGTATTTGGATTGATTTCAGACTTACAGATTCCTAGAAGTGGGATTACTGACTCAACAATAAAAACATTTGCAATTACGCTAGATATTGCTAAATTCCGTAGTAGTTTTATCAATTTGTGTTCTTTTGAAGGGTATTGGTTAAGACCTCAGGAAAAATACAGGGTTTTCTGATTTCTATGAATAGAATACAGAGATACCTTTTAATTTTAAGTTTTAATTTTTTAAAGTTCTCTGATGGTGAGTGTAGGCTTCAGGGGTGAAGCTTTTGGCAACTTCACTGTTTTCCTACATTGCTAACTCCTAGCACCTTCCAGTTCCCTTTTGTGCGTTCTTACTAAGCGTGACCTGTGGGCAAAGCCATGAGCTAAACGCTGGTGAGATACACAAAGGAATCAACGCAATTGCTGCCTGATACACAGCACACGGCCAACTGATAAAACTGGACATCATGGGAGAGTGGGCTGCCTTCTGACTTGTGGCCTCTGGTGGGATGGGGCTTGGACTGGCTTCAGGGAAAGGCTTTTTCTCAGACATAACCGCTGGAGTAAGGTCCCAGACCTTGGTGAGGGTGTAGGGGCGTCACTGGATCTGAGTGAGTGCCCTGGGAGTTGGAGAGAGCCAGCCAGCGTTGCACAAGGCATGCCTGATTTTCAGCTGCCCGCACTAAGCCTTGCATCTGTCACAGTCGGCTTTTCATTGCTCCGCGTGATTGCTTTCCCCGTGTTTGAAACCCAGAAAGCTTGTTTGCAGCCTGGGAGTCTCAAAGACACACAAGCTCTGAGTTTGACCGCCAGACCACCAAAAGCCTTGAGTTACTGGCCACGGGCTCGATACTTCACAACAGTGACCTCGCCTCCGTGAGACCCAGAGCGCGCTGTGGAGTTTTGAACTTGTGAACAGAGAGCAGAAAAGGAGGCAAGGTCACAGGGTCAGGGTGTGAGTTGTCAAGAGCTTCCCAGGGTTTTTGTTATGGCTGAGAGGTCAGTGCCCGTGTTCCTAGGACAACTGAAGTGTGGATGTGGGAGCCGATGGCCTCTGCTCTCCGGCTTTGAGTTAGTCTTCCCCTCCTCTTTCTGATGTGTCAGTGATTTTCTCTGGACAGAAGAAATCCGTGTTTGTTTGTTTGGGATTTAGGTTAAAATACACATTTCACATGATAGTTCATGAGATGCTAAAGCAGAAATCAACACCTCAAGCATTATTCTCTCCTGGACAGGTGAGGAAGCTGAAGCCCACAGATCTTACTATCTTTCACCTGCGTTCTCCCTTCTAGCGGGAGACGGAACTCAGACAAAGACTGGGTCTTCATTGCTCCACCTTCACCTGAGCAGGGTCTCCCCGTTCTTCGAGGGAGAGCTGGACTCACTTCTTAGGGGGACGTAGTGATGAACACACAAATCAACACCCGGAAGCCTGCTCCGGCTTGCTTTTTATGAGTTTTGAATATAGCAGAATGGCCACTGGAAATAAATCTCTAGGTCCCAGATCTGACGAGGTCCTTCAGCTCCATTCTCTCTCGGGTTACAAGGACATATTTCCCCTTTATTGCAAATTGAGTAGAAGCAGTTTTACTACATAGCCAGCAGTTCAGTGAGACAGCTTTAAGTTTCAAACCTCTCCAGATTTATCTTGAAGGAACTTGGTACTGTGGGTACATAACCATTTTCAATGTGTGTCCCAGCTGTTTGGAATGGGCTGTGGACCATTCTCTGGTGGCCTCACTCTGTAAATTTATGCACTCTATTTATTATTTCCTTTTTTTTAGGACCAGATCTTTATGGAAAATGTAGGTGCGGTGAAGCAGCTCTGCAAACTAACCAACAACCTTGAAGAAAGAATAGAAGAGTTAGAGATATGGAACAAAAGGCTGGCCAGGCTGAAGCGCCTCAACAGTTGGAAGTCCTCAGTCAGTGAAGCGAGTTCAAGCAGGTATGGCCAGTGCCACCATGGACGTTTGGAGGGAAGAAGAGAGTGGGTTCTTTCCAGATATCAATTCAAATGTTCTTTTGGTCAAGCAGGAACCACTACTGTCTGAGAATAAAGTCCCTGCTCCTTGAGAATGTTTTGGAACACAATTGGGTTCTGTGATAATTTCCTTTTTTCTGTTGCTGCTTTAAAAATGAAACAAAGCAAGAGGTATCTGTTGAATAGCAGTTGCTGCAGGAAGGATTATTTGCTAGATCTTAGCAAAAGACTGGCTTCTCTTTAGCAGCAGTGACCATTTCTAAATTTAGAAAACTGTGTTTGGTCCTCAGGGAAGAAACTTATTGTTGTTGTTGTTGTTTTATTATGCAAAGAGGTAAGTGCACATTTTTTAGGGCCACTTTTGAGAAGAAGAGAAATGTAATGCTTAATGCATTCACTGTGCCTACTCACATCTTTTTTTCACAAAAAGAACTCCCGATTGCCTTGGGTTTTCTTTTTTTCCAAATTATCATCGTAGTACAAAAGAAAGTCACACTACTGTGTTAGTGACAGCCTGGGCCTTTGTCGTGTAACTCCTAGAGAGACAAGTGAAGAGTAACCATTTTTTTTTCTCTTTCTCTTTCTTTTTAAAGCAAATTTAGCAGAACTGTTAGTGCATCTTCTCGAAGAAAGACCATTTCCAAAAATGCCAATAAGGTAAATAGCCTTACATTTCCAATGAACAGAGATGATGTCTTTTATACTAAAAAAAAAAAAAAAAAAAAAAAACCTTTCAAGAAAGTGATCAAAGAAGTTTTTCCCACTTATTTATTTATTTATAGTTTGCATCCTGTGCATTTCAGGGAATTACATACCCACCCTTGAATAGGATAGCTACTTTCTTTAAGCACAAAAGTTTAGAGAAATGAGTACCGAGTGTGTCCATTTCAGAATTGTCTTGACAGTTTTTGTTCATATTTCCGCATCGCACTCACTCAGCCCAGGGCCGAGAGATCTGTGTGTGTTCCGTGACCCCACTGAGTCCCATGTCTTTGGCTTCAGTAGCTCCCAAAGGGCCTTCCCTTAATCCTCAAATTCCATTTTTCCCTTTGGAGTTTAGTATTTAATATGCAGATGGTAGGACAGGTTTTCGCTTGCTTGCAAAGGTTAAAATGCAATGGTTTCACAGATAGACAACTTTCATCGGGCAGGGTGACATTTACAGTAAAAAGGGAAGTTGATCGTTTGTTAACCTCTAGGACACCCTCTCCATCACAGAGAGGTCTTAGTGAGGGAGGAGCTGCAACGGCCTTCCTAGCTTGTTCCCTCTGCTCCACAGTGACCCGAAAGTGGACCTCCCCAGGGAAGTTCTTCATGACCTCAACGGATACTCTGTTAAAGGCAGCCTAATTGGTGTTTGAGTTACTGCCTCATTTACTGTCTGTTTCTCATGCTGTACTGCATGAGATTCAGAGGTCATTCCATATTCTTCTACTAAAAACTAATGACATTTTATGTGCTGACAATGGGCACAAATACATGGATAAATATATATGTAGACGTGTTCTGGGGACACACTGTCAAATAGAGCTCTCTATGGCACTTGTCTTATTAGGATTGCTGATGATAGTGTCCAGCACATATAGCTCAAGAAACACAAAACACTAAAGACATTATGTAGCCCGTTTGTAATTATGAAATGGAGGGAATCGTGCCTGTGTCCAGAGAAGCCCTGATAGGTATAATTTTGTTAGCTGCAACCTCTTTAAATCTGCCCTGCACACAGAGATTCTCTTTAATTTGCAAGTATCTGAGAATAGTAACCAGAATGTATGGTCCACAAGGGTAGCCCTTGAGTCTGTCATCTTGATTTGTTCCCGGAGACTGGCTCATAATAGGTACTCAAGAAATATTTATCAAACAAATGAATGAGAGTCCAATCTGACAATATTTCCTGAAGCCTCACAATCGCAACTGAAAACACTAAGTGGTTCCATGTCTTGGGTGTGTGGGCGAGGTGGGAGTTGACATGTGGACACGGATCCTGGACTTAAACAAGAGTGGAAGAACATTCTGCGCTCGGAGACCTCCTGCAGTCACTGCAGAAGCCCTGTGGGAGGCAAAGCTGAGTCAGAAGCGATCTTTTCTTCCAAGGCTGTACAAGGTAGCTCCGAGGATGGGAAGAACATACAAAGCATGGGTGTACCTGACGGGATAAACGCTGCTGAGGCCCGGAGTGCTGCAGGCGTATCATGGGAGCCTGGCTTCAAAAGCACAGTAGCCTTTGGCCTAGAAAGTGGTGGAGCTGGAGGAGAGGCTGCAGACAGCAGCATAAACAGAGTTCTGGGAGCTGGCACGGGTTTCACTGAAGGATTAGTGGGAATCGATTAGGGAGGATAGTAAAGATAAGGCTGAAAATAGATAGGATAGGCTCAGACTTCTTGACAAGCCATGAAGCCTTTCTGAATGATAGCCATAATAGCTGTGTTGTGTAGTGGGTTTTGTTTGTTTGTTTGCACAGAGGAAAGGGGGCAGCACAGCACTGTAGTTAAGAGCACAGATTTTGGAATGATTTTTTTTCCTTAAAATTCACATCCTGCCCCTGTGATTTATTGACTGGGTAAGAACACAGCTTTCCTGTGCCTCCCTTTTCCTGCCTCTAAAATGCAGATGATAACATGACCTGCTCATGGGCTGTTGAGGATTATTGTGAAGACTGAATATGACAGTACATGTAAAGCACTCAGAATATGCAGCACACTGGTTCTAGTCCCGGTTGCCCTTCTTCCAGGCCAGCTCTCTGCTGTGGCCCGGGAGGGCAGTGGAGGATGGCCCAAGTGCTTGGGTCCCTGCACCCGCGTGGGAGACCAGGAAGAAGCTCCTGGCTCCTGGCTTCGGATTGGCACAGCTCTGGCCATAGCGGAGTGAACCAGCGGAAGGAAGACCTTTCTCTCTGTCTCTCTCTCTTTCACTGTCTATAACTCTACCTGTCAAAAAAAAAAAAAAAAAAAAAAAAAAAAAAAAAAAAAGAATATGCGGCACACAGTAAGTGCTGAATATCTTCTCTTTGTTACCAGTACTTTTAGACCTACTATTCTAGTTGTTCCCATATTTTTATATTTGTCAGAAACATCCTCAGAGCTCGGTAAAGTATACATAATGAGAATGATTTACTCCCGCTGTGTGGTCTTGGTAGGAGGCCTCTGCTTCCATGAAGTTGACTGTCCCTGCCACCCACTCACTAGGTGTCCCTTGTTCTTTGGGCCTCATTGGGTCATTGCAGTACATGTGTGTTGGGGGTGGGGTATTAATGAGCAAAGAAATTGCTGTGTTAGCAAGTTGATAGGCCTTCGCAGATGGTGAGAAGCCAGTTCCTAATGCTGGCTGAGATGGTATGCATTCTGGGGGAGAACTGGGAAGTCTGGCCCTAGGGCTCATTGAATCTATAGAGTTCTTCTTTCTTCCTTTCTTCCTTTTCCTACCTCTAAGAAGTAGGTGGGTGATTCTTGCTATGTGTAGAGTTCAGAGTGAGGTGGGAAGGACTTCAGAGTGGAGGCGAAGGGGGAGAGGAGAGAAATGAACAGGGATAAATACTTGTCATTATCTCAACTGTTACAGGTTGCCAGCCCCCATCCCATCTACCAGAATTTTCCAGGGCATTTAGATTTTTTACAGTCTTACTTGTAGTTCTTATGTGCATTTAAATCTAAGAACCATTAAAGTGTTAATTGCATCTACCCAATAACAAAAATAGGCATTTTTAAATTCTTATTAATTAATGAGGTTCAGTGATGTCTAGATGACTTAGTCTGGCTTCAGGTCTTAGGCCATTGACTTCTTAGTTTTCAGAAACTGCACTTAAATGATGCAGTTACAGTAGCTCTCAGGGTTTGTGTACTTGTTAAAAAGAGTATTTAATACCTCCCTCTTTTACATTGAAGAATATTTTCCTTAACCAGCTAGGATCAAGAAATTCAACCAGTTGCAAGCTATTTCTTATTTACCACTTCCCTGCAATACCATTCCAACCAACAGCATGTTGGATCTATGTTCTGTATCCCCAGAAGGAAGCAAACATACTTCCCAGTGCATTAACAGAAAACTCATCTTTAAGAAGCACCTTATTTAAGGGGGCAGAGAACCACTCCTATCTCTTCAGTCCAGTTCTCCATCATTCTGGAGGTGTTTCTCCTGTAGCTCTTGGCCTATTCCCTAAGCACAAACTTTTTATGCTAATATATCTCAGTCCAGAAAGTCTGTCCCATTCACTTCCCAAAAACTGTAATTCACTAATTTTTATATCTTCTAAAGCGTTGTATATAGTAGTGCTCACTAAATATCTGATTGAATGGATATAAGAATAAATAAGAAACAGGCCCAGAGCAGCCCTTTTAAATAGGTAGAAGAATTGGATACTGATGTGTATAGGGGGACTTCACAAATTTCATGGAAAATTCACATTTAAAATGTTTCAAAAATTCATTTATCTGAAGGACACAGAGAGAGAGACAGAAATAAAGAGGACGAGAGCTCCCACCTGCTGGTTCACTCCCCAGAATCCTGCAGTGGCTGAGGCTAGGCTGAGCTGAAGCTGAGAATTGAATCCAGGTCTCTCATGCGGGTGGCAGGAACCCAGCCACTTGTGCTATCACTGTTGCGTCCCAGGATCTGTGTGAGCAGGAAGCCGGAGTCAGGAGCTGGAGCTGGGGATCGAACCAGGTGCTCTGATATGGGATGCAGCCAGGTTGAACGCCTGCTCCACACATTATCTTTTAGTACCATCTCCCATGAGCTTTATGAAGCCCCTTGTCTTATTTAATTACTTAGTAAGATTTCACGCTATGAAAATCTTCTCTAGAATTCATCATGGTTCCTAAAGTTCTTCTGTTAGATGTGTTCTTTCACATCTGGACAACTTTTTGATTTCCTTAAGTCTTCTATTAAGAGATGGATTTCTGGGCTCTGACAAAATCAACAACTGCAAAATAAGTACCAAGTGCATGGCACAGACAATTGCCCTGCAGGATGTCAGGGAAAAGGAGACTGCTGCACCTGGAGTATCAAGGAAAGGGAAGGCCTTGAGGCAGGCTTTGGAGGAGCACTGTGTGCAGAGAGGCAGAGAGGAAGAGGGGGATGTAAATCCGGGCACTGGCACCCTCCACGGGAGCGGCAGAGATCCCTGCAGGCGGCGCATTCAATACTGAACCTCTTTATAGGTTTATTTTTCAGGAAAAAGCCAGTCGTGTCCTCACTGGGTTTTCCAGACTTTGGTTATCAGTCTGACAGCGGTAATGGCCTTTTGGTAAGAAAAACTTCAAAGTTCTGCTGTATCGTCAACCTCCTTTCTTCTCATCTCTCTTTCCGTACTTAGGGACTGGGGACCCACCTTTTATTTACTTTGATGGCAAGAAGCTCTTTAAACCAGGCCGATAGCTTGGAAATGAGGGCGTCCTTCTAAACCTCGCACTTAAGAGAAAAGCACAGACTTTCTGTACTCGAGTGGGAGTTAAAGGATGATTTTTTTTTTCAGTGAACTTCCATGTCTTAGCAGCAACCTGTGCCTTCCTTGTGTGTGTGCATGCGTGCACGTGGTGGTGGTGTGGTGGTGTGGTGGTGGTGGTGTGTGTGTGTGTGTGTGTGTGTGTGTGTGTTTCATCACTTTGCAAATAACTTTCTCAAATTTTCCTTCCTGCTGGCTTGTGGGAAAAGAAGTGAGAATGAAATCAGGTACAACCCACTCTCCCTGGTCACTACTGGGATTCTTCAGTGGATGTATACCAAAGGGACATCAAGATGGACACTATGATGAAATTGTAGCCAGATTCACTATAGACAGTTAAACGAGGTAAACACAGTAATCGCAACAGTATCTGCCTGGGCCACTGAGCACCCCCTGTGTCCTCTGCACAGAGCAGGGGTCAGCCCTTGCTGGAATGCAGCCTTCAGGCTCTTGCCACTGCTACGGTGGACCCCAGCCTTTGAGCCCCGGGTCAGGTCCTCTTGCCTGGGTTCTCTGGGCCTTTGAATTCTCCTTCCTTGCTTTTTTGTCTAACTATTCATGTGATGGAAGGGGTTTTGATCTGTCCCACAAAAGCTGCTTTGTGAGCCCTGGCTAGGACAGGCTCTGGACAAGTCTTGGGGGAGACCTTCACTCTCAAAGGCGAGGGAGTTCCCAGTGCCTCGAGAGCTTCCCAGCGGTAGAAGGCAGACTGTGCCCTCTCTGCCAGTGGCATTTTCTCTCATGCCCTGCTGGTGCTCCCGGGAAGATACCCTGATATCTCTCAGCATTGGAAGCTTTTCACTCTTCTCACACCCCTAAGTGTGCCTGTCTTCTCTGGCTGGGATTTTCACATCAGGAGAGTCTGAGCGGCTGCCTGGAGCAGACATACTTAGCATTCTCCAGAACCAGATTCCCAGCCCAGTGGAAAGTTTCTAGAAGCCTAACTTTGAGACAGAGATTGCTTCCTAAACATGCTTATCAGATCTTGCAGATTCCAATCTTGGTGTCCATTAAGGCCACAAACAGGAGGTCCGAAGCTTAGTATCTTGTTGCTGGCCTGGGATGTACCTGAGGGAGAACAAAACCAGGGTTTGCCCTCAAAGAGGGGAGTAGGTGTCCGTTTCGTTCTGTAGTCCTGCAAGTTCTCTGGGCAGTGCATTGAGGCAGATGGCAGAGACAATTCCCACAGAGAATTTAAGAAGTAGTCGTGTAGAGATGGGGAGTAGGGGCGGCTGGACCACAGCAAACAGTCGCCAGGGCAACACAGCCCATTCTGTCAGATGGCATCTGTGAGACCCAGCATCACTTACCAGGCAGGGCCGAGCCTGCTGGGCAGTCACCAGCTGCTGCTGAGAACACATGAGGAATTGCTTCTCACATTTCTTTGTCCAAAAGTGGAAAGATCTCCAAAAAAGTCGTGGAAAATGCATATTATGAAAATATTATGCCTGGATTTCAGTGTGGGTTTTTTTGACACCAAAAACAAACTTATCCTTTAATTCCATTTTCCACCAATATTTTGAAGTTCCCTGGGACATTTCATCATGGTCAATCCACTGCCTTTGACGGAGATAAAATAAGGAGTCACATTTGGAGACCCAGGTGTGAAATCAAGCCGGCAAAGTGTCTAGCCTGGCTTCAAGCCCAGCACCCAGCAGACTTCCTTCTGTGGCTCCCCTGAGAGAGTTCCCAAGACACCCTGAAAGAGGAGAACATGGAGCTGTTGAGAACAGCTTCGCAGAGCCGAGAACCTTCAGGGAAGCTCCAGTTGGACATCTAAGCGCTGATCACAGGGGCTGGGAGAGGGTGCAGGGAGACACTTTCACTATCTTGAAGTCGCCTAGTGTGGAAATGGAAGCTTTATGGCCTTGCTTTTCCTTCTCTGCCCAGTTTTGAGTGTCGTGCTCTAAAAAGACAGGCAGCTGAGAGACTGTGAGAGAAGCAGCCCAAGGGTTTGCCGTCCACAGCTGACCAGACACGTGCGCAGGCTCTGGTCCCCCAGGGCCACCAGGTGCAGGCGACTCCCCCCTACAGGCTGTGAGCTCTGCCCTGCCTCTCTCCCGCATGGAGCTGAGGACTGCCTCCAGCTGTATCCACGCATCCTTTGTAATCTTCCATTGGTGCCAGACGCTTCTGAGACAGCTGGCCCGGGCTGCCGGTGCCCTTAGGAAACAAGTCCACCAGTGTGCAGCACCCCAGCAGCCTCAGGCTCCAGAAAGCCGAGGGCTTTTCCTCGCCAGGGCAGAAAAGCCCGAGTGTGCTAGTTGCCCTGGTGTTTCTGTTGGCTGTGGCCACCCCTCCCCCTTGCCCCATCTGTGTGGCCTGAGAGCATCCGTGTTGGGCCAGCTGGATGTGGGAGATAGATCTGGAACTAATCTGTCACATAATGCTTTTTCTTTTTCTTTCTTTCTTTTTTTTTGACAGTGCCTTGACAATAGTCTCCCTTTACATACTTAGCTTAAAAGATCAAGACCGACATGCCTCCAGTCTCCCTACGAGGTGAGAGTTCAGGTCTTGTATTCCTTTGGGGAGAAGGATTCTCGAGGGCCTCTTTGACGAGTCGTGTTGTTCTCCTCTAGCAACATCACAAGCTCTCAGGAGCCCGCGCTGCCAACCACCGGCTCCCCTGCAGGTAAGGCCTTCCCACTCCTCACCCTCTGTGTCTCTGAACTGTCAACACATGCAGCACCGTCAACAGAAGAAACCAGCCTTTCAGGTTAACCTTCTTGCCTCTCTCCTCTCTGCCCAATGCCTCGCAGCACCTCATACAACCCTGGCAGCCACCCAGCCCAACTTGGAAGTCCCTGAGATCACTTTCTGCACGATCCTGCCATGTCAGGAGACCAGCTGCTGCCCTGTCTGGGGAACACGAAGAGTCTCTCCAAGTGCTTTACAAGCCCAGTCCAAGGAGGAGACGGAAAACCATCAGAGGCGTTGGGGAGGTAACTGGTGACCAGAGGCAAACCCCAGGGCTTTGCACTTGGGACTTCTCCCTTGTCAGTATTTACTTAGATTGTCTGTTAATAGTTCCATGGTTCTATCTGAGGTGGTGAGATCTTTAACCACACAAATATACAAATAGTCAGTCATCTGGGGAGAAAATTTTGGTTGATTCAAGTTTTTGTGATTTCCAAGAGAAAGGGTTCCCTTTGTCCTTTGCCAAAGAAGATAGTAATAGCAGCACAGTGAAATAATTACGTGCATGTGGGTTGATATTTTTGGCTCTGGTGATGTGGCATCTGGGTTCTCCACCCAAACTAATGAGGGTAAAATAGAAAAGACTCGGAAGCTCTACTTTAGAATACAGATACATAGTAAGCTTTGAGCAGTGAAAAAGACAAGGTTGGCATGTCACATTCAGGAACTTTCTCTTCCTCTTCCTCCTAGGGACACACACACACACACACACACGTGCGCGAGTGCACCCACATATACACACGCATAGTTTTTTTCCAGTAACAGAATTGTCATGTTAAAAAATTATAGAAACTTGATCAAGGGCTACAAGTGAAACTATCTCTGTCAGATCAAATAGAATTCTTCCACATGCGTACTAATTTGTTGATGTTTCAAAATCATCTACACACATATATTAATGCATGTGTTAGAGATGATGTTAGTAATTACAGTGCATATTAGTGTGGCTTCTCTGTTAGGGTGCTGTCCCAACAAGTCCCAAATAACAGCGCTTTTATGTGGCAAAAATTTGTTTCTGAATTACTGTGTTTATCAAATGTTAACCAAAATCAAAATCATATCATTGTCATTCAGGGCTCAGTTGGTGGGGGCTCCATCTCAATACATATTTCCATAATCTCTACAGTAGTGATAAGAGAACAAGACACACTGTGTGCTAGCTCTGAAAATGTCCACCTAGGTATAATGTATGTCATTTCTGCTTACACTTCATTGGCCAAAGCAAGTCACATTAGTCATGTCTAATTTAAAAACAGATGGCAAAGGGCAGACTTAATGTGTGCTTGGAAGAAAATAAGTGAAGTGTTTGTAAGCAGTATCAATGGCTGACACATAGAGTATAGTCAGTGGGTGAAGTTTTGAGGGCAGCAATGTGATTTCATTTTCCTTTTGATATTATTCCTGGTCTTGGGTATGCAACTTTCTTTTTCAAAGATTTTTCTTTCTTTCTTTTCTTTTTTTTTTTTTTTTTTTTTTGACAGGCAGAGTGGACAGTGAGAGAGAGAGACAGAGAAAAAGGTCTTCCTTTTCCGTTGGTTCACCCCTAAATGGCCGCTGCAGCCGGCGCACCGTGCTGATCCGATGGCAGGAGCCAGGTGCTTCTCCTGGTCTCCCATGCGGGTGCAGGGCCCAAGGACCTGGGCCATCCTCCACTTCACTCCCAGGCCATAGCAGAGAGCTGGCCTGGAAGAGGGGCAACTGGGACAGAATCTGGTGCCCTGACCGGGACTAGAACCTGGTGTGCCGGTGCCACAGGTGGAGATTAACCTCTTGAGCCATGGCGCTGGCCGTTTTTTCAAAGATTTTTATTTTATTTATTTAAAAGTCAGAATTACACAGAGAGAGGAGAGGCAGAGAGAGAGAGAAAGGTCTTCTATCCACTGGTTCACTCCCCAGATGGCCACAACGGCCAGAGCTGCACCAATCTGAAGCCAGGAGCCAGGAGCTTCCTCTGGGTATCCCACGGGGGTACAGGGGCTCAAGGACTTGGGCCATCTTCCACTGCTTTTCCATGCAATAGAAGAGAGCTGGATTGGAAGAGGAGCAGCTGGGACTTGAACCAGTGCCAATATGGGATGCCAGCACTCAGGCCAGGGCTTTAACCCACTGCGCCACAGCGCCAGCTCCGGGTATATAACTTTTGCAAATCATCATCATCATCACCATCATCATCATGTACTGAGATATTCCTGTATGCCAGATACTGTCAAATAGTATACACGAATAAGTTACTTAATCCTCACAAGCCTACAGGACAGGTACTGCTATTATCTCAAAAAAAATTTTTTTTTTTATCAATGAATATCCTTAGACCCAAGATTTTTTCCCCACATCTATAAGAGGCAGAATTTGGCCTGTTTTTTTTTTTTCATAAAAATGATTTTTGGTTGAATTTGGGGATAAATATGTTACTACAGAGTGAGGAGAAAGCTCATTCTGAAGAAAGGAATTGGTTTGAATCATAGTCTCAGTATTTTTAGTCATGAAAAAATTCAGTACTACACAAAAGTCCCCAAAACCTTCATCTCTTGGGAAAGCACGTGGAGAAACCGTGGCTGGTAAACCCCTTCCTTACCTTTGGAGTTCACCCTGGGGACACATGGGGCCCTTTTTGAGGGCAGTCCTCAGAAGGGATCACCCCACACTGATGACAATGGGTCCTGAACGGGAAGAAGCCGTGGACTGCGCCACTCTTCACTTTGAAGGATGTCTTGGCCCCTGAACAAATTCAGTCATGCAGCAGCCAGCTCTTCACATCAAAGGGATTTTGGGGGAAACAGCCTTTATCAAAGCAGATGAGGGCTGCCACGCTCTTCCTGGGACAAGGAATGTGTGCTTCTCTTATGACTTCAGACCTGTGTGAACTCCTAAAGAAAGATCTGTTCCCAGGTGCCTGGCTGTGTCCCCCTAGACAGAACCAGCCTCTTCTCTACCTAAGAATGAAATTTAAAGCTCCATGATACAGTGGAAAAGTGTTCCTCCTTTCAACTGGGGAAAAATATAAAGAATTTAGATGATTTTGCCTCTCTCTCACCTTCAAGAAGCCTGAAAACTCATGGGGAGTTAGAGTCCCAGACTGTCAGAAAGCAGCTAAACCAGGGCTACCCTCATGTTTTGATCCTGAGAATCCATTATTAATATACTTTGATAGTGATTTGATTGGGAAATACATAAAGCGAAGGTATAACTAGATTCAGTTGGGCTTTTCATTGAACTATTTTTACGAAAACAGTCTTGACATTTGAAAAATAGTATTCAGCTGTGAGGAAGATGTTGTTTTCCAAATCTGCAAACAATGCCCCAGACCCCAGGGTCCGCAGTAACCAGGGATTCCAGAAGCTCAAGGTCAGGAGAACTTCTGATTCCTACCAGCTTTCCCAGTTTACAGCTGATGAGATGGAGGCATGGGACCTTGCTTAAGATTCCTCCGCTGAATTACCTGCAAAGTTGAAATTGTAATCTAGGTACCAGGTTTCCCTGTTCTGGGTTCTTTCTACCATCCTTCCTCCATGTACTTGGACACAGGATACGCTTGCACCTGACTGATGTCAAGTCTAGAGGATATGGGAAGTATCCACTCCCTGGATTTTGGAAGGTCCTGTACCTCCCCCACCAGCAGGGTTTCCTGTAGCCATTACGATGTCCCCAGTGTGGGCTGTTGCTGAGGGTCTGAGCAAAACCTCTTCCATTCTGCAGCTGGTCCATCCTTCATTTTGCCCAGAGCACTGTGTCATACTGGGACTCCTAAATTTACAAAAGAGGAGAAAGCCAGGCAACTCTGACTTTGAACCTGATGTTTCTGCAGCATTAAAGACCAATTAAAAATTAGGGAATAGGGGCCGGCACTGTGGTGTAGTGGATTAAAGCCCCAGCCTGCAGTGCCTGCATCCCATACGGGCTCTGGTTCAAGTTCATATCTGATCCAGCTCTCTGCTATGGCCTGGGAAAGCAATAGAAGATGACCCAAGTCCTTGGGCCCCTACACCCGCATGGGAGACCCAGAGGAAGCTCCTGGCTCCTGGTTTCGGATAAACTTAGCTCTGGCCATTGCAGTCTTCTGGGGAGTGAATCAGCGGATGGAAGACCTCTCTCTCTCTCTGGCTCTACCTCCTCTCTCTGTAACTGTCTTTCAAATAAATATAATAAATCTTTTTTAAAAATTAGGGAATAAAAATGAAAAAGAAATGCAAGGGTGAAAAAAACTTAGGAAAATTCTCAGTGGGCTGCAGAATAATATCTAATAGTTTAATAATTCCCAACATGCATCATTGAGCTTCCTCCCTGAGGAGTAAGACTACAACAAAACAAGTGAATGAAAATTAGCATTTCTCTGACATGCTGAGCTCAAGGTGGTTGTGTCAGCCTTTACGAAGTGTCTTTCAGAAAAGTTATGCCCTTCTCCCATTCACTTAATAAAAGTCTGGGCAAGACTAATTAGGAAGTGGAAAGTGAGAATTTTGGAATATTGAGCTTCTACTCTGAGGAGTCCCCTGAATGTGATGAATTGGATTGTGGTCCGTGGGACCAATAAGGATTTAAGTAGACAGGAAAGTTAGATCTTAAAAGCAGAGAGCCCAGAAGGGGAAACTTCTGTGAAATTCTGTGGATTATAAAAGAATTGGTTAGGTTTTTTAAAGATATCACAAAGCAAAGGGCATCAGGAACTCATGCTCACCCTGTTTTGGAGACCAGAACTCAGAGCAGAGCGAAAGAAAGTGGTCCCCTGAGTTAAAAGATTCAGCCATTGACTAGTGGACCTCATCGACTGCTTCTTGACATGAATCTCGTTCAATCAGTATAAAAGAAAGATATCCAAGGTGCTGCCCTGGAACTCGGCCATCCACACAGCTTTATACGTAATGCAATATACACCTTCTACCACACCAGATATACTTTGGTGAGACGCCTGCTTACCTCTCTCCTCCAGAAGTTCCTAACTTAGTTTATTGAGAGGTCTCATCCGCCAACTGTGAAATGCATCTCCAGTTTTACAACAGAAGCCGCCAGGAATGTACACAAACCTGGTAGTGAACACTGCTGAAGGCCATTTGTAAGATGAGAACTAGCCTTGTGTGACTAAAGCAGCATTTATGGTTTTCAAACATAAATCAAGACTGAGCTGAAAAGTCTTACTTCAGACACATGACAAATTGGCAGTGTTTTGTAAGATTTCAGTTTTATTTTCTGCTTTTGAAAAAACATTTTCATGAATCCAATATGCAACATTATCTCTTCTCAATTACTGTTTTAAAAAATACTTTATCTCGTCCAATACTCAATTCTATACCTAGGGTTCTACATCACCAGGAACCTAAAAACACAGTTCTGTGGCGATGAGACAAATCTTTAATTCTTTGGCCAGGATTTATCATGGGCTCTTTCCCTGAAAAATCAGCAGAAAAATAGAACCAAAGGTAGGCGAAGAAAACAGGATAGAAAGTTCCTGTTTCTATTCTTTCTGCCTTATTTGCCTTGTAAATTTGTATAGCCTTGTATGGAAGCAATCTTAAACAAAAACTCATAATAGAAGTTGGGTACTTGAACATCATAATTACTGGAATAGCTAGAATCCAAGAACTCTGGAGGCCTTTTGGAAAGGGAAATGAAAAATCAATTTCCGGCTGGCGCCTCAGCTCACTTGGCTGATCCTCCGCCTGCGGCGCCGGCACCCCGGGTTCTAGTCCTGGTTGGGGCGCTGGATTCTGTCCCAGTTGCTCCTCTTCCAGTCCAGCTCTCTGCTGCGGCCTGGGAAGGCAGTGGAGGATGGCCTAAGTGCTTGAACCCTGCACCCGCATGGGAGACCGGGAGGAAGCACCTGGCTCCTGGCTTCGGATCGGCACTGGCTGTAGCAGCCATTTGGGGAGTGAACCAATGGAAGGAAGACCTTTCTCTCTGTCTCTCTCTCACTGTCTAACTCTGCCTGTCAAAAAAAAAATTTTCCCAGAAAATTCTTACATATCAAGATTTCTCCTTTCTCTCTCTCTCTCTCTCTCTCTTTTTTTCCTTTTCATTTATTTGAAAGGCAGAGTTAGAGAGAGAGAGAGAAGGAGAGACAGGTCTTCCACTTGCTGGTCCACTCCCCAAATGGCTGCAACAACGGGGCTGGGCCATGCTGAAGCCAGGAGCCAGGAGCTTCTCCCACATGTGTGCAGGGACCCAGGCACCTGGGGCATCCTCTGCTGCTTTCTCAGGAACATTAGCAGGGAGCTGGTTCGGAAGTAGAGCAGCCGGGACTCAAACAGGCACCCATATGGGATGCCGGCACTGCAGGCCATGGCTTTAACCCCTCCTTTCTTCTTAATGGGAAGAATTCTGGCAGACAGGATGCTTCAAAGTGAGCCCTGTCTTTAGGTTCTGCCTCCTTCCTCTTTGATCAAGGTGAAGGACCTCAGCAATTCATGGGCACCCGCTGTACCCCTACCCATTTACCGACAAGTTTCCTTTTGAGTACAGAAGAGGAAACTTTTTTTTTTAGAGGTTAAACAATTGGCCTTGCTTCTCTTCCTTCCTCTTTCCCTGGCTCTCTTCCATCCTTCCATAAATATTTGTGGAACACCTACAAGGGAGCCTGGCGCTGCCCTATCTGGGAATGCAGGAAGGAACAAGATGCAGACTCCCAGGAGCCCACAGTCCAATGGGGGCACAAGTGAACAAACTTTCCACCCACTTGACAGCTGGACTACCCAGCACAGAGGTACCTGCAAGAGTGGTCGCACTCAGTATTGTCCACCACTACTTTTTCTTTCTATCTTAAAAAATGAAATGGAACCTTGAACACACATCTAAATCCACAACTCCTTCAAACATGACTGCCAAGAGTTTATAAAATTCTTCTGTGAGGTTGTTTAGCAAGACACTAAATGATGACTTTCACTGTATGCTTTTAAAGGATACCTAATTTTTATAGTCTTAATAACAATCATCTGGGTGGTTCCTTTTTCAAAATGCCTTTTAAAATGCCTTTTTGGAGACAACAAGTGCATCACCACTCCAGTGACTCTGGCCCCATGCCAGTGACTGGACTCCTGTCTATACCTAGTTGCTGCTCAGTTAAACTGACTTCTTCCCCTATGGACATCATAGGAAAATTGCAGGCTCTGGAATCGGTGGTTTGGACTAGACTCCCTCTTCTATTCCTTATCTGCAGGGTGACCCCCTAGTGCCTCTGTTAGCTTATTTGTCAACCAGGGATAAACTCCCCACCTTTTTTTAAAAAAAGATTTTTTATTTAATTGAGAGGTAGAGTTACAGACAGAGGGAGAGACAGAGAGGTCTTCCATTTGTTGGTTCACTCCTTAAATGGCCGCAACAGTCGGAGGTGGGTAGATCAGGAGCCAGGAGCCAGGAGCTTCTTGCAGGTCTCCCATGGGGGTGCAGGGCCCCGAGCATTTGGGCCATCTTCCACTGCTTTCCCTGGCCATAGCCAAGAGCTGGATTGGAAGAGGAGGAGATGGGACTCGAACCAGTGCCCGTATGGAATGCTGGCACTGCAGGCAGAGGCTTAGCCCACTATGCCACAAGGCTGGCCCCATAACCTCCCTTTTGAACTGTTATGAGATACTGAAAACAATGTTCAATAAATAGTATGTGATAATAAAAACTTGATTTATCATAATTATCCTTCAATGCAAAAATACATAAATTCCATAGAATTTTCTCTAAGAGGGGCGGGCATCTGGCCTGGTGGTTAAGATATTCACTAGCCATATCAGAGTGCCTGGGTTTAACTCCCCACTTTGACTCTTGATTCCAGCTTTGCACTGATGCAGACCCTGGGAGGCAGCAGGTGGCTCAAATGGTTAAACCCCCACCACCCACATGGCGACATGGATTGAGTTCCTGGCTCTTGACTCTGGCCCTAGCCCCACTATGGCCATTGTGGGCATTTGGGGAATAAGCCAGATGGGAGCTCTTTCTGTCTCTCTGCTTCTCAAATAATTTTTTTAATAAAAAAAACTTTCCTGGGGCAGGTGTTGTGGCACGGCAGGTTAAACCACCACTTGGGATATCTACATCCCATATTGGAGTGCTAGTTCAAGACCCAGCTACCCCTCACTTCTGATGCAGCTCCCTGATAATAAATCTGAGAGGCAGCAGATGATGGCCCAAGAACTTGGGTCCCTTCCATGTACATGGGAGACTTGGATGGAGTTCCTGGCTTGTGGCTTCAGCTTGGCCTAGTCCCAGACTGTTGCAAGCCTTTGAGGAATGGATGGAAGACCTCTCACTGTGTGTTTCTCTTCCTCTTTCTCTGTCACTCTACCTTTCATATAATAAACAGGTCTTTATATGTATGTGTGTGTGTTTGTGTGTATATATAAAATTAAAAAGATTCTCTGACTTTTAACATTCAGGCTATTAAGCAATTAGGAAAATGCAATAACTTTGTAAGTTTTGCTTTTCTTTAGAGACCCCAAACTCTATTTGCATAAAGAAGGTTAATATATCATTATTTTACTGTAGAGATAGTCTTGCTCTGTTTTTCTTCATTTTTACCTATTCCCTCTACTGCTCTTCAACTATATTCCTCATCTTAACAGGATCTTTCATCCAGCATAGAGGCCACAGGAGTAGACAGGGTTGAAAAACTGTTCAATATCCACTCAACATTAGGCCCTGGATTTAACTCTAAAAGGAGCCCACACCAAAGAATCCCTTCTCTTGCTTTCCCCCTTGGATCTCCTGGAATACATCAGAAATCACATTCTGAACATACATGTTGTTGTTTCCTTCTCCTTCCTACTTTCCAAATGTCGCATTTTTAGTGTTCTTTGTTTTCACTCAGAAGACAGGATTCGTGGGTATGTCCTGTTTCTCAGCAACCTCGCGGGAGGCGGGTTTAGGCTGGGCAGAGTAGGCACCTTCAGGACCTGTTAAACTCGCTCAAGAGGTAGAATGAGGATCAAAGGGGGAGCCACGGGAAGGTGGACGCTCAATAGAAGGAAGAATGTATTCTGACCTCGCAGCAGAGGAAGGAGTGGGTTACCCTAGGAGTTAGTGAGCCACCTATCACCGGAGGTGTTCAAGCTGAGATTCCCTGGTGACTTACTTCCATTTTGTTATATTAGTCCATACAATCATGATATAGTGTCACTAAGGTGCATAGAAAAGAACCCAGACAACTTACATCTGTTGATTTTGCTTAACAGCACTACTAATTCATAAACCAGATAAGAAATATAACCACTGTTACATTGTTATTAATCAAAGAAAAATGGTTTTCCTAATATGAGCAAGACATTATGCCAAGAGTTTCAGAGGATTCACAGAATGTTCATAGAGGCTCCCTACTGCAGAGTGGTCAAGAAAGGACAGAAATACATGAAGAGTTAAGTAATCATCCAGAGATTACATGCCCTTCAGTAGAGAGACATGTACAAGCTGATGGCCACATAAGACGGTTCAGCAGTAAATGCTGTGGCTTTGGAAAGGTGGGAGCTGTGAGCACCAGCACCCAGTCATGCATGGTGTCTCTCTCTTCCTGGGCTGACGTGACAGAATCCCCAAGTGGCTTAAACAACAGGCAATGAATATTGTCCCAGTGATGGAGGCTGAAGTCTAAGGTCAAAGTGTTAGCAGGTCTCGGCCTACGGAAGGCCAGCTTTTCGCTGTGTCCTCTCATGGCCTTTCCTCTGTGTGCGTGGGTCTAGTGTCTCTCTCTAGGACACCAGATAAGAGGAGGGGCTACCCTAATAGCCTCATGTTAACTTAAAACCTCTTTTAAAGCCCTGTCTCTAAAGGCAGTCACACTGGACTGCCTAGGACTTGAACATATACATTAGGTGGGAATACAATTCAGCCCATAACAGACGGAGAAGGGTGAGAATAAACTAGATCATAAGAAATAGGTAAGGGACCGGAGAGGTTGAAGGGTAGAGAGAGAGAAAGGGTGGGCAGACATTTGACTCACCCAGACCAACTGGGGCCCACAGGGGATATCTTCTCGTCTCATCCTGAGCAAAGCTGCAAGTCTGATGGCCTTTTTTCTTCTTTAGAAGACAGAAACAAATCATTCCTGGCAAGAGATACGCTCAGCAGACTTAACAGGGGGAGTGACTGTAAGTTGACATTTAAGTGACATTCTTCTTTGGTGCTGTAGGGCCAGGCAGCATCACAAGCTGTAAAAGCATTCCTGGAGTGAGGAGCAAGGACAAAGGCGCACCCTGCCTGTCACCTACACCCCGGGCTTGTGTTTTTATACCCGATGCCACCCTAACAGTGAATGATACCCTCATGTACTGCCGGAGAAGTGGCAGTTGGTCTCTGGATGTTAATGGTGTCTTTGAACTTCCTGCTCCCCCCTTTAGTCTGACTATACTTTCAGTTTGTTTTCTGTTTTCTGAAACAGATTGCATTTCATATTGCCCCTTCATTTTAGTAAATTTTGATTCAGTAGGACTTCTGTGGTCCAGAAATTCTTTTGGATGTTATGGGGGCAGTTTATTGGGGCCTGGTTTTTTATTAGTTTTCTTAAATTTTACTATAACCAAAAGAATAAAAAAGTCTTCTCCCCTTCCTTCACCTCCTTTTTTTTATATGAATGCAAATGAAATCTGTTAATGTAGGAAACTCTTACTTCATGTTCTGCCATTTGGGGGGTTATGCTGGAGTATAATACTTTACCTCTGCAGAAGTGTTTACTTTTTTCTCTTTATTTCTTCACAATTCAGGGATTGATACAACCATCAGTTCTATTCAGATTATGGAAATCCAGCAAATAATAGATCATCGGTACTGCAGTGAAAGCCTCCAGTGCGGGTGGGTAAGCCTGCCCATTATGTCCTGGTTATTTCTGGAATTTACCCAGGGTTCTGGGTTTTTGAAATGAATGAAAGCTAAAGCTACAAGGTGAAATCAATGTCTGCTTATTTGCTGCTGAAGTGAAAACACGTTTGTTACATGGTGGCTAAGGATATCATAAAACAGTTGGTATTAGCAAATGGGAATAAACCATGGCCCCAGTAGCTCCAATCTCTTGGTTTAATGGGTATTTCCAAAGCAGAAAGCCTAGGGGGCAGCTCTGTGAGTGACTCTCTGGGGACACAGTTCGATTAAGCATGGAGCTGCTGGTTAACTCTGTGGATATGAAAGACGTTATTGATGGCTCGAAGTTACGAGTGAGCTCATATTTCTACATCCTAGTAAGAGATGTCATTTTTAATTGCTAAAGAAAATAGTTTCTCTTGGTTTTTAAATCAGGAGGGAAAAAAATTCAGAGATAGCAAAAGCTGTCTGCCACATCCAGTGCATGTTCTATCATCTGTATGGAGGTCATGCAGCATTGTAAAGCAAGAGTGCAAGGTGCTCTGGCAAGCACTGTACACAAGGTGTAGTCATTCAGAAGGAGGAGTTATTTTTCTTGATTCTTCACATACTTACTGGATGTCTGCTAGGTTTAATACAAAGCTTGTATTTGGAACTGCAGTGGTAGGTCTTGTGAAATTTCAACCTTCTTTTTCAACTGGATATAACAGGTTTTAAATGAATGGTCCAGAGTTACAAGAATAACCTGTATGGTGTTTTGTGATTTGTTTGTGACCTCTGTGTTCTTACCTTATTGAATTCTCATGGAATCCCTGTGAAGTTGGTCTTATTTCTCCCCAGTTTGTGGTTTAAGTTTCAGTAAACTTGAAAAAAGTTTGCTGAAGGTCACCCATGGGATAAGTGTCAGAAGTAGGTATTCATTCTGGAGGCAGGATGACACTGTGATGAAGAGTGATTCAGGTTCAGATTCCAGGGCTTCGGCAAGATGTTTATCCAGCCTGCATATCCACTCCTCATCTGTGAGATGAGGATACTGTCAGCTGAGCTGGATTGAAGCAAAGCTCCCTGACATTGGGAGAATCATGATAAAAAATGAATCCCATGGAACCCAGTGCTCCAGATCTCAGTGTAGATCTTTCTGATTTTTAAAAATATATTCATTCACCGAAATAACGCTATTCTCCACTTGATACACAAGAAGCACACTTTTTTTTTCAGCTTTATTTGGATATAAATGACAAAATTGTATAAATTCATAGTGTACAATGGGATGTTTTTGATAAACCTAAACATTGTAAAAGGCTACATCTTTCAATTTCTTTCAATTTTACTTTTACATAAACAAAAACTTTTTTGACTTTGTTTTAATTTTATTTGAAAGGTAGAGAGACAGAGAGATTGCCTATGCATTGGTTCACTCCCCAGAAGCCTACAACACACAGGGCTGGGCAGGATAGACCCAGGAGACTGAAACTAGTCTGGATCTCCCATGTGGGTGGCAGGGACCCAAATACTTGAGCCATCTCCTGCTGCGTCTGAGCGTGTCCATCAGTGGGAAGCTGAAATCAGAAGAAGATTCAAGACTTGAACACCGGCACTTCCATATGGCTCACAGCAACCCAAACAGTATCTTCACCGAGTCAAATGTCTGCCCCGTGCTTCCACATTTTTAACAACTTAGTTCAGTATTATTTAAAGAGAGTCTAAAATGACATTCTCATTTTCCATTTATTTTTAGTTGTTGCTCCATATAATTCCAAATAAGGGATTTCAGATGATAAGGGAAACTTGTATTGGATACAGTATGCCGTTCTGCTAGAGTTTTTCAGTATAATACAAGTCACAGGATCTTCCGTTTTCCCCAAATGTCTCTCTTAAAAAGGGAAAAAAAATTATGTCTAAGCAGTTCTGTTTTGTAATTTTCTCCATTACTAAATGGTAGCTAGGACTACAATAATTTTAGTAGATTCAGATTCTGAAAGTGCATGATATTTCCTGCGAATGTTGTTTGAAATGAGTGACTTATGGTGGAGAAACTGGTATTTATTATTTCCAGTCCCTCTTTCTAGGGAGATTGTTAGTTTGAGGCCTTTGCCTCATTTATCTTCTGAAATGTGCATCTCCTTAAGGAGGACTGAAACCCCTTGCTGCATGTTTAGTTTTGTGTATTTGGTCTGGGGTTTGACTTTCCATCATTTTTTCTACATATTCTGAAACACCATAAATCTTTGTAGCGTATTTTATATTAAGACCTGAAAGATCACTCTGAAATTTGACAAGTATATCTCTGAAAAACATAAAACGATACCAGATGAAATGATTTTCTACATTTATTATTTATCATATGATATTTTACAGTTTACATTGCATGTAAAGAGTGGCAAAAAGCCTTTTGAAAGCTTTCCTGCTTATTTTCATTTGTGGTTTATCTTTTTTTCTGTAATTAGGCCTGGAAACTATAATTACAATATTCCTGTTAATAAGAAGACACCCACTAACGTCAAATTCTCTCTAGAAATCAAGTAAGTGCATGGCTATAACAAGAACTCTACTTCTAGCATTAGTTGTTTTAAGTTAGAAAATGTAAATTTTTTCTCAGACGATTCTAGAAGTAGAAGTTCTACTCTGTACTCAGAGGAGATGTGATGTTGACTTTGACCAATCCTGCCTTTCCTAACTGCCATTTCCTGTCGTGACGCTGGGGCCATGTGTGTTATTAATACAACAGCAAGTCTGAATGTATTTCACACATTGATCAGCAAGTTAGAAGACAGGAAGCTCCAGATGCTTTATTACTTAATAAATTTTCTGATTTAATAAATGCATCAGGCCACGTTAACTAAGATAGGTTGAGATGTGCACCAGTTGAGGGGAGGTTTCCAAGGTGAGGCCTGGGGTCATCCAGATGCTCCCTGGGGAGTGGCAGAGTTCTCAGCTTTACATTTGCACCTGCTGAGTGGGATGGCACCCAGATGAGGGGCTGCACAGCTCCAGGGATTCCTGGTAGCAGTGATAAGCAGACCCCACAACATTTCCCCAGGGAAGAGAGAGAAAACTAGGAGTCAGTATTTGGTGCTGGGCTGGCCCGAGTTCACATTTTGTTTCTGTAGCTTCCTGATTCTGTGACCTTGGAGAAACCATTTGTCTCTGAGCCACTGTTTCTGCAGCTGTAAAGTGAGGGCTACAAGGTGCCCCAGCAGGAGACTTGCTGTGGGATGACTGTTAACACTGGTAAAATTAGTGACTAGCATTGCTGAGCCTGGGCTGTCCAGCAGATACTCACCCTTTCCCACTGGGTCCTAGTAATCCTCGCCACAACCCATCTGTGTGTGTGTGTGTGCGTGCGTGCGTGCGCGTGTGCACACACACACACATGTTTTTGTCTGTGCTTTTCAGATGGGAACGCGTGGGTTCAGAGAGGTCCAAGACTGGGTTCTGACACTCACAGCTGACCCGTAGTGGAGCCCATCTTTCTAACCATGAGATTTGTGAGGACATTGCCCCTGCCTGCACGGAAGAGACCCTCAGTAACTGGCAGTGTTTAGGAGGACCACCTTTCCTCCAAAATCACTAGCCCATTTCACCTCTTGTCATCAGATGTGTCAAATTATTACGGCACTGTCAGACTTCCCACCCACATCACTAAACATTACGCAATGAGGTGGTTGCCTAGAAGACAGAGGATTTTATCTCACGTCTCTTGATTTTAGTTTCTCCTCCTCTCCTCTCCACACTTCTTCTCTTCTCCCCTTTCTTTTCTCTCTCTCTTCCCCTTGCCTCCTATCTCCCCTGTTCCCCCAGCTGTACCACGCCCCTGCCATCGTTCCTGACCCCCGGTTTCCCTCCCTGTCTACTTTAGGCTTTGTATTCCGCCCCTCATCAGCTTTGCTCCTGCCACGCCTTGGAAAGGCTTGTTTCAAGAGCTAATGTTTCGTGACTTGGAAGCCACCATGTTTCAGGCAGAGGAAAGCACAGTGGATGCTTCTCTTGCACTCCTTGAGGAAGCCGGCACAGTGTTTCCTTATTTATTCCTAGCTGTCCCCAGAGGGGAGTGACCTTATACACAGTGTTCCTTGAAGAAGCAAAAGATCCTCTTGAACCAATAAGTCAGGCTTTTTGCTTTACAAACTGTGTTTGTAATATGAGTTATCTTAAAATAACATATACCATACACCCTCCAACACAGGGTTCCACTTTCCACAATTTTGGCACCCACAATCAACTGCCAGCTGAAAATATTAAGTGGAAAATCCCAGACATAAACAGTTCATATGTTTTAAATAATTTTAATAGCATATTATTATAATTGTTCTATATTATTATTAGTTGCTATTGTTAATCTCTTTGGTGCCTAATTTATAAAATTAAACTTTATCATAGGTGTGTATGTATGGGTACACAGCTTATATAGGGTTCAGTGCTATCCACAGTTTTGAACATCTACTGCTGCTCTTGGACAAGAGAGGGGGACTGCTGTATACTCAACTGAGATTGTAGGTCACCTCCACTGTGCAACGGATTGTTTCCAAAGATAGACAGTTCTAGTCCTCTTGATGATGATGAGTGAGTCAACTTCCAGAGAAGAACCGTCGCTTCTTGCAGGCCTTCCATTCTGATAGCTTTAAAAGCTCGCGGATTATAGCAGGGCTCACCTCCAAGCCCATATCTGTATTTGTTTGCCTTGTTGTTTCAAACAGTGCCTATCCAGACCAGGGTAGTTGTAGAATCTACAATCCTGGAAGTGTTAGTCAGCTGCCAGTGTGTGCGTGTGTGTGTGTATGTGTGTGTGTGTAAATTATTTTTAAAGTCTATGGAAATAGGAAGTTCTGATGTGAGGTAGTTTTAAGTCATGACGCTGGGTTTTAGGAGCAATCATATGGTCATTCAGTAGTCATTTGAAATTGAGTTTCTTTCTGTAACGAGAGGTGAGCCGGCCAATGGCATCACTCAGTTTAGGTGAGAAAATGCCTCTTGTGAGCGTTGTAGGGCTTTCCAAGCTGCACTCCCATTAGTCCCTCTTCCCATCAAGATGCAGCCTAGTAGGAGCTGGTAACTCCTTTCCATCTGCCCTTTCTTTCCTTTGCCTCCCGAAGCACAACAGAGCCGCTGATAGTCTTCCAGTGCAAATTCGTCCTTGGGAATATATGTTTCCGAAGTAAAATGGAAGCCAAAGCGATCCAAAGCCTCGAAGTTTCCCAGGAGATCACACAGGTAACGTCTTCTGTTCCGGTAGAAGCATGTCTAGAATTGCGGCCTAGGTCCCCTATGAAGGGAGTGACGCATTGAACTGAATGCTAGTGTTTCTCTTTGCTGGCTGGCCCCGATCACAGGGCTGGGCTTAGCATTTTCCTTGTGTCTTTGAGAAACTGTAGAACATTCTAGCAACATCCATCAAAAGCTCTGATCACAGAATCCTTTTCTATAGTCGCCCGGGAAATGCTTTCCCAGCCTGCGCTCTGTCCGAGTGCATGTAGAATGTGGTTATGAAACGGACCTCTCTTTTATTCACTATTTAGGGATATCAGCACATTTGGACCCTCCCTGTAGCTCCTTTCTTTGACAGCAAATACCATTTCCGTGTAGCTGCACCAGTAAGTGTGCTCTTTTTTCTTTACTTTTTACATTTTTATTTATTCATTTCATTTGAATGGCAGGCAGGTAAGGAGGGAGGGAGGGAGAGAGAGACAGAGGAGGGAGGGAAAGAGAGGCAGAGGAGGGAGGGAGAGAGAGAGAGAGAGAGAATCTGTGTGTTGGTTCACTCCCCAGATACCTACAATAGCAGGGACTGGGCCAAGCTGCAGCAAGGAGCCAGGAACTCATCCTGGTCTCCACGTGGGTGGCAGGGACTCAGGCAGCTCACTGCCGCTTCCCAGGGGGTGCTTTAGTAAGAAGCTAGATCAGAAGCAGAGCAGCCAGGACTTAACCAGGCTCTCTGATATAGGATACAGGCATCCCAAGCTTCAACTCAAACCACTGTGCCAAAGGCCCTTTTTCTTTTTAGTGAGTAAGAAATGGACCTCTAAGTGAAAGAACAAATAAATAAATGTATGTATGTACCAATAAGGCGTTTTAGCTATACTTAATTTTTATATTGACCTTTTTCACTTTTCTCCTGTCTTGACAGGACTTAGCTGACTGCTCCACAGATCCATATTTTGCTGGGATATTCTTCACAGATTACTTCTTTCACTTCTATCGACATTGTACTTAATTTATTCAAGTTTAAGGACTTTATCAAAGAAAAAGACTCAGAACGTGGTTAACAGGAACTTATATCCTCTTGCAACTTTTTCTAGCTGGAAGAACTTTAGCAAGCCTTGGCTTCCAACCGTTTTGAGACATTAATGAGGAGAATAAAGTGTTTGCTGGAACTTGGGGTCATGTGGTGTTTGATTTTGTCGTGACTATGAAGAAAACATGTCCTGGAATAAGCAGTACCGTAGGATTTGAGAATACTGCTCCTGGTATTAAGGAAGCTGTAAGATCACAATAAGCTCTGTGCTGTCTTAATATAGTTCATAGTTTTGGAGAAAAAAAGGCCATGTCCATTTGGACTCAGTCAGTGTAGGCTCTTAAAAATGTGTCATTTGGTGTGTGGGGGCTGGGATGAGTAGGGTCTGATGTTGGGCTCACATTTAGACAAACGCTGTGTATGTGTGTTTTGTAGAATGTAGCCTGCTAATCAAGCTGATTGAAGAGTAATTGTTGCAAGTGCTTTGTCTGTCTGATGGACCCTAAACCTTCTGTGCAGGAAGGCTCTTCCCTTTTGAGAAGATGGAAGCCCCTGTGCACCAGAGCCCATTGAAATCATTCAGACTAGCTAATACCAAATCGGCTTATGGCAGTCCCTCAATCAGTGGAAAATGGACTTAAAAGATAAGTTTATTTTGGTGCAAAATGTTGAAATTCATGCATAGCTGTTTCATAGTACACATTCTCTGTGGCCTTTTAAAAAGATTTATTTATTTGAAAGGCAGAGTTACAAGGAGAGAGAGAGAATCAGAGATTAACAGACAGAGATATCTCCCATGCATGGTTTCACTCCTGAAATGGCCTCAATGACCAGGGCTGGGCCAGGCTGAAGCCAGGAACCTGGAACTCCATTGGGTGTCCCACATGGGTGGCAGGGGCCCATGCACTTGGTGCATCTTCCATTGCTTTCTCTGGCACTTTGGCAGGGCGCTGGATCACAAGTGGGGCAGCAAGGACTCGAACTGGTGCTCATACAGAATGCCAGTATCACAGTTGGCACCTTAACCTACGGCACCACACCCCTGGGCTCTCTCTGTGGACTCGTTGAAGCTCCCTTGTACACTTTCTTGTTCACTGCTTCCCTTGGATGCCACAGTAAGATCTCTTGTCTACAGTTCTCCCCTCTCCCTCTGCCTCCTGATTGATGGTGGCAGTGTTCCTCAGGCAGCCGCAGCGGGGCGGGGAGGGCTGACATGCTAGGTGTGTTGGGAATGGTGAGTAACAAACTATCTTTGCAATGCAAGCCTCCCCTGACTTGGTGGCCTTGCAACCCCTCAAGTTTGCTGTTATCGCTCTGTATTTTAAGACATGGAGAGCCAAGCCACTCTCCCTGTAGTTTCAGGTGCAGGTGCTGAATGTGCGACCTTCCCTTATGGTTCAGCTGTGGCTCTGTCGGGATGGAGCTGTTTGATCTTTCAGCTTCACAGTGGTAGTCAGCAGTACTGATACATCTTCCTCAGTTTTAGGTCTTATTAATGACGTGTCATATAAATAAATAGAAATTAATTATGAGACTTCAAAAGTAAATGAAAGAAAAGACACAGTTCTTACTCTCTCAAAAAGCATTTTGAAATTTCTTCTTGTTGCAAGGGTAGTTTAGCCCAGTGATTAGGAGCTAAGATCCTGGAGCCAGACAGTTCTGACCTTAAGTTCAAGTCCTGACTTAATTTATGTATCCTTAGACGGGCTATTTAACTTCCCTAAAAACTAAAAAACTTCCTTTTTATAGAAGATAGTATCTACAATAGAGAGGATTATATGATATAAAGTATATAAGGCACAGATAAATTCTAAATAAATGTGAGCTGTTATTGTTATATCTGCATAGTATAGAATCAGTGAGATTTCAGTGAGATTATGAAGGGATAGAGTATGTCAGCACACATACTTTGAGGCTTTTTTTATTACAAAACTGTACATAGGATATAACACGTGTTATCACATAATGTTTAATGTTTTCTATATTCAGAAAACTGTTTTCTCTTTTCCTAACAACCATAGCCTTTGCTGAAAATGGAATAAGGCAGTGAATTCTTGGGAGGAGTATTTCAGGATTCCCCCAGTTTCTTAGATCCCAACTCAAATTTGGTTCTTCTGAGGATCAGCTGTCAGAGAGTAGCTGAGGTCTAGATTCCACAGCCGTCACTCCTTTGTAGATGGGATCCCAGATGGCTGATGTGGGAGACTTCGTGAAGTAAGTGAAGGTTTATCAGCAGCAGAGCTCTAAGAGTCCTGTCCAGCACATTTGAGGAGGGTCTTCAAAGTTCATGGAAAATGTGTACTATGAAAAAACTCAGTGGATTTCAAAAAGCTTTTGCACGAAAATAAACATCTTTTAATTCCATCTTCCCACAAAGTACCCTCATAAAACTCATGTTCTTCTTATTCATATACTTCTGTTCCGGACAATGTGAGAGTCGCAAGCATCCAATGTAGTTCAGCAATGTTGTCTAATAGGATTTCTGCAAAATGAATATTGTTTTCCCATTAAATCTCATCACAAGACTAGACATTTTTCCCACAGAAGACCAGTGGATATTGTGCCAAAAGCCTTTAGAAAGAAAGCATTTAAGGTAGTGAATGTATCGGGGGCAGCTTGTGGATGCTGGGATTAGTTAAGCCTATTGGGAGGGTAGATTTTTCTGGAAGATCTACTTTGTGTTTTCAGCTCTTTCCCAGCTGTGTGATGTCCACTGTGGACTGCATGGCTTCAGGCCAAAATGCTTTTCCTTGTGCCAGAGAACGATTTGACTCTCCACTGGAATATCCTCAAACTCAAGTAATTAAAATATCTAGAAGAATCTTCCACAAACTCATAACCCTTGTCTAATCATGAGAAAAACATCAGACAAATCCCAACTGAGAGACATCACACAAAATACTTGCCTTCTACTCCTCTAAGCTGTCAAGAAACCAAAGTCTGAGAAACCATCATAGTCAAGAAAAGTTAAAAGAGACACAAGGACACACGTACACATCACCTGGTGTCCTGGATGAAACCCTGGAACTGAAAAAGGACATTAGGTAAGAACTCAGGGCATTTTAATTTAATTTTTCAGATTTATTTATTTTAAAGTCATAATAACAGCAAAAGACAGACAGACACACACACACACACACACTCACAGAGAGAGAGAGAGAAGGAAATATCTTCCATCCACTGGTTCACTCCCCAAATACCTGCATCAGCTGGGGTTGGGCCAGGCCAAAGCCCAGAGCAGGGAATACCATCTGGATCTCCCACATGAAGAGAAGGGGCCCAAGCACTTGAGCCATCATCTGCTGCCTCCCCGGATGCATTAGCAGGAAGCTGGATTGGAAGTGAAGTAACTGGGACACGAACCGACACTACAATATGGTAAACTGGTGTTCCAAGTGGTAGCTGAACCTGCTACACCAGGATCCCCACCCCTATGGAAATTTTAATGAAGTATATGTTTTAGTCAATAGTAATGTATCAATATTAGTTCATCAATTCTGTCAAATGTAGTATATTAATATAAGATGTTATTAATAGGTACAACTGAGTGTAAGGTTTATAGGAACTGTGTACTAACTTTGCAGTTTTTCTATAAATAAAAAACTGCTCTAAGATTAAAAAGTTTATTTTTTAATTCAGAAATAAAGTCCACCAAAAGCTGGGCTAAAGTATCACATGCTGCCACTAGGTACCACTGTGATAACATAGGGTAAGTTCAAGAAAGAAAAATAGGAGGTCATTTGCAGTATTTTTTTAAAAAATTTTCTTTGTTATTTGAAGGGCACAGTGACAGAAGAAAGGGGGAGGGAGGGATCTTCCATCCACTGGCTCACTCCTCAAATGGTAGCAATGGCAGGGGCTGGGCCAAGCGGAAGTCAGGAGCCTGGGACTCCATCCATCTTCCACTGCCTTCTCATGTGCATTTGTGAGCTGAATCAAAAGCAGAGCAGCTGGGACTCGAACCAGTGCTCCAGCATGGGATGCCGGAGTCCTAAGCATCCGCTTAACCTGCTGCACCACAGCACTGGCCCCCATTCGAAGTCTCCTAGTTCCCTGCTTTGCCAATTAGACAGAGTCCGATTCTGTAAAGTTGATTAGCTGTGAATATAGAATACTATAAAATAAAGCTGTTAGATGTTTTTAAACAAATGAGCCATAAAAATTCACTTATGACAACAGCTGACATGCATGTATTCAATCATCTTACATTTTTTAAACAAAAACACTTTGAAGTGCTCTTAAGCTACTATTTTTACATTTCTAATTTAATATTTTAACACAATTTAAAAAATTTGTTTGAACAGCAGAGAGAGACATAGGGAGAGATCTCCTATCCCATGCTTTACTCCCCAAATTCCTACAACAGCTGGGGCTTTAGCAGGGAGCCAGAAACTCCTTCCAGGTCTCCAATTCGGGTGGAAGGGACCCAACTGAGTCATCACCTGTGCGCATTAGCAGGAAGCTGGAATTGGGAGCAGAGCCAGGACTTGAACCCAGGCACTCTGCTTTAGGATGTGGGTATCCCAACTGGTGTCTTAATCACAGGTCCAAACACCTGCCCCAATACATAATAGTTTGTTTGAACTTTAGTGACAGATTCTCACCAACACACTGAGTCATGAAGCTAAAGATCTTTGGAAGAAAAGTGAAAAACATTTCTGCTGGCAGTTTACAAACCATTTTTTTTTTCAAATAAAAATTACAAAAGGCCATTGTTTTGGAGCAGGCTGCTGCACTGGGCCCCTGTAGACCAGATGGAGTCACCCATGCTATTGCTCCACATCACCAAATCAAAACTAAGTTGTTCTCTGACCTCCTGAGAAATTGGGAGAGGAGCTGGCATTGTGGTTCAGTGGGTTAAGCTGCCTCTTGCAATGCTCATAGTCCGTATCGGAGTGCCAGTTTGAGTCCTGGCTGCTCCACTTCAGATCCAGGTCCCTGCTAATGCACCTGGGAAGGCAGCAGGTGCTGGCTCCAATTCTTGGGCCCCTGCCACCCACATAGGAAACTGGGATAGAGTTCCAGGTTCCTGGCTTCAACCAGGCCTGGCCCTCGCCATTGTGGCCATATGGGGAGTGGAGCAGCAGATGGAAGATCTCTTTGTCTCTGTCTCCTACTCCCTCTCTGATGCTCTGCCTTTCAGATAAATAAATCTTTAAAAAAAAAAAAAAAAGAGAGAGAGAAAGAAATGGTGGGGGTCAGGAGTGGAGGAGAGGCACGGAAAAAACCCAAATCTTCCTGACAGGTTGATTTCAATTGGCATAGTGATGAAATTCCCTCTGCCTGGCTCATCACAAAAAAGGTAGTCACCCGGTATTAGGCAGTAAGCTATTTTCCCGCTAGGAAAGTAACTTTGGAATGACCACTGTCTTTCTGGTTTGGTTTGTTTCTGCTTTCTTCTTTACTACTCTCCCCAGAAAACCAACCTCATCTGCTCAACTCATTGGAACACTGCTTCATGGACTGAGGGTTGCCTGATTCTAGAACTGGAAATAGAGCCGATTAAGGTAAACTGCACAGCTGTACGTTTGACCTCTGGTGACTTTCACAGACCTACCCTCGTGGGATTCCTACCACAAACGATTCTCTGATGTTGGACGTTATTCCACAGGATGAAGACACAGAGACACAGAGAAGTTAGACATGGACAAGAGGTGAGCCAGGTTTTCTGGTGCTAACTTTTTCTTTTTTTTTTTTTTAAGATTTTATTTATTTATTTGAGAGGTAGAGTTACAGACAGTGAGAGGGAGAGACAGAGAGAAAGGTCTTCCTTCCGTTGGTTCACTCCCCAGATGGCTGCGCCCATCCGAAGCCAGGAGCCAGGGGCTTCCTCCAGGTCTCCCACACGGGTGCAGGGCCCAAGGACTTGGGCCATCTTCCACTGCTTTCCCAGACCATAGCAGAGAGCTGGATTGGAAGAGGAGCAGCCGGGAATAGAACCTGGCGCCCACATGGGATGCCGGCGCCACAGGCGGAGGATTAACCAAGTGAGCCACGGTGCCGGCCCCTCTGGTGCTAACTTCATCCATGTCTACTATACTACTTCACTCTGAGGATTTGTTCCTCTCTTTGCGATTCTGGAGTTTGTGAGAGACCTCCAACTCAGATACTGACCCAACCAAAAGAAAAGGCACAAACCCACTAATGACTGTCAGTGGTATTTCTTCAAGCCTTGTGAGCTGATAGGATTTTTTAGAGGCCATTGAGTCCTAATACAGAACAGGGGGAGGGCAGAGGGGCAGAGATGGGTGGAATCTGCTGTCACCAGCCACTAAGCTACATCTATTTATAATGCCACAGAGCTTAACAGCTCACTTAAGAATGCTAAATCTCAACCCCATGCTGAGGGACACTTCAGTGAAGTCTTCACTTGGCAAAGCTAAAAGTGTTTTGGCTTTCATTTCTTCCAGGGTGTGTGTCATTGATTTTTGTGTCTTTTTCAACGAGCAAGTTGAGCTCTTAAGAAGCATCCAAGGATGTAGAATCCAGAGCATTTCTGATAAGTGGTTGTTTAAAGCTTGGAGAAGCACAGCTTCAGAGGCTCCAAACTTCCCCTCCATCTTTTCTTGTTTGCATTCTGTGAATGGGAAGCTCCTTGTCAGTTCTTTTGACAGATGATCGGAGGACAGGATGGGTGCCAATGATCACAGCCTCAACCCTTCAATTTCTTTATGGCCCCACACAAATACAAAGTGAGATCATAGTTTAGAGAGACTCTTCGCCGGGGTTGAATTCTGGAGCCATTTTTAGCTGCACCGGACTGAACTGCTGTTGAAATGTAATATAGCCGGCGCCGCGGTTCACTAGGCTAATCCTCCGCCTTCTGGCGCCGGCACACCGGGTTCTAGTCCCGGTCGGGGCGCCGGATTCTGTCCCGGTTGCCCCTCTTCCAGGCCAGCTCTCTGCTGTGGCCAGGGAGTGCAGTGGAGGATGGCCCAAGTGCTTGGGCCCTGCACCCCATGGGAGACCAGGAGAAGCACCTGGCTCCTGGCTTCGGATCAGCGCTGTGCGCCGGCCACAGCGTGCCGGCCATGGCGGCCATTGGAGGGTGAACCAATGGCAAAGGAAGACCTTTCTCTCTGCCTCTCTCTCTCTCACTGTCCACTCTGCCTGTCAAAAAAAAAAAAAAATTAAAAAAAAGAAATGTAATATAGCATGGAAGATAACTAAAGTTAGAGCCAGGAGACTGGTCCTAGTTCTGGGTCCTGTTCTGTCGTTCCTGTTCTCTTGGATAATTCACTTGTCTTCTCTGGGTTACACTGTGCCAACTGAACAATTGGATTCATAGTAATTCTGCTCACTCCTAAAGACTTCTGTGAATGCTAACCGATATATTTATACAAAACCTCTTTATAAAGCGGAAGATGCTGTGAAAATACAAGAATCCTTAAAAAAATGGTTCCTAGGAAGACATTATCTTGAAAGAGTAAAGAAGGCATTGGAAATTCTGTCTTGTTTTAATTAGTTTCACCCCATTCTGCTAAGGGTAAGTTACTTTCATTTCTACCTACCATCTTCTTCACCTGGAAAACATGTTGCCTGGCATGTTTCCTCATTCTAGGTGAGGAAATAACATTTATTTAGTGAAAAGTGGGTAAATATAAACACTGTCCTCTTATTTATTTTATCAGGGAATAAGGCAAGAAAGAATACTAAAATAGATGTGAATTCCTCTCATATTTCCACTGTGACTTGTTTTTTATTGCCACTATTTGGAATAATAGGATGATTATTGTATTATTATTTAGAATAAAAAATTATCATTCTCCTTTCCAAGTATATTTTAAACACTTCTAAATGACTTCCAGCAGAAACTAGAAAATCAAATGGCCTATTGTCTTTAGAGGATTCCAGAACCCTGAGAGTCAGCTACAGTTTATTATTCGTCATGTATATTTATATTGCTGCATTTAATTCTGTACAATACAACTGCATAGGTATCTAAATTAATTACAGATTAATTAGAAAGCACTTAATGACTGTTGCCTATTGTATCCAAACATTGAATGTATTATGTCAGTAATTGGGCTGCTGTAGTATTTTCCCTGATGTGAGTTATAAAATCCCAAGACTATCATCCTATGCAATTACTGAGAGACATTTTCTTTTAAAGAGTGTGAACACTCTTGGCTTTTGGGAGCAGTATCTGGAATTACCTACAGTTGAGATGCTACTGAACCTGATATTAAAAAAGAAAAAGATGCTTAGTCACTTCCTGGAGGTGTTAAAAAAAAATGGTCACGTAGGTGACCTTTCACATATTCTGAGCTCTGTAGCAGTTTGTTCATTTTTCACTCAATTGCTCACTCACTGGCTCACTCATTAGGTCATTTCACAGACATTGGTGGAGGATTTTCTATGTACCAGACTCTGGGTAGGGGACTAGAGAAGCGTGGCATCACTCCTGACCTATTTGAGGCATTGTGGGCTAGCCAGGCAGCCACACAGTTAGTCATAGCACAAGATGAAAGGCTCTGAGACTGTGGCATTGACATTGTGTGAGGGCAGGGAAGGAGCGCCAAAGGCTGCCTCTTAGGTAAATGAGGCTGTCAGCAGGATTGTGGATCTAAAAGGGTGAGACGGGGTTTTGCTTTTTAACAGAGGAATGCAGAAAGAACTTACACAAGAAGCCATTTTTTTTTTTTTTAAATAAGAAATGATCTGATTTTTAGTGCACCAGGAACTGCAGAGCAATTCCTATTCCAAGCCCCCTTAGCCAGCTCTTCTGTTGGCTTTGCTTATAAGGGAGGCACTGGTGATTCTGAAAGGCTCCACTTTCTGTGCCCCGCTCCCATAGAGCCAAGGGAACGGTGGGAACTGCAGCACACACTGGGTGGGGCATGGGATGATTCAATGAACTGGCAATGAGTCTGTGGGTGGGGAGTCTGAGCCTCGGGACAGTGACTAAGTCACCAGCAGGTACAGCGCTCTCTGGCAGGGGCTGGACAACGTTCGTGTAGTGGGCAAAGGTCACAATTTTAAAATGACCCTTTAAAAAAAGTGTCCAGTTAAAAATAAAAATGGTTTTCCTTGCTAACAAAAGTTTGCTTCTCATTTGTAAGTCTTAAGTGCTCACGGAAGGAGGAAGTTTAAGTCCCCACAACATGCCTTTGCCCAGTCATTTTTCTGTTGGTGAACTATCATATCCTGGCCCTAAGCTCCATGAATCCTGTGAGTCTGATATCAGGGCTTCATGCCAGAGAAGAACACATGACCCTAGCCTGGCAAAGGAAAGATTGAATTCCTTGGCAATGGTGGTTGGCTTAGGGCTAAGCACAAGACTCTAGTTAGACCAATCAGAACCATCCCAGGGAGTCTGGCCAAAACTATAACCAAAGAGCTACTTTCTGTGGGATTATTAGACTGATGGAACTAAGCCTGGAACACCAGGGAACCATCCTACCATCGTGGTGGACTATCTGGGAATGAAGCCAACATACAGAACAGAGATAAATGAAGGAGAGATTTCCAAGCCAGACACTGCCAACTGATGGTGGTATTGTAGAGTATTCTCTCTGGGTCTTCCACCTCTTAGATCTAGCAAATAGGTGAATTAATCCACTTCTATTTTGCCTTAACGAGATAGAATTTGGATCTTCCATGTAGCCATAAGAATTCTGATGAATATCAGCCTTTATTAAGACTGAACATTCTCCATATAGGCTGCCCGATTGGCTGATTTCAGATCCTGATTCTTTATTTGGAGGGTGTTAGTCCCTAGTCAGGCTTTGGAGGGCAGCTGCTCTTGCCTGGACAGCAAGGCTACCTAGCTAATCCTCGTTTCCCAAATTGGCTGCCAAGTCCTAGGCAAAAAAAAAAAAAAAAAAAATATATATATATATATATATACACACACACACACACACATATATATATATATGTGACTATTTGTTGTTTTCTATTTTATAGTTTTACAATTATTTCACTCTTCCTGTTTTTTTTTTTTTTTGCAAGGAACAAAAACTCAAAGTAACCAAAGAATGAGTTTATCATATAAGGATGTAGAAGAAGCACACACCAAATGAGGAAGCTTATGAGAACTAGACAGTCATCAGAGGCTAATCTTACCATCTCTCTCTCTTGTTGGGAACATATAGCATCTTCCCTCTGCAAGGCTGCTTCATTCTTCTTTCTTCAGATCAGTTTCTCTGCTCATTCTTGTTTGTGCTCATCATGGCTACCCTGAAATGTGGTCTTCTTGGTCCCCAAGTTTCCTTCAATTTCCAGCTTGGTTCTCTGAGGCTAAATGATTCTGTCTCTCCAACTTCCAATTCCCATCAAAGAGAATCTTTGGTCTAAGCTGACTGTTGGTTAGCTGGGGTTTAATCAGCGATGGCAGGGTTGAAGTGTTATTGAGTCTGTAGGACTGCCCTTTTCAGGCTAGGGGTGGTGGTGGTGGTAGATTCTCTAAGAAGGATGTGGGGGGGAAGAGAGGTCTAAGCATCTCCAGCACAGCCTCTTTATCTCATTCAATCCCCATTTTTCTGAGAGGCAGGAATTGTTGTTATCCCTAATTCACATAAGATTTATGGGAAATGGCTTGTCAGAGCTTGTGCAACTAGTAGGTGACAAATGTCAGATTTTTTAAAAAGATCTATTTATTTGAAAGTCAGAGTTACAGAGAAAGAGGGAGAGACAGAGGAAGAGAGAGAAAGAGATCAGTATTTTCCATCTACTGGTTTACTCCCCCAGGGAGTAAAGCTTCATCCAGGTCTCCCACATGGGGGCCAAGTACTTGGGCCATCTTCCTTGCTTTCCCCAGATCATTAGCAGGGTGCTGTATCAGACATGGAGTAACTAGGATATGAACTGGAGCCCATATGGGATGCTGGCTTCATAGTTGGTGGCTTAACCCACTGTGCTACAATGCCAGCCCCAAAACATCAGGTCTTAAACCCAAGACTTTTCACTTCAGATCTGAAACAGTTTTCTCAGCACTGTTCTATCTACTGTGGAATTCCATCCCAATTATCTCTGAGCATCACAGTTATATTTGATCTTGATTTTCAAGGATTTGTTTTAATAGCACCAGTACATTGTGTTAAAGAAAAGGTCATTCATGGTTATCCAGAAAAAGATCAAAGAAGGAGATCAGAACTACAGATCTTGGACTAATAAAGAAGCAATTAAGAGCAAAAATTCTGTTACAAGTTCAAAGTAAAAATGAACTCAGAGAACGGCATACCTCTGGGTCAGACTTATGCCTCAGGAGCAGCTGCTGGTGCTTTGGAGGTTGCTAAGGTAGACTGTGCTTCAATTCCTGATTAATAGGTTTGATAGTAAATGCTGCCAACTGACTGGTGGTTCATGTAAAGTGTCCTGTGTCTTCTGCAAGTATGGATGGTTCAATCTCAGATTTATGGCTTAGGATCCCACAAACATAGACTTCCCTATTCTATCCTTTGTTTCCTATATCTCACCAGCCTTGGGGTAGGGAAATGTAAGCAAAAGCTTGTGCATACAACTGTAAAATTTTAATGGATACAGATTGCAAAGTTGGTGTCTGATGTGACTTGCTGTGTAGGACTCATCCCCCACTCCTCTCAAGCCCTACCTTAAATCATTCTGAGTCCCCACGGTTCTGTCATGAGTGCACAGTGGTCTTTCCTTAGCTGTGGTGTGACAATTGTCATTCTCTTTTGTGGCTGCTTGGGGAGTAAGTTTTGGTCACTGCCACTGCTGAACTTAGTGGTTCACTAACTGACATCTACCAAAGATGCCAGAAATAGCTCCTGACCGTCAGCCTCCGTGCCTCAGCCGCCTCTGCAGTTCTGAGGGCTCTCTCCGCCCCACTGTCGCCCGAGGAATGAGTCTAACGATGTCAATGCCTTGTCCTCCGAGGAGCCTGCATGGAGGCAGCTCTGTTTCTGGCAGTTTCCTCTTCCTAGGGTTCAGTGTTGATTGAATTTATGTCTCTTGGATCGGGGAATGTTCTGAAAGCTGGACTCTACTGTATTATAAATATGTCCCTCCCAGGAGCTGTTTTTTGTCCTAGAGCTAAGCTTACAGTCCTCTCTTGGCTTCCATAGGTTGAACCCCTTGGCCTCTCACTTAAGAAGACACTGGGGACTCACCTACAGCCAGACATGCTTGAATCCTAGGTGAACATAAATGTTAGAAGAAAATGTAAATAAGTGAATTTATGGGCCCCTTCTTATAGATTTTCCACTGTCATCAAATATGGCTTTATGTAATCCTACTTCTGAGGTAGAGTAAAACCAAGTCACAGTGAACCTTTTAGAAATGTATATGTCTCCTAGGATACACACAGCTCTACCTTAGCTCCTGTGCTTCTGGGTTTGGGAGGATCTTGGTGATCAGGTCTTCTTGGACCATTCTCTGCTCTATCTTCTACTGCTTTCCCAGGCCACAGCAGAGAGCTGGATCGTAAGAGGAGCAGCCGGGTCTCGAACCGGCACCCATATGGGATGCCGGTGCTTCAGGCCAGGGCTTTAACCTGCAGCGCCACAGCGCCAGCCCTGCTTTTTTTCTTTTTATGATAAGAAAAAATGTAAACAGTACTCCTGAAGGGCACACGAACCCAGCTGGAATATTCTCCAATTGAGACACTCTCCAACTGGAAGGTTTATATTTCCTTTGACCCACTTCTGCATGGCACAGTTCTCTGATCTTTGATGCTGTAGACAATGCAAAATTACTGAAATTTGTGTAATAATACTTTGCTAATGGGTTTTAGCTTTTCATTCATTGTCATAGATTTCTGGAGCAGGTTGTTTCTTAAACCAAATTTAGGACATCCATTTAAATCACTTTTGAAGTGCAAATAATTTTTTTAGGTAAATAGTGATTTACAAATGGAATCATTCCAGTTTTATTATGAGTGCCTGGGCAGATTATTAAAATATTTGGGTTCACATGGTTAATTTTTGACCAGGGGAATGTAAAGTGGAACACTTAGTAATTATGATGAAAACAATGGTGTGTGTGTGTATGTGCATGTGTGTGTGTCTACGCACATAAAGTGAAGTTAAACTAGTTCAAAGTCAAGGAGTTCTTACATTCTATCTAGTGCTGGGGTCCTGAAGGATCCATAATTGTGTTAAAGACCTTTTGAGTAGTTAGGAAACTGACAGAGTATTCAACTCAGTTTAACAAGTATTGGTGAAGCACCTATCAAGTGTCTCTCATGCATAACAGGGATCTAATAGAAGGGAAATTTATGATAAGGAGACTTCCTCTCTGTGTTGCTACTCTTCATCATTGTTCCCAGACATTCTGGGTAGGAAAGGTTAAAATCCACCTTAACCCCACTTTGGCTGCTACTTACATTTGGCCTCAAATTTAAGTCTTTCCCAGAACGGAGACAGTGTTTTATATGGGGGTTTACATTTTATTGGTTCTTCTACACTGAAAAAGGCCAAGGGATTTTATAAGGCAAAGTCTCTGCCAGAGGTCCAAAGGGAGTTCCTGTCCAGTTACAACCTGCTAAGTCGCATGGTTGGCATCTGTTCCCCACACCTGCTGGGCTCATCAGGCCCCAGGGAGGGAGGACTGTGGGAACTTCTGACAAGGGCTGACTCCTTTCACTTGGGCCATGTTGTATTTCATTGGCAGCATATCAGTGGGAAACAGAATCCCGGATTACAACAGGCTGCATTTGTTCAGTGCCATAGAACAGGGCTTCTCCAACTTAAATGTGCATGAAACTCACTTGGGGATCCTGCTGGAGGAGAGTCTAACTCTGCATGTCAAGGCTGGTTCTGAGAATCTGCTTTTCTAACAAACTCCTGGATACTGTTGATGCTGCTGGCCTGTGGAGCCACTTTGAGCAGCCAGATGTTAGAAAGTGCCAAGTGTTTTCTTAATATCATTCTCTTCTGTCCTCACGACCTGCCTGTGAAGTACTTGCTACAGCCTCATTGCTAGCGGTAGAGGCAGGTTCAGCGTGGTAAACCGACTGCCCGGGGATGCACAGCTGTATGTCTTCCACTCGATTGGCTGACCCCAAGTCCTGGGCTTTTTCTCCCTCCTCAGCATGTGTGACCCATAACATTCCTCGGGGAAATGCTAGATATCAGTGCTTTTGTTTTTCAGAAAGTTCGTCAGCCGGCGTCGCAACTCACTAGGCTAACCCTCCGCCTGTGGCGCTGGCACCCCAGGTTCTAGTCCCGGTTGGGGTGCTGGATTCTGTCCCGGTTGCTCCTCTTCCAGTCCAGCTCTCTGCTGTGGCCTGTGAGTGCAGTGGAGGATGGCCCAAGTGCTTGGGCCCTGCACCTGCATGGGAGACCAGGAGAGGCACCTGGCTCTTGGCTTCGGATCGGCGCAACACGCTGGCCATAGTGGCCACTCGGGGGGTGAACCAACAGAAAAAGGAAGACCTTTCTCTCTGTCTCTCTCTCTCACTGTCTAACTCTGCCTGTCAAAAAATAAAAAAAGAAAGTTTGTCATCCACACACACCACCACTACCTTTATTATTATGCCTTGTATCTTGTTAGATGAGCTCCTTCCAGTCCCTTGTTAGCAGGTTTTAGATGATGGTTCTGTCATCCGTAGTATTTGCTCTCCCTTTCCACTTTACCTAAGCACGGGTCCGTGTCAAATTCCAAGTTTCTCATATCTTGAATACAAATACATGTTTTGCCATGATGTTTGCAGGCCCAAGTACTGATGGATATGTAGAGGGCCAATTTATGAAAAGTAACAAAAGTGGAATATAGAATTAGAATAAGAGATTCCATTTCATCTCATTGATAATGACAGTTAACAGAATGAAAACAATAGAAATTGTATAAGCCAGAAGTTGACAACTGTGTAGTGGGTAAGCACATGGACTTGGGGTTTTGAATCCTGGTTCTGCCTCTTAACAAATGTGTGACTTTGAGCCAGTTATTTAACCTCTGTGTGCTTTAATTTCCTTATATGTTAAAAGGAGATAACATGATTGATTTAATTAATTTGCAGTCATGTACATCACATGTCAATAAATATTAAAAACCATCACTATTACCTTTTTTTAATATAGGGCCACAGAGCCCCCAAAACCTTAACAATTGATTTCAACACTTTTTAACAAACAACTAGGAAACTATCAGGCATTTGCTGGTTGGTGACTAGAGTGGTTCTAGGTTGGGCAGTCAGAGAGCTGATAACTAACACAGATCCTCCAGTTTCTATTCTGCTACAATGAATATGGTGTATGCTCTACCTAGACATACATTTTTTAAAAAGATTTATTTATTTGAAAGTCAGAGTTACATAGAGAGAGAGAAGGAGAGGCAGAGCGAGAAAGAGAGAGAGAGACCGTAATGGCTGGAGCTGCGCTAATCCAAAGCCAGGAGCCAGGAGCTTCTTCTGGGTCTCCCACGTAGGTGCAGGGGCCCAAGGACTTGGGCCATCTTCTACTGCTTTCCCAGGCCATAGGAGAGAGCTGGGTAGGAAGTGAAGCAGCCAGGACTCCAACCGGCGCCCAAATGGGATGCCGACACTGCAAGCAGTGGGCTTTACCCACTATGCTACAGCGCCGGCCCCCGAGGCATACATTTTCAACCTCACCCAGAGACTGTTGGTTTTAGAATCAGCACAGCTGACCTGGTTGAAGCCAGTGTTGTTGGCATCTCTGTCCCTGAGAATGGTAAGGAATTTGGTTTTGCTGGGCTGGAGTGGAGCACTGGGTAACATCTGACCCCTCTGCTGCATTGTACATCTCTCTGTTTCAACTGGATTTAAAAATCTCTGTCTTCAGAGAACTGCTGGGTTCTGTGCTTTGTTACTTTTGTTTGTAGCAGCCTCTCCCTGGTCTTCAAGTTTCAGGTAAGGCATCTGGTGTGTGACTAAGGGATAAGCACAGAAAGAAATAAAAATCCTTTATTACTTATGTGAAGCCAGGTTTGCGCAAATAAAAAGCAAAGAGGTACAGATGAATTTGAGCAAGGGATTGTATAATCTCTGAAGGACTATTACCTATCATTAAAAGCTGAGAACTGTTTAACATTTTCCTACTTTGTATTTTCATTCTCACTTAGAACACAATTTAAATGGAAAATTTATGGTTATCCATGGCAACTTAAGAGGCATATTCCCTCAAAAACTAAGCCTCTTAGTGCAAATGTTTGTCTCTTACTGCAGATTATTTCAGTGTTACAGCATTTCCTCCCTCAACAATGCTGTCAGTGATACCTCCCGTGTGTGAAGCCTGAGCGTGCAGAAAACCCAGAAGTGTACAAAATAGATCCTCATGTTCAACCGAGCCCTGGGGGATTCACTGCCCCAGATAGAGTGTTTTAAGGTCACACAGGACAAAGGGCTCCAAACGGCTTGGTGTACCAGGTGGAAGATTCTGTGATTCTTTGCTTTAGACCGGGATGAGAAGTTAGTGATACTGATTTCCCAAAGCACTGTAGTGAATGCATTTGGAATTGGACAGAGTTCAATTTTTAAAAAAATTCTTCTTTTTTCAGAGCGGTCTATGAAAATGGTTTCGGAAGTCAAATAGGATTGGTAAGCTTATTGCTGAAACTACAGTTCTCTCTCACACACCTTTCCACTCCCAGGAGCAACTATTTTCTACTGTTTTAGCTCCTTTTTTCTTGGATTGGATTCATATTTCTCAATAAATAATGTGCACATTCTACTATTGTTCATCAATTTTAGATAGTATAAGAAGATATTAGCTCTCATACCACCAACTCCACCCTCCAACAGATTTACATGAAAAATTTCCCACAATCCATATTCTGTTTTTATTATTCTGACATACAAATATTCTTCATAACTGAACCTAGAAGTAGGGTTATATTTTCTGTAAGTGTTGTTGTTTTCTGGGGTCTGTTTCTTTGTTTCTTCCTTTTTTTTTTTTTTTTTGAAAATAAATAATTTTATTTCATTTATAAAGGAGGTAGGGAGAGTTTCCTTTTTTAAAATTTATCTAAGTTCCACAAGTTTCATGTATTTCATATATACAGATTTAGGAACATAGCAATGCTTCCCTCCCTCCCACCCACGCTGCTGGGCTCTGTTTCTGCAGGGATCGGGACACTTTTCATTTTTCAGCAGGTGCACTTCTTTACGTCACGAGTAAGGAACTGCCTGGATTTCCCGGATGTTGTGGTCCATGGGCATCACCACCCACGTCTCTGCTGGCAGCATCTTTCCTCCAGACTGAATCCTGCTGGCTCCTGCCCAGCCTCACTGGGTGACAAAATGTAAAGCCCCAACCAGAACTCAAGATTCAGAAGCAAGATTTAGAGATGGCAAGAGGAGAGAAGAACATAAGGCAAGAGGTAAGGTTGCACATAGGCATGTCAAGAGTTTGCTGAGGTCTCTAGTACTGTTGAATCTTTCTATTCTGTGGATGTCAACACCAAGGCCGAGGATCATTTGAAAATCATGGTTGTGGTTTTCCATTTGTTTCATGGAGATGACATGAATTTTTGTATAACCTGAAACTGATTTCATTCAGAAGCATACAAGGATAGGCTTAAACATCTGTGGGAAAATGGAATTAAAAGATCAGTTTATTCTGGTTCAAAATATTTTTGAAACCCATGCATAGTTTTTCCATGATACAATTTTTCTTTTTTTTTTTTTTTAAGATTTTATTTATTTATTTGAGAGGCAGAGTTACAGACAGTGAGAGGAAGAGACAGAGAGAAAGGTCTTCCTTCCGTTGGTTCACTTCCCAGATGGCCGCAACTGCTGGAGCCGCTCCAATCTGAAGCCAGGAACCAGGAGCTTCTTCCCAGTTTCCCACATGGGTATAGGGGCCCAAGGACTTGGGCCATCTTCTACTGCTTTCCCAGGCCATAGCAGAGAGCTGGATTGGAAGAGGAGCAGCCAGGACTCGAACCAGCGCCCATATGGGATGCCAGCACCACAGGCAGAGGATTAATCTACTGTGCCATGGTGCAGGCCCCATGATACACATTTTTCATGAACTTTTTGAATACTCTTCTAGGCATATATTTTTATTTATTTATTTATTTTTCAGAAAAACAAGCCTATCTTTTGGTTCCATTTCACACAAAACTTTTGAAACACCCATGTACTATTTCATTCACAAAGCTTAGACTTGCCCACCCCATGTTTAACCATCAGGCTCTTTTTGACTGTATCCTCTTCCTTTTCTTATCTCTAGTTGAGAAAGTCAGCTGCCTTCCTGTAGCTGCACTCTAGCCTCTATCACAGATCCTCAAAAAAGAGACCACAAAGAAACTCAAAGCACACATGGCATACACACACACACACACACACACAGAACTAAGCACAAACAGAATCATTACATATGTGAACACAAAGTACCATAGAAAGAGAATCAAAGCATGTGCAACCACATACACATATCAGAACAGAACACAAAGGGAATCAGAGCATGCGTACACACATGAACACACACAGAAGTACTACGCACAGAGGGAATCGAAGCATATACATACACGCACACGCACACACACCCAGCCACTCCCCCCCCCCACACACAGAGTTATTCTCTGGATGTTTATTTTAACCTTCTTGATTCTCCTCTGATCTCAAATACACATATCAGAACACGTTGTAAACTTTGAGATGGGATGTTTGAGGAGAGATCACTTTATAGATGTTATTTGCCAGATATCATTTTTTAAAGATTTATTTATTTATTAGAAAGGCAGAGTTAAAGAGAGGCAGAGGCAGAGAGAGAGGTATTTCTTCCACTGGTTCACTCCCCAAATGGCCACAATGCCCAGAGCTGCACTGATCTGAAGCTGGGAGCCAGGAGCTTCTTCTGGGTCTCCCACATGGATACAGGGACCAAGCACGTGGGCCATCTTCTACTGCATTCCCAGGCTATAGCAAAGAGCTGGATGGGAAGTGGAGCAGCCAGGACTCGAACCAGTGACCATATGGGATACCGGCACTGCAAGCAGCAGCTTTACCCGCTATGCCACAGCGCTGGTCCCCAGACTTGATTGTTAATTCTTGTCTGTGAGGAAGACAATCACTGCAGAATGCCTCACTTTCTGCTTCTTTGTGGCTAGGGAAATAGAAAAGGTAATAAAGGCTCGAAGAACTGGCAAGGAAGGGATGGTGGGAAGCTTGAAGAAGCCCTTGTCTGTTGCATTTGTGCTTGCAAACCGTGGATACAAAAAAACCACATAATTTGCAATAACCAATGCAAGTGACTCCAGTTCACAAGTTCAGGACATGACCAGAAAAAATGCTGGTAAATAATTTGAGTAAAAACAGAAAATTTTTTCCTCTTTCAGTTTTTTCTGCCCCTTCTAGAAAGGGGAATGACTCTCAAATGATTTATGAAGCTAGGGTCCTCATGGAGAGAAGACTTCCAGACTTTCTTCCAGGCTTGTTACTGATAATTTTTTTTTTAATTTTTTGACAGGCAGAGTGGACAGTGAGAGAGAGAGAGAGAAAGGTCTTCCTTTTGCCGTTGGTTCACCCTCCAATGGCTGCTGTGGCCAGAACACTGCGGCCGGCGCACCGCGCTGATCCGATGGCAGGAGCCAGGAGCCAGGTGCTTTTCCTGGTCTCCCATGGGGTGCAGGGCCCAAGCACCTGGGCCATCCTCCACTGCACTCCCGGGCCACAGCAGAGAGCTGGCCTGGAAGAGGGGCAACCGGGACAGAATCCGGTGCCCCGACCAGGACTAGAACCTGGTGTGCCGGCGCCGCTAGGCGGAGGATTAGCCTAGTGAGCTGCGGCGCCGGCCTTGATAATTAGTTCAATACAATGTGAACTGGGACTTTCTTTCTGAAGCTTTCACCTTAAAAGGCGTATTTTCCAAGCAGGAAAAACAAATCCTGGAAATGCATTCAAATCATGTTTAAAAGGAAAACTCAGCTAATCATTGGCTTTAATATGTTTGAAGATAGAATGTGTGCTCCATAAACTGAATGGGAATGGTCTACAGAAGACCCAAACATCATAAGCCTGTGAGTGTTTCATGTTACTCTTAGGCGATGATAATAAGCTGATAATGAAAGTACTGGGTCCACTTACCAGATACACCTGGAGCTGGATTTCTCAGTATACCAACGTGCTAAATTTAAATCTCCTTGTTCTGACTCCATATTTGCCAACAAAACTTCTGACTCTAATCCAGCTTTCCATAAGGAGTTTCCTAGAAGAGGCAAGTATCTGACTGACTGGCATGAAGACCCCACCGAGCCTGGCAGTGTTGGTTCTCATTGCAAATGAACTGATCATCACACACTTTCCAGGTGGGTTTGCAGGGGCCTAGCCTCCAGAGAGCTAGCATGTTATGGTGCACTCGCAAAATCAAGGTAATTAACCTGCAGATTTGAGGTGATCTAACCCTTCTTTTCTGCAGACCTGTTCTTGCCATTTGCACAGCTCAGGGAAAAGATACAAATGGAAGGCTCAGGCTGTGTCTTACCCACTTCCTTCCCCACAGATGGCTCTAACCTTCACTCACAGGCTATATGGGCACGCATGAGAACCCTCAGCCACCATGTCCAAGGTCTCTTCCAGTCCCAACCTGCCAAACTGCTGTCTGTTGGCCATCTCTTGGGTGTAGGGTTGTATATTTGGCAGTGGGTACTCCTAAGGGACAGACCCACAGGACATCAAGCAGAACCTGGCCATTGTTACTGGCCATTGGGTGAGCATGGACTGAGGGTCAGGGCATAACTCAGGGAGGGCAAACTTCCTTGGCTTAATGGAAACCAAAAGGAAGGCCAGCATTGGAAGCCAGGGCAGAGGATGGAGCTGTCCAGTGCTAGCAGTGATCTTGCCCACGTGATCATTCTTTTCCCATTCCCAGGATGTAGAAGAGTAACAATGTTGCTTCTTGGGTCGACCCCACCACACCCCCATCTAAGCTCTCCAAATGTGCACTAGCTTCTAATAGAATTTGTTTTGCCAAATTGAAGTCCATGGGGGATCTGACACAAGCTCGATGGACCATAGGCAAAGCAGTATCTCATTTGAAATAGCTCTCCAGAGAACCGGAAGGAACTTCAGGGCTGTCTCTCTCTCTCTCTGTCTCCATTAACATTTATATAGATTCCTCAGATTGCATTCCAGGGTCACAGTCTCCTCAGTCTTAATTACAGGGTCAAGGGCAGAAAAGACTTTCCTTAACTGCCAATGGAAGTCTTTAATCTGAATGAACCCGAACCATTTGGCCCAGAAAAGTTTGCACACAGTGTCAGGAAATGACATTCAAATAGCTTTAAAATAATCTAATCTTCCAGTGCTCTGTGCTTGGCTGATGGAAATGAGAATTTGAAAGTAACAAAGTGGAACCTACTTGCTTATAAATCTGCTTGGGGGCAGAATGTTTGCAAAAGTGATCGCATTTTGTTCCAAGAGATTTAACGGCAGAAACCCTCCATCAGGCCTTGCTTATGGAACAAAGCTGCACTGCTGTATTAACCGTGGAATGGAAGAAAATTTTAATCTACTCAGCCAGCTGGTCTATCATCTAGATCATACAGGGGAGGAGGAAAAGATTTGAAACGTAATTGATACAGGGAGCAATTTTGTGTGATAGAAGATGCTTTGAAGTTAAGTGGGTGGGAAATCAATATTTGCAAAGTTCTAGTGTGATGAAAGGTTGGCCTTTTCTGATAATATTGAAATGGCTAAAGAGGTGTGGCTCAGGGAAGAACGGGACTCCTTGGCTATCCAATTTTCTTTCCTATCAATCATTCATTCAGCAAATATTTAAGTACCTGCTAAATGCAAGGCATTGTTGAATGAGAGACCATTTCCATGGATTCCTTTCCAGCAGCTTCTTATATTCTATGCCTGTCTCTGACTGCATCACCTAGGAGTTAACCATGCCAGTTGCATTACCTTGGAGAAGGTATTGCACATCTGACTCTTGGCTTCCTCATCTATAATATAGAAATAATAATAGGGTCCATTCCAAATAGGTGACCTGGCACACATTAAACTCCCTCAAAAATGTTAAGTATGAAATTATGGGAAAAGATAATTTAATTTATAAGCTGCTAAAGATAATGTAAAGGCTACCTTTAGGGAAGAGTTGGATTCACCGGAAATGGACAAAGAATAATGCTTATATCTTCCATTGTTTTGTGTTTCTTGAGCATGAAGAAGCCACCAACATTTATTGAGCTTATATTATGCAAGAATATAAGCGCAACTTTTAAAATATGTGATATTCAAAAATATCCCCTCCAAAAGTCTTTTACCCTTAGGTTCAGTGGTTGGGATCCTGCAAAATAAAATGAAAATAGAGAGATTAACAGGAGGAAAAGGTTTATTTCATTGAATATGGGTCAACCTCACAGAAATGAGATGAGAACTCCAAAGAAGCAGGCAGATCTATAAATTTGTATCCCATTCTAATGAAGTGTGGTAAATTGTGGAGAGGCAAGAAGACAAAGGAAAAAGGGGTTGCATCTCTATAGGTGGTAAATTTGGGGACTGTAAATGTATGAGGGAAAATAATGGAAGATAAGGGTCATTTTAATAAGGATCGTAATGCTGATTCCTGTCAGGGCCATCTCTTCAGGCAAACAGCTAGGGAGCAGAGAATTTTTTCTTCTGTTTCTTTTATTTTAAGATTTATTTTATTTATGTGAAAGGTACAGTGACAGAAAGAGAGGAAGAGACAGAGAGAAAGACATTTTCCATCCTCTGGTTCACTCTCCCAAAAGGCCACAACATCCAGGACTGAGCCAGGCAGAAGGCAGGAGCCAGGAACTCCAGCCACGTCTCCCTCATGCATGGCGAGGGCCCCGGTACTTAAGCCATCTTCTGCTGCTTTCCCAGACACATTACCAGGGAGCTGGGTTTGAAGTAGAGCAGCCAGAACTTGAAATGGTACTCTGATATAGGATGCTGGCTTTGCAGGAATCTGCATTAAGCTACTGCATGCACCACAAGGTCCCCCTACTATTTCTTAAATGCCCCTAGCTCAAAATAATTCTTATGCCAAAGCGGCATTTAAAAAAAAAAAAAAAAAAGATTGGGGCCGGTGCTGTGGTGCAGCAGGTTAACGCCCTGGCCTGAAGTGCCAGCATCCCATATGGCCGCAGGTTCAAGACCTGGCTGCTCCACTTCCGATCCAGTTCTCTGTTGTGGCCTGGGAAGGCAGCGAAAGAAGTCCTTGGTCACCTGCACCTGCATGAGAGATCCGGAGGAAGCTCCTGGCTCCTGGCTTCGGATTGGCGCAGCTCTGGCCATTTGTGGCTAATTGGGAAGTGAACCATCGTATGGAAGAATCTCTCTCTCTCTCTTCCTCTCCTCTTTCTGTGTATCTCTGACTTTCAAATAAATAAATAAATCTTAAAAAATGATTTATTTATTTGAAAGGCAGAGAGAGCGAGAGAATATCTTTCATCCACTGAGTCACTGTCCAAATGGCTACAACAGCTAGGGTTGTGCCAAGCCGAAGCTAGGAGCTTGGAAGTCCATATGGGTCTCAATTGTGGGTGGCAGGGCCCCAACTACTTGGGCCATCTTCTGCTGCCTTCCCAAGTGTGTTACATGAAGCTGGATAGGACTTGAATCAGAGCTCAAGTGGGATTCTGGCATTGCAGGTGGCAGCTTAACCCACTGTGCCACAATGCCAGCCCCAAAGTGGCGTATTTTGAGATGAAAGACTCTGATGCCCTTCATACTACTTAATAACCCTCACATAATATCCTATAAATTGAGTCCTATTAATATCTGCATCTTAATTTTGGATAAACTGAACCCCAGAGTGTCAGTCTGTTTTCTTTTGCTGTAACAGCACATTACAAAGTTTATTTTGGTTCACAGTTCTGGAGTCTGGAAAGTCCCAGAGCCTGGCACTGGTGAGGACCTTGCACAGAGGTCCAAGTACACGAAGGAAAGGAAACTGAGGGGGCGGCCTTGCGTTATGACAACTCCCTCTCAAAGCAACTACTCCAGTCCCTCGTGTCTCACTCCATGAGTATTAACGCAGGCCCTTGAGAAAAACACTAATCCTTCTTAATCACCATATCAAATCTTAAGGGCCCCACCACTTCTTGATACCCTACATTGATAATTAAATGTCAACGTGAGTTTTGGTGGGAACAAACCACAGTAGAGGAGCGAGACACTTGCCATGGTTACACTACGGTAAATGGTGGTGCTGGGAATGAAATCCAAATCTCCTGGTTTCAGAGCCAGCGATCCCAGCTGTCACCTTTCCCAAAACTCTCCATGGACAAAATGATGGCGAAGATCCTGAAATGTAAATTCCAGTTCTAACCAGCAGATTAAGGAGAAAACCAATTTGTTCAGGAGGTGGGCTCTGGATATTTCTTGGTCATCATTTAAAAGCGGTCCTCCAATAGTGCCACATTTCAGACTCTTTATAATGAGGAAGCATTCTCTGAAATTCTCTAAGCTTCTGGAGGCACTCTTGACTGCGATCTATAGTGACAGTCATCTTTCTCCCACCAAAGATCAGAGACTATTTTTAACAGTTGGTAGAGTCTTTGTACATTTATGTGACTCCCCATTGCTAGAATGTACATTTTGGTAGATGGATGCTCCTTTCTGTAGATGAGATATGTTGGAGTCTCAAGTCCGAGGCTGGCCCCTGACCAGCAGGGGCCAGTACGGACACTCCCCAACAAGGTGAACTGGAAGGGTAAGGTCAAGGGGTGATGAACACACCACAAGCACCCGTGAGTTCTGTTGAAGCAGGAACCACTTTATTGAGGAAGTGTACAGGCTTATAAAGCTTACAAAGGACATGCGCAGTAGGGGAGCCAATCAGAGAAAAGGTCACACAGGCATGGGTGGACCACGCACAGGGGCACCTTAAGTAAAGTATAGTGATCACGCTCTGTCCATGTGTCTGGAACTAAAGCGGACCTATCCCTGCCGGGACATGCCCCTTGAACATCTGCCAGGCGCCATATTGTAATGGGGACTTTAGGCAATGCCCAACAGAGATAAAAACTAATACACAACTGGAGAGGAACAACGGAGGCCATTAAAATTCTTTAGGGTTGGATAATCTGGCTTAACTAAGTAAGCCATATGTAGAAAAGGGGCAAGGGAAAGCTAGTTACTGAATCTTGCCTTGTACAAGGTTTTGTTTCTTTAAATGCATTGAATCTAAGTTCTCAAGCAATTGGCTGCACGGTTTGCCTGTAAATTTATTAAAAATCCGGATTTTACTAGATTTTCTTTGCCAGTAGGGCATCTCCAGGGTTCCTTGGCAGGTCTTTGGTTTCCCATTGAACAGCTGGAACCCCAGGGAGGGGATTCCAAGACAGTTTTGGGACAATGAACAGTTTGTACATTGATGCCTAGTCAAAAACCCTTAGTTCCCACTAGTGACTTGAGGCTGGGGCAAGTAAGAAGGTGGATTCAGATTACTGAATAAAGATATTTTGGATATAGAAACATGTAGGCAATTGGTTTATCATTTCTACACGAAAATTCCTTCCCTTGGGATATAGCTTAAGCTCCTTTGCATAGGAGGAACCCTGGTGCTGTGGTTATGAGTGCAGTCCTAGGGCCAGTGTCGTGGTGTAGTGCGTAAAGCCACTGCTTATGCTGGTTCAAATCTGGAGCCAGACTGCCTTGTCATGACTTCCTTGGTAGACTCTAAGGAGTCCCAGACAAAAATCTTGGCTTGAGCCATTTCCCCATTTCGCCACTTGTCGTGGTGTCCAGTTGTCTCATCTTCCATGAACTCAGCCTGTCTTTAGACCTGACTTTGAATTCCTTTATTGCCCCTCATCCTCCCCTTCATCAGGGGACCAGAGTTCCCTTGGCCTCCCTTCAGACCTTGGCCAGACTTGCTGGATCTTCTTCCCGGTGAGGCCTGATCAGGGTGTGACGTAAACATGCAGCCTTGGCGACTGCTCCTTTTCCTTTCTGGATTCTGCAAAGCTGGTGCTTGAAGACAGGAACAGGTGGTTCCAACAGCTGACCTTGACTTCACATGGTTCATTCTGCAGAATGACACCACCTAACTCCTGGCTTCTAAAAAATACCACTTTTAAACCTCTACTGCCCTGCTTGTTTTTTCCTGAGAGGCTGTCTGAGAGGTTAACTGTTGACAAAAGCCCTTCATTCAAGTGAATGGATTCTGAAGAGTTTATGGGAAGAATATTGTATCCAGATGTTCATCTCAGATGTCCTTGAGCAAATGGGAAAATGAAACAATATAATTTAAATTTAATAGAATCAAGATGCATATAAGCACAGAACAGAAAGAACTAAAGGCTTTTAAGACAATGGCTTGGATTATGATTCCATTTCTTTTAATTAATAAATATGGGACCTTGGGCAAATCAAAATTTTTCAAATTTCTCTTTTCATTCTCTTCTACAAAATGGGGTTCATAATAAACTATTCCATCTCTATTGCACTGGGCTATGATGATAACTGAATTAGCTGCTGTATTTTTGCCTTGTTACATAAATAAGATATTGTTGTTATAATTACTATTACCAAGTGACCCAGCATATGAAATCTGATGCTTCAGTGAGACTTCTACATGACATTTGGTGAAAATTGAAATCAAACACTATTGAGAAAACCAAGATCAATTCTTTAGGAATTGACCACATTTATCTTGTGGATAAAATGTGGTCTGAATTTTTGAAGACTATTCCTGCTGCTTTCACATTTAGAACTGACAACTATAATTAGGTTAGGGAATAATAATGTAATATAACTACATAAATATAATTCTTATGAAATAAAGTAAGTGGGAGTGTTGAAGTGGTGGGATCTGGGTTTGAGTGTTTGCTTCAATGTTCTTTTTAAAAATTAGTCAATTAATTTTAAATTTTAATCAGTTTTTAATAGAGTCAATATGATTTGTAGATACAATTCAAAGAACATGACTTGCCTTCCTCCTTCCCTCCCTCTCTTCTTCTTAGCCTTCTTCCTTCTCCCTTTCTTTGACTGTTTTTAGTTTTTGAGATAACATATTTTAAAGTGACTTTAGATTAAGAGGGCTTAATACTTCACTGAATAAGAAGTTTAACAAGTAAAAGACAAAAAGACCTTGATTTAGTGAGAGTATAGATAATTGCTATAAACAGTAATTGAATGGAAAAAATGACCATTTCACCCACAGATAGTAAATTTTAAAGTAATCACAGATTATTTGAACTACAGTAATGTAACATTCTTAACCATTGGTTTGACAAAGTTATAAAACAAAGTTTTACAAAACTATTTGCAGCAATATTAATACATGCAGACTTTTTTTCCTTCTTTCTTTCTTTCCTTTTTTTGTTTAAACTTTTGCTCCACATATAAGGAAGAACTTGTCTTACTGAGTCCAGCTAATTTCACTTAGCACAATGCCCTCCATTGCATCCATTTTGCTGCACATGATAGAATTTCATTCTTTTTTATAGCTGAATAATATTCCATTGTGTATATATATACCACATTTTCTTTATCCACTTATTTGATGATGGACATCTTGGATGGTTCCAAATTTTGGCTATAGTGAACAGTGCTGATATAAACATGGTGCAGGTATCACTTTGATACATTGTGTTCATATCTTTTGCATATCTACCCAGTAGTGGGATGGCTGGATCATATGGCAAGTCTATCCCTATTTTTTTAAGAGATCTCTGAAGAGTTAAAATTGTATATGTGCGGGTATAAAAAGTTAAGCTTAAGCTTATAGGTTTAAACCTTCCTGGTGCAGCTGTGAAAATAAGACAAAGTAAAGTAGCACCTTGACAGTAGGGACTCCATTTTGGAGCACTTGAGACTCCATTCTGGAAAAGCACCCCCCCCCACCCACCGTGAGACTCTGGTCTGAAACTATGATCTCAAATAGTCGGACAATAGCAGTGCACTACATCACCCTTGGCTACGCACAAAAACCCCCTAGCGTGATTGCTCAAGCTTAAAAATAAAAGGGTTGCACCTGGGTTACCTGAGCTAATAATGAAGATGTGATTTGTCTATGTCTTAAGATCATAATTGCTGATTGTAAGATATTAGCAACCGCTTAGTAACCGTGTATTTTCTCCCCCCTCCCGATTTTGTGGTTTTTGCCTTTATAAACCCTATGCTGTAGTTCCTCGGGGCTCCTCTGTCCTTGTATGTTCAGAGAGCCCCAACATGTTGGATCAATAAATCTTTAACCCTTTGCTGGTTGCATGAGAGAAAAGTCTCTTGGAGTCGTTCCTCAGGCGGTGGGCTTTTTCGGACCCTAACAATCTCCACACTGTCTTCCACAGTGGCTGCCCTAATTTACATTCCCACCAACAGTGTATACGTGTTTCCCTTTGTCCACATCCTTGCCAGCATTTGTTACTCTCTGTGTTTTGGATTTTTTTAAACTTTTATTTAATAAATATAAATTTTCAAAGTATAGCGTTTGGATTACAGTAGCTTTATTCCCCCATAACCTCCCTCCCACCCACAACCATCCCATTTCCAGCTCACTCTCCCATCCCATTCACATCAAGATTCATTTTAAATTATCTTTATATACAGAAGATCAATTTAGTATATACTAAGTAAATATTTCAACAGTTTGCAACCAAACAGAAACACAAAGTATAAAATACTGTTTGAGTAAGTAGTTATACCATTAATTTGTATAGTACAACACATTAAGGACAGAGATCCTACATGGGGAGTAAGTGCACAGTGATTCCTGTTATTGATTTAACGATTGACACTACTGTTTATGGCGTCAGTTATCACCCGAGGCTCTTGTCATGAGTTGCCAAGGCTATGGAAGCCTTTTGAGTTTGCCAACTCTGATCTTATTTAGACAAGGTCATAGTCAAAGTGGAAGTTCTCTCCTCCCTTCAAAGAAAGGTACCTCCTTCCTTGATGGCCTGCTCTTTCCGCTGGGATCTCACTCACAGAGACATTTCATTTAGTGTTTTTTTTTTTTTTTTTTTTTTGCCAGAGTGTCTTGGCTTTCCATGTCTAGAATACTCTCATGGGCTCTTCAGCCAGATCCAAATGCCTTAAAGGCTGATTCTGAGGCCAGAGTGCTGTTTAGGACATCTGCCATTCTGTGAGTCTGCTGTGTATCCTGCTTCCCATGTTGGATTGTTCTCTCCTTTTTAATTCTATCAGTTAGTATTTGCAGACACTAGTCTTGTTTATGTGAACCCTTTGACTCTTAATCCTATCATTATGATCAACTACGAACTTAAACTGATCACTTTGACTAGTGAGATGGCATTAGTACATGCCACCTTGATGGGATTGAATTGGAATCCCCTGGCATGTTTCTAACTCTACCGTTTGGGGCAAGTCCGATTGAGCCGAACTGTACATCTCCTCCCTCTCTTATTCCCACTCTTATATTTAACAGGGATCACTTTTCAGTTAAATTTAGTGTGTTTTGGATTTTAGCCATTCTCACAGGGGAGAGGTGATATCTCATTGTGGTTTTGATTTGCATTTCCCTAATGGCTAGTGATACTGAGCATTTTTTTCATGTATTTGTTGATCATTTGATTTCTTTTGAGAACTATTGAAGTATTTTGCCTGTTCTCAACTAGATTGCTTGTTTTTTTTTTGTTACTGAGTTTTTTAAGTTGATGATATATTCAGGATATTAATCCTTTATCAAATAGGTGGTTTGCAAATATTATTTTTCCCATTTTATTTGCTCTGTCTTTACTCTTTTTTTTTTTTTTTTTTTTTTTTGGACTGGCAGAGCAGGCAGTAAGAGAGAGAGACAGAGAGAAAGGTCTTCCTTTGCCATTGGTTCACCCTCCAATGGCCGCCATGGCTGGTGCGCTGCAGCCGGCGCACCGCGCTGATCCAAAGGCGGGAGCCAGGTACTTCTCCTGGTCTCCCATGGGGTGCAGGGCCCAAAGACTTGGGCCGTCCTCCACTGCACTCCCGGGCCACAGCAGAGAGCTGGCCTGGAAGAGGGGCAACCGGGACAGAATCCGGCGCCCCGACTGGGACTAGAACCCGGTGTGCTGGCACTACTAGGTGGAGGATTAGCCTACTGAGCCGCGGCGCCGGCCCTGTCTTTACTCTATTGATAGTTTCCTTTGCTGTGCAAAAGTTTCTGAGTTTGATATCATTGCCTGTGCTTTAAGGTTTTGTCCAAGAAGTCATCACCTATACCAATTTCTTGGAGTGTTTCCTCTACATTTTCTTCCGGCAACTTCATAGTCTCAGGTCTTATATTTAGGTCTTTGATCCATCTTGAGTTGATTTTTGTGTATGGTGAGAGGTATTTGTCTAATTTCATTCTTCCACCTATATACATAATATATATAAATATATATCCAGTATATAATATTATATATATGTGTGTGTGTGTGTATGTGTGTGTAGTTTTGTCAGCACTATTTGTTGAAGAGATTATCTTTATTCCACTGTGTGTGGTCTGAACACTTTTATCAAAAATCAGTTGGCTGTGTATTTGGATAAATTTCTGGGCTCTCTATTCTTTTCCATTGATCTATGTATTGGGTTTTATGACATTACCAAGCTGTTTTAATTACTATAGCTTTGTAGTGTGCTTTGAAATCAGGTATTGTGATGCCTCCAGCTTGATTTTTCTTGCTCAGAATTGCTTTGGCTATTCTGGGTCTTTTGTGATTCCATATGAATTTTAGGATTGTTTTTCCTAACTCTGTAAAGATTATTATTGGTATTTTGATAGGGATTACATTGAATCTGTAAATTACTTTAGGTAGTATAGACATTTTAATGATTTGATTCTTCTGATCCAGGAGCAAGGAGTATTTTTCCATTTTTTCATGTCCTTGATGATTTCTTTCAACAGTGTTCAATAAGTTTCATTATAGAGATCTTTCACTTTGGTTAAAGTTATTCTGAAATATTTGATTTTTTTGGTGGCTATTGTAAATAGGATTTCTTTTTTGTAGTTCATCATTAGCATCATTAGCTACTAATTTTTGTGTGTTTATTTTGTGACCTGCCACTTTACTGAATTGGATTATCAATTCTAACAGCTTTTTGGTGAAGTGTTTGGGTTTTTCCATGTACAACATCATGTCATCCGCAAACATGGATAATTTGACTTTCTCTTTTCCAATTTTGATGCCCTTTATTTCTTTCTCCTCCCTAATTGTTCTCGTTAAAACTTCCAGTACAATATTGAATAAGAGTGGTGAAAGTGGACATTCTTGTCTTGTTCCAGATCTGAGGGGAAATGCTTTCAGCTTTTCCCCATTCAGTTTGACATTGTCTGTTGCTTTGTGATACATAGGCTTTATAATTTTGAGGAATGTTCCTTCTATACTAGTTTGTGAAAGGGTATGGAATCTTATCAAATGCTTTCTCTGCATCTAATGAGATGGCCATATGGAGGATGTGTCATTGAAGTGTGTGTGGGGGGAGGAGGGCAAATGTTGTCATAAAGGCAAGCTGTTGTTAAAAAGCCAAGTTTATTATATTCTGCTAATCCACCAATGATTTGCATGGTGGAAACGTTTTTAGGGCAATTGATGACACCACAGAAAAAGCAGGATCAGAATTTGGAAAACCTTTAGCACATTCCTTGGAGTACGTACAAACATAAACAGAAAGGAATATACTGGGGAAAGAAGCAATTCATCAAAAACAGGAAAAGTAAATGAGATAGAGAAGATTGACTGTGTACACACATCATCCACTTAGTCACTGGATCAGAGGTGAAACACAAATAAGCAATTCCAGTCAACTGCTTGAACTCTCATTTTCTCCAAATAATACTTCTCAGCTCATTTCAGATGCACCCAGTTCAGGACTTTCCTGTGACACAGAAACATAGCCCATAATAATTAACCCATCTGATTTATTGTCTTAACTTGATAAATACTTACTGAACATTTCCTGGATGCCAACTATCCCATATAAAAAGAAAACACCCTATGATTTTTTTCCTATTTATTCCCCCACGCCGACAAAGAAACCTTTTATTTAAGGAATACAGCCTTTATGCATTTCATAAGTACAACTTCAGGAATATAGTGATTCCTATGATCTCTAATGTAATGGAGGCAATACCAGTGTAGCACCAAACCCTGTTTTCTGTTCTTCCTAGGTACACAAGAGAAAAAAGTTGAAGTTAAGTCAAGTAAGTTGCCCAAGGTTGCATAGCTAGTGAAGTTGCAGAGCAGCTCAAACTTGAGGTATAGCGATGTTCAAGTACAGATTGTAGGCTCAAAGGCAGGCCATTTGCTAGCTGATATTCTCTGTGAATCTCCTGCCAGTCTGAATTTCAGAGTAATGGAATTGACAAGAAGGTAAAGCTGATGATGGTTGACAACCTCCCCTGTAGCTATCTTGGGTCACGTGAAGTCGAAACCAGTAGAATGTGGGTAGAAATAATGTTTGTCTTTGCAAATGTTGACCCCTAAAAACCTCTGTCACAGTTGTTCATGGGCTCTCTTCCGCCTTATCTTGCAGCCAAATGTGGATGGAGTAGAAGATTCCCAGGCCGTCAGAATTGAGGAAGTTACGGGATGGAAGAGCCTGGATCCCTGAATGATTATGTGGAGTAAATCTCCTCACAGACTCTCTTTGGACTACAACGCAAGTGCAGAACAAAGAAATAAACAGTACCCTATATCGTGTTAAACCACTGAGAGTTGAGGCTTATTCATTCAGCAGTTAGACTATGACTAATATATGTCTTTAAAAAGTCATAGTGCAGTGGGGGAGATAGGAATATAAAAACATCGCACCCCATAATAATTATTCCTCCCAGAGAAATCATTTATGAACTCTCTTTGTTACCATATTCATGGAATCACAGTCCTAAAAGGGGCAGGATACATCTTCCTATACTGCTGCTCAGAACAAGAGGTAAACACAGACATGCCTCTTGAGCTGGCTTCAAACGTCTAAGTGTGAGCAAACATGAGAAGCAGCCAAGTGTGAGACACTGGGGAGTTCCAGGAGGTGGACCCAACCACACAGTAGCATACCTATCAAAAACGCAGCCAAATGGGTCCTTTTAAAAACCATTACTGCTAAACAATAACTGTCTATAGCCCATTAACGTCATGGTTATCATGTGGGAGGTTTCACTTACGTGTCCCTGCACACCCCACTCTAGTGCTTATTGTCAAGAAGTTCTTGGGCATATCAGTTTTTCTTATCCATTTTCCCTTGGGAATATCACCAGAAGGCCAACTTTCTAGTCCAAGATTCTATTGTTTCTGGATCTTTAGTGCTTCATTTCTTTGAGACATGCAAGTTTTGATCTCCAAGAGTGCCAATTATTATTCTTATACATAATTAAGGACAAAGTCAGCCGTATAATTTGTGGAGCTTCTTGCAAAACCAAAACGTGTGGGCCCCATCCAAAAATCAGGGAAGACTATCATTTTAGTATTAAAATATTAAACTTTCATTGTGGTTGATGTGTCCGGCCCTGGCTGGAAACAGGTGAGATATTGAAGGCACTGCAACTTCCCCGCCAGGATACCCCTGACATTTGGGTCAAGTGCACCTGCTCTGCATTATTGAGCTCCCTGTGCAGAGTGGGATGGCTTCTGCTATGCCCCTGAAGATATGCCTCAACTCTTCCCACACTAAAACCCAGCCTTGGCCAGAGTCAGGCTCTTGTCCCCACCCCACACGAACTGTTTGCCACTCACAGCATCATGGCAGGGAGGGGGGTGACGAGGAGAGCAGGGAGTGAGAAGCTAAGATCCCAGGCAGGGAGACCAGAGATCAGAAATGGTTGGAAGTGGGGCTACAACTGAGTAGAGGTAACAGATGCCCCATCCATGCTTCCCTGTCCTGTTGGACTTTGTCTATAAAGCATAAATCCACAGACAATGTTATTGAGGATCCCAGGCCAGTGACTGCAGAGTGTTATAAGTAAAGTGTTCCACTGAGGTTCTGAACCAGAGCACTGCCCACAGTCCCTGGGAGCCGGCCCTGATTATGGCACATCTTCAGTGTGCTAAACACTAGGATGCAGCTAAGAGCAAAGTGGTCAAGTTCCTACCCTCGTGGAGTTTATACACCAATAAAGTCCTTATTGAATACAGATAAGCATGAGGGGGTCATAAATCAATGAACTGTTTACTTAGGGAAGGGATAACAAATAGTCACCTTGGTGCCTACTATAAAGACTTGAACTTTGGAACCTGCCCTTCCACTTTTACTAGCAGGGTGGTGACGTTGGACAGTTTACTTAGCACTCTATTTCCTCGTCTCTATAGTGGGCAAGATGATAACTCCCACTTCAAACTCAAAGAGCCCAGATGGACACACTGCTGTCTACTGCTATTACTTTCCAGTAATAGCACTGGTATTAGGAATATCCATTAGTGGTGGCTTACATGAACAGACACAAAATGCACACAATTGGAGAAATGGGGGAAGGAGAGTTCTCAGGTGGCGGAAGTACTTCCTGTACCACCTTTTCAGCCAACTGACTCAGTTAGCGTCTCTGAAACTTGATTAGATTATCTCTTCTTTCTTCCCTGAGTTACCTAGATGATCTGATGCTGTGTGTGTGTGGGGGGGGGGGGGGCATAATAATGTAATGTCCAATAATTGTGTTAAAGAAAAGATTTTAAAGTTAAATGAAGCATGGTTTATTTCTGATTGCTAGAGGCAAGGAACTGATCCCATGAGCTGGATTCCTCATGAAACCATGTCACGAGATTCAGCATTGATGTCCCCTCCATGTCTGATCTATGGAGCACATTCTCTTTCATCTCTGGAAAATTGTAGTGGTAACACTTGTCACATTTCCTTCTGGGGTATTTCGAGTATTAGGTCAAATTCTTAAAATACCAGCTATTTAACGAAAGGCATTGGCTCGACGGTCAGAAAAAGCAGTGCAGAAATGCTGTTTCTTGATTTAAAAAGGAATCCAGGATTTGTTTGTAATACAATTGGATTTCCACACATCTTGATCATGACCTTCCAGAAAAGCATTCATAGGTCTGGAATTTCCAAGGATGCTTTGCCAGGAATTGGTGTCGAATTACCAGAAAATCAATATGATATGCGGTACATATTTATCCGGATAGTAATTCAATATGCACACAAACACACGCATTTAACACCTTTTGTTGTTTATGGAGCTCCTAACCAGAGATGGAAAGGATTCATTTATAAAGTGGTTCTAAATAATGGTCCCCAGCTGAAAAATACACCTTTAATCATAACAAAACACAAACTCCTTAGTTTTTTTGCCCAAATATGAGGACACTTTAAAAAGTTTCTGGAAAACAGCATTAAGACATAGATTTATGGGGCTGGTATTGTGGTGTGGCAGGTTAAAGCCGCAGTTTGCAATACAGGGATCCCATATTAGAGTGCCAGTGAGGCTTACTTAGCTGCTCTGCTTCTGATCTGGCTCCCTGCTAAAGTCCTTGGAAAGCAATAGAAGATGGCTCAAGTATTGGACTCCTGCCACCCATGTGGGAGACCAGCATGGAGTTCTGGGCTCCTGGCTTCTGCCTGGCCAGCGTTAGCAGGGAGCTGGATCAGAAGAGGAGCAGCTGGGACTTGAACCGGTGTCCATATCGGATGCTATGCTGCAGGTGGCAGTTTTACCCGCTAGCTACAATGCCAGCTCCAAAGAAATAAATCTTTAAAATAGAAGATAAGTGGGGGTCGGGAGCGCAGCTCACTTGGCTAATCCTCCGCCTGTGGCTCCGGCACCCCGGGTTTTAGTCCCGGTTGGGGCGCTGGGTACTAGTCCCGGTTGCTCCTCTTCCAGTCCAGCTCTCTGCTGTGGCCCAGGAAGGCAGTGAAGGATGGCCCAAGTACTTGGGCCCTGCACCCGCATGGGAGACCAGGAGGAAGCACCTGGCTCCTGGCTTTGGATCTGCGCGGCACACTGGCCGCAGCGGCCATTTAGGGGGTGAATCAAAGGAAGGAAGACCTTTCTCTCTGTCTCTCTCTCTCACTGTCTAACTCTGCCTGTCAAAAAAAAAAAAAAAAAGATAAGTGGGGTGGACACTGTAGCATAGTGGGTAAAGCTGCCGCCTGCAGTGCCAGCATCCCATATGGACGGATGCTGGTTCAAGTCCCAGCTGCTCCTCTTCTGATCCAGCTTCCTGCTAATGTTCCTGGGAAAACAGCGGAAGATGGCCCAAGTGCTTGGGCCCCTGCACCCACGTGGGAGACCTGGAAGAAGTTCCTGGTTCCTGGCTTTGGATCAGCTCAGCTCTGGTTGTTGCAGCCATTTCGATAGTAAACCAGTGGATAGAAGATCTCTCTCTCTCTCTGTATCTGTCTCTCTGTCTCTCCCTCTCTCTCTGTAACTCTGCCTTTCAAATTAAATAAATAAATCAAAAAAAGAGAAAAAATGCAAGATAAGTTTATTTTGCTGCAAAAAATATTTGAAACCAGGCATTTTTTTTCATAATATACAATTTCCATGACCTTTTTGAAGCTCTCTCCTACATTCTGTATTTTCTTCCAGATTTATTTTAGGTTTATTTTCATAATTAGTCATGCAATTCCCTCAGGTCCTGCCTAGTATCTCATTCATATGAACTGCTGCCAATTGAAACTGTATCCATTTTCTTCTCTCACACCATGTGTGTGTGTTTGTGCATGAGTGTGTGCGTCCTCACCAATTTCTCTTTGGCATCAGCCTTCATTGGGGATTCAAACCGAAAGCCCTTTTCAGATCGCCTGGGTGAGGTCTGCCTAAATCTGGTCGGGGAGGACTCCCTCTGTGTCTTGGGATTGCTTTTCCTCCCCTGGGTCTGCATGTTTCTCTGTCGTCAGGAGTTTTCCCTGTGCCTGGCTGGAAGCCCAAGGTATCTAGACCATCTTGTAAAATTAATCCCCTCCATCTCTGGTTAGCGCCTTCGCTGAAAATGCATGGGTTAGCAGGAGACCCCAGAGTTCAGTTCTCAAAGGGCGGGGGGAAGGCCGCGTAAGGGAAGGGAGCCCGGGAAAAGCAGTGGGAAACTTCGGGCTCTGCCTTCATCCGAGCGGCTCCTTCATCACTGCATCTTCAACCAGATCCTGAAGAGACCCGAGAAGACGCCTGGACTCTTTCAGGACACAGATTACCCCATCTGCGCGAAACCTTCCTTGGAAAATAAATTGCAGGGTGGGAGAGAGAGAGAGAGAGAGAGCGAGCGAGAGAGAAATGTTTCAGGCTCCCATATGTCTAGTTCAAATGACTTATCTTCTCCCTGCAATACTTAAGTCTCTTCACTCGTTGAGTTTATTTTGCTTAAAATAAAATCCCAATGACTGCCCACAACTCAGTAACCCCGTTCTGCTTGATTTTGGATTCAATAGGTAGTTGTTGTCGGGAATGTCCCCATTTCTTCAAGGGAAAGTGAAGGAGTGACTCAGTATCCTTTCAGCCAGACTCCCTCCAGTTTTAAACAAGGCTTAGGAAATCCACTGCCATTTGTCATCGTGGCTCCAAGTGCCTGGCAGAAAGCTGGAGCATGCTGCCGTGTCTGTTGAGGACCAGTTACGATAATTATGGCCTGCCGCCCACAGTTGACAGAAGTGTTTATGAGCGCTTGTGCGTGTGTATGTGTGTGTGTGTGCATGCATGCAAGGGAGCCTGAGATGCCTTCTTCCCTCACCAGCAGTTGTGTCTGCACAAGCCTTCTTGCTAACTGCTCCTCCAGAGAGGAGAGTGAGAGGGGTGGGAAGAGACACCATCACCCCCAGCACCAGTACCAAGACCATAACCATCAGCACAGCACCATCACGCCCTCTACCATCACCACCATCACCACCACCACCACCACCACCACCACCACCACCACCACCTTGCCCTTGTTTGTCTTCCTGTACTTGCTTCAAACAACTTGTCCTCAGGAGACCTTCCCTGAAGCCCAGACTTCTATTCTTTTAGTCATTGGTTCAGTAAACATTTCAAGAGGGCCTACAGCTCTTCTCCATTGACAGAGATGTTTGCACTTAAAAGGCATTCAATAAATATTTGTTCGAAAGTTAGCTAGCAGTGAGGCACATTAATTCATCTTTCTTCTGGCAAGCCCTAGCAATGAGTATTCTCAGTACAAACTTCCAGGATTTCCTGAGGTGCTGTGAGCTCAGGCAGCTAGCCTGGGAGCAAGACACAAAAGGTCCACGGTCCAAGGTCCTCTTAAAAATGGTGCCTGCTCTGGGGCTGTGGAAACATGGGCATCTTCTCAGAGTTCTCATGTGACTATAGACTGGTACAGCCATTCTGGGAAGCAATGTTATAGAATTTAATAAAAAAATTTTTTAAAGATTTATTTATTTTACTTGAAAGTCAGAGTTACATAGAGCCAAAGGCAGAGGTAGAGAGAGAGAGAGGTCTTCCATCTGCTGGTTCACTCCCCAGCTGGCCGCAAAATGGCTGGAGATACACCCATCTGAAGCCAGGAGCTGGGAGATTCTTCTGGGTTTCCCATGCAGGTGCAGGGCCCCAAGGACTTGGGCCATCTCCCACTGCTTTCCCAGGCCATAGCAGAGAGCTGGATAGGAAGTGGAGCAACTAGGACTCTAACCAGCACCCATATGGGCTGCCAGCACTTCACGCAGGAGATTTATCCGCTACACCACAGCACCAGTTTCAGAATTTAGTAAAACTAAGACTGCATCTACCCTGTCTTCCAACTCTATAGCCCCTGGATGTATATTCCAGAGATATTTTCCTCCAAGTGCATAAGAATGTTAACTGCAGAATCATCTGTGGTATCTTCCTTCAGTGGGGAAGCAGACAAGTAGAAAGTTGTGAGGCCACTGACTGAATACAATGTTGCAGTTACAAACAATGGGTTAAATATTATGGCACTAAGGAACACACCACACACACAGCCACACTAATACTCTAAAAAAAGGTAGAAAACAGATATGTTTAACATAACTATTTATGTAAGTGAAAAATCCATGCACCCAAAACATCACATGTTTTTTAAAACATGCATATAAAAAGATCTACATGAAGCACATGAACATATTGCCTGTGGTGAAAGAATGGGGGTTGGGAGGGAGATAAATGGGAGTTGATTTGTGTAATAATACAGGCGGGGCCTCGCATGCGTCATTGGTATTGAGTAGAAAGTTCAGAAGCAAGCAAACAAAAAACGTTATCCAGAGCGTCTGGCCCGGCGCCACTTGTTGGTTATGTCCACCCCTGACGCCGCCTTTAGGTCACACAGCTTGCAGGAGTGCTCGGGAGGGTCGCAGCTTTGTTTCTGCTTCCACGATGGTCCCCCTGTTCTGTGTTCCCCACGGCAGCTGCTTGAGGACTCTGCATCCTCAGTGCCTGCTCCTGTCCAGCTCTAAGGGGGATTTGGCACAACAAGGAGCAATGTTGAATTCGGCACAGCTGTTTCTGCTGGGCCTGGGAATGGCTGCGAATGAGCTGTGTCTGCCCAGCTGTGCAGGCTGAAGTCTTGTCTGCTCAGTAATCCAAATGCGGCATGTGGCGGAGGCCTGGTCTTGCAGTCACAGGGACATGTTGACATGACTTCTGTTTTTTGTTTGGAACTTCACACCACATCAGTGCAGCTGTGGTCTTTGGCCTGTTTAGTTTCCTAAGCACAAGCAGGTGTGGTGTGCCTGGACCTCTACACCCTTAGCACCATGGTTCCCCACGGTGGAGTATTGTCTTGTGGCCACTCCTGGGCTACTATATCTAGAGCTTGGGCTCTGCAGGCAACAATCTGCCCCAGAGAAGCCATGCTCGTGGCAAGCGCTGGGCCCCAACCCTACCTCTCATGTGGGTGTTGAGAGAGGTTGAACTCTCCAAAGCAAAAGCCACTGGGTTGCCATGGCCTGAGGAGCACCCAGAATGTATTTTGGGAGCTGTAAGACTAGAAAGCCAGAGTCAGGTCTGGGAAAGCAGAATGGGGACGCGTGGAGGCCAGATGGAGTGGTGTGTACTCAACCATTCCAGCTTGGGAAAGATATGGAGGGTATCAGAGAAGTATCTGTTTGACTTCAGGCATGTATCCCCAAAGGGCCTCAAACTTTGGTTTTTAATTTCTGACTTTTTAAAATTAATTAATATGAAAGGGAGGGGGAGAGAGAGAGAGACAGACAGACAGACAGACGAATGTTGCCCAATGGCTGGTTCACTCCCTAAAAGGAACAACAGCCAGGGCTGAGCCAGGCCAGAGCCAGGAACCTGGAACTCCATCCAGGCCCCCCAAGTAGGTGGCAGAGGACCAAGTATGTGGGCCAGCTTTTGCTACTTTCCCAGGTGCATTAGTTTGATCAGAAGTGGAGCAGCTGGACTCGAGCCAGCACTCGGATACAGGACACCAGCATGCAAACGTCAGCTTAACTCGCTACACCACAGCATTGGCTCCCACATTTTCCATGAACATTTTGAAGTACTCTCCTAGAAACAGAGGACAGATTTTTTTTCCCGCTGAGCAAAATCTAAACATCCATCATTTGATATCTCTATCTATAGATCCATCTCATCCCAGCTAATGTTTTCGTTGTGTGCATATGCCATAATTAGTTAACCAGGCTCCTATTGCTAAATATTGAGATCAGTTCAAATTTTTCAGTGCTGTAAACTCTATAGCAGTTAGCATCCTACTCACCATCCAAGCACATTTATCCAACTATTTGCTTAGGGTAAATTCCTAGGAGTGGGACTTTGAGATCAAAGACTTTTAAAAAAGCCTTTTCTACATGTTGCCAAGTTTTCCTTTGGGAAGACTGCGCCAACTTCCACCCCCACCAAAAGTGCACGCACGTGCTGGTTTCCCCAAACCCCCACAGCAGTGTTCCTGGTCATTCCCATTCTCACATCTGGTTCTCCTTTGGAACTGGGGCTCCATCGTCGGTAGCTTGACCTTTTTCAAGGTTAAGTAGACATGACACTCTGTGATTTGAAGAGCTAGCTTCCCACGTCAAGGGACTAATCAGCTTTCTGCATAATCTAGTGAAAGTATATACTAGTCTTCAGGCTCGAGCTAAACTTTCCTTTGAATGGGTGCTTGGATCTCTGAGCTTAACTGGTGCGGATGTATTCAGTTTACTTCAACACTGAGTAAAACTGATGGCCCAGTAAAGGCCACGTGTGGTCAAGGCCAATGTAAACTGGAAATCCATTGTCAGGACACCACTGAACTGTACCTAGGCCATCATCTGTCTGGTTTATCTTAGAACTTAAACTGAACAAAATGATATATGTTCTTAAAAATCTATTTCTGGTCAATCACACTGTTTGTTTTGGGCATCTAAAAGATTCCATTTGTGACAAATCATCTCTTATATTTAACAATACTAACTTTTGTGTTTGCTTCATCTGTGTTTTTTTTTTTTTTTTTTGTCTGAAGTACTTGCAAGGGATAGACATTTGGCTCAATGGTTAAGACACTGCTTGAGATGCCCACATCTCATTTGAGTGCTGGCTCCACTTGCAATTCCAGCTTTGTGCTAATGCACACCGCCAAAGACAGAAGGTGATGGTTCATGTACTTGGGTTGCTGCCAAGTACATGTGGGAGACCTGGATTAAGTTTCGAGCTCCTGGCTTTGACCTGACCCAACCCTGACTATTGGAGAATGAACCAGGAGATGGAAGATCTATTTCTCCATCTGCCTCTATTTCCAAAATAAAAAATAAAATAAATAAATAAATGAAAGTAGTTTCAAGATAATTACAGAAATTATGACATTAGGCTGTTTTTATTTCATTTCTGAACATTTTGAGTGTTACTTTCATAAATACACACACATGCACACACAATCTAAACATTTTTTTCCTTCCAGGAATCATTTGTCTTCAAAATAACTAAGTTTCTATTTCTTATTTAACACAATGTTGAGGAGCAGGGCTCCTAGCTTTGTCCTGCTGACAGCAGAGACAGAGAAGTGGTTTATTAGCTTGGACTCAGCTTTGTGTCAATCAAGGACAAAGTCCAGTCTAGAAACCCCGTGCATCCTCAAGTGACATAGGAGCCTCCCTTTTTCAGCCTTCCTTTTTGGGACAGCAATTGCAAGTGCTACTCAACCTATTTCCATATTTTATGAAGTTCTTTTTTAAAAAAAAAAAAAGATAAAATTACAAGCGTTGCTTTGTCCATCTAATTGCTCTTCTAGGGTGAATTTGCTGGATAGCTTCTGAAGAGAAAGTACAGAAGGATGGACTGGTTGCAAGGAAAGGCTGAAGGGGGATGAATTGCTCAGGCTTATTTTCTGCAAACAAGATCCAGAATTTCTGACCAGGGTGGAGGCAAGTAAGAGTGCAAACCTTCAAATTAGGCCAAAAATTCACTCCAAACCCCACCTTGCTCAGCAGTGTTCTAATCCAGTGATCTTGGCCACATTATTTTTCTTCTCTAAGCCTGAATACTAGCATTTAGTTTAGGATTATTTTAAGAATAACATCAGGTAAGGTATGTAAAGCTTGTATTACTACACTTCTTGCATGAACTACCCGATACTGGGGGTTGTTAGTGAGACACAGAGATCACTTTCCCTTCTTTGTTTTTGCTCAATATGCTATCCTTCTAGGTGGGTGAAGGAAACTGTGGCCCTCGGGCCAAATCCGGGCTGCTGCCTGATGTTGTACAACCCGTGATCTAAGAATGATTTTTACATCTATAATGAAGAAGATCAAAAGAAAAAGAGTAGTTTGTGACACATGTGCATGATATGAAATTCAAATTTGTGGTCACAAATCACATTCTTTAGGAATGCTGTCACACCTTTTATTTATGCATTGACTGTTGTTGCTTTTGTTCTACAGAAGGACAGCTGAATAGCAGAAAGAGTGATAACATGGGAGGCCAGCACCGTGGCTTAGTAGGTTAAGCCTCTGCCTCTAGGGCTGGCATCACACATAGGTACTGGTTCGAGTCTCATGATCCAGTGCCCTGTTGATGGCCTGGGAAACCAGTGGGAGATGGCTCAAGTGCTTGCACCCCTGCACCTATGTGGGAGACCCGGAAGAAGCTCCTGGCTCCTGGCTTCAGACCAGCCCAGCCCTGACCATTGCAGCCATCTGGAGAGTGAACCAGCTGATGGAAGATCTCTCTCTGTCTCTCCCTCTCTGTCTGTAACTCTACCTCTCAAATAAATATTTGTTTTAAAAAAAGAGAGTGACAATATGGCCTGCAAATAAAAACTATTTACTACCTGCCCCTTTACAGAATGTTTTCTGACCCCTGCTGTAAGGAGCTGTTGGACAGGGAGCAAGCACCAGACAGCTTGTACTTGTACACGAGCAGGGAAAATGCAGTTCTCTGTCCCTTTCCGCATGCTTCGTCTAGTTTTCACTGAAGAAACCTGGGTTTAGCTGGTCCCTGCAGCCCAGAAGAATCATCCTTGACAATAGGGTGCTTGTTAATGCCTAACTGGCTTTATAGAAGGAAAAGGAGCCCTGATGTGTAGAGTTGGCTGCTTTCCATGGTTTGAATACTTTTGCCTTCACTGATTTCAATATGATATCTGCTGTCTTGAATAATTCGTATGACTTTAACCATTGGGTCTACTGAGCCAGCTCCAGCACACCACTGCCTGCACTTCCACCAACAACCTCACCCTTTTGTGGCTCCTGGGGCCGTGTGTGCACAATACGAGGGAACTATGATTGGTTATTGAGTCACCCCATCTCAGAATATGTTGTTCAGAAATGCACACTACATACACATTGGTGATTTAACGTGGGAATGCTGTCACTCTTGTAAGGGCACATAGTGCTATGAGTCAAACAATCTGAGCAAGATGGGAGGAGATTTGGTACCTTGAGTTTTTGACTGGAGGCGCTCAGGGATGCCACAGACCCTACGGATTCATCCATTGTATCATTGTCCCCCTGATGCTGGGCCTGTTCTGAGCATGGCTGAGGGAGTGAGCCACAAGGATATCTCAGGTAAGAGCTTCCAGCCCGGAAGAAAAGCCAATGCAAAGGCCCCTGGAAGAGTGCCTCTCCATCCCCGCCTTCCTCTGTACTTCCGTGGCCCTGGATCTTTGAACTCTGCTTTTGCTTTGGGGAAGTTCTGGGTTGATTGTTTACACACTGGTGAGAGGGTGAGCTCCTGGAGGTCAGGACTTTCTCATTTGTCTTTGCATCTCCTGTGCCTAGCGTTCGGACACAGAAGCATTGTAAACATGCAATAAACAGCGCATTCAACATACGAGGGTATTTCAAGAAGTAGGTGGAAAATGGAATTAAAAATATATTGTTTCGCTGCAAAAACTTTTGAAGTTGTATAAACTAGGGGGTCTTCAAAAAGTTCATGGAAAATGTGTTTTTTGAAAAACCTATGTGTGGATTTCAAAATGTTCTACACCAAAACCCCGACTGTTCTCTTTGCCTTTTTCCGCAGACTTTTTGATCTTGATCAGTCTCACTCCCTGACCGTGACTCCTCTGTGTGGTCTTTCCAGCAATCTGTTTGGGGATTTGGAGAGAGATCTTGTCTAGTGGAGTAAACATTCCCGGCATTCCACTGAGTCCCTTTCTCCCTCCTGTGGAGCCCACACCACCGGCTTCTTCACTCTTACACGTTGCGGCTGACTTTTCCTCTTCACACCTCCCAGGAGAACGTTTGAGCGTTAAGTACAGAGGGCTTTTTTTAAATAAGTGTTGCCAGTGGAGTGCACTGTTTTAGAAGCGAATCAGTGTGATTTTCCACCTTCAGATGGCGTCAGAGGGGCAGTGGGGGAAGAGAGGCAGACTGCAGGTCTTCCTGTTTGCCCAGTGTGTGAACACTAAAGAAAGGCAACACTGGTCATCGACAACCTGTGAGGAGTTTTCATTTTTGTCTTTACATCAACTCCCAGTCGGTCCTAGCCATCCCACTCTCTTCCTCCCTCCTCCCTTCGCTCCGCCGCATGAATTCATCTTTCTTTCTTTCTCTCTTTCTTTCTTTATATGTTTTGTGTCTTGTCACAGAGTCAGTACTGAATCTGCATGACATGGAGTAAATTCCAGACTTTTCCCAAGGTGATCGGGGCTGTGCAGAGCCGGCTATAGTAAAAACCTGTTTGGGGCAGAAAACACATTGACTCATAGGTGTTATTTTTACATTCCTTATTTTTTTTTATTGTTACCATGCTCCAGAAACATACTTGGATTGAAACTTAAGCATGACTCATAAAAGCCTACGGCGTGTTCTGGACATAGTATAATTTTAGCTCAGACCACACTGGTCATCCTAAGCAAGGAAATTTTCCACTATAGGTTCCCACCCTCTCTCAGCCTGAGCAGAAAGCAAACTGATTTGCCTGTGGTTTGTGTGCTAGGTTATTTTGTCTATAAAACTGGGAGGCTTTCTCAGTGAGGTAGGCAATTCCTTGATTAAAACAGGCAGACAAAATCAAATGAAATATCTATATCCTTGTAACCAATTCCCAATGGCTTCCTCCACGAGGATGTGTCTCAATACCTACTGTATTCTATCATAAGACATACTTTGTTTTCACTGTATAATGTCTCCAATATTAGGATAGGCCTCGTCCTCTGAAATATGGCATAGTTTAATTGCTAATGATTTTAAATTTTCTTGGTGATACTCAAAATGAATGGTATATGTGAAAAATGGTGTCTCAGATTCAATGATATATGATATCTGACTTGGATAATTTATCTGTGTCCCTAGCTGGAAAAGTATAGCACAGCTGTCAAAGGCTACAAAGCCCATCTGTGTCCACCACGGGTATGAATGCCTGAATTTTCTTCTGTGTCTCTATGTAATAGTTAATGGTTTTTGAATTCTTACCACAGCCAATACTCTAAAATCATTACCCACCTAGCCTCACAACTCCATAAAGTAGATATTATTATCGTTTTTCACTAAGGCTCCCACCCATCAAGAGATGGATATTAGGGCCGGCACTGTGGCCTAGTAGGCTAAACCTGTGCCTACAGCACTGACATCCCATGTGGGCACTACTTCCTGTCCTGGCTGCTCCACTTCTGATCCAGCTCTCTGCTTGCAGCCTGGGAAAGCAGTAGAAGATGGTCCAAGTGCTTGGCCCCCGGCACCTGCGTGGGAGACCCAGAAGAAACTCCCAGTTCTTGGCTTCAGATCAGCTCAGCCCCTGCCTTTGCGGCCATTTGGGGAGTGAACCAGTGGATGGACAATCTCTCTCTCTCCCCCGCCCCGTAATTTTTACTTTCAAATAAATAAATATATCTTTAAAAAAATATGAGAAGGTTACCAAAGATCACATGAATCTGCAAGACCAAGCTCTGAACCCGGATCCACCTGATTCCCTTTCTACACGTTCAATGACTTCGCTGATTTCTTTCCTATCTGTGACCCTTGTGTTTCTTCGTCTTGCCCTTTTGTTTATTCAGGCAACTGCTTTTTCTTGAATGTCTGTTCTGTGTCAAGCACTGTGCTTGCCCTGGGGAAGCAGCAGCAAACAAAACAGTCTGTCCTCAGGGAGCTGACAATCCGTCTTCATTTCTGTGGGAAGTATTGGATTTCTCTGTGGCCTCCCACCCCACTCCTCACTGGCCTCCCTAAATGTCTTCCTTTTTTTGTTGGTATGTCTCCTCTGCAGCTGTGTTTTCCTCTCTTTTTCAATTATTTAATATCTTCCCTTCTCTGTTGTGCTGTCTTGGTCTCTTTATAGCTTTTAATTTGTCTTGATTCCTCTCTGCTCCATGTTACTTTCTCTTTCTTGTTTCATATTTCTGCCCATGTTAATTTGACCAAAATGCAGACTTCAGGATAAGTTCTGTTTTTCTTTCTTTGACAAGTTTCACAAGCTTTGTTATTAAATTTTTCTAAGTGAATAGTGAAATAAGTTATAGTTCTCTATCTTAACACAAATAAAATCTAAATCAACAGGCTTTTGCTTATTGGCCTTTTATTTTCTTATGTCCCTGGCTTCTCCAAGCAAATCAGTCATGGAGAGACTAAAGCAATAGATCAAAGGATGCCCAACATTTATAGTGGCTTGTAAAAGCAGAATTTCCACCATATGAGACAGGAACAGCAAATTCCTTTCTGTTTGAGGAGTGACAGGGTGGTGGGCTTTTGTCATAGCAGTTAAGCCTCTGCCTAGGACCCTGCATCCTGTATGGGAGTGCCTTGGTTCAAGTCCTGCTTCCACTTCCAATTCCAGCTTCCTGCTAATGTGCACCCCTGAGAGGCAACAGGCGCAAGTATTTGGGTCTCTACTGCCAATGTGGGAGACCTGAATCTGCATAGAATTTTGGGTGCCTCACTTAGGCCTGGCCCAGCCCTGGTTGTTGAATGCATTTGGGGAGTGAACCAGCAGATGGAGGATCTCTCACTTTCCTCTCTCTGTGTCTCTTTCAAATAAAAGAGGGAAATAAATAAATGAAAAACAAATTTAAAAGTAGAGTGTTAGTTCAATCCTTGAGTTCGAACCCTAAGTCTTCCATTTCCTACCTGAGCCTTGGTCTTTCTCATCTGAAAAACTTGGGACAATAATAGTAGCACCTGCCTCATCAGGTTTTTGGGAATGATTAAATAAATTCCTACATAAAGCCATTCAGAAATGTCCTGCTTGTAATAGACATGGCATTATTTACAGCCTAAAGTTTACCATGCAAACAGTGATGCTCACTCCATAATCCTGTTTCCCCACAGCCTAGCTCACTGTTCTTGGGCCTTTTTGTACAGGAGCTCTTCTTTCCATGGGCCTACTCACATAAATACTGAGGAAATAGACGAGGGGACTTCAAAATGCTCGTGGAAAACACAGTTTAAAAGTGAAAACTTTATTTCTCAACACAAATTTCACCAAGTTCAAGACCCTTTTGCAAGAGGTGAGATCAGCCATTTAGTCCTTTCCTGAAGAACTGAGAGTTCTAAGGACTGAATCAGATCAGCACAGCCTTTTTTGGGTACTTGATGGGTCCATGGATGGTTGGCAATGGTGATCGACTACACCCAGACAGCCCAGGACCCACCCACACAACACGGCTGCATTTTTACAACCCTCCGTGTAGCAGCAGTGGACAGGAAAGAAGTGAAGGGAAGTAAAAAAAAAATACCATGTTGTTAAGGCATTCTTTGCCATTTCAGCTTTGAACTTCAGAAATGACATATCCCATTTGTGCCCATTTCTTCTCTCTCCCTGGGTCTTAGATGGTCATTCCACCTCTTCTGTGAGCTCTTTTTCAGGGAAGCAGACGCTTCCCTGATGATGAACATATTTTGATGAACATATTTTGCAAAGATCCATCCTCATCATCCAACATCCTTAGGCACTGAATTAAGCAAAGTGAAAACCTGAACGCTCTAGGGTTGAGAGACTGAATGAAGACTCGAGATGGGCTTAACCAGTCTCAACTATTTTACAGAGCTCCTTCTTGATTAGCATTGGTTACGACCTAGTATCCGGTCACACAGCTCTTAGTTTCGCGTTCCGCATAGCGAACCAGGGGCCGGGTGGCCAGGACAGCTGTGCCAGCCTCCGGAAAGCGAGGTGTCGCCAAGGGCTTGGGACTGCGCTGCCCTGGAACCCAGCCCGAGGCCGTTCTCACCCCCTGAGACTCCACAGCATTCACAACTGGCGCACGCGCAGCCAGCAAACGTCCCCAGACTGGAGCCAGCGCACAGGACCCGGGGGAGGGTGGCGGTTCCCTCTGTCTGCCACCAGCTTGCCCCGCGCAGGGGACAAATGGCCGGTGGGAGAGGAGGAGAGCCCGGTGCTGGGCATTACCTTTCAGGGAGCTTGTGAGGACTCCAGAAGAAGTGAGAGGTGATGTCTGATTTGGGACAAAATTTGGTCAAGAACCATGAAAATAATGCATATGGGTGGGGTTTTTTTATTGTTGATTTTTGGCTGTGTGTGTGTGTGATCTTTTATGAAGGGAGAAATACAAAATGTTCTAATTCATCTACTTTAAAATTTAAAACAGGGATCATTCGAATGTTGAACAAAAACAATTAATTAAAAACACATATTGCAGTTTTCCATCTATTAAACTTTGGACAGGGACGACAGGTCCAAAAAATGAGATTTGTTGTTCCAGCATTTTTTTTCCTTTTTTTTTTTCTTTACCTTTGAAAACCATTCTGTGTTTCTCAGGCTTCGTCAGCAGAGTATGTGGAGAACACTGTAATCATCTTTCGGGGACTGGGCATTGTTTATGGACTGGTTCCAGCAAATAGCTGCAGACGCTTAGGCTTTGCGTGACTTTCACTTACTAAGGCCATACATGTTCTCATCTAGAGGCAGACTATGGTCCTCCTTTTTTTTTTTTTTTAAACAAATATCTATTTATTTGAGAGACGGAGAGAGAGAGAGAGACAAAGAGCTCCCATTTGCTTGTTCAGGCCCCAAATGCCAGCTACAGCTAGAGCTAGGAGCTCAATTCAATTGGAACTCAATTCAAGTCTCCAGTGTGGGTGGCAGGGCCCAACTACCTGAGCCAGTATTGCTGCCTCCCAGGGTTTGCATTTGCAGGGAGCTGGAATGGGAGTTGGAGGTGGGACTCAAACCCAAACACTCACATTTGGGATGTGGGCATCTTAACCACTGGGCTAAATGCCACCCCCTCCTGTTTGGGTTGAATCTTTTGTTTTTATGGTGGGTTGGAAAAGAGCGTATCAGAATTCTATCTAGAATAAAGAGTGAGCAAGGGAGCTTCTGAACTCCCTAGACCCCCAACTTTTACATAGAGGCACAGAGACCCACAGAAGTGCACTGGACATACTTTTTTTTTTTTTTAAAGGAATTTAGATTAAGGCATTAAATATTTATAAACTTCCTTCTATGTGTTAGGCACAAGGCTAGATACTGAAGGTCAAAGAGAAATAAATGCCTGTATCTTTCCTTGATTCACAGTTCATGAGGCATGATGGTTTCTGATAATCGGATACCCAGTGTGTGTGAGACAAGATATTCAGATGTTAACTCAATGCTGAAGAAGTGTTACCGGACGACCACAGAGGGGCCTTAACAAGCTCTGAGTGTCTGGGGGAGGGCCTCCTGGAAGTGTCCTCCCTAAGTCTCAGCAGAGTCTGTGTGTGTATATTTAAATCTCACAGTAAATTGAGACTTACTGAATAACAAAAAACCATAAAGTAGTATACGGATGCTAGAAAAAGCATTGTGAAAAAGAATAAAAAATACCCACAGTATAAATGCCTTCATGGAAATTCCAAAAACACACCACCAATAACATTGATCTTGACTGGGGTACACAAAAGGAACACAAGAAGTAACAATACAAAAGGGAAGGAAACAAAATGACCTTTGAAGAATGGTGATCTCTGGGAAAGAGGCAAGAGAACAGAGTTAGGGAGAGGTTTCAAAGACCTGTTACTCTATCTGTAGTTTTTATTTCCTTATTAAAAACAGAAAGAGGAGCCAGCACTGGGATGTAGCGGGTAAAGCCACCGCCTGCAGTGCTGGCATCCCATATGGGCGCCGGTTCAAGTCCTGGCTTCTCCACTTCTGATCCAGCTTTCTGCTCTGGCCTGGGAAAGCAGTAGAAGATGACCCAAGTCCTTGGCCCCCGCACCTGCTTAGGAGACCTGGAAGAAGCTCCTGGCCCCTGGCTTCAGATTGGTGCAGCTCCAGCTGTTGTGGCCATCTGCGGGGAGTGAACCAGTGGATGGAAGTCCTCTCTCTCTCTCTCTCTCTCTCTCTCTGCCTCTGCCTCTCTGTAACTCTGCCCTTCAAATAAATAAATAAAATCTTTTTAAAAAAGCAAAATATGCCAAAATGGTCAAGATTTACTGGATCCAGGTGTTATGAATGAGGATATTTGCTACATTATCCTCTGTAGCATTCAAAATTTCTTAATAAAACAGGAAACTAAGAAAATAAAAACACCAACCCAAACCTTTCCATTCATATTTAAGACAGTTCTTCTAATATTAGAGACCTGGAGCCTGTCCATATATTTCCCTCAGCTGAGCTGTTGTTTCCACGCCAAAAGCATTGTTGTTTATGTGTCTAGCTTTGGCTTTGCAGTGGGTTTATTTTTGCCTAGGCTATATCTTTTCTCCCAACTGAATGTAAACCTTTCAAAAGCAGAAAGCAGAACCATTTTGCACACAGTGGACTGGCTGTTCAGAGCAGGGATGGTTTAAGTTTCTCCTTTGTGTCTCCAGGAGTAGCAGTGTCTTATGCTCAGTTGGAGTTTGAGAAAGACCTGTTGTTTAAATGAGTTCAGGCCAACTTTCTTCAAGTCTCACTCCAGCAGGCTCAATGGTGAACACGCCCTCAGAGCTCACACACTAAAGAGAAGACAGAGCTAGATGCTTATCTAGACTAAGAGGATGAAGTTGAATGGCAGGTGCACAGCTCAGGTGATTAATTCTGACCAGGATGGCCAGCGAGGGCATACTGTGACTACACTTCTCTCTTGCCTTCTCTTGAGGGAAGGGATTATTCACCCTGGAGACTTGGTCTAAAGGCAAATCCCTTACCTACAGGGAGTAACTCATCAAGCTGTCATCAGTTATTACATTGACAGGTTCGGTTTACCAGATTTGGCCCCAACACTTAGCAAGACTGAGACAGGTCAGACTGGTAGTGCCAAAGACTGGCTTCTGAGAGAAAGGAAAAGTCTGGATATTCAACTGAAACCCTTGAAGTACAGCTGTGGGGCAGCTTTGGGAAGTCCTAACTGCAGGAAGTCCCCGTGAAGACACTAAGTGGAATTTGTGAAGGAACAGAGCAAAGGGGACACCAGGAAGAAGGTAGAACTGGGTCCCTGCTCGAGAGCACAAGAGGACAAGTGTCAGACCAGGATAAGTAACTGGCTCCTGCCATCGGATCAGCGCAGTGTGCTGGCCGCAGCGCACCAGCCACGGCGGCCATTGGAGGGTGAACCAACGGCAAAGGAAGACCTTTCTCTCTGTCTCTCTCTCTCTCTCTCATTCTCCACTCTGTCTGTAAAAAAAAAAAAAAAAAAAAAAAAAAAAAAAAAGACAAGTGTCAGCTTGTTGACTCGTCAGACGCCATGCAGCCTGATCCAGTGCCTTTTATTTGACTTGTGAAAGATGTCAGAAATAAAATGGAGTTAGTTCTCCCAAACCCTAACAAAATGGTGTCAGAAAGTCAAGAAGAAGTCACACACACACACACACACACACACACACACACACATCTATGATAAAAAACGTTTACAAGGACTCTGAAACCCACAACCTTGCACAAAGGCCACCGGAGCCTCATGCGAAGACCACCTCTGTGAGGACATCTGCCCAGCAACTGCCTATTCAACCTTGGCCTGATGCCGCCCTTGCTATCCATTCCTGCAGCCAAGGACAGTGGTTTCAAAACAACTTATGTAACCTTTCTTATTTTGCCTTTAAAATTTTCCCGTTGCCTCAACCTCTCCGGACATGCCTATGATTCATCAGAGCATGTGTATCCTGGATTCTGATCTCCTGTTTATTCCCTAGTAAATTTATTTCTTTGGAGAGCCCCTCTCTGTGGTGTTGTTTCAGGCTGACAGCTTCAGTGGTTTATAACACAATACACTGTTAGTGAATGCCCACACACTGCGGGGCAAAGGTGCTGGTTGTAGCGATGTGCTGCTGCCCCAGGGAGGCTGCTGGGCTTCTGTTTGACCCGCAGTGAGGGAGGCAGCTGTTGAGTGGGCATCCGGACCTGCCTGTGTCTCCCAGAGGCTATCTGGGCTCAGGGTGAATGTCTTGGTTGTGCCTCCAGTCTTTCATATTTCTTTCTGACGTGACCTGCATTATGGTTGTCTTGTTCATGGAGTAGGTAAAAACAGCTTTGTTGAGGATGACCCGGAAGGGAATTGCAATCCTGCTCACCCTTCATGGACACTTGACACATACCCACACATTCCTTTTACGTTATTCTTCAAGAGTTGGAGCCTTGTGTCAGTTCCTCAAGGAAATCTCTTTTGTGCACCCCATTCTTCCTGGGGTGGCTTCGGAGGACCGTTCCATGGGTTCCCTGTGAAACCTCTTTGTATTGCTATCCTTTCACACACAACACTCCTTCTAAATTTTTCATCTATTTACGTATCTGCTTGTTTGGTCCCTGAGAGCAATGGGGTCCTTCCCATCCATCTTTGTCCACACTGTATTTGGTACACAGCCTGGATGCTTATGACAGTTGAAGGGAATCAGGCCGATAATGAGCCAGAGACTGCTCTGTTTGCAGCACCTGTTGTTTTGCCATGTTGAGCACATAAACAATACTGGAAAGTGTTCTCCTTGTAAAAATTCAGGTGGAAGAGTACACGATGAAAGGCATAAGTACTCATGTGTTTTCCTACCCCACTCCCAATCCCCCTTCACTCTCTAGAAGCTACCAGTGCTTACCACTGTTTCTATTTTCTTGCAGAAGGTCTCTCTCTCTCTCTCTCTCTCTCTCTACGCCTCTGCAGATACCTATGTAATGCAGAAATATACTCTTTAGTTTTTGGATTCTGATTTTTTACTTTCACTGATAACAATGTTTTAGGCATTCCATGTCAGTGCAGTGAATTCTTTGTAACTGCTACATAGCAATTCCTAGAGACCAGGTAAGGAACTGGGATTAGTCTGTATAAAGAAAGGTGAAATACTAAAATAAATTAGGCAGGTCACAGAACTTGTGGGAGGGCAGGAAAACCACAGCCTGAGGCCATGCAGTCAACCACGTCGTGTGTGTTTGGGTATGGGGTGAGGGGAGGGAGAGTACATTTTTGAAGATCCCATATTGAAGACTCCACCATCAAGGATCCCCAGTCCCAGGGGTGCTGAACTCCCAGAGCTCCCCAGCTGCCATATTTGAAGGGTCCCGATGCCTCTGTCCCACACTGGCTGGAGAGCTCCTTCCCCTGCTCCTGTCCCCTCCTCCTCTGACTGTATTGTCGCCATCATGGTGATCCTTTCATCTTCAAGGGGACAAAGCAACAGAGTGATCTTTGAGATAAGACCAAACCTTGAATGGCCACAGAAATGCGGTGGTATATATTAACAATAATCTGTAAATCTGTAGAAAAACGAATCTATACACAAAGGCAATAACTACAAGATAAGTAGGAACAAACTCCCAATTTAATTAGAATCCTAGCTTCTGCTGTCCAGGTCCATTAACGGGGCAGAGAGTGCTCAAGTCAGTGCCACAGAGTTCATCTTCCTTTGTTGTTGCCAGAGAAGGTGAACCACAATTCCTCTTCCACACTCCTCACAGGCACTAAGCCTTATTGACAGAATCATAATTAAAATGACAGGTGTGTTCTTGAATTAATTAAGCACTCACTTCTGTGTAGGATATACTGCGATACAGGACTATTTTCCTGTCTAACTACTCATGCTGAGCATCCCTCTGTGAACTCTCACCCATTTAAACACAGGCCCACACAGACATGTGCACACACACTACCCATATACACACACACAGGGATGCTGCTATATGGTTTGCCCAGTGTTTCCGTAGGAATCAAAGATCTGTTCTACCAAGCTTTTTTGACGGCTTCCTATTATCACAGTATGTTTATAGTGACCATATTTTCTAAACCCAAATTCAAATGAATGCCTTGATTTTTTAAATTGGAAGACTTTTCTCTCTTTCTCTCTCTTTTCTTGGTCCTCTTCTATAGTTCTTGGTGAAGATGCTTTGTGTGTAGTTGGTGGTGACATACACACCTTTGAGTCATGTGTACTTAAAAAAAATCTGTTTGGGGCTGATGCTGTGTCACAGCAGGTTAAAGCCCCAGCCTGAAGCACCAGCATCCCATATGGGCACTGGTTCTAGTCCCGGCTGCTCTACTTCCGATCCAGCTCTCTGCTATGGCCTGGGAAAGCAGTGGAAGATGGCCCAAGTCCTTGGGCCCTGCACCCGCATGGGAGACCAGAGGAAGATTCTGGCTCCTGGCTTTGGATCTGTGCAGCTCTGGCCGTTGCGTCCATCTAGGGAGTGAACCAGCAGATGGAAGACCTCTTTCTCTGTCTCTACCTCTCTCTGTAACTCTGCTTTTAAGTGAATAAAATAAATCTTTTAAAAAAAATCTGTTCTGCTTTGGCTGTGGGCCTTTGGCAAGTACTGAGACTCTGCTGGTTTCTGGATGCCTGAGAAAATGTGGAAAGAAGTTGGGAAGGAGGGAGAGAGGTTAAGAATTAACATGGGAGGGAACCGTGTGGGAGAAAGAGAATTAAGCTGTCCAGATGCAAATAGTCTCCTTTTATGCAGAGTATCTGGAGGTCTGGAAATCTGTTTTTGCTGTTACTGGATCCAGAGACCTCCTGTGGCCTTGCCTTGTGCCAGGTTTGGAGGCAAAGCTGAAGTCCACCAGCCACAGCAGCTGCAGACGGTCACTTATCAGACACTTTCACATGTGGTACTGATGTGGGACAGCTTAGATAGATAATTTTAAATTCATGAGCTGGAGGCCACACCTCGTTTGCTCTGTGTTGCCAGGTTCATGTACCTGTCAATCAGGGGACCCCTCCCCAGGAAGTTCCTCCTCTTACCCCAGAGTGGGGGTGGTACCACGTAAACACTTCCGGTTTTCTAAAGCTCATAAAATGCTAGGAAGAGCAGGAGCACGCTCTCTCTCCTCGTGGACTCAGGCTGAGCAGAGCAGGGTATGATAGATACTTCCCTTTCTGTGGCCCCTTTTCCCTAAATAAAGCACTCATGGTCCTGTGTGGGTTTTTTTCCACTTTGTAAATAAAGTTTATCACACTGGATGCTGGGTTTGGGCCTGTATTTAGAATTCTTTTCTAAATAAAAGGCAAGAACCTGGAAAATTAGTTTAGGTCCAAACCCAGCCAATAACAGTACTGTACAGGGTAGATACACTCTCTTCCTTTAAACTCCCAAACTTCTTTTAATCTGTACTTTATAGATTAGGAAAAGGGAGATTTGCTAACCAAATTAAAATTCCAAACACGTGCTGAATCTCTCCTCACAAACTCCTATGAGGAAAGTGTCCGTGTTGATGCTGGACATTGCATAATCAGAGACCGCCTGCGCCGTCACTTCTTGCAATGCACTCTATGAGGGAAACGGTACAGGTGTCTGCTCGGTGCGGTGCAGATAGGTTTGTCAGATCTTCTGGGAGCTGTTTTTTTTTTTGTTTGTTTTTTTGTTTTTGTTTTTTTTTTTTTTTTTATCAGGCAGAGTGGACAGTGAGAGAGACAGAGAGAAAGGTCTTCCTTTGCCGTTGTTTCACCCTCCAATGGCCGCCGCGGCTGGCGCACCGCGCTGATCCGAAGGCAGGAGCCAGGTGCTTCTCCTGGTCTCTCATGGGGTGCAGGGCCCAAGCACCTGGGCCATCCTTCACTGCCTTCCCTGGCCACAGCAGAGAACTGGCCTGGAAGAGGAGCAACCGGGACAGAATCCGGCGCCCCGACCGGGACTAGAACCCGGTGTGCCGGCACCGCAAGGCGGAGGATTAGCCTAGTGAGGCACGGCGCCGGCCCCTGGGAGCTGGTTTTAATACAACTAAGAAGGAAGACAAAGGAGGTAAGGGCTAAAGAATCCCTTGCAGTGGGGATGAGGGATCACCTCTGAGGAAATTTGGGAGCTGATTGATCAATGGATTCTTCTCAGAGCTCCTCAATCAAAGCACTTGTAGGAGCAAGGCAGGGCCATGGTGTTAGGAGGGAAACCGGTGTGAAGTTAGGGATAAATGAGCTGGAAGAGTTTCTCACAATTGCTGCGCGGCCTGTGCTGTAACTCCACCCCTGGCCTGTCAATCCAGTACTCCCGCATTCCCATGATGCACCTGTGTTTTTTTTAATCCAGGACTGGGTGGAGAAGATGCCATGATGAAAATGTGGAAGTTAATCTCCACATAGAGGTGGCAATGAAGCGCCCAGAAAGCCTTATGCACACTAAACTGTGTCCAAAGCCACCCCATATGTATATTCAGTTACAGTACCACCCTACACCCCAACAAATAAAGCAGTGTACGTGGGACCACTCTGATTTTGTCCTAGTCTTCCTTCTCTGGCTGCCTCCCATTTTCTGTCTTCATAGGCAACTCTGGCCCTCCCGTGGTGGGTATCTCTTCTTGTGGGGTAGCCCACACTCATGTGTGAAGCTATTCCCAGTTTCTTACTTTAAATAAATTCTATTCTCATTTATGCACCTGGCTTATGCCTCTGTTTTGAACTCTTTATTTCTGTAGGGACAAGAGCTTGGAATAAAACTGAGGTTCCTATTCCCATAACAATGGGAAGGGGGCTGGGCAGGGTGCAGAAACTGCTGTTGTGACATCCTGTAGAGTAGGGGAGGACAAGAGAGCAGAAAGCAGCACAAGGCCTGAGACACGGGCAGTGGCTGTACAAGCCTGAGGACACACTGTGTGCTCACCACTGTGCATCTCTGCAGCAAGGCCTGGGAGAGCCAACCCAGGAGTTTGTACATCAGAGGCCTCGGTCTCTCAGCTTGTTGGGTACCTGGGCCCTCATTTCCAGCTCACAGAAAAATGGTTTTCCTTTCTTCTTTTTACTGCCTTCCCATTTCTTGTCATGTAGTTAGCCAGAAAAAAGGTTTCAGGTGTGGGCCAAGTGCCATGCAGGAGTTTTTTTTACTCATGCACTGGGCCACCCGCAGGCAACTGATCTGCCTAATGAGGGAAGTACAGTTAACAAGTTCCCGCATGAACTACCCTTAGGAGCGGCTCACTTGCTCAATAGTGTAGCTGAGAGGCCAGGGAGAGGAGGGGTCCTCTTTGGCCCATGTTTCCCATGAACAAGGTCCCCATATCCTATTAAAGCTTTTTATCTAATCTGAAGGCTACACTGCCGGATCTGAAAGAAGGGAATGGTCATCATAAATTTTAGACTGAGTAAACCATATGCCAGGCATTCATTTTTAAAAAAATCTAAAATTATCTTGCAAAGAATAAATTACATTGCCTCTTCTTATGTGTTACATGTGTTACACATATGTTACACATATGTTACACATAATGTGTTACATGTGATCTGTTTCAATATGGTATAAAGTACAACATTTTTGAAAATTTTGTTTTGGCAGTTTTTCATTTTCCAATACAACAATCCATTCTGAGGAGCCCAGCACTTACTCTGGGTACCTTCACTGTCCACTGCTTTTAATTTAATATTTATTTACTTATTTGAAAGGCAGAGTTACAGAGTGAGAGGGAGAGCTAGTGCAAGGGAATCTTCCATTCACTGGTTTACTCCCCAGATGGCTGCAACGGCTATGGCTGGGTCTCCCACTTAGGTGTAGAATTCCAAGGACTTAGGCCATCTTCCACTGCTTTCCTAGGCACATTAGCAGGGAACTGGATTGGAAGTGGAGCAGGTGGGACTTGAACCAGCGCCCATATGTGGGATGCCAGCACGGCAAACCGTCGTTTAACCCACTGTCCACTTTAGAAATAAGAAAGCAAAGAGATGGGCCATTTGTTTCCTGTAACTTGGTTAATGTCTCCTTTGGAGTTCAAGCTATTTTATTGTTTTTCTTTGCCGCTTACAGCTAGCTGTTCCACGCTCTTTTCACACCCAACACAGTCCAGCTGTGTTCTTCCTTATTAACTGGAATACTGAACTAGCTTTTAAATATCCACCGCATCTTTTTGGGAGGGAGGATTTTTCAGGGGCCCTTAGGCTGTTGGCTCTAAGTTCTCGCTCCATAGGCAACTTGGGTTTCTGATTCCCTCTCCCTTGCCTCTCTTCCTGAAGTCCCTTTTGCCCCCACTTTCTAGAGTCTAGATATAGGTAGGAAAGTTATTTAACTTTGATTTTTTTCTGTTGGTTTTGTCCACTGAATCACTTCACAATGCTCAAAAGCAGAAATTTTTTCAACACGGAGAAGCCGTTGTGGCACTCTTCCAGGAGGAGCTGTTCCGGTAAGGTGTTTGATGGCAACTGTTAGTAAACTGAGTGAGTCCACCCCTCCCCTCTGGAGGACAGTGCAGGTGACCCAGAAGGGGAAGAGTGGTGGAGTGGTGGGAGAACAGTGGCTGAAAGCAGGAGCTGGAGCCCCAGGCTCTTTATGGAGTAAGTGCCTGGGGTGAGAGAGCCTCAGGACCCCTGCATGATTTCACAACTCAGAAAGATCTGTGGGAGCATTAGAAGAGCTAAATAGCTGGATTCTAAAAAGCTGCTGAAAGCAGAGCTGATCTAGGTGGGGCAGATAAAAATAGCCTCGGGGAGAACTGCTTGGGAGAAGATAAATAATAACAAAATACATGTACATTTTTTTTTGACAGGTAGAGTTATAGACAATCAGAGAGACAGAGAGAAAGGTCTTCCTTACGTTGGTTCACTCCCCAAATGGCTGCTATGGCCGGCAGATCAGCGCTGCACCGATCCGAAGCCAGGAGCCAGGTCCTTCCTCCCTGTCTCCCATGCAGGTGCAGGGGCCCAAGCACTTGGGCCATCCTCCACTGCACTCCCGGGCCACAGCAGAGAGCTGGACTGGAAGAGGAGCAACAGGGACTAGAACCCAGGGTGCTGGTGCCACAGGTGGAGGACTAGCCTCGTGAGCCATGGTGCCGGCCAATACATGTACATCTTGAAAGAGGAGATTTCAAAGCAGACAATGAAGTGAGCTAAAGTACCTGTCTTCTCAGTAAGGCTCTTTGTATAGAAAAGTGCAATAATTCCCAGAGGATTTCATAAAGTGCAGTATATTGTAATTGTCTGCATTTAGCAAATGCAATCCTAAACAGAATGACTGCTTGAAAAAAAGTTAGTGAGGAAATATAGCTCACAATATTATACCCCAAATATCAGGATACCTTTATCATACAAAGAACAAGGAAATATCATTATGGATTACAAAAGCAATCAACAATTACCCACAAGAATGACCAAGAGATTGAAATTATCTGACAGAATTTTAAAGCAGATATTGTATAAAAATATTTTAATAAGCAGTTGTGAGCACACTTAGAAGTTGTAAAAAGTAGAAAGTCTCAGAACAAAAATGGAAGTGTCGCTCCCCCTCTTCATGGAGGAACGACACAGGACCCTGCACTGTTCTTTTGTCTGCTCGGCCCTCCCCAGGTTTGCTGCTGGTTCTTCCCGGGTTGGCTACCGACCCTTCCACCTCCGTGGAAGGGCAGTTCCCCCTGGCCACTTTCCCCACTTCCGCGGGGGAGCGGCACTCCGCTGGCCGGCTCTCTCGGGGGCTGCACAGGTGTTCCTTCAGATAGATGTTCCCCTTAGATGTTCCTGGTGCATGTTGTCTCTCTCCTCCTTTATAGTCCTCTTCCACCAATCCCAACTCTGCTACCCACACGCCGAGTACGCTGCTCTCCTCCAATCAGGAGCAGGTCCTACAGTTTATTGGTTGAACTGGAGGCAGCTGTGTAGAAGTTGTTACTCCCTTCTCAGCGCCATATTGTGGGAGAGCAGATGCATAGAATAAGTCTTAATTCCAGTAACTTAGTCTAGTCCGAGTTGCTCCCCACAGGAAGAATAACAGAAAATTTGGAACTGAAAAATTCAATGAAAAAGAAATCCTTACTCTGAGGGACTCAATAGGAGGTTGAATAGAGGAAAAAACAAACAAGCAAAACTGGGACCCAGCTATGTGCTATCTGTAAGAAACGCTCCTCAAATCTAATGATTCAGGTAGTTTAAAAGAATGGAAAATGTTTACCCTGAAAATATTAATCAAAGCACAAATAGCTGTATTATTATCAGATACAGTAAATTTTAGAGAAAATAAAATAACCAGGGACAAAGAGGGACATAATGATAAAATGGTCAATCCATCAGGAAGAAATAGAAAGCCTATGAACACATGTACCACGGAACAGAGCGTCAAATTACATGAAACAAAAATTAATCAGACTGAAAGAGAAATAGACAAATCCACAAGTTGTAGTTGGATACACCCAATACTGCCCTCTCAGCAACTGATAAAACTTAGCAAAGACTTAGAATTTAACAAAGTTATAGAAAAACTTAACGTCACCTCAACCAACAAAATCTAATTGACAGATCACCCCACCCACACAACAACAATCGAATATGCATCGGTTTCCAGTGCTCATAGAACATTCACTAAGAAAGACGACATGCTAGGCCATGAAACAAACCTTAGCCCATTTAAAAGCGTCGAATCATACAAGATGTTTTCTCTGACCATAGCAGAATCAAAGTAGAAACCAATAATAGAAAGATAACAGGAAAATCCCCATACACTTAGAAATTAAATAACATGCCTCTAAATAATCCATGCATCAAAGAGTAAGTCTTAAGGGAAATTTCTAAAAGTACATAAAACTGGATGAAAACAAAAATACAGTATCACAGTTTGTGAGATGCCATTAATGCAGTAGTGAAAGAGAAACTCGCTCTCTCAATTGATTATATTATAAAGGAGGAAAGACTTCACATCAATAATCTATAGTCCCATGTTTAGAACTTAGAAGAACAAATTTATCCCAAGCAAGCAGAAGGAAGGACAAAAATAAGAATGAAAGCAATGAAACTGAAAATGGAAAAATAATATAAAAATTTGGTGAAACAGTTTTATCTCTGAAAAGACACAGTTGACAAAGATCTAGTTCAATTGCTAACAAAAAAAAAAGATATACATCACAAACATCAGGAATGAAATAGGATGTCACATACATACTCCACAGGTGTCAAAAAGATAGTAAGGGGATATTATGAACAACTCTACATGCATGAATTAGACGACTTACATGAAATGGACCAATTCTCAAAAAAAAAGACAAACTACCAAGACTCATCCAGTTTGAAATAGGCCTATGAGTATTAATAGTTCCTGGTTTCCTCAGTCTTGTTAGCCTTGAGGGTACGCTCTTGCAGTTTTTACCTAGCCACAGCCACCGTTTAAATAATCTCTTTATTAAAGTTTCTTCAATTATCCCACTTGAGATTACTACCTTGTTTGTGTTGGGAGCTTGACTGATGTAAGTTCGAACTTCAGTAGGGAACTTTCTTACCTGCATGCTAGCTCTGTGTCTAGAGGAGATCAGAAAAGCAAGACAGTTCAGGACAAGAAGGGGAGTTTAGGAAACAATACCATTGCCTCCCTCTGCATCCTCAAAGTCACCCAAAATAAACGGGTAGTCTCACAAAAGGATGTGAGCTTCCTCGGCTCACATTGCTACTACATTTCTGCCCTTGAACTCCTGCTTTGTAGAAATTCTGAGATTAGGAATTATTCCCCTTCAACCACCACACTTGGAGAAAGAAAAAGTATATGTTTATTATACAATCTTTTTAAATGTGTGGCAAAGCATAAGAGAAAGTGATTGGTTGGAGAAGATAATAATAGTGTATAAAAATTAAAGATTTCATAGAGGTTTCAGGTGACTTTTATTATAATTTTTATGGCACCCCTTTAAAAAAGACAAAAGTGAGTAACAGTCCCATTTCTTTTTTATTTTTTTATTTTTTGACAGGCAGAGTGGACAGTGAGAGAGAGACAGACAGAGAGAAAGGTCTTCCTTTTGCTGTTGGTTCACCCTCCAATGGCCGCCGCGGCTGGCGCGCTGCGGCTGGCGCACCGCGCTGATCCGATGGCAGGAGCCAGATGCTTCTCCTGGTCTCCCATGGGGTGCAGGGCCCAAGCACTTGGGCCATCCTCCACTGCCTTCCCGGGGCCACAGCAGAGAGCTGGCCTGGAAGAGGGGCAACCGGGACTAGAACCCAGTGTGCCGGCGCCGCAAGGCGGAGGATTAGCCTAGTGAGCCGTGGCGCCGGCTAGTCCCATTTCTTTTTAAGATTTATTTATTGGAAAGCCAGAGAAAGAGAGAGATGCACTTCTATCTACTGTTTCACTCCCCAAGTGGTCACAATAGCCAGCACTGGGCCAGGTCAAAACCAGGGGTTAGGGAACTCCATCTTGGCCTCCCACATGGGTGGCAGAGGCCCAAGCATTTAGTCCATCTTCCACTGCCTTCCCAGGTGTGTGAGCAGAGAACTGGATCAGAAGTGGAGCAGCCAGGACATGAACTGGTGCTCATGGATGCTGGCGTTGGATGCTGCTCCACAATGCTGGCCCCACAGTCTCATTTTTAGCTAAGTCCAAACAAGTGGTTGATAAAATAGTAAATGATGTCATAGGAGCAAATGTGACTCCATCTTACATTCTCCATAACTACATATTGAAACTGTGACTGCCCTTCAGGTAGTAGTTCGGTTAGTACCTATCAGATATCCCATATTGCTGTGGTACTTCTGAAATTTTAAATATCTCATGACACTCCTGTGATTGTTTGTGACATTCTGGGGTAATTTAGGACATAGTTTGGATGCTGTGGTCATCATCTGTTAATATGTCTATGGTAAAACTGATAGTTTATACGTAGAAGATTATAATTTTGTGAACATGAATGTATTCACAAAAATATCGCCAAAAAGTTAATAGTGATTACATCAGAGTGCTGGGATTTTGGTAAGTTAATTTTTTTATTTAGTCTTTCAATTTTTGTGTGAATTTTTCCAAAATATTTAGAAAATTGGGCAAAATTAAGCTATATTTACCTGGAAAGGGAAAAACTGTGGGGCAGGCTTTTGGTGCAGTGGTTGGGTGCAGTGGTTAAGGGCGCCTGGCTCAGGTCTCAGCTCTTCCATTTTTGATCCAGTTTCCTGCTAATGTGTACTGTGGGCGGCAGCAGTGATGACTCAAGTATTTGGGTTCCTGCCATTCTCCTTAGAGGCCTGGATTAAGTTCTGTTCTTCTGCTGGCTATGGCTTGGCTCAGACCTTGATCTTGCAGGCATTTGGAGTGTGAACCAGCAGATAAAAGATATCTGTCTCTCTATCTCTTTCTGTGGGTGAATGTGTGTGTATGTGTGTGTGTTTGTGACTCTTTTTCAAATAAAATGAAAACATAAATAAATAAGAGAAAATGAAGGAAAAAAACTAAAGGAATAAATCAGGTTATCTAGAAAACAAGGAAGAAAATATCATGTGAAAAAATGGTGATACAACCAAATCTATGCTAGAATTTGGAAAACATCATGCTGAGTGAAATAAGCCAGTCCCAAAGGGACAAATAATCATATGTTCTCCCTGATCGGTGACAACTAACTGAGCACCAAAGGGGAAACTTGTTGAAGTGAAATGGACACTATGAGAAACAGTGACTTGATCAGTTCTTGTCCTGACGGTTGATGTACAATGTAATACTTTATCCATTTTAGTATTTTTTTTTACTCTAGTACCATTGGTTGAACTCTGTAATTAACACACCATTATTCTTAGGTGTTTAAATTTTAACTGAAAAGTGATCCCTGTTAGGAATTTGGAAAACATTATGTTGAGTGAAATCAGCCAATCCCAAAGGGACAAATACCACTTGTTCTCCTTGATAGGTGACAACTAACTGAGCACCAAAAAGGAAACCTGTTAAAGTGAAATGAACACTATGAGAAATGGTGACTCGATCAGCCCTCACCCTGACTGTTGATGAGCAGCTTAATATGTTATCCCTCTTAGTATTTTTTTTTGTTTGTTCTACTTAATACTTTTGGTTGAATACTGTAATCAATACACAATTCTTCTTAAGTGCTGAAACTTAACTGAAAAGTGATCGCTGTTAAATGTAAGAGTGGGAATAAGAGAGGGAAGAGATGTGCAATTCGGGACATGCTCAAGCTGACTTACCTCAAACGGTAGAGTTAGAAACAAACCAGGGGATTCAAATTCAATCCCATCGAGGTGGCATGTACTAATGCCATCTCACTAGTCCCAGTGATCAATTTCTGTTCACAATTGATCATAATGATAGGACTAAGAACCAAAGGGATCACATAAACAAGAATAGTGTCTGCCAATACTAGCTGATAGAATCAAAAAGGGAGATAATGATCCAACATGGGAAGTGAGATATACAGCAGACCCATAGAATGGCAAATGTCCTAAACAGCACTCTAGCCTCATAATCAGCCCTTAAGGCATGCGGATCCGGCTGAAATGCCCATGAGAGTATTTCAGGCATGGAAAGCCAAGACACTCTGGGGAAAAAAAAAAAAAAAAACTAAATGAAAGATCTCTGCGAGTGAGATCCCAGTGGAAAGAATGGGTCATCAAAGAAGGAGGTACCTTTCTCTGAAGGGAGGAGAGAACTTCCACTTTGACCATGGACTTGTCGAAAAATGATCAGAGTCAGTGAATTCAGGGGGCTTCCATAGCCTTGGCAGCTCATGACAAGAGCCTCGGGTGATTACTGATGCCATAAACAAGAGTGTCAATTTGTTAAGTCAACAACAGGAGTCACTGTGCACTTACTCCTCATGTAGGATCTTTGTCCTTAGTGTGCTGTACATTGAGATTTAATGCTATAACTAGTACTCAAACAGTATTTTTCACTTTATGTTTCTGTGTGGGAGCAAACTGTTGAAATCTTTACTTAATGTATGCTAAACTGATCTTCTGTATATAAAGAGAATCGAAAATGAATCTTGATGTGAATGGAAGGGGAGAGGGAGCGGGAAAGGGGAGGGTTGCGGGTTGGAGGGACGTTATCGGGGGGAAGCCATTGTAATCCATATTCTGTACTTTGGAAATTTATATTCATTAAATTAAAGTTAAAAAAATTAAAAAAAAAAGAAATTTAATGTTTCAGCACTATGTCAATCAAGTAAGAATAAAAACAAATGAACGAAGCACTCTAACAATCAGGAAAATAGTTAAAATATTAAAATGGATAATAAATCAAAGAGTTTTTTTGTTGCTGGTGTATGTGTGTGTGTGTTTATGTGTGTGTGTGTGTGTATATAAATAAAACCAATATTATATTGCAGGTCTGCATTTTTTTTAAACTAGGTCGAGAATTCATTATAAGCAAAATGTTAAGGAATAGTGGAGAAATAAAAAGACCAGCTTAATACTTCACTAAATAAAGAATTCAACAAGTGGTAAGTATAAGGACCACTGTTCCTCAGGAATATAGACAAGGGATAAAAACAATAATCAAATCTCATGATGTCAATTTCACTCATACACACTACATTTTTTTGTACTCTATATATTAGCTACCACAAATCAAATAAAACATGTTTGTCTTTTGGGTTTGGCTTATCTCACTAAACATAATCGTCTCCAATGGCGTCCTCTGCAGATAAGGTCCTGTGGCTTCTGTATCAGAATTTCCCTTCGGCTGGCGCCGTGGCTCACTTGGCTAATCCTCCACCTGCGGCGCTGGCACACCGGGTTCTAGTCCCGGTCTGGGCTCCAGATTCTGTCCCGGTTGCCCCTCCTCCAGTCCAGCTGTCTGCTGTGGCCAGGGAGTGCAGTGGAGGATGGCCCAAGTCCTTGGGCCCTGCACCCCATAGGAGACCAGAAGAAGCTCCTGGCTTTGGATCAGCACAGCGCTGGCCATAGCGGCCATTAGGGGAGTGAACCAACGGAAGGAAGACCTTTCTCTCTGTCTCTCCCTCTCACTATAACTCTCTCTCTGTCTCTCTCTCTTACTAACTCTGCCTCGAAAAAAAAAAATTCCCTTCAAATCTTGCCTCTCCATTTTATCCCTTTGGTAATATCCTTATATCCTTACCTGGGCCCTCATTATTACTTGACTCTCATACCTGTTCTCCATTCTCTCTAATGTAAACATTCTCTATATAACCAGATGTATATTTCTAAACAATAAATCTTTAATGGGAAAAAGACACCAGGCAATTCAAAGAATTACTAGAAAATGCTTTGGCTAGTATAAAACTTGGACAATGAGTACTAGCTCCTTAGAAAATATAACTTAATAAATTTTCATTCAAAGGAGATAGAAGACCAATAATTTCAGAAAAAAATTGAATACTGTTTCAGATCCAGCCTCCACGTGTATAATGAACCTCCGAATGTTCCATAGATGATTTGCTTTTAAACTTCCAGTAACAGATGCCACCTGATCCCCACATTAGCTATTGGAGAGCATAAGGAATGCTATAAATACTTCCCAATTAGTTTTTTAAGTGATGAAATACATGAAAAATAAAACTCACCATTTCAAAATGTGGCATTAAGTACATTCATTCACGCTGTTTGGCAACCAGCCATCCATTTCTAGAATTTTTTACTCTTCCCAAACTAAAACTCTGTACATTTTAGACAATAATATTGGAATCTCCCTTGCTCTGGTCCCTGGTAATCTCTTCTCTACTTTCTGTCTCTAAGACTTTAAGTATTTTAGTTACTTCACATAAGGAGAATCATATAATATTTGTCTTTTTGTGTCTGGCTTACCTCTCTTAGCACAACTTCTTTGAGGTTCATCCACATTGTGGCATGTACCAGGATTTCATTTCTTTTTAAGTTGAGTATTCTATTGTATGTGGAGGGCACATTGTGTTTATCCACTCCGCTATCAATAGATGTCTGAGTTCCTTCCACCTTGGCTATTGGAAATAATGCTGCTGTAAATGTGGGTACACCAACATCTCTTTGAATTCTGCACTTAAATCGTTGATGTATGAACTCCCCAAATTAGTTTTTAATGTGTTTTAAAGTCAACTTCATGAAAAATGCCCCAAAACTTCTTATTAAACCTGGAGAAAGAAAAGGGTCATCACAGTCACACTTTGAATTCATTGTTGTGCTTGAAGTCCCAACCAAGACATATGAACCAATATTGGAAAGGTAGAAAAACAAGTTGGCCTGTTTCCATGTATACGATATTTCACTGACGTAACAAAATACTCTTCACAATGTACTCAACTGAAATTATTAGAGAAAATAAATCATAGTTGGGCAACATTTATGAATGTTGATAAAATACATAATGAAAGAAAATAAACTGTGGCTAACAACAATGAAAATATTATGGAAAGCACCTTGATGTATGCTTAAGAAGAGGATATCTTACATGACAACAAGCAGAATTCTTGATGGAATTTGTGAGCTTTGTGTGATACTCATTTCAGGATCTCTGCTTATTTTGACTAAGTAGTGAGCTGTGCTCCCAAAGTTCTGCTCAGCTACCCTCTGCAGCTGCTGCACTGTAATAGATCTGCCTCCTCCACTAGTCTGCAAACTCATGAATGGGAATGGCGTTATCTCAGTATTTGAAACCCCAACCCAAGGGTTTCAAATAATTGAAGGGCCAGATTCACTTAACAAAGATATTTTATTTGATCTACTCTATTTTTTTAGTTTAAATTTTAAATTTTTGGGTAATGGAGGATGAAGTATACATTCTAAATTTTATCTTAGGCTCTGTCAGCATCTATTATATTTCAGCCAGACTGATTTACTATGGATTTATGTTATCAGACTTGTCTCTGTAGGAATTTTTCTATCACTGCATGAATCTAATGTATTTTTTCACTTGAAGTTATCTAGTAAGTATTGAATAAATGCTATGTGAGCCGCAGGTGTTGTCATGCAGCAAGTTAAGCTGCTGCTTGGGACAGCCACAGCTCGTATCAGAGTTCTGTTCAAGTCCTGGCTGTTGCACTGCTGGTCCAGCTCCCTGCTAATGCATCTGGGAAGCAGTGGATGATGACCCAAGTGCTTGAATTTCTGGCTTTCATATGGGAGACCTGGGTGGAGTTCCAGGTGCTCAGCTTAACTTGGCCCAGTCCTAGATGTTGTAGCCAGTTGGGGAATGAGCAAGCAGATAGAAGATTCATATTATCTCTCTCTCTCTCTCTCTCTCTCTCTCTCTCTCTCTCCATCTTTCGAATAAATAGATAAATATCTTTTAAAAATAAGTGTTGTTGGATCCCTGTTTTCAAACAGAATGGCTCACAAACTAATCATGTTATCAAAATATGTAAAACAAACTTGAAGTTTTGAAAAAATTCAGAATTTTTTTATTATCAAAAACCAGTAATTTCCACCTTTCTCTATGACCTTCTCCAAGTCACTTTTGAGGGAATGAAAATTCTATCTTAAATGGAATTAAATGCACAGTCTTAGTCCTTTTCTCCTCTGTTTTTTGGTAACTCCTTTTATTCACTACACTTATCATGATATATAAGTAAATTTGCCATGACCAAAGTCTCATAAATGTCTTCACTAGTGTATCTATTCAAACCATCATTGTCGCTCCCCCTCTTCACGGAGGAACGACACAGGACCCTGCGTTGTTCTTTTGTCTGCTCGGCCCTCCCCGGGTTTGCTGCTGGTTCTTCCCGGGTTGGCTGCCGTCCCTCCCACCTCCGTGGAAGGGCGGTTCCCCCTGGCCACTTTCCCCACTTCCGCAGGGGAGCGGCACATCGCCGGCCGGCTCTCTCGGGGGCTGCACAGGTGTTCCTCCAGGTAGATGTTCCTGGTGCATGTTGTCTCTCTCCTCCTTTATAGACCTCTTCCACCAATCCCAACTCTGCTACCCACACGCCGAGCACACTGCTCTCCTGCAATCAGGAGCAGGATCAGCTCCTGCAGGTCATCATTCAAATTGGCGAGAGGCAGCTGCGTAGAAGTTGTTACTCCCTTCTCAGCGCCATATTGTGGGAGAGCAGATGCATAGAATAAGTCTTAATTCCAGTAACAGTCTAGTCTGAGTTGCTCCCCACAATCATACTTTGGTCAAAATTTCATTGATGTGGAAATTTAACTGTGACCTTGCTAAGGTTTAGAGGACAGAACAATCTACCTATTTTGGGCTCCAGACTCCTCTGGCCAAGGAAAACCGCCCCTCCCTCTGAGGCTCTACAGCAATTTGCACCTATCTCTATGCATCTAGCATTATTCTACAATTATTTTCTGTGTCAGTCTCTGCAACGATCTCTTTTTATATTCTAAGTCCATAGTGGAGTGCTCAACACAATGAACACACAATATCTGTTGAGTAAATTATGTGATTAGTTAAATTAATGAATCAATAATCTTTTAGGTATGAAAAATGTGACTGTTTTTTCGATTATATGATTTGTTCATATGGTATATCTGCAAGGTCTGAGGCTATCATATATTTCTTATATGGGAAAGTTTGTCAAACTGAAAGGTAATGGGGTCATAAACTCTTTTAACATGAGATTCTAAAAGGCTGGTAGACTGGAGTCCTGTTTGAATTAATAGCAGGGACTCAGCTATTACTTTAGAAATATATGACTGCCACAAAGGTGTATTGAGGCAAATGTCTTCATTAAACTGAACTCCATGGGAATTTATCAGAGTGAGAACATCTTCAGATATTCTCTGTTTCATTAATGAAAAAGATCACTTCTCAGTTCGTTGGGACCCACTCAGCAGAGCTGTGAGAACACATTGACAGGTGTGACATTCACTGTTCTGTTGGTTGCTGGGAACAGTATGTGTTAGTTTTGCAAATGATATGGGCAGTGGGTTTCAAAGTCAGCAAGGAAGAGAAAACCAAGCAGTATCCAAATTGTTACTGAATTCCTTCAACTACCCATGATTTTGTGCAAATAATCCTCTACCAATGTATATGTATTTATATATGTATGTATTTACACACACACATGTGCACTCATTAAACTACGTGTTAACATGCATGCTGGGGTTTTAGAAGACACATTTCCTTCCTAGATTTCAGATCCAGTTGAGAGGTGACATAAAAGTCACTTAGAAGGAGAACAAATTCTGCCTTCATTATCAATCAGATACTAGAAAACACAGCTGGGGTGTGTGGTTACGCTGGACTTCCTAATTCACCCTCCTTAATTAGACAATACACACACCCAGTCACAAAGCAGAATGGACAATGGTAGGCTTTCTCCAGAGTAAACAATGGAATATGTGCTCTGGTGTTCAGGTTGGATGCAAACAGATAGAAATGCTGGAATGTGTAGAGCTGAGCATGTTCAATTCCTTCTCATAAAATTCATTAACCTCAAATCATTGTTCCTGCTACGTTAAGAAAGAAGGAGTAGGAAGAGAGGCCAGGAGTGTCACGCCAGCAGATGTTCTCCATATGTAAAAACCAAGCCAGTGAAGAGATGGCTCACCCCTGGAAGTATGGTGCAGAATGCTATAGGTGGGTTCTTTTCAAAAATTAAACAGTCAAAACACTGGAGGTTTGGACTCCTTTAGGAAATTCTTAGTCATCATTGTTAATCTATAAACAACTTAATCAGTCTTCTCATTTATCAGTGTTCCTCTATGACATTCAAGTAATTATTTTTATACTCCAAGTCTTTTTCTTTCCCAAAGAAATTTTTATTTAATGAGTACAAATTTCATATGTACAGCTTTAGGTGATTCTTCCCACCATACCTGCCCTCCCACCCCCACCACAACTACTCCTTCCTCTCCCATTCCCAGTCCCATTCTCTATTAAGATTCATTTTCCATTAGCTTTATACACAGAAGACCAACTCTATATCAAGTAAAGATTTCAACAATTTGCACACTCAGGCCAGAAAAGCTGAGAACAAGTTTTACAGTTAATTCTCATAATGCATTGAGGACAGAAGTCCTACATGGGAAGTAAATGCACAGTGACTCCTGTAGTTAATTTAACAATTAACACACTTATGTATGATGTCAGTGATCACCTTAGGCTCTTGACATGAGCTACCTTGGCTATGGAAGCCTTTTGAATCCACCAACTCTATCAGTATTTAGACAGGGCCATAAGCAAAGTGGAAGTTTTCTCTTCCTTCAGAGAAAAGTACATCCTTTGATGGCCACTTCTTTCTGCTAGGGTCTCTCTCACAGAGATCCTTCATGTAGGACATTTTTTGCCATGGTGTCTTGGCTTTCCATGCCTGAAAAGCTCTCATGGGCTTTTCAGCCAGACCAGGAAGACTTAAGGGCTGAATGTGAGGTCAGAGTGCTGTTTAAAGCAATTGTTATTCTATGAGTATGTTGTGTGGACTGCTTCCTGTGTTGGAAAATTCTCTCCTTTTAATTCTATATATTATTATTACCATACATTTGATCTTATTTACATGATACCTTTAATACTTAATCCTATCTATATGGTCACTTTAACACTTAAAATGACATTTTTACCATGTAGCATAATAGGATTTGGAGTCCCGTGGCAAGTTTTTAAACTGTACCCTTAGAAGTAATTCCGTAGGAATGTGTGCAGAACTATACAGCTTTATAGTTACAAACTTCCTCCTCCCTCTCTTATTTCCACTCTTATTTTTTACTGAGATTTATTTTTAATTGACTTTATATACATATGATTAACTCTATGTTAAGTAAAGAGTTCAACAAATAGTATGAAGAAGAGAAAAAGAAATGAAACTATTCCTCAACAGTCAAGACAAGGGCTATTCAAGTCATACCTTCTCAAAATGTCAATTTTGTCAAAGATAAGTTGGTTGTAGATGCTTGGATTGATTTCTTGTGTTTCTTTTGGTTCCATTGGTCTATCCATCTGTTTTTGTAACAGTACCAGGCTGTTTTGATTTTAACTGCCTTGTAGTATGTTTTGAAATCAATGTTGTGATTCCTCTAGCTTTGTTTTTGTTGTATAAGATCGCTTTAGCTATTTGAGGTCTCACATGAATTTCAGCATTTTTTTCTAGATCTGAGAAGTGTGACTTTGGTATTTTGATTGGTACCACACTGAATCTGTAAATTGATTTCTGAAGAAGGCATTTTGTTGATGCTGATTTTTCCAATCCATGAAAATGGAAGATTTTTTCATTTTTTGTATCTTCTTCTATTTCTTTCTTTTCTTTTTAAGGTTTATTTATTTATTTGAAAGTCAGAGTTACACAGAAAAAGAAGGAGAGGCGGGGGGAGGGAGGAGGAGGGAGGTCTTCCATCCGCTGGTTCACTCCCCAGTTAGCTGCAATGGCTGGAACTGCACTGATTCGAAGACAGGAGCCAGGAGTTTCCTCTGGGTCTCCCACATGTGTGTAGAGGCTCAAGGACCTGGGCCATCTTCTACTGCTTTCCCAGGCCATAGCAGAGAGCTGGATCGGAAGTGGAGCAGCCAGGACTCGAACTGGCATCCACATGGGATGCCAGCACTGCAGGTAGCAGCTTTACCCTCTATGCTACAGCACCAGCCCCCCTATTTCTTTCTTTAATGCTTCATAATTCTCATCATAGAGATCTTTGGCATCCTTGGTTGAATTTATTCAAAGGACATTTTTTGTAGCTAATGTGAATGGGATTGATCTTAGAAGTCCTTTCTCGATCATGGCATTGTCTGTATACAAAGGCTATTTATTTTGGTGTATTGATTTTATTTCCTGCTACTTTACCAAACTCTTGTATGAGTTCCAATATGTCTTGCTGGAGTCTTTTCGACCCCCTATATACAGAATGATGTCATCTGCAAATAGGGATAGTTTGACTTCTTTCTTCCCAATTTGTATCCCTTTGATTTCTTTTTCTTGTCTAATGGCTCTGGCTAAAACTTCCAGGAATATATTGAATAGCAGTGGTGAGAGTGGGCATCCTATTATGGTTCTGCATCTCAGTGGGAATGCTTCCAACTATTCCCTATTCAATACAATGCTGGCCTTGGGTTTGGCATAAATTGCCTTGATTGTGTTGAGGAATATTCCTTCTATACCAAATTTGCTCAGAGTTTTCATCATGAAAGAGTGTTGTATTTAATCAAATGCTTTCTCTGCATCTATTAAAATAGTCATATGGTTTTTGTCCTTCAGTTTGTTAATGTGATGTATCACTTTATTGATTTGCAAATATTCAATCATCCGTGCACACCAGGGATAAATCCTACTTGGTCCGGGTGAATGATCTTTCTGATGTGTTGTTGGATTCAACTGGATAGAATTTTGTTGAGGATTTTTGTGCCTATGTTCATCAGGGAAATTGGTCTGTAGTTTTCTTTTTCTGTTGTGTCTTCTGGGTTTAGGAATTAAGGTGATGCTGGCTTCATAGAAGGAGTCTGGGAGGATTCCCTCCCTTTCAGTTGTTTTGAATAACTTGAGAAGTATTGGAGTTAGTTCTCCTTTAAATGTCTGGTAGAGGATAAGTACCTGGCTCCTGCCAGCGGATCGGTGCAGTGCGCCGGCCGCAGCGTGCCGGCCACAGCGGCCATTGGAGGGTGAACCAACAGTAAAGGAAGACCTTTCTCTCTGTCTCTCTCTCTCTCACTGTCCACTCTGCCTGTCAAAAAAAAATGTCTGGTAGAATTCAGCAGAGAAGCCACCCAGTCCTGGGATTTTCTTTGTTGGGAGAGTCTTTATTAATGATTCAATTTCTATCTTGGTAATGGGGCTGTTTAGGTTTTCTGTATCTTCATGGCTCAATTTAGGGAGGTTGTAGGTGTCCAGGAATCTATCCATTTCTTCTAGGTTTTCCAGTTTGTTGGTATACAGCTCTTAGTAGTAATTTCTGATGAGTCTTTTTATTACTGTGGTATCTGTTATTACATTTCCTTTTTCATCTCTAGTTTTATTGATTTGGTTCTCTTCTCCTTTTTTTGGTTAGTTGAGCCAATGGTTTTTCAATTTTGTTTATTTTTTCAAAAACTCAGCTCTTCATTTTACTCATCTTTTGTATTGATTTTTTGTTTCAATTTTGTTAATTTCTTTAATTTTAATTATTTTCTTCTACTAGTTTTGGGTTTGGTTTGCTGTTGTTTCTCTAGATCCTTGAGATGTGTTGATAGCTCATTTATTAATTTCTTGAGGTAGGCACCAATTGCTATAAACTTTCCTCTTAACCCTGCTTTTGCTGTATACCATAAGTTTTGATATGTTGTATTGTCATCTTTATTCATTTCCAGAATTTTTTCATTTCTCTTTTGTTTTTTTTTTAAGATTTATATTATTTATTTGAAAGGCAGAGTTACACAGAGAGGTAGAGACAGAGAGAGAGGTCTTCCATCCGCTGGTTCACTCCCCAGGTGGCTGCAATGGCTGGAGCTGCGCAGATCTGAAGCCAGGAGCCAGGAGCTTCTTCCAGGTTTCCCACGTGGATGTAGGGGCCCAAGGACTTGCTTTCCCAGGCCATAGCAGAGAGCAGCTGGGACTAGAACTGGCACCCACATGGGATAACAGCGCTTCAGGCCAAGGCGTTCACCCATTGCACGACAGCGCTGGCCCGATTTCTCTTTTGATTTCTTCAGTTACCCACTATTGATTCAGGAGCATGTTGTTCAGTCTCCATGTGTCTGTATATGTTCTAAACATTCCTGAGTAGCTGATTTCCAGTGTCTTTGCATTGTGGTCCAAGAAGATGCATGGTATGATTTCAAAATTTTGGAATTTGCTGAGACTTGCTTTAAGGTCTAGAATGTGGTCAATCCTAAAGAAAGTTCCATGCACTGCTGAGAAGAATGTGTGTTCTGCAACTGTAAGATGAAAAGTTCTTTAGAGATCTGTTAGGTCTATTTAGTCTTCAGTGTCAGTTAACTCTGCTGTTTCCTTGCTGATTTTCTGACTGGTTGATCTGTCCATTGTTGAAAGTGGGGTCTTGAAATCCTCCATTACTATTATATTGGTGTCTATGTCTCCCTTTAGATCACTTAGCATTTCTTTTAAATAGCCAGGTGTCCTGTAATTAGGTGTATATACGTTTATAATAGTTACATCTTCTTGTTGAATTGATCCTATAATCATTACATAGCGCCCTTCCTTGTCTCTTATAACAGATTTGGGTTAAAGTCTATTTTGTCTGATGTTAGGATGGCTACACCAGCTTTTTTTTGGTTTCTTTTAGCATGGACTTACCTTTTTCCAACCTTTAGCTTTCAGTCTGGGTGCATCTTTGTTGGTGAGATGTGTTTCTTGTAGTCAGCAAATAGATGTGTTTTGTTTTTTAATCCATGCAGTCAGTCTGTGTCTTTTAACTGGAGAGTTAAGGCCTTTACATTCAAGTTGGCTATTGATAAGTAATGACTTTGCCCTGCCATTTTCCCATAAATATTCCTATTCTTCAGTTTGGATTTACTTTGTACTTTTACTGGGAGATTTCCTTTCTTTACCTTCTTTTGTAGTGATTACCATGTTTCTGTGTTTCTGTGTGCAGCACATTCTTTAGCATCTTCTGCAGGGCTGGATGGGTGGTGACAAATAATTTCAGTTTCTGTTTGTCAATGAAAGGTCTTTATTTCACCTTTTTTTTTTTTTTGACAGGCAGAGTTAGACAGTGAGAGAGAGAGACAGAGAGAAAGGTCTTCCTTTTTCTGTTGGTTCACCTCCCAAATGGCCACTACGGCCAGCGCTGCGCTGATCCAAAGCCAGGAGCCAGGTGCTTCCTCCTGGTCTCCCATGTCGGTGCAGGGCCCAAGGACCTGGGCCATCCTCCACTGCACTCCTGGGCCACAGCAGAGAGCTGGACTGGAAGAGGAGCAACCGGGACAGAACCGGCGCCCCAACTGGAACTAGAACCTGTTGTGCCGGCGCTGCAGGCAGATGATTAGCCTAGTGAGCCATGGCGCCAGCTTCACCTTTGTTCTTAAATGACAACTTTGCGGGTATAGTATTCTTGGTTGACAATTCTTTTCTTTTCTTTTTTTTTTTTTTATTTTTGACAGGCAGAGTGGACAGTGAGAGAGAGACAGAGAGAGAAAGGTCTTCCTTTGCCGTTGGTTCACCCTCCAATGGCCGCCGCTGCAGCCGGCGCACCGCGCTGATCCGATGGCAGGAGCCAGGAGCCAGGTGCTTTTCCTGGTCTCCCATGGGGTGCAGGGCCCAAGGACCTGGGCCATCCTCCACTGCACTCCCTGGCCATAGCAGAGAGCTGGCCTGGAAGAGGGGCAACCGGGACAGAATCCGGCGCCCCAACCGGGACTAGAACCCGGTGTGCCGGCGCCGCAAGGTGGAGGATTAGCCTATTGAGCCACGGCGCCGGCCAATTCTTTTCTTTAGACTTGGAATATATCTCGCCATTCTCTTCTAGCCTGTCAGGTTTCTGATGAGAAGTCCACTGTGAGTCTAATTGGAGATCCTCTGATAGTAATCTGGAATTTCTCTCCAGCACATTTTAGAATCTTTTCTTTATGTTTTACTGTGGAGAATTTGATTACAATGTGTTGTGGTGAATATCGTTTCTGGTCATGTCCATTAGAAGTTCTGTGTGCTATGAAAAAATGTTCAAGATCACTAGCAATCAGGGAAATGCAAATCAAAACCGCAACGAGGTTTCACCTCACCCCGGTCAGAATGGCTCACATACAGAAATCTACCAACAACAGATGCTGGCGAGGATGTGGGGAAAAAGGGACACTTACCCACTGTTGGTGGGAATGCAAACTGGTCAAGCCACTATGGAAGTCAGTCTGGAGATTCCTCAGAAACCTGAAGATAACCCTACCATTCGACCCAGCCATCCCACTCCTTGGAATTTACCCAAAGGAATTTAAATTGGCAAACAAAAAAGCAGTCTGCACCCTAATGTTTATTGCAGCACAATTCACAATAGCCAAGACCTGGAACCAACCTAAATGCCCATCAACGGTAGACTGGATAAAGAAATTATGGGATATGTACTCTTTAGAATACTATACTGCAGTAAGAAACAATGAAATCCAGTCATTTGCAACAAAATGGAGGAATCTGGAACACATCATGCTGAGTGAAATAAGCCAGTCCCAAAGGGACAAATATCATATGTTCTCCCTGATCGGTGACAACTGACTGAACACCAAAAAGGAAACCTGTTGAAGTGAAATGGACACTATGAGAAACGGTGACTTGATCAGCATAGCCCTGACTGTTAATGAACAACTTAATACATTATCCCTCTTAGTATTTCTTTTTGTCTGCTCTACTTAATATGACTGGTTTAATTCTGTAATTAATACACAGTTATTCTTAAGTGTTGAAATTTAACTGAAATGTGATCCCTGTTAAACGTAAGAGTAGGAATAAGAGAGGAAGAGATGTACAATTTGGGACATGCTCAAGCTGACTTGCCCCAAATGGTAGAGTTAGAAACATACCAGGGGACTCCAATTCAATCCCATCAAAGTGGCATGTACCAATGCCATCTCACTAGTCCAAGTGATCAATTTCAGTTCACAATTGATCATAATGAAAGGACTAAGAGTCAAAGGGAGCACATAAACAAGTCTAGTACCTGCTAATACTAACCGATAGAATGAATAAAGGGGAGAGTGATCCAACATGGGAAGCGAGATACACAGTAGACTCATAGAACGGCAGATGTCCTAAACAGCACTCTGGCCTCAGAATCAGCCCTAAAGGCATTTGGATCTGGCTGAAAAGTCCATGAGAGTATTTCAGGCATAGAAAGCCAAGACACTCTGGCAAAAAAAAAAAAAAAAAAAAAAAAAAAAAAAAAAAAAACACCTAAATGAAAGATCTCTGTGAGTGAGATCCCAGTGGAAAGAACAGGTCTTCAAAGAAGGAGGTACCTTTCTCTGAAGGGAGGAGAGAACCTCCACTTTGACTATGACCTTGTCTAAACAAGATAAGAGTTGGAGAACTCAAAAGGCTTCCATAGCCTTGGAAACTCATGACTGGAGCATAGGGAGATTACTGATGCCATAAACAGGAGTGTCAGTTTGTAAAGTCAACAACAGGAGTCACTGTGCACTTACTCCTCATGTAGGATCTCTGTCCTTAATGTGCTGTACATTGAGATTTAATGCTATAACGAGTACTCAAACAGTATATTTCACTTTGTGTTTCTATGGGGGTGCAAACTGTTGAAATCTTTACTTAATGTATACTAAACTGATCTTCTGTAAAAAAAAAAAAAAAAAAGAAATTATCAATTCCCAACTTGACTCTCACTGGGATTAAACATGACAATAGGTCTGATCTGATTTCATCATCATTTAAAAAATCATCTATTATTTTTCACTTTATGTTTCTGTGTGGGAGCAAACTGTTGAAATCTTTACTTAATGTATGCTAAAATGATCTTCTGTATATAAAGAGAATCGAAAATGAATCCTCATGCGAATGGAAGGGGAGAGGGGGTGGGAGAGGGGAGGGTTGCGGGTGGGAGGGACGTTATGGGGGGAAGCCATTGTAATCCATAAGCTGTACTTTGGAATTTATATTCATGAAATAAAAGTTTAAAAAAATCAAAAAAATAAGAAGTTCTGTGTGCTTCTTGTATTTGGATGTCCCTTTCTTTCACCAAATTAGGGAAATTTTCTGTTATTATTTCACTAAAAAGACCTTCTAATCCTTTCTCTCCACACCTTCAGGATCTCCTAGAACCATATATTGGGTCATTTGATAGTATCCTGTAAGATTACCAACAGCATTTTTTAGTTTTCTAATTTCTTCTTGCTGTGTTTGGCCTGACTGTATAATTTCCTGTGCTTTGTCTTCTAAGTCAGATATTCTTTCTTCTGTTTCACCAATTCTGTTAAGGCTTTGCACTGTGTTTTTTATTTGTTCTATTGAATGCTTAATTTCCAAGATTTTATTTTGATTTCTCTTTAAGATCTCAATTTTGTGGGAGAAATTTCCTTTCATGTCATGTATAGATTTCATTAGTTCATGCATTTTATTCTGATTACTTCTAAGTAATCCTATGATCAATTTTTTGAATTCTATTTCTGGCATTTGTTCAGTCTCTTCGTCTTCACATTCTGGTATTGAAATGTTGTGTTCTTTTTGGGGCATTATGTTGTCTTCCTTATTCTTGTTTCTTGAATTGCTGCATTTTATTATTTGGCATTTGTAGAGATACTTGTTGGTTTCTTTAGTTTTTTTTCCCTGTGATGGTTTTTATATTCTGACTATGTGTGGATTAGTGGAGTGTCTGCTTTCAGGAAATACCTAGAGGTGTGTGGTTTATGTGGCCTAGGAGCTCTGTTCAGTGCTCCAGGGTGAAGGGCATGTCTGAGCAACACACCCAGGTTTGGTGTGGTAAATCTCTTCTTTTTTAATCAGAGGGAAGGTTTTTTTTCAATCAGAGGAGAGGTATAGACTCAGCTGAGCTCCTCTTCTCAAAGGAGACCAGTGCCTGAGTGCTAACCCCAGTGGGTATGTTATTCATCTGCTCTGCCCCAACAACTACACAAAGGATCTGTGCAGTCCTCAGTGTAAGCTCAGATCAGATTCCCCTGCAGTGTCCCTCACCAGGCAACCAGGGAGCCCTGATCGTGTGGAGCCTCCCACAGTGACTGCCCAAAGTCCTAGCCACATCGTGAGTCTTCCCACGCAGCCTCAGTGTTTTCACAGTCCCAGCACACAAGCCTACCACAGTCATGAGCACCCAGCCCCGTATCTATTATCCCCACCAGACTCAGGAATCTCTGGTTGGCTGGTTGCTGGGTGCAGACAGGAGCTGGGGCAGCTGTTATGCATGTCCAAAATGATGCGTGCTCTCTATCAGCTTGTTACAGGACATAGTTGCAGAGTGATCCGGAAGAGAGAAAATGTGTCCCCCTCTTTGTTTTTTTCTCCTCTAGTTTGGCAGGTACACTATCCCCCACAGGGCTCCAAGCTGGATTCTCTCTAGGCTCTTCTTGTAGCTTTTTCACCAGTGGCTTGGGCTGCTCCAGTCTGGTCTCATCTCACTCTGCAATGCTGGTACAGAGACTCTCGACTGCTGGAGTCCTGGGTTGTGTGTGTTCTCGCCTTCTGTGTAGATCCACTGTGTCCATCTAGTTTGCATAGAGTTTCATCTGCTGTTTTCTCCTTAACTCTTCCCTGAGCCTGTACTCTTTCTAATTTTTTGTAAACTACCTTCTAGACTAGAGCAGCAAACTCCCGCCATTCCACCATATTAATCCCTCCCCAATTAGTTTTGGTTAAATCTATTACTCAAATAGAGACTTCACGAATGAGTCCCAGGCCAGCGCTGCAGCTCACTTGGCTAATCCTCCGCCTGCAGCACCAGCACCCTGGGTTCTGGTCCCAGTCAGGGCACCGGATTCTGGCCCGGTTGCCCCTCTTCCAGTCCAGCTCTCTGCTGTGGCCCCAGGAAGGCAGTGGAGGATGGTCCAAGTGCTTGGGCCCAGCACCCGCATTGGAGACCAGGAGGAAGCACCTAGCTCCTGGCTTCAGATCAGCGCAGTGCACCACCATAGTGGCCATTTTGGGGGGTGAACCAACGGAAAGGCAGACCTTTCTCTCTGTCTGTCTCTCTCACTGTCTAACTCTGCCTGTCAAAAAAAAAAAAAAAAATGAGTCCCAGCACTGAAGGGGCTTCAGGTGCCAGGGGGAAAGGGCCGCTGAATACTCAGTGCCAGAAATATAAAAACGCATACCTCTGTCTCTCTCTGTGAATAGGTAAAGAAAGAGTACTGCAGAAGAATGTCTGAAATCTCTTTTCTTTCTGTCTCTGTCTCTCTTGCTCTGTCTCTGCCTTGCAAACAAAATGAAAAAAAAATTTAAAGCATTTAAAATATATTTGTAATATAAATTATTCTTTGAAGATAGGAGGAAAACAGGAGTAAAAGGAAGGAAGCTTAATCTTCATCTTCCATGGTAGGGAATTAGTAGATATCAACAAATCCAGAATTGCAGTAAACATAAGATATTTTAGAAGTATGGAGGTAAATATCACATTTAGCAACTTCAGAGTTAATTGTAATTATCTTGAAAACAAGACTGTTGGAGAAAAACACAGCTGGGGCAACGCTGTGCAGGCCACATAAAATACTTTAGCAGAATCTTTTCATTAAAATCTACCATATGTGACTCCCTCCTCATTAGACCCTCACTCTAGCACTGCCACCGAGACCCCTGAGTGTTACTATTCTAGGAAAAGGGTCAGGGGTTGAGAAGCACCGAGTAGATAAGGCTGCAGTCCTCACTTCTGCATTCAACCTGAGCAACATTTGTAAAATCTAGTTTACTTATTGGCATACCATGTAAGATTGTATCTGAAGTTATACTGCCTGGAATAAATGTTTGAAAATAACGTGCCCAGATTTGTGGCAACAGAAAACTCTTCCAGAGCAGATACACAAGCCAATAAACCATCCTATTTGTATTGTTGCTTTTTCTGGAGTGTAGCTTTTAGATGGGCTGGGGAGACCAGGGAGGAGAAAACACTGTCAGACAATGCTCCTGGCAAGTAGGTGGGAACAGTCATTGGAAGTGTGGTTTTGGGGAAAAAATATTCTGTGTATACCCTCAATATATTTTTCCTTTAGACGTCCAACTGCTAGCTTCAGTAGCATGGGAGAGTGATAGCCTGGCATCCTGGAATGTACATTTAAAGGACAAACAAAGGGCACACAAAGACAGAGCAAACATCTACTGCACCCAGCTAAGAAAGCTCCCCAATGGAAGGGCAGCCAGGAGGGGAAAGAGTGACCTTTGAAATCCTAAATCCAAAGATCCTGGGAAATACTTATATTCTTAACAATTTGATACAGTCCGCAGTCTAACATGTCCATTTATACATGGAAGTTAGAGCAGAAATAATTAGCAGAGCACATTTTTAACTTAAGTTAGAGGGTTGGAAATGACCTACGCTAACTCCTATATCATCTAATTTCCTCTTTTTAGAAAAAGTGATCTATTAAAAATGCAATAACATTTCATTTTTATGCTCTCGTGAGATTTTTCATGTAAATGAATTCACAAGTGTGAATTCACACTAAGGATTGGGAATTAGCAGACATGGGATTCTTTTAATTGCCTCTCTTAGGGGCCACAGAAGCCAGAACCCAGATAAACGAAAAGAAATTTTAATATCCTCTCTATAATAAATGTTAATCCTGTTACCATTAAAGATGAGTAAGCGGTCCGGGCCGTTTGAGTTGAACGTGGACATCAGACAGAACTGACTAGAGAAAACATCTGTGTCACTGAGGGATTTATAAAACACTTGGGACAAAGAGTCAACTCTCTAGGCAGCTCTGTGGTCATCATGATGTGCCAAGTCCGAAGTCTTGCTCCTGAAAACCTCCTCTTGCAGATTAATTTTGGGATAACTTCACTTTTTTCACATGGATGCACTTTGCATCAGCGTCAGATCTTGAAAATGTCCAAGGTACATTACAAATCAGGTCAGCTAAAAGATCATGTAATGTGACAATGTGCAGACTATTTCAAAAATATGAAAAAATGTGCTCTTATGATAAGCAGATTGTTAAAAACCTGAATCCTGAAAATGTCAGTTGGGTTTCCAATGCCTAAGTGATGATGTTTTTCAATATCCAAAACAATATATTGATAAAATTTACTCTCTTAAATGGCTAAAGGAGAAATTATGTGTCCACTTCAATAGATCATTAAAGATATTTGACCAAGCTATACATATTTTACATTGAAGCCTTCATAATAAGATTATGGACACATCAAGTATTCCTTAACATGTTTTTAAAATCTCTATCTCATATCAATGGCTTATCCTATTTTGGAAGTTAAGGAAAGAATTTGGGAGACAGAGAACTGTATTGTTTGAAAAACAGTTTAGAAAAAGAGCTTGAGTTGTGGGGTTGTGTTGTGTTGTGACACTGTGGGTTAAGCTGCTGCCTGTGATGCCAGCATCCCATGTGCTAATGATTCCTGTCCCAGCTGCTCCACTTCCAATCCAGCTCCCTGCTAATGCATCAGGGAAAGCAGTAGAAGACACCCCAAGTCCTTGGGCCCCTGCACCCATATGGGAGATCAGAATTCAGTTCTTTGCTCCTAGTTTTGACCTGGCCCAACTCCAGTTATTGTGACCATTTGGGGAGTGAACCAGAGGATTCAAGATGTCTCTTTTCCTCTCTCTCTCTATGTAACTTTTGCTTTTCAAATAAATAAATAAATAAATAAATAAATCTTTTTTAAAAAAAGAACCAAAATCTAAGCCCCCCCACCAAAAAAGGTTTTACAAGCTCCGAAAATCTTTATAGAGAGCCCCTTGAGTTCTTGGCAGAATAGTAAGTAATATGTATATAGAGTGAGATTCCACAAGGACAGGCAATGAACAAATATTAGCATTTAGGGATTAACAAGTAAAACCATAGGGTGTGAGTTAAATTTGAGTTTCTGATAAACAACAAATAATTTTTTAGTATCAGTATGTTCCATCAGTACTTTGTCTGACAACCCTAACAATTAGAGAGTAAACTGAATAATTAGCAGAGTACACTGGGCTGGGAAATATTCAAGTTCCAATTAACCTGCATGGAAAGTAGCCACCTGGAGAATGCAGGCAAGACCTCCAACTATCCATCTGCTTTGTAAGGACTAAACTAGACCTGGGGTATACAGCAAGCCAGATGCATCCTAATTATAGAGACTAGATGGGATCTCCAAGGTAGTGAGTCTAGATATAAATGAGTGAGCCCCTGAGCCTGCAGTGTTAAGAATTCTGGTAGAAAGCATAGAATCCTTAAGAAAATGACAAATGATTGGTAAGGTATGAAGAAGACTAAGAGTGTGGGATGTCTTCGGAGCTAAGTGAAGAGAGCATAACTGGGAAAAGGGTGAGAACACCATGCCAAATGCTCCTGAGAGTAGATCACTGGATTGAATGGTGTACAAGTCAACAGGGAGTTGAGAGTGGTTCCAGTGGAATCATGGAGGCAATGCTGAATTCACTGGGTTATTCAAGAAGGAAGAGGAGGAGAGGAATTGGAGAGAGCAAGTACACACAACCTGTTTGAGGGATTTTGCTGTTAAAAGTTAGACAGAAATGAGACAGTAGTTGCTGGAAGGACTGGGACCAAAAGAGTTATCTTATTGTTTTAAATGTTTTAGTTATGTATTTGAGAGGAAGGGAGGGAGGGAGGAAGGGAGAGAGAGAGAGAGAGAGAGAGAGAGAGAGAGAGCGAGCCTATCTGCTGGTCCAATCCTTAAATATTCAACCCAGAAACTCAATCTAAGTCTCCCATGTGAGTGGTGGCAGAGACCCAACTACTTGAGCCATCACTGCTGCCTGCCTGGGTACACATTAGTAGGAGCTGGAATTAGCAGCAGAGCCAAGACTCAAAGTCAGGCACTGCTATATGGAATGTGGGCATCTTAACCACGAAGCTAAAGGCCTGCCCTGAGTCTGTATGGAGGAAATAAAATGATGTTTAGGTGCATATAGTAATAGTTCAATAAGGAAGCAAAACATAATGCTATAGGAGAATGAAAAGAAATTTACTGGAGCGATGTCTTAGCATGTGGGTGAAGGGGGCTGGATCAAGACACGTGTGCATGTGTCGGCCTTAGATGAGTACATGGATAGTTCACACCCTAAGAGGCAGGAACACAATGTATAATAGGTGTAAATATGGCCAGGGTCTAAAACTGCGTTTCTGAATGCTTCCATTTTCTTACAGAAGTAGGAAGAAAGGTCATCGTTTGAGCACTAAGATGTAGAAGGCAGTTTGCTGAAGGTTTGAGGAGGGAAGAGAAGGTGGAAAATAATTGTTTATGAAAGTAGAATGGTGAATGGATCTGGAAAATATAGTGCTATTGTCCAGCAGCATTAAAATTATTGATGTTAATAGACATGAATTTAGAGTGATACTAATCCGAGATAGTGTGTTTTCCTTCAACCAGATGCTTCTCAGAGCAGGTGGAGAGTTGGAATTTTTGTTTCCTTTTGTTTTTTTGGCAAGTTAGCACAGAAGGAGAAACAGAGGTAAAGGAAGGAACTGAGTGTACATGCACAGGAATGATGGTGTCATAGATTTTAGGTTGGGAAAGAAGGAAAGTGAAAGGGAGTTGAGGAACAGGGCAAAGGGACGACGATCAACGGACTGGAGTCCTGATGAGGTTATTGACCTTGAGTATTAGAGTTGAACGTTAGAAGGAAAGGAATGAGGTTGGAGAGTAAAACTAGATAGTAAAGGAGTGGTAGGTGTTTGTAATACATAACAAGATTACACTGTGGTCATAGAAATGAGCGGCTGAGGTAGAGCAAAGACATCCAAAATCACTGGAGAAAAGAAATCCAAAGGAGCTGAGAGATTGGATATTGGAATAATATATTTAAGGAAGCTACCAATAATAAAGACCAGATAAATGTTGGAAAGAGTGAGTCTGAGCTATGAAATGAAGGCTTTTATTTGATTGATTTTTTTATCAGTAGGCTAACAATACACATGTTGTAGGTCAAGACAGTCTTGTGTTAGCAAAGAGCCAGCCGAACACATTTTGGCCAGATACCCTCAGTTCTAGCTGGACTTCGGAGGTCTTTAGGATTCTGCTGCAGTGAAAAGGAAGCACTTACCTGAGGCCTACCCCTGGCAGCCCTCCCAGAGTGACAGCCAGCTTCCTGCAGGGCGGGACTACTTGGCAAACATCCTGAGAGAACACGGAGGTGGAGGAACAGGGCTGGAGGCCAAAGTTCCATTTATTACACACCTGAAACTGCAAGACTTGCACCTGAGCTCCTGTTCACAACAGGGAGGATCTGGTCCTGCCCTGCCTACAAGTGCTGACGGCAGGAAAAAGCAATGCAACAAGGCCTGGACTCCAACCTTCATGGCCCCAGAGGAGACCCTGGTACTTCCGTAAGCATACAGGATATCAGCCCGTAGAGTTTAGACTACAAAGTCTGCTAGATCACTCCACTGTCCCAGACAGCAGCAAGCAGAGGAGGAGCTACACATCTGCTCCTCTCCATGCCCCCATAAACTTGTCTGAATTGAACATCGCTTCAGATCTAGTGTGTGCAGTGTCAGGCTAGTTATTCCCCGTGTGCTCCATCAGCAGACATGATCAAACTCTCTTTTCTTCTTTCTAGCTTGTCTTTCATGAACAACAACAAAAAATATTTTCCCTCACCATACATCCAGGATCATGTATTATAATGACTTGTCTTGTAAGGGTGTGGAGAACTGGCCTGGAAGACCCAGTAGAAGGAAATTCAAAGCATTTCGGTGTTTTTCGGCAGCAGTAAAGGGTTGCTAAGGGAGGGCTGGCTAGCAGAAAGGTCCTCAGGCATCTACCAGGCTCCCAAAGCCATGGCAGATGTCATGGCACTCTTTTCTGTTGATCCACTCCAGAAGAATTTCTGACACAGCACCCTAGAGAACCCTTGTTGTTAGAATTAGCGCCAAATACCTTCATGTGTGCTTTCTGTGCTAAAGAATGCACGTGTCATGTAACTCAAAGAGGGTGAATCCTGGGCGTCCGACACTGAGTGGGTACCAGTACAACACATCTGAATTTTTTATTTAAAAAATAGTGATTTAAAAATGTCAAAGCTTATTTTGCTTCACCAATAAATACATAGACCAATGGGATCTAACAGCCTTCTTGTTCCTAATTCCTTGCAACTAGTCACACATCAGCAGTCTTGGTACCGTTACTAACAATATTTAAAGCTGGATAGAATTCAAATCATAGTTTTATAATGCTTAATTCCACCCCAGACTGAGCAAAAATCAAATAACTGACAAAAAGGAGATCCTAGGGTGGAATACAGATCGTGGATTTTAAAGTCAGACAGATGTGAATTTGAATCACCTTATCACATTTTCAACTTTAAGTAAATTTTGCAATATCTCAAACCTGGGTTGTTCCACAGAGTTGAGACAATTCAAGCTGTCCCCCTAAGAATTTGAACAGAGAGATTAACAGGAGAAAACATATACAAATTTGTTAACATGCCCACCTGCACAGGAGCCACATACTCAGAAATGGGCTGGCTTAAGCACCCCCTTCACAGGGAAGGAAGACGTTTTAGAGGGGTAGTAAAGATCTTTAGGAGAGATGGATGGACTCATCCAAAGAGGAGATGCCTGGGACAAAGTTCCTCTGGGCTGTCCCTGTTGTGTTCAATTTTCAGTCTCTTCTTCTGTGATATGAGTTTAAGCTTCCTTGGTTAATGAAATTTCAGTAAGAATATTGAAGGCAATTGTGTTCTTCTCTGGCAGAGCCAGTCTCCAGGAAGATAAAATGACTTCAGAATACCCCTTCTTCGAACTGCAGGAGGGAAAGGGGGTGGGGAAGATCAGAGAAATGTTGGGGCTGCTTTTTTAGTTTGGACTATCAAAGCCACACTTTGTGGTATCATTTTCTGAGCCCTGACACTAACATCATTGAAAGTGATTTTGATATACCATGAAAATTTAATGTTATATGTAAAGTATCCAGTATAGGAACTGGAATAGAATAAGTGCCCAATTAGTAGTAACTATTACTATAATTAACTAACATGTAGTCAGTTTAACAATAGGTCATGTGCAACTTTCCCATGCCTACTTTAGACTTCACTCATTATCATTCACCATATAAGAAAAAATGAGGCAGCCACTTCCATGTGGATTTCTAATCATGTGAGTCATTGTTAAAAACCTTGGCTGCCCTGACCCAAACTGCAATAGTTTTACAAGCTGTTCCAGAAATAGGTCGCGGTATTTTTAAAATTTTTTTCTTCGAACAGGAAAATAATGGGATGGGGCTTTTCTGCAGGAATATTAAAATTTATTAGTCTCTATTTCTTACAAATGTTATACCTTCTAGAAGAAAGACCATAATTGTAGACCCAACCACACCCCTGTGATACATGTAGGTGTCATTAACTAGTAAGAATTGGGTTCTCAGCCACTCATCCTAGGCCGAAAAAAAGCAGAGGGTTTCTTCCAAAGCCACAAAACTCTAAAGCCACATAGGAGTCAGCAAAGCCAGAATGAAAACTGGGAGAAATGTTCTATTTCCTCCAGGAAGTAATGTGGGAGAAACAGTCTAGCTTCTCTCTTTTGTGCACCTGCCAATCTCTTACAGTTCCTTCTATTGATCAACCACAGAGCAGACACCCGACCTGATGAGCTGCCAACCAGCACGAGGCGGGCTCCTGTAATTCCTGCAGACGAGGGCCAGGAGCAGAGGCAGGGATAAACCTGAGGGCCAACAGCAGACAAGTGGAGGACAGGCCTTCTTGTCAGTTCCTTGAAAAGGCCAAGCTTTTGTCATGCCTGGATATTTACACACTTGGCTTCTTTGGCCTGTAATCCTCTTCCCACCACTGTTTGCCTGGCTGCCTCTTTATCATTCTTCCAGTCTTAGCTTAAATATCACTGCCTCAAAGAGGCCTTCCTTGACTACCTACCTAAAGTAGGTCACCCCTGTTATTTTTTCTTTAAAACCACTCTTCTTACTAACCTTTGTAATTAAATACATCTTCTAATTATCTGTTTCATCACTACCTATCCAGGAGCGAGACACATCTTTTTTGCTTTCTATTGCATTGTCAGAATCTAGCGAAGTGTCTAGCACTCAGTAAATAGTAGCTATAATTAGTATGTTATTTTAAATAATAATTGAATAATAAGATAGTGACATCAGCCCTTTCTGGGATATTTGTTGATTTCTTTCTGATGTTATCATTTACTTGTTTCTTCCCAATATTAGTAAACATAAAAGATAGGTTCCAATTCCATGAACATTTTTAAAACATGGTTTAGAATACCCAGTTTCTAGAACTTGAGACTTCAAAGGCCATTAGGAGAAAGTTAATACATTCTGTAAACTATGAGAACAAAAAACTATGTTGGCAAAGTTGGGATAAACAGATTCTTTTCATCAAATGATCTGTACCTGAAAAGAGAAAACTGTAGCACAATTTATCATCTGCAAAATCAGTTTATGTCGCACATATTCTGGTGTAGATCTTTTGACTTTTGTTCTTTAAAACTACTGAATGATACATTTTCTTTGACACTTCTTAGGAGATATTCATTATTTTTCCTCTATAATCAATTTTTTCCTCAATAAAATTCAACTCCTTCTTCTTTCTTAGCATTTTATTCTGTCTGCCTCGTGTGGAATGGAGGAAAGCTCCAGGTTTTATAGATAAAATAAATCTGGCTTTCACCTGCATGAAGAAGTATTGTTTTGTCTTTGGAGACTTTGTTCCTGAAGTTTCTAGGCTTTCTTATCCTTAGGTATTCCAATCCCCTCTAATACAATCTGTTCACATTATTATCTGCCACAATCTCTTCTCATTATCATTCATAGAAAAATGTTGGCAATCTGGGGTGTGTGTTTGGCAGTTAAGACACCACGTGGAGCGCCAGCATCCCATATCAGAGTGCCTGGGTTTGAGCCCTGGCTCTACTCCCAATGGTACCTTCCTGCTAATGCACACCTAGGTGGTAGCAGGTAGTAAGTAACTGATCCCTGCCCCTCACCTGGGAGACCTGGATTGAGTTCCAGGATCTTTTTCTCTCTGTGTCTCTGTCTCTCTGACTTTCAAGTAAGTGAAATTAATTAAACATTTCTGCAATCTCTGGGTGTAAGGAGTTAGAAGTTCAACAAGCTGGTACTAGGGTGATGACTGCTTTGGGGGTATCAGAATGTGAGCTAACAGATCCACTTTCGACTTTATTTTTGTCATTCCTCGAAGATTTACTATTCATCAACTGCTTACTGTGTGTTAGTGTGCTAAGGCTATGCATGTAATTACAAATCAGCTGGTTCCTGTTCTCAAGGAGCTCTGGAACAGGCAGATAACATATATTTATAGTTAGTTAAATCAAGTGCCTTAAGAAATAGAAACGTAAAGTACCATGGGAAAACATAGAAAGCCCCCAGTGCAACCTTGAGTGGGAGTGAGGATTGTCCGTCAAAGGCTTGCTGGAGGAAGTGATGCCTGGGCTGAAAGATGAGTAGGAGGTGCCAGAAGAATGTTCTAGAAAAAAGAAAAATTCTGTGCAAAAGTTCCCAGTGATGTTTTAGTGGAGAATTACAAGTAATTTAGGTCCAGGTTCAGAACAGAGAAGGAGGTGCACGATGAAGTGAAGGCGTAATCAGGGCAGTAGGTGTTGACAGGTTTCAGGTGAGAATCTTTTCTTCATCATCAGGCTCCGCTGAACTAACTTGGGTTAGAAGGAAATGATGATACACAGTGGAAAGAAAACAGTTTTTGCAGTTAGGCAACTTGGATTTGAAACTTGGTATTGTCAGTAGTTTGTGACCTTGGGCGAAATTACCTAGCCCCTCTAAACCTCAATTACTTCAGCAAATGATAATAATATCTGCTCTACAGGATTAGCATTAAGATTAAATAATATAGTATGTATAGAATATTGTACATTGCATCCTGCCAGGTTGAACATCAATAATTATTATAGAATAAATTCCCATAATCAAGAATATCTACACAAAGCCTCAGACACATACTTTGGTGAATGCAAACTAGACTTTGGTTTGTCTCTAGTTGCCAAAGACATATTTATCTTGCTTGGACCTGTTTGGATTCTTCTGTAAGTTCACACAATGAATCCTCTGGGGTGAGCATTTAGCCTAGCAGTTAAGCTGTCAGTTAAGACACCTGCACCCCTATAAACCCAGATCCTGACTCCTTACTGCTATTGCAGGGATCAGCAGTGATGGCTGAAGTAATTGGGTTCCTGCCACTCATGTGGGAGACCTGGATTGAATTTGCAGCTCCTGGTGTGAGCCTGGCCCAGCTATTTGAGAAGTGAACCAGCAGATAGGTTTCTCTCTGTCTCCCAACTAAACAAATAAATATTTTAAAAATCCTCATTCCATTATTCAAAGAAAAATTTAGATTTAGAAATGGAGCTACAACTTTGGCCAAAGTTGAAAGTGATTATTTTGATCAGAGAAGCACTTGAGTAAATTTCTACTGTCTGAACAGCAGTGCTCCCAGGCTTTGACTTTGTCATCTCACCTCCCTCTCTAAGGGCTGAGCAAAGACCAGGAGAGTCTGGGATTCTATTGTATCACTTGAAGCTCTGTCCACCGATTCTGAATTGTGCCTGGGGCTCCTTATAGCAGATGGCCTGCCTCTCACACCCCACCATCATTTGATTCCAGAGTTCCAGTTGTGTTGCTTTTGGCTTTTCTTGCTGGTGAAGAGATTTATGTAGATTTAATTTTCTTCTGTCTCTGGCAGCCAAAGATTTTGATGTTTGTACTATTCATATGGAACTAGATCAACTACAACTTTTTTTTTTTTGACTTGGTGTAGGTTTTCACAGTAGCAGGAAATCAGAGTGATTTGTAGATTACTAAATCTTGGTCTTTGTTTAACATGTAATTTTTATAGCCAGTGAGAGTCAGTAAGGTCGTAATATTTCAGAATAGAAATAGGAAATAAGCCAGCATGAAAAATTACACTGCTCACTAATCAAAACTAGCAATTCTATAATGGATCTTCAAATGACAATCCTGATCCCTCCTTCAATCTCATTGTTGTCCTGGGAGTCTGCAATTCTTGCTGAGTGAATTTTGGGTGCTGATTTTTCTCTGGTAATGTAACAAGGGCAAAATGTCCCTCACTCTACCCACACATGTGCAAAGCAGATGTCGTGTCATCAAGTACCTTATACATGATTTTCTCTCCCTGGGAATCCATTAGCCTGCTAGATAACAGAAAATTAAAGACCAGTTTTCAGGCTAAGGATGGGCCCTTTGTCCCCTCCAATCATCTAAAATCTCTTTAGGCCCTTCGATCTTTGGGCAGTTGACTCAGATAAGTGCTAAATGCTTCACTGCTCCTTTGGCTCCTCTGGGTAGGGGGAGTAGTATGGGTCTGATGTAGGTGGCAAACTGGGGGTCCTCAGATCTATGCAGAGTTCTAAATCCTCCTGACATCAGACATACAGGGGCTGGAATGTTGGCAGGGCAACCTCTAGAGTGAGGCAGGTGGATGAAGGCCTGGTCAGTTGAGCAGATTACACAAACAATACTGATAGAAAGTCTCACGGCTTCCACTTAGCAGAAGCGCCATTGGCTGCTGCATCATAGTTCGACTTATATTTCTGCCCAATACTGCTTCTTTCCGTTCCCCGCTTTTTCACGGGCATTGATCTCAAATAAATATTCTGTCTCAGTAGCCACTTCCAGAGAAGGCAACTTTCAAGCCTCCTCTGTTCACCTGCCCTCTGCCACTGCTCCCTGCCATCGCTATACATTGTGGGGAGCTAACTTTGTAGGCTCTTTTCAAAGGTTGTCAGACAACTTATGTACAAAGGATGGAGGGCACTAGTCCCAGGGCTCTTCCACCTCCCCTCTCCTGTCTAGTACTTCTAATGACTGTCCCTAGCCTCTGCGTACAACCTAGCATTGCAGGAGATCAGGCAATGACCCTGGCTTCTCACCTTCTTGATGTTGACCTCTATCTCTCTCTCTCTCTTCCCCCCCCCCACTATTCACAAAACCCCTCACATCAGGAGTGGCCTTCCAACCTCTCTTTTCTCGTCTTCATGCTTCAAATAGAGTAAAATTCTATAATCTGATTCACCAACTCTATCTCTTGATATGATAAGGGATATATTAAATTATAGAAAACTTTTTCTTAATCAGAAAGTCCAATTTTCAAATCTATAATCTTGCTGCATATTTTTTAAAAGTCCTATTTTGAATGCTAGAAATTATATACTAATTATTTCTCTCTGTTTTTCTGTATGACAATCTTAACTGTCCCACTTTTAATTCTCAGAGTCCTGCCCTCCAGAAAGCTTTGTACTCTAACTTTAGTTGGGGGTGTAGCCAGCCCTTGGCATGAATGTTAGACACTGATTGCTAACCATCCCACACAAACCCTTAGATGAGGCAAGGAGCATGAAGGAACCGACTTCATTATCTCCTCTGTCTTACCTCTTTCACCCCAGGAAACCCAATCCATGAGGCAGCAGGAGAAAAATGTACCATATTTTGGTTTAATTCAACAATCAATATGATCTATGATTTGACCTCAAAATCTCTCCCTGGACAGCTCAGATTACTGTTCAGTCTTTGAGAATCCTGCTCCTTTTTCTGCTTCCTAAAGGTAAGGGAAGAGGGGAGAATGGGTCGGGGCTGGCATAGTGCTGCAATGTGTAAAGTTGCTGTCTCCAGCACCTGAATCCCATATGGGCACTGGTTCATGCCTCAGCTGCACCACTTCCGATCCAGCCCCCTGCTAATGCACCTGGGAAAGTAGCAGAAGATGGCCCAAGTGCTTGGACCCCTGCACCCACATGAGAGACCTGGATGAAACATCTGGTTTCCAGCCCTGGCCATGTGGCCATTTGTGGAGTGAACCAGCAAATAGAAGATCAGTCTCTCTCTCTCTCTGTCTCTCTCTCTCTCTGTCTCTCTCTCTCTCTCTGTCTCTTCCTCTCTCTCTCTGTGTAATTCAGACTTTCAAATAAATAAACAAATCTTTAATAAAGGAAAAAGGGAAGGGAAGGTTGACAGACTCACTTTTTGCTATGGAGAAGGACAGGTATGAGCTTCTTGCTGATCTTAGTTGCTGATTTGGATTGCCCTGCAGCCCAGCAGTGGTTACTGTGATGGAGCTAGAACTGTCCATTTGCAAGGAGGCACACCAGCCCCCATTACTGGAATCTGTATATTTTGCTACTGGCTTCTCAGGGGTAGGGGGGAATCCTTGCTCTTTGCTCTAATCCTAGGCTTCTATTGCTCTCTAGCCTGGTCAGTGCCTCTGCTTTGTTTTCCTTCTTTTTAAAAGATTTTACTTATTGATTTAAGAGAGAGAGAGAGAGGACGGAGGGAAGGAGAGAGAAAAAATCTTTCATCCAATGGTTCACTCTCCAAATGACTACAAGAGCTGAGGTTGGTACAGGCCAAAGCCAGGAGCCTAGAACTCCATCTGGTTCTCCCATGTGGATGGCAGGAGTCCAAGTACTTGGGCCATCTTCTGCTGCTTTCCCAGGCGCAATAGCAGGGGGCTGGATCAGAAGCGAAGCATCTGGGACTCAAACTGGCGCTCCACTGTGGGAGGCTAGCGTTGTCATAGGTGGCAGCTTAACCTGCTGTGCCACAACTGAGCTCCACGGAGCCAGGAGCACAGCAAAGGCTCACTGATGTGGTCTTCTCCTACCACTGCCTCATAGCAGCTAGCTCCAAATTAGTCTTCCCCCAGACAGCCGTAGCCACATTAGCATTTGTTTGGTGTTAGGGGTGTTTCTAAAAGTGCTTCCCTCTACCTGCCTGTTAAAGGTAACTTTTTAAAATTTATTTATTTATTTGAAAGGTAGAGTTACAGAAAGGCAGAGGTGAGGGGAGAGAGAGAGACAGACAGACAGACAGACAGAGAGTGTCTTCCATCTTCTGGTTCACTCCCAAATGGCCACAACAGCTAGAGCTGGGCGGATCCAAAGCCAGGAGCCAGGAGCTCCAGGTCTCCCAAGCAGGTGCAGGGGCCCAAGGACTTGGGCCATCTTCTACTGCTTTCCCAGGCCACAGCAGAGAGTTCGATCAGAAGTGGAGCAGCCAAGACTCGAACTGGCACCCATATGGGATGCCGGCACTGAAGGCAGAGGCTGTATCGACTACGCCACAGCGCCAGCCCCTAAAGGTAATTCTTAAGTGCCTGTACAGAAAGGGCTCTTCCTTACCCTAACTCCTACTTACTCCGTGTGTTCTCATTCTGGCCTGGAGGGAAAACCAGCCCAGAAGAGGCTCTGCCCTACTCAAAGGAAGACATAGTTTAGACATTCAGGCCTAACTCTGTTAAGCTAATTTAGAAGCTAAAGGAAATTTTTAAAAATTCATTCTTAGAAAAACTTGGCTTTTGTGCTTATTACCTTACTTCAGTCTCAAACCAAAAGATAAGCAATAATCTCCATTCTACCTGGTATCTCTGCTTTTGAAGCACTTGAACTTCCTTCTTTATAGAGTGAGAAGTTGCCAGGTAACACAACTTGTAAGACAGGGAAATGTATTTGAATATGTGTACAACTCAAAGGGTTGTATCTGTTATAGCAGTAAATTTAATAGCTTTCACCTATGTTCTAGCGATTGTACTTTGCTTTCTAATTTTCATAATAAGCTTCTGGGAAGAGTACGATTACTCCCATTGTCAAAGAGATAAACGAAGCCCAACTCAACTAAAATCATGTGATTAACAAGGGATGGAGCCAGGATTCAAATTCAGGGGAGTCTGATCAAGCCTTTTTCTCTACCCCCTATAGTTCTTTCATTAGAGAAGAACTGGCTACAAAACATAATTTTGGTCACACAGAGCTTTGCATTGGCGGCTTCACTTTTCTCTTCAGTGACAAACAACTGCCCATAGTGTTTGAGGGCCAAGTTTTGTAGGTGCGCTGTGTTCTGTTGCTTCTTCTTCTGTAAAATGGAGATGATACCATCCATATCCCGCAGGATAGCTGTGAGGTTTAAATGAGTTCATACAGCAGGCGCCTGTGGAAGAGGGCTTGGCGCAGGCTGGATTGCGATGACTGTTGGAGGCTGCTGCTATGAAAGTCTTGGTAGGAGATCATCTTGATCATCAGGTTTAAAGTTTCCAAATCAAACACAGGAAAAAATGGGCTTTTTAATTTTGACAAACATAAACAGTTAAATGGTGTCCTGCTGTTTCATTTTCCCTTTTACCTCTGGGAAATGAGCCTCCAGTCAGTGGGAGGAAGGAAAATCCCACTAGGAAGGTTCAGGCAGAATGGAAGCCTTGAGTGTTCTCACACCGTCAGAGGTATCGCCTATTGTCCTCAGCTGTTTGCCACTTTTGTTCTCTGCTAGGAGCAGCAACTGCTTTGATGAAACATCCCCATTAATTGTTATTATTATCATTATCACTACGATTAATATTTTGCCTTTGCAGAGAGACAAGGACAGCACAGAGAGCAGAGTGCCTAGGTGTGCAGTCAGGCACACCCACGTCTAATCCAGTCTCTAATTAGCCTTGGGAGTAACCTAATCACCAGGAGTCTCAGGTTTGTCACTGGTGCCTACAACACCTGATATGACATGCTTCCAATGCCTGAATATTAACTGACCACCACAAGAGTTCAGTGAAACTTTTGTTTCTTTGACTTCTGTCTCCTAGGAGTCCTTTTCCAATTACCTTTACATTGGAAAGGTGGCTATACAATGTGTGCAAACAGAAGGAATGAGTTCTTGTGATCTAGAGCAAAATGGGATGAGTACTTTGCAATAATCTGTTACATATTTTATGAACAAATAGAAGAGAGGAGCTTGAAGCCTTCAAATATAAAGTCACAATAAGGAGAAGAGAACGCTACTTATCCTAATTTGATCATTACACATGTACACACTTACTATAATGTCACCCTTTATCCCATGAAAAGATATCATTAAGTATTAATCATAAAATTTTCTTTTAACCATGTTTAAAGATATGGAAATGCCAACTAACTTGATTTGATCATCACACATGGAATATGTATCAAATTGTCACACTGTACCCATAAATACATTCACTTAAAATAATAATTGGGGGGGGGGCATTGTGACACAGTGGTTTAAGGCACACTTGTGATGCCCACATCCATATCAGTGGGCTGGTTCTGTTAGGTAGGAAGTCAGATATGAGCTTATGTGTGTGTGACAAAGGCCTAACGAGAAGATGTCTATGTCCAGCATATGCATCTGCATCTCAAAGTCATCCCGATAATGTTTCAGGGGCAGCCCAGTATCAGCATCCTGCCCTGCCCCCTCCTACCTGATAACCTGCCAGGTGGGGGTCCCCGCCCCTTCTGCCTGATAACTTTCCAGATGCAGCCCAGTATCTGCATTTCAAATACCCTGCTCCGGATCCTGATTCTCCAGGGGGTCTTGCTCACCCTTCCTCTAAACTCAGGACAGCACCAGCTAGGCTTTCTTCTGTCTGAAACCTTCAGGGGAAAACTCAGATAGGAGCTTCTTAATATTTACATCCATAAAATCCTTTGTTTCAGGAGGAGAGGTGTGAAGACAAAGACTCATCTCCTTAAAAACCCCCAGCCTCAACTGGATTGCGCGCTCAGCCCTCTACCTCTGCTGAGTCGCCCACCTGGCCTGCCCAGGTATATTCTCTCCACTCAACCATGTAACCTCGCTCCTCCCCCCTAGTCTGAGCGACTGGGCACTCTCTCTCAGGTCCTGTCTGGAGAGGTGCCCATCCGTTCTTACGGATGTCCCTTCCCTAGTAAACTTTGCTATGTTGCTTTTTCCACTACTCTGCCTGAATTCTTTCTTGCGTGAAGACAAGAACCCTGCCATTCACCGGTAACAGTTCGAGGTCCAGTGCCTCCACTTCTGATCCATTTTCCTGTTAATGCATCCTGGGAAGCAGCAGTTGCATGGCTGACTGTAACTGCACTATAACCTAGCCTGGACAGCAGAAGAAGCCATAGGAAGCGCCCTGTGACAGTCAGTCAGTCCCGTGTTGTGATTTTCCAGCAACTACACTGGTCCCAGATTACAGGCAGCAGATTCGCATTCTGTGTTTCATTCCAAATATGTGCAGCCACATGGTTCAGCAGAGCCTAGCAGAGGCTTTGTGAAGAGATTAGCCAATTATACTTAGGTAGCCCAATAAAAAAATGCCAACAAAATGCCCAGTACTCTCATATAAACCATTCTCCTGTTACCATATTCCTGAGGGCTTTCAAGATTAAATTATTTTGCATAAGTGAAGTCAAAAGATGTAAAGATCCAAAGAATTTTATACTTGAAATCAGATTTTCTTGTTCTTGCGAGTTAAAGTTCAAAGAAATTGAATTCTGCTCTAATGTTACATTCTGCTGAGTCTAACATCCTCAATGCTTTGACAGAAATGAGGTTTGCTTGGTTGCTGTAGCCTCAGCTTTCAAACCTGGGATGGGACTGTTTCACTCAGGGCCTCAGACATTAAAGAAGTCTTTTGTGGGCCTTTATTATGAGCCCCTTATTGGTACAGAACACACACACACACACACACACACAGCCAATGCCCAGGACCTGAAGCCATTATTCCAGGCAAAAAGAAAAACATCTCAACATCTCAGAATCTGATGTTGCCAAGTATCATCGCAGACTCCCAGAAGGCTCTTCCAACGTGGAACAGACTCTGGAAGAACCTTGACTTGCTTAATTGTCTGTTACCTACAGGAAGCTCACACCTGCTGAGACTGGGGTAGGAGCAGGAAGCGGATTCTACCTACTCGAACTGTCTGCTTTTGCAGCGGGTGGCATTGGAAACTACAGAATTCTTTCTTTCCCAACTGATACAATTTTCCCTCCTGCATATTCAAAGGCTATTTAATGCTGTGTGTCCAGCACTCTGGTGCTTTCAAGAGAGTAGATTTCACCTAGAGATAGGCCTTGCATACTTTGGCGGAGGGGTACTTACAGCCCAATGAGCCCAAGGCTATTTCTGCTGCCTCTTGCCATAGAATTATGTAGGCTCTTGAACTGAACTTCCTACAGAACTTTTCCTCTAATCCTCACATTTGTTTATTTGCTCTTTTTGCCCGTAATTGAATCCTAATCCTTGCTCAGTTGCCCTTGCTTACCAAGGATCCTGCAGCCCGCCAGAATCTTCCCTGCTGAGTTGGAGCTTCCATGTCAGGGCTGTGTCGTTAAGCCTCCATCCTCTTTTCCAATGTAGAGAAGTTTTAATATAGTCTGTATATAAAGAAACAAACATTTAAAAATGACATCTTAAAAAATGGGCAGTAAATTAAGCAGAAAATTCCCAGAAATATAAATAGCTAATAAGCATACAGGAATGTCCCATCATAGTTTAATGTATGGGGGCCGGTGCTGCGACATAGTGGATACAGCTGCCTGCAGTGCCAGCATCCCATTTAGGTGCCTATTCCAGTCCTGGCTGCTCCACTTCCTATCCAGCTCTCTGCTATGGCCTGGAAAAGCAGTGGAGGATGGTGCCTTGGGCCCCTCCACCCATGTGGGAGATCTGGAAGAAGCTCCTGGCTCCTAGCTCCTGGCTTCTGATCAGTGTAGCTCCAGCTGTTGCAGCCATTTGGGGAGTGAATCAGGAGATGGAAGACCTCTGTAACTCTGCCTTTTAAACAAATAAATAAATCTTTTTTAAAAAATATAGTATGGTTTGTCTAGACATTTTGATAACGAGTTCTTTTCTTTTTTGGCTGCAACGGCTGGAGCTGGGCTGATCCGAAGCCAGGAGCTTCTTCCAGGTATCCTATGCGGGTACAGGGGCCCAAGAAGTTGGGCCATCTTCCACTGCTTTCCCAGGCCATAGCAGAGAGCTGGATCGGAAGTGGAGCAGCCCGGACTCGAATAGGCACCTAAATGGGATGCCGGCACTGCAGGTGGTGGTTTTACCCGCTACACCACAGAAGAGTTATGTTCAGTGTGGGGGAAGAACACGAGCTTGCAAAACCCCGTAAATTGATGCTATGAATGTACACAGGCTTTCCAAAGGCTTTTTGTTGTTGTTGTTGTTGGGAAACCTCTATTTGAAAGGCAGAGAGAGGGAGCGACACAAAGATCTCCCCACATGCTCACAAGAGCTGAAGCTGGGCCAGGCAAAAGCCAGAGCCAGGAACTCCAGTGCCCCAGCCATCATCTGCTACTTTCTAGGCACGGCAGCACGAAGTTGGATTGGAGGTGGAATAGCCAATACTCGAATCAAGCACTCCAATATTGGATGCAGGTGTCCCAGGTGGTGACTTAACCTGCTGAGCCATGATGCTCACCCCTTCAAAAGCTTTTTGACAATATATGTCAGTAGTCTCTAAAATGCTTCAGCTCTGTATCCCTATAATTCAACTTCTAGGCATCTGTACTAAAAGCATACATAATCAGAGATACAAAGACTCCTGAACAAGATATTCATCACAGCGTTATTTTTATTGTTTAAAAATAAAAAAGAGGGAGCCAGCGCTTTGGCTGTATTATCGGCTTTAGCATGTATTATGGTACCAGCATCCCAAATGGATGCCAGTTTGAGTCCTGGCTGTTCCACTTCTGATCCAGCTCCCTGCTAATGTGCCTGGGAAAACAGCAGAAGATGGCCCAAGTGCTTGGGCTCCTGCACCCATGTGGGAGACCAGGAAGGAACTCCTATCTTGTACCATCTACTTGTAACCAGTAGATAGGAGATCTCTCTCTCTCTCTCTCCTCACTGTCTCTGTGATTCTGCCTTTCAAATAAATAAATAAATTTTAAAAATAAAAACAAACTAAAATCTCAAAATAAACAAAGAATTAATAAATTATAGTACATCCATAAGGTGGAATACTTTGTAATCAATATAAGTGGCATATAATAAGAGAATTTAGGGGCCGGCTCCGTGGTGCACTAGGTTAATCCTACGTCTGCAGTGCCAGCATCCCATATGGGCGCTGGGTTCTAGTCCTGGTTGCTCCTCTTCCAGTCCAGCTCTCTGCTGTGGCCCAGGAGGGCAGTGGAGGATGGCCCCTGTGCAGGACGGCCCCTGCACCCGCATTGGAGACCAGGAAGAAGCACCTGGCTCCTGGCTTCGGATCGGCGTAGCTCTGGCCATTGTGGCCATTTGGGGAGTGAACCAACAAGGGAAGACTTTTTTCTCTGTCTCTCTCTCACTGTCTGTAACTCTACCTGTCAAATAAATAAATAAAAATCTTAAAAAGAGAGAGAGAGAGAGAGAGAATTTAAGGGACAGCATTGTGGAGTAGTGGGTTAAGCCATTGTCTTTGAAGCTGGCATTCCATATTGGTTACTCACTTTATTATCCAGTTCCCTGATAACGGCCTGGAAAAAGCACTGGTGGATGGCCTGAGTGCATGGGCCCCTGCCACCCATGTGGGAGACCTGGAAGGAGCTGTGGGCTCCTGGCTTGTGGCTTTGGCCTGTCCCAGCCCTGGCTACTACAGCTCTCTGGGGAGTGAACCAGCAGGTTGAAGATCTCTCTCTGTCTCCCTCCCTCTCTTTCCGTAACTCTCACTGTCAAATAAGTAAATGTTTTTTTTTTAATTTGACTTAAATAATCTTCTATTCTACTTTGAAATGAATTTTAACTTATAGAAAAGTAAAAATAGTGAAAAGAACCCTCATAAACAAGTTTCCAAAACTTAAAACATTTGTGTTATTATTCTCTGTGTGTATGTGTGCATGTACAATATATCTTTTTCTCATCAGACCCTTTTGAGAGCAGGTTGCACTCATTGTGCCTCTTCTCCCCTTAATGCTTTAGTGTGCCTTTCCTAAGGCCAGGAACATTCTCTTACATAACTTAGTTCATTTATCAAATTCAAAAAATTTAACTTGGCTACAATACTTTTTTTTATAACGCATAGTCCATACTGCAATGCTATCAATTGTCTCAATAATTCTCTCTCTCTCTCTCTTTTTTTTTTTTTTTTTTGACCGGCAGAGTGGATAGTGAGAGAGAGAGACAGAGAGAAAGGTCTTCTTTTTGCTGTTGGTTCACCCTCCAATGGCCGCCACGGCTGGCGCGCTGCGGCTGGTGCACTGCGCTGATCTGAAGGCAGGAGCCAGGTGCTTCTCCTGGTCTCCCATGGGGTGCAGGGCCCAAGCACTTGGGCCATCCTCCACTGCCTTCCCGGGCCACAGCAGAGAGCTGGCCTGGAAGAGAGGCAACTGGGACAGAATCTGGCACCCCGACCGGGACTAGAACCCGGTGTGCCAGCGCCGCTAGGTGGAGGATTATCCTATTGAGCCGCGGTGCTGGCCTCAATAATGCTCTTTATAGTAGTCGCCTGTTTCTCAGTCTAGGATCACATGCTGAATTTAGCTGCCATACTTAATCTGAAAAAGGTCTTTTGCCTTTTTTAGACTTTTATGATGCTGATGAATCTAAAGCATATAGGAAATTAAGTTAGTGAATGTTCTTCCATTTCTGTTTGTCCAATAATTCCTCACGATTAGATTCAGGTTAGGCTTTTTTGGGCTGAAATAGCACATTAGTGATGGTGTATTCTTCTCAGAAAATCTATTCATTATGATTGACAAAAATGTTGATTATTTGGTCAAAGAGTGTTCTAGTTTCTCTACCATGTTTATTTTTCTTTTGAAATTAATAAGTGGGGCCTGCACTGTGGCACAGTGGGTTAATGCCCTGGCTTGAAGTGCTGGCATCCCATATATGGGTGCTGGTTCAAAACCCGGCTGCTCCACTTCCGATCCAGCTCTCTGCTATGGCCCAGGAAGGCGGTAGAAGATGGCCCAAGTCCTCGGGCCCCTGCACCACGTGGGAAATCTGGAAGAAGCTCCTGGCTTCTGGCCTCATATTGGCACAGCTCCAGCCATTGCAGCCATCTGGGGAGTAAACCATCGGATGGAAGACCTCTCTCTCTCTGCCTCTCCTCTCTCTGTGTAACTCTGACTTTCAAATAAATAAATAAATCTTTTAAAAAAAGAAATTAATAAGTACTTTGTAGGGAAATTACTTTGAGATGTGTATATATCCTGTCATTGAATGTTTCCCTCCTTAGATTAAGGATCTATTCCTGACACTGGCCTGAATCATTTTTTACTAGTACAGTTGCAAAGTTCTGATTTCTCTAACTCCGTCATTCCTTCATTCCTTACATACTCATTAGTCAGCCTTCTCCTGTATTCTACCTAATATATTCTCTCATCAGTCCAGACTCAGGGATTCTCATTTTACTCCATAGATGATAATCCTATAGTAGTGTTCTATTTATAGTGCTTTTAACAGTGACTCCTGAGTCTTTTTGACTTGCCCCTATCAACTGTTTTTAAGATTTCTTTGATTTCATTTTTGGCACAAGATGTTCCAGTATCATTGTATACCTTCTCTGTGCCAATGCTAGAATCAGGCATTTGTCCATGAAGCCCTGCTTCCTTTTGGAAGGTGAGAGTATTTAGAAATCAAGGATTGAGTGCTAAATGTATTCGTTACTGCTGGGAGGGCATTGTGTCTAGGCCTTTTAATTGAGTAAGTGTCTGAAATGTTTTCTATTTTGAAAATGTTGGAAACTCTAGTTCTAATGCACTTATCTTTGAAACCATGCATTTATAGTGAAGTCTCATATCCCAGCATAACTCGACAATACTGTTGTTTCCCTTCCCCAGTCCATGCTTGCGTGAGCCTGTGTCCACAGCTAGAGCTTTGTTTCCAATGACATCCACCTGTTGGTTCATTTGCTCAAATCGATACTACATGCAAAACCACTTCGAATTCGCTGTACGCATATGACAATGAAAAAACCTTCTAAAAATTCAATTATGAGTTATTTTTCTTTATACTTTTTTCTTTATGCTGAATAATGAAATATTGCAGTTTAAAGCAGCATCCATTCCTTATTTCACAGTTTTCTAGGTTAGAAGTCTGAGCACAGAGCATCTGATTTCTTTGTTCAGGGTATCACGGATGAGTTTGAGATGTTGCCCATTGTGTGATTATCACACGGTGCTTGGGATCCTCTAACCTCATTCAGCTTGTGACTGACTTCACGCAGCTGTAGTGCTGTGGTCCCTCCTTTCTTGCTGATGATTTACTGGGAGTCATTTTCAGTTCCCCTGGAAGCCACCTGCTGTTGCCTGCTGTGTGGTCCTTTGCACAACATAGGTAACTCCCTCCAGGCCAGACCAGGAGGAGAATCCCTCAGTCTGTTCTGATAGTTCTACTCAACATCACGATGGGAAGGACTGCTGCATCACATGGCTCGTATGATGGAACACAATAAGGGAGCATTTTCATGGGTTCCCACGATACTCAAGGGAAGGGGACTTTAGGACATTTATACAGCAGATGGTGGAGATCTTGGGAGGCAACTTGGAATTCTGCCTGTTGTGGGACCTGCATTGTAGCACAGCAGGTTAAGCTGCTGCCTGCAACACTGGCATCCCATGTGAATGCCGGTTAGAGTCCTGGCTGCTCCACTTCTGATCCGGCTCCTCGTTAATACACCTGTGAAAGGCCTCTACACCTATGTGAGTGACCCAGGTGGTGTTTCGGGCTCCTGGCCCAGCCCTCGCCATGGTGGCCATTTAGGGAGTGAACCAGCAGGTGGAAGATATCTCACTTTTTGTCTCTCCCTTTCCCTGTAACTCTGCCTTTTAAATAAATAAATAGATCTTACAAAAAAAACAAAAAAAAACAAAAAAAACCAGGAGGGAGCTGGTGCTGTGGTGCCCTGGCCTGAAGCACCAACATCCCATATGGGCACTGGTTCTAGTCCCGGCTGCTCCTTTTCTGATCCAGCTCTCTGTTATGGCCTGGGATAGCAATGGAAGATGGCCCAAGTCCTTGGGCCCCTACACCTGTGTCGGAGATCAGGAAGAAGCTCCTGGCTCCTGGCTTTGGATTGGTGCAGCTTCAGCCCTTGTGGCCATCTGGGAAGTGAACCAGCAGATGGAAAACCTCTCTCTCTCTCTCTCTCTCTGCCTCTCCTTCTCTCTCTGTGTAACTCTTTCAAATAAATAAAATAAATCTTAAAAAAAAAAAACAGGAAAGAATTTTGCCCATCACAATATGTATTAAAAGTACCTTGCTCAAAAGTCACTTAGACAAAGTTCTGTTTTAATCAACCACTCTTTGATTGTGGTTGTCATTTATTTGAGATGTAGTGGATTCATCTGTATTTGTTTACCTTCAGTTATAGAAACATTTCCCTCATCTTCGTTGGTTTATTTTAAAAATATGTACAACATTAATATATTTCTAAAAGGCAAAGCTGTATAAAACTATATACATAAAGAAATGTTACTTTCTCTTCAATTTCTTCCATTGCATTTCTTCCACCCCTAACAGACAACCAATATTTTTTGGTTTCTGGCTTGTCCTTCCTTTTACCTTTGCAAAATTAATTTGAAAAATGAATGAAGTATATCTTCTTATTTCTTCTTGTTTCTTACAGAAAAAGTAGCATACAATAAATATTCTGTACTTAACCTAGAAATTCACATCAATTCATAGAGATACTCCTTTTTTTAAAGATTTATTTATTTATTTTGAAAGTTGGAGTTACAGAGAGGGAGGGAGAAGAGAAGGAAAGACACACACACAGATATTTCACCTGCTGGTTCACTCCCCAGATGGTCGCACATGCCAGGGGTGGGCCAGGCTGAAGCCAGGAGCCAGAAGCTTCTTCCAGGTTTTCCATATGGGTGGCTGGGACCTAGGTAGTTGGGCTATCCTCTGCTGCTTTCCAAGGACATTAACAGGAAGCTGGATCAGAAGTGGAGCAGCTGGGACATGAACTAGTGCCCATATGAGATGCCAGCATCCCAGATGGCTGTCTTACCTGCTATGTCACAATGCTGGCCCCAAGATATTCCTCTTAATATGGGGCACTGGTTTGAGTCCTGACTGATCCACTTCTGATCCAGCTCCCTGTTGATACAACTTACAGTCTAAATACTTGGGCCTTTGAACCCACATGGGAGACTCAGAAATAGCTCCTGGCTTCTGGCTTCTGGCTTCAGCCTAGCCAAGGCCTGGCTGTTGTGGCCATTTGAAAAGTAAACCAGGGGCTGTCACCATGGTTCACTTGGCTAATCCTCCGCCTGCAGCACCGGCATTCCATATGGCTGCCGGGTTCTAGTCCAGGTTGCTCCTCTTCCAGTCCAGCTCTCTGCTGTGGCCCAGGAGGGCAGTGGAGGATGGCCCAGGTGCTTGGGCCCCTGCACCTGCATGGGAGACCAGGAGGAAGCACCTGGCTCCTGGCTTTGGATCGGCGCAGTGCGCCAGCTGTAGCGGCCATTTGGGGAGTGAACCAACGGAAGGAAGACTTCTCTTTCTGTCTCTCTCTCTCACTGCCTATAACTCTACCTGTGAAATAAATATCACGTTCTCTCTCTCTCTCTCTCTGCCTCAGCCTCAGCCTCTCTGTAACTCAGCCTTTCAAACAAATCTTTAAAAGCAACTATATAGCTATATGATGCTACCTTATATACTTGTACCATAATTTATATAACCCATTTCCCATGTTTGTATATTTAGGTAGTTTCCAAAATTTTGCAAATTCCAATAACATTGCAAAGAACATCCTTAGGCATCTACATTTTCATGATTTTGGAGGTGTTCCTCTGGAGTCAATGCCTAGATGTGGGATTGCTGAGTTAAAGGATAAAGGCATATGTAAAATTGTGGATATTGTCATAATCCCCTACTCTAGAGATTATACCACTTGGTACTCTTACCAAAAATGTGTGAAATTCCTGTATCTTCTCATGAGGACTTGTCAAGCTTTTAAATTCTGGCCAGCATAATGGATTAAATATAGTATCTTAGTTTCCTTTCAGTCTGCATTCCTCTTAACCGCAAAGAAAACTGAACATCTCTTTTTGGTTTCTGGAAAATATTTTTACCCTGCTTCTTTTTTTTTTTTTTTTTTTTTGACAGGCAGAGTGGACAGTGAGAGAGAAAGAGAGAAAGGTCTTCCTTTTTGCCATTGGTTCACCCTCCAATGGCCACCGAGGCCAGCACGCTACGGCCAGCGCACTGCGCTGATCCGAAGCCAGGAGCCAGGTGCTTCTCCTGGTCTCCCATGTGGGTGCAGGGGCCCAAGGACTTGGGCCATCCTTCACTGCACTCCCTGGCCATAGCAGAGAGCTGGCCTGGAAGAGGGGCAACTGGGACAGAATCCGGCGCCATGACTGGGACTAGAACCCAGTGTGCTGGCGCTGCAGGGCGGAGGATTAGCCTAGTGAGCCGCGGCGCCGGCCCTACCCTGTTTATTTCTTATATTCACTTTTTTAATATGATTTTTGGTCCTTTTTTCTTCAATCTTTAAAGTTCTTTGTGTATTTAGAAAATCTCTACTTTGTGATGTGTCCTGCAAATATTTTTTCTCAATTTGTTGTTTGTTTTTTGACTTGGTTGGGGTGAGTGGTCATATCCATACAGAAGATTTTTATTTTTGCATAGTGAAATTTAACAATTTTAATTGAATATGAGTTCTAAATCATTTTTAAATAGCATCCTCCCACCCAGACTATAGATAAAATCATTCATGGTTTCCTCTTACACTGTATGTCAGCTTTTTAGCATTTAAATCTCTGATTCATTTGGAGTTTGTTCTTGTGTGTGTACAACTGATCATATTTTATCTTAAAAATGTTTTTCAGTTATGTAGAAAAATGCACTGACTAATGATAGTGCAAAAAATGGAAGATACAAAATTGTACATTCACTATGATATCCACAAAATATGCACACATTAGAAACAGGGCACTGAAGTGTTACAAATAGCCTTGCTTAATAATAATGTTACAAGGAATTTAGAATTTTTTCTTCATTATGCTTCTCACATTTTGATAATGAATATGTATTACTTTATAATCCAGGGGGGAAAGTAGTACACGTTCTTTAATTAAAAAAGAATAAGATTTGGTCCTCCTTGTTTTTTACAGTCTGAAAAAGAGACTTAGAAAATACATATTTACTTCAAGCAGAAAAACAAGGTTAATATACACTTCTCCTTCTCCTGTTTGTATATCTTCTCTCTGCCTTTCCTCATATTTTTTCTCCCTCTCATCATCTCACTTCTCCATGGCAGTAAAATACATGCAGAAATTGAGCAAGGCTTCCACAACATATTATTTTATTGCTGCAAAAGCTACTTGAGGTTAATTCTTTCATAAAACACTGCAGGTTATGACAAGAACTCAAGGAGACCACGATGCTAATGGATAATGCAAAGCCCTCTGGCATACTAAACACTCCTTCCCCATCAGCTAACAGTATTGGAGCAAGCAACAGGTAGTGTATTAAAGGCTTTCTCTGCCTTATCCTAGAGGGTGTAAAATTTCAAGTCCCTTCATTTTAGCAATGGAGTGGTCAGAAGAGAATTATTGCTTCCTTGATTTTATGGCCTGAGAGAGTCCCCAGGATGTGCAGCTGAAAAATCAATGCCAAATGGCTCAGTAGGAGACAAGTCGAACGGTCCTGTGTTGTTCTCAATCTCCCTAAGAGGAAAGCTGTGTGCTGGAGTACTCAGGATTGCCATATCCAGTGGTTAATAACACTTGTTCAATGTTCACAGTCTGTTTAACACACGTGGCATCATGAAATGATTGCAACCTTGCAAAGCACCATCCTTACATAATATGTATTATACATGCGTGTCACAGGTGAGGGATAAGTAACTTGGCCTACATCAGAAAGCCTGGAGGTGGCAGAACCAGAATTTGAATCCATATCTTATAGGCTTCAAAGTTAGTGTTCCCCTGACATCACTGAGTGAATTGTCAGTACCAAGAAACAATGGCTTAATATATCTCACTATATCAGTGACACCAAAGACATCTAGATAGGGTAGAGAGGGTCTCATCTGAAGATGTTTTCTAGCAACCTGCCTCAATGGGGGTTCCACAAGAAAATTAAACTCTACCAAAAATGACTTTATTTGTGTTTTCTCATTTCTTCCAAGGATGATGGCATATAACTAATAATAGTCTAGTGCAAATGAGAGGAATCAATCCATTATGCAGAGTGATTCCTCAGGGCATTACAGCTTGCTGCTTCTCTCTCTTTCCCCCTCTCTCCCTCCTTCCCTAACTCCCTCCCTTCCCCTTTCTTCTTCTTACAGGAGTAACAAGCATGCACCACCATTAACATCTGAACCCCACCCCAGTTCTATTAATAATACCTAACAGTGGTCTTTTACTCAGGACTTCACACTACTGATAAAAGGATAAAGGTTATATTGCGTATTGCTACTCTGCTATCAATATAAGGAACCACTTATAACATGATGGACCACAAAAAATATACAGAATACTTTTGGTATTCATGCTAATTCTTCATGGTTAAGTGATGGGTGAATTCTGAGCTGGGAAGACCAAAGGGAAGTCCCTGCCTATGCCTTGTTTGGATCTTCTTTATTTGACTTATTCTTTGCTTGTTGATCCTTTGTGGATCTTCCCACTCCCTACTGGAGTGGGAATTACATGTTACCACCCACATTAATACAACTATTCAGAGCTCCAACTTAAATTAGTTTTGAAAAAGATTTTATAATTAATGTGTCTATCCAGTGTTGCTTGTAATCAGCTGGTCGTGAAATGATGGCACTTGGAGTAGTGGTATAGTATTGTGTATAGTAGTAGCTTGTGTCAGTAGCGATGCATGGTCTGTAAATACAGCAGAATCAAAACTTTCTTTTCATTATCTCACTTTCCACTTTGCTTCAACTTTGCCCTTTTTATGTCTTTTCCAAAGAGATTAAGGTTCAAGTTAAGTGCTAGCTCAGTAAGTCTTTCCCTTTGATACTGATGTCTCTGTAACTTACTGAATGTCATTGTTCTTAGCTAGATAGGATAATTTGGTTGTTTCATGCTGACTTTCATTTAAGTAAAATTGGCATAGTTAGTGATCTACTATTGTTTAATGTTCCAGAAAACACCCTCATGCTAAATAGTTCAGTGCCAAAGAATGTCTTTTTTTTTTAAGCAAATCTAAAATGTTTCAATAATATTTGCCTTGATGTGGGAAAAACAGCATGAATTCCCTTAAATGTTTGTGTAATGCCTTGTAGACTACAATTTGGTCTACATACCAGCAACATCAGAGAAAACATGGAAAATGTCACATGCCAGTCTGGGTTCTCTTGTTTTTCATTCTTGGATACTTGATATCGTAGAAGGATGCCAGACCTCCCAAACTATTTCTTTGATTCACCCTCACAGGGGGATTGTGATTAATAATACGGGTCCTCAGAACCAGAGGACTCAAGCACAGCTTCGCTATTCCTAGGTAATAATCCCACCACCCCAAGGTGCTGGTAGGGGAGAGGAAACAGCATCACTTAGCACAGAACCTGGCACAAAGACTTACTAATAATCATGAAAATTACAATCATGATCAATATTTATTACATGCTAATAAGAGCCAGGCATTGTGCTAATAGTTTCTTTTTTTTAAATAAAAAGCTAAGCATTTTATTTTTTTCTGCAAGAAACTTTTATTTAAGGAATACAAACTTCATGAACTTCATCAGTACAACTTTAGAAATATAGTGATTCTTCTCACCGTACCCTGCCCTCCTACCCACACTCCCACCGCTCTTCTTCCTCCCTTGTCTATTCCCATACTTATTTTTTAATAAGGTCTATTTTCAATTAACTTTATACACATGCAATTAACTCTTTACCAAGTAAAGAGTTCAACAACTTGTATGGAAAAAAAAAAAAAAAACAAACTGTTCCTCAACAGTCAAGACAAGGGCTATTCAAAGTAATTGCATCTCAAAGTGTCAAGTTCTTTTCTACAGATTTCCTTTTAGGTGCTCTATTAGTTATCACAGATCAGGGAGAACATATGGTGTTTGTCCTTTGGGACTGCTTATTTCACTAAGTATGATGTTTTCCAGTTTCATCTATTTTGTTGCAAACAACAGGCTTTCATTGTTTTTATTTTTTTAACCATAATTTATTCATCCAGTCTTCAGTTAATGGGCACTTGGGTTGATTTCACATCTTAGCTATTGTGCTTAGCTATTGAGCTTCAATAAACATGGGGGTGCATATAACTCTCATATGCTGATTTCATTTCCTTTGGGTAAATCCCCAGGAATGGGATGGCTAGGTCAGATGGTAGGACTATTTTCAGATTTATGAGGAATCTCCACATTGTTTTTCACAGAGGTTGGAAGTGTCTTCCACAGTTTACATTCCCACCAACAGTGGATTATGGTACCATTTTCACCACATCCTCACCAGCATTTGTTGTTTGTTGATTTCTGTATGACAGCCATTCTAACTACGGTGAAGTGAAACCTCACTGTGGTCTTGATTTGCATTCCCCTGACTGCTGGTGATGTTGAGCATTTTTCCATGTGTCTTTGGCCATTTGGATTTCCTCTTCTGAACAATGTCTCTTTATGTCCTTTGCCCATTTCTTCACTGGGTTGTAGGTTTTGTTGTGGAGTTTCTTGATCTCTTTAAATATTCTGTTTATTCAGTACTTTATACTTTGTGTGTCTGTGTGGGTGCGAACTTGTGAAATCTTTACTTAATATAGAGTTGATCTCCTGCATATAAAAATATTTAAAAATGAATTTTAATGAAGAATTGAAAGGAGAGGGAGAAGGAGGTGGGATGGTTTGGGGAGGGAGGGTGGGTATGAGGGGAAGAACCACTATATTCTAAAAGCTGTACCTATGAAATTTATATTTATTAGATATAAGCTTTATAAAAATATCTGTTTATTAATCCTTTATCAGTTGCATATTTTATAAATATTTTTCCCATTCTGTTGGTTGCCTCTTCACTTTGCTGACTGTTTCTTTTGCAGAGCAGAAGTTTCTCAATTTGATGTAATCCTGTTTGTCAATTATGGCTTTGATTGCCTGTACCTCTGTGGTCCTTTCCAAGAACTCTTTGCCTATGCTATTATCTTGCAGGATTTCCCAAATGTTCTCTAATAATTTGATAGTATCAGGTCATAGATTTAGGCCTTAATCCATTTTGAATGGATTTTTATGTAAGGTGTAAGGTAGGGGATTTGCTTAATACTTCTGCATATGGAAATCCAGTTTTCTCAGCACCATTTATTGAAGGGACTCTCCTTGCTCCAGGGGTTGATTTAGCTCCTTTTTCATAGATAAGTTGGTTGTAGATGCATGGGTTGATTTCCGGGGTTTCTATCCTGTTCCATTAATCTATCCACCTGTTTTTGTACCAGTACCAGGCTCTTTGGATTATAAAAGTCCTGTAGTATGTCCTGAAATCTGGTATTGTGATGCCTGTGGCTTAGTTTTTGTTGTATAAGATTGCTTTAGCTATTCGGGGTCTCCTGTGTTTTCATTTGAATTTCAGTATCATTTTTTCTATATCTAAGAATATCCTTGGTATTTTGATTGGTATCACATTGAATCTGTAAATTGCTTTCTAAGAATGGGCATTTTGTTGATACTGATTCTTCTATGAACATGGAATATTTTTCCATTTTTTGTGTCTTCTATTTCTTTCTTCAATGTTTATAATTCTCATCATAGAGATCTTTAACATCCTTGGTAAAATTTATTCCAAGGTATTTGATTTTTTTTATAGCTATTGTGAATGGGATTGATCTTAGAAGTCCTTTCTCAGTCATGGCATTGTCTGTGTTAAACAAAGGCTATTGATTTTGTGTGTTGATTTTATATCCTGCTATATTACCAAACTCTTCTATGAGTTCGAATAGTCTCTTGGTAATGTCTCTTGGACCCCCTATATATATAGAATGATGTCATCCACAAATAGGGATAATTTGACTTCCTCCTTCCCAATTTGTATCCTTATGATTTCTTTTCTTGTCTAATGGCTCTGGCTAAAACTTCCAGGAATATATTGAATAGAAATGATGAGAGTGGGCATCTTATGTGGTTCTGCATCTCAGTGGAAATGCTTCCAACTATTCCCCATTCAATATGATGCTGGTCTTGAGTTTGTCATAAATTGCCTTGATTGTGTTGAGGAATATTCCTTTTATACCCAATTCACTTAAAGTTTTCATCATGAAAGGGTGTTGTAATTTATCAAATGCTTTATCTGCATCTATTGAGATAATCATATGGTTTTTGTTCCTCAGCTTGTTAATGTGATGTATTACATTGATTGATTTGCAAATGTTGAACCATCCTGTCGCTCCCCATCTTTGTGGAGAAACGACACAGGACCCTGCGCTGTTCTTTTGTCTGCTCGGCCCTCCCCGGGTTTGCTGCTGGTTCTTTCCGGGTTGGCTGCCGTCCCTTCCACCTCCGTGGAAGGGCGGTTCCCCCTGCCACATTCCCCACTTCCGCGGGGGAGCGGCACACCGCCGGCCGGCTCTCTCGGGGGCTGCACAGGTGTTCCTTCAGATAGATGTTCCCCCTAGATGTTCCTGGTGCATGTTGTCTCTCTCCTCCTTTATAGTCCTCTTCCACCAATCCCAACTCTGCTACCCACACGCCGAGTACGCTGCTCTCCTCCAATCAGGAGTAGGTCCTACAGTTTATTGGTTGAACTGGAGGCAGCTGTGTAGAAGCTGTTTCTCCTCTCCCAGTGCCATATTGTGGGAGAGCAGATGCATAGGATAAGTCTTAATTCCAGTAACTTAGTCTAGTCCGAGTTGCTCCCAGTTGCTCCCCACACATCCCTGCTTACCTGGGATAAATTCCACTTTTTCTGGTTGAATGATATTGCTGATGTGTTGTTGGATTCAATTGGCTAGTATTTTGTTGAGGATTTTTGCATTTATGTTCATCAGGGATATTGGTCTGTCATTCTTTCTCTGTTATCTTTTTCAAGTTTAGGAATTAAGGTGATGCTGACTTCATAGAAGGAGTTTGGGAGGATTCCCTCCCTTGCAGTTGTTTTGAATAACTTGAGAAGAATTGGAGTTAGTTCTTTAAATGTCTGATAGAATTCAGCAATGATGCCATCCAGTCCCGGGCTTTTCTGTGCTGGGAGCGTCTTTATTACTGATTCAGTTTCCATCTTGATTATTGGTCTGTTTAAGGTTTCTATATCTTCATGGCTCAATTTAGGTAGGTTCTATGTGTTGTCCAGCAATCTATCAATTTCTTCTGGGTTTCCTGTTTTATTGTCATAGAGCTCTTTATAGTGATTTCTGATGATTCTTTTTATTTCTGTAGTGTCTGTTGTTAAATTTCCTTTTTTATCTCTACTTTTATTGATTCAAGTCTTCTCCATCTTTTTTTTTTTTTTGTTAGTTTAGCCAATGGTGTGTCCATTTTGTTTATTTTTTCAAAAAACCAGCTTTTCATTTTGCTAATCTTTTGTATTTTTTGTTTCAATTTTGCTTATCTCTTCTCTAATTTTAAATATTTAAATATTTCTTTTCTCCTACTAGTTTTGGGTTTAGTTTGCTATTGTTTTTCTAGGACCTTGAGATGCATTGAGAGCTCATTTATTTGGTAGCTTTCTAATGTTTTGATGCAGGTAACAATTGCTATAAACTTTCCTCTTAACACTGCTTTTGCAGTATCCCATAAGCTTTGATATGTTGTATTGTCAACTTCATTTGTTTTAAGACATTTTTTTAATTTAGCTTTAGATTTTTTTTGTGTGATGCACTGTTCATTCAGGAGCATGTTGTTCCATCTCCTTGTGTTTACATATGTTCTGGAGATTCTTGAGTAATTGATTTCCAGCTTCATTCCATTCTGATCAGAGAAGATGTATGGTTTGACTTCATTTTTAAAAAATTTTCTGATATTTGCTTTATGGCCTAGCATGTGGTCTATCCTAGAGGAAATTCTATGCACTGGTGAGAAGAATGCATATTCTGCAACTGTAGAATGAAAAATTCTGTAGATATCTGTTAGATCAATTTGGTTTATAGTGTCACTTAACTATGCTATTTCCTTGCTGATTTTCTGTCTGGTTGATCTGTCCATTGATGAAAGTGGAGTAGTGAAGTCCCCCAGTACTATTATGGGGAGTATTGAAGTCCCCCATTAGTATTGTTTTGGAATCCATGTCTCCCTTTAGCTCCATCAACATTTCTTTTAAATAGTCAGGTGCCCTGTAATTAGGTGCATATATATTTATGGCAGCACCACGGCTCACTAGGCTAATCCTCCACCTGCAGCACTGGTACTCCAGGTTCTAGTCCTGGCTGGGGCACCGGATTCCGTCCCGGTTGCTCCTCTTCCAGTCCAAATCTCTTCTGTGGCCCGGGAGGGCAGTGGAGGATGACCCAGGTGCTTGGGCCCTGCGCCCGCATGGGAGACCAGGAGAAAGCACTTGGCTCCTGGCTTTGGATCGGCATATCTCTGGCCGTAGTGGACATTTGAGGGGTGAACCAATGGAAAGAAGACAAAAAAAATAGTCATATGCCCTGTAATTAGGTGCATATACATTTATTAGTCATACCTTCCTGTTGAATTCATCCTTTAATCCTTATATAGTGTCCTTCTTCGTCTTTTTGCGCAGTTTTTTGTGTTAAAGTCTATTTTGTCTGACATTAGGACGGCTACATCAGCTCTTTATTGGTTTCTGTTAACATGGAATATCTTTTTCCATGCTTTCACTTTTGTTCTGCATATATCTTTGTTATTGAAATCTGTTTCTTGTAGGCATCAAATAGATGGGTCTCTCTTTTTTTTAATTCATTCAGCCAATTTGTATCTTAACTGAAGAGTTGAGGCCATTTACATTCAAGGTGACCATTGGTAAGTAATGACTTGGCTCTCCCATTTTTCCATAAATATTCCTATTGTTTACTTTGGATTTTCTTTGTACTTTTACTGGGAAATGTTCTGCCTTCACCTTTCATAGTGATGACTTTGCTTCTGTGTGTAGCATATCCTTAAGCATCTTTTGTAAAGTTGGATGAATGGTTATAAATTCTTTCAATTTCTGTTTGTTATGGAAGCTCTTTATTTCACCTTCATTCATAAATGAGACCTTTGCAAGGTACAGCATTCTAGGTTGATAAGTTTTTTCTCACCATTCTTTCCTAGCCTGTATGGTTTCTCATGAGAAGTCTGCTGTGAGTCTAATTGGAGTTCTTCTGAAAATAATCTGGTGTTCATCTCATACCCATATTAGAATTTTTCCTTTATGTTTTACTGTGGAGAGAGTGACTACAATGTGTCATGGTGAAGATCTTTTCTGATTTTTTTTTTTCTGACAGGCAGAGTGGACAGTGAGAGAGAGAGACAGAAAGAAAGGTCCTCCTTTTCTGTTGGTTCACCCCCCAATGGCTGCTGCGGCTGGAGCACCACACCGATCTGAAGCCAGGAGCCAGGTGCTTCTCCTGGTCTCCCATGCAGATGTAGGGCCCAAGAACTTGGACCATCCTCCACTGCACTCCCGGCCACAGCAGAGAGCTGTCCTGGAAGAGGGGCAACTGGGACAGAATCTGGCGCTCTGACTGGGACTAGAACCTGGTATGCCGGCGCCACAGGCGGAGGATTAGCCTATTGAGCAGTGGCGCCGGCTTTTCTGGTCATTTCTAGTAGGAGTTCTATGTGCTTCCTGTTCTTGGATTTCCCTTTCTCCAAATTGGGAAAGTTTTCTGTGATTATTTCACTAAAAAAAGCCTTCTAATCCATTCTCTCTTTCCAGACCTTCAGGACCTCCTAAGTCCCATATGTTGGGTCATTTGCTAGTATCCCATAAATCTCTGACACTATTTTTTTTTAATATTCTAATTTCTTCTGCTCCTTATTCTTCCTCCTCTTTTTAGCCTTCCTCCTCTCCTTCTTCCTCTTCTTCTTCCTCTTCTTTCTCCTCCACCTCCTCTTTTTCTTTCTTTTCCTCCTCCTTCTCCTTCTCCTTGCTAACTGTAAAATTTCCAAAGATTTGTCTTCTAATTCAGATATTCTTTATTCTGCCTCACCAAATCTGTTGTTAAGGCTCTCTACCACATTTTTTTGTTCTATTGAATTCTTCATTTCCAATATTTCATTTTGATTTCTCTTTAAAATCTCAATTTTATGGAAAAAATTTCATTCATGTCATGTATGGTTATTGTTAGTTCATGCATTTGCTCTGATTACTTCTATGTAATCCTACACTTTTTTGAATTCCATTTCTGGCATTTCTTCCATCTCTTCATCTTCACCTTCTAGTATTGAAGTGTTGTTGTCTTTTGGGGTTGTCATGTTTCTTCCTTACTCTTGTTTCTTTAATTGCTGCTTTCATTATTAGGCATTTCTAGTGATACTTGTTATTTTTTTCCCCCTATGTTGGCTTTTATCTTTAAACTATGCCTCTTGGCTTAGTAGAGTGTCTGCTCTTTCAGTGAATACTCCAAGGTGTGTAATGGGTGTTGTCAGGGATCTCCAGGGTGAGGGGAGTGTCCGTGGTGACACCCAAGTTGAGTGTGGTAAATCTCTTTTTTTTTTATTTTTGTAATTAAAAGGCCAGTTTGTTCTACTCTGTTGACGTATTCTCATTCTCACCTCTTCTGCTCAAAGGAGACCAATGCCTGGGAACTAGCCCCAGTGGGTAGAATTTTCATCTGTGCTACCATAAGAACCACACAAATGATCTGTGAAATCTCGGTGTGAACACGGATCCCGCAGCAATGACCCTTACCAGGGAATCAGGGAGCCCCAAGCATGTGGAGCCACCCACAGTGATTGCCCAAAGACCCAGCCATAGCCTGTGCCCTCCCATGCAGCCACAGTGTTTTCACAGCCCTGGTACACAAGGCTCCCAACAGCATGCACATCCTGTCAATTCTCCTAGCCAGACTCAGGCATCTCTTCTTGACTGGTTGCTGGGCATGTGGACATGACTTGGCACAGTTCTTGCGTATGTCCAAAAATGGTACTCACCCTCTCTCCGCTAGTTACAGTGCCAGGTGGTTGGGGAGAGAAACGTGCCCCTTTTTGTTTTCCTCTCTAGGTCGGCAGGTACACTGCCCCTCACAGGCTCCAAGCTGGATCCCACCAGGCTCTTTCCCACAGCTTTACTGGTGGCTTGGGCTGCTGCAGCCTAGACTCACCTCACTCCAGTGCTGCTACTGGGGCTCTAGGCTGCTGGGGTCTTGAGTTGTGTGTGTCCACACCTTCCATTTATGGTCCACAATGTCCCTCTAATTTTTGTGGAATTTGTTCTTCCATTTCTCCCTAACTCTTCACTGAGATTGTTCTCTCACTACTTTTTTTTTAAACTATCCTCCCCTAGACTACATCAGTAAGCTCCTTCCCTATACTGCTATTTTGAAAACCCACTAATAACTTCTCAGTTGCTCCCCACAACCTCTTTATAAAGTAAATACTATTATTATTAACTTTCATTTTACAAGTGTGGAGACTAAAGAGAGGAGAGGGGGTTAAATACCTTGTCCAAGGCCACACAGATAGGACAGAGTCTGAATTCAAAATCAGGCAGTCTGACTGCAACATACTGCATTGTTCTGGTAAGTATACAGCAGCAAAACATGATGCTACCCCTGGGATCATTGCAAGCAACGTGAGCATGTGGCATTTAAGCAGAAATTTCTAACTTAAAAATTAAACTCAGGAGCTTTTCAGCAGTGCTCATTGTCAAGGGCCACGCAGCTGCAAGAGCAGTGTCAATCATCAGTTGCCTGAGAAGGTACTTTGACAAAACAAAATATTCAACGAGTTTATTATGTATGAAATTAGAAAGTATAAACTGTTTAAGTCCCCACTCAAGCACTCTCATCCTTCTCCTCAATTTCCTCATGCTTAGGATGGACTCTGGTTGCAAGGAAACATCACACGTCTTAACAGCACTGCGCACATAAGCCTGTGATTTATGTGTGACCTTCTGTATTTCAAAATGTACTTGGTTTTTGCTCTAATCAGGCATGGTAAACTTGCAGACATGTCAATGACTACTACAAAGGAAGAAGGTTATACTCATGGTTTGCTAGAAACAGGCTTCCCAGAACACCACACAAGCCATCGGGGTCATCTGATAGCACAGAGAGCAAGAAGAAATCATGGGCAAGGGTCTTTACTAAGGTTTTTATGAGAAGAAATGGGTGAGGCCGCATAAGCAGGATAGACACATTTAGGACTGGCCAAGTTGAATAATTGTGATGGGCTCTGGGGCCTAGGAATTGACCCTTGGTGTCTGATGCCTGGTTCTGGGATGACTAGAGCAAAGGCACCCTGGCTTTGCCCAGTAGAAGAGTGGTTGAGGATATGGGCCCTGAATTGGTTCTCTGCATTTGAAGAGCATGTCCTCTGGCAAGTGTATACTATCTCTAGGAATTAGCTAACCCTGAAAAGGGTAGCCTTTCTCCAGTAAGCTGAACCCCAAGATGGCACAGCACCCTAAGATACAGAAAACAAAACACATGATTACCACAGCTTACTTAAGGTGTCAGCCCATTTGCCCAAGCGTTGTCTTTGGTCCTTCTTACTTCTGCTCTAGAAGTCTGTGGAACTCATGGTATCTTGACTTTGCCACAAGCAAGGAGAGTGCTTCAGAGGAGCGCAGAATGTGTGTGGAAGGCAACTCCTTCCTAATGAAGTGAATTTTTGGAAAACTGATAGCAAATATCAGTATAAATGGTGAAACTTCAGAAGCATTTCCATTAAAATAAGAAAGAAGACAAGAATGCCTACAATCATTCTGCTTCTTGACATTGGTCTAGAGTTCCTAACCCAAGGAATAAAATAAGAAAAAAAAAGGTATAAGGATTTGAAATGAAGAGACAAAAATGTCCACTTGTGGACTATGTAATTATTTTCTTAGAAAATCAAAAGAACCTTCAGATAACATGTACAATTAAGAAAATTCAGAATATTATTCAATTTATGATCAACAGACCAAACAAAAAACCCATTAAAATCCCATGCTTAAATATTAGAGTAGGCCGGCGCCACGGCTCAATAGGCTAATCCTCCGCCTGCGGCGCCGGCACACTGATTCTAGTCCCAGTCGGGGAGCCGGATTCTGTCCTGGTTGCTCCTCTTCCAGTCCAGCTCTCTACTGTGGCCCGGGAGTGCAGTGGAGGATGGCCCAGGTGCTTGGGTCCTGCACCCCATGGGAGACCAGGGGAAGCACCTGGCTCCTGGCTTCGAATCAGCGCAGTGCGCCGGCCACAGTGCACCGGCCACAGCGGCCATTGCGGAGTGAACCAATGGCAAAGGAAGACCTTTCTCTCTGTCTCTTTCTCTCACTGTCCACTCTGCCTGTCAAAAAAAAAAAAAAAATACTAGAGTAATTGAAACTGAGTCTCTCTAGAGCTGGCATGCAAATGCTAGACGGTATCAGGTCCTAGTTTCCCATGGTCTCCTAGGCTCCCTTCCTTGGCTTAAAGTTTCCTTGCCCTGCTTTTATGATAGCAAAACAACCACTTACCAAAATTAACTCAGTGAATGGAGGGAGGGGTGCAGCCAGCCCTACAGGCTCCCTGATTACAAGATTCATGAGGTCATTTATCTTTCCTACAGATAACATCTTGATGTTCAGCCTTGTCTTAAGGGCTTTCTCAGGAACCTCAACTCTGAGCAAGAAGGATCTTTTACTGACTTCAGCTCACTTTTCCATGATTTCCCAAAGAGCATATTACTGATGAATCAGAAGAGGGCCATTAACACTGCAGACCAACCAGGTACCCACACAGGAGCCAAGCACACATCTCATCTCTGACTTCAGTCTATAAGAACCTTTACACCTAACACCTCAGAGAGTCTTGGAATCAAGCAGTAGCTTCCCACCTCCTTGCTCTACACTTTGCGATAAATAGCTACTTTCTTCCATCACACAGACATCAGTGATTGGCTTTCTGTCCATTGAGTGAGTGGACCCAGGTTTTGGGGTTTCCAAAACATAATAATTAGACTATATAATGCAGTTGATTGGTACATTTGTGGATAATATTTTCAAGTTATGTCAAAGGACAAAATAAAGTACAAGAATATAATTAGGATATAAATATCAGATGATGCTGATCTTTGAGGAAAAGGAAAACTATGGGCTAAGCAAAGAAAATATAGTGATTTTAAAAAACAAAAACCAAAAAAATCAAGAGAATAAATGTTAACATTTGTTCTTTGTGATGGTATCATCAATACTCATTATTTTTTACATTTTAGGACTGGCCTTCCCAAATATTAATAAATTCAGGGAAGGAATCTCATTAATCTATAAAATGATCTTATGAAAAATATTAATATATTCATGAATTATTAAAATAATTACCATCTAATGCTCATTAGCCACTTATAAATGATTTTAGGAGCAAGCATTTGACACAGCAGTTAATAAGCCATTTAGTCACATCCTTCTTCAGAGTGTCTGAGCTCAAGTCCTGGTTCCAGTTTCCTGAAAATGTGCACCTTGGGAGGCATCAAGTGATAGTTCAAATACTTGGGTCCCTGCCTCCGATAGAGGAGACGTAGATGGGGTTCCAGGCTCCTGGTTGCAGCCTGTGCCAGTCCTAGCTGTTGCAGGCATCTGGGGAGTAAATCACTGATGGAAGATTTCTCTTTGTCTCTATCTCCATTTCTGCCCCCCCCCCCCACCATGGCTGTGAGACAGAGGGTCGATAGATAATAAATAGATAAAATATTTTGGAGATACTACACCATCCTTAAGTATCCTATCCTGAGTCTTTTAGCTATGATCTGCGTCCTGAGCTTCAGAAGCCTTTGAGACTACATGATGTGAACTGCTGCAGTGATTCCTGCCTGTTATTCCAGCGGACTACACAGCATATCCTCAAGTGGGCTTTTGTGCCAAATCCGCACTCTGGTCTTTGAAGCTACAAGTAGAGGTTGATAATCAAATAGCTGAGCAGGACCTGGCATGCCTAGACATGTGGGCAGGTCATCCAGCTTACACTTCCTGCCTTCTGCCAACCTGTTTGGCAAGAGATCTTTGTCCAGACATTAAAGAAAGTATTTTATTGGAAGTGACTCAAAATTCTATGGCAGTGAGGCAGTGTCATATGTTTTCAGTATCATGAGTTCTCTCTTTATTTTGAATTATGAGAAAATCTAACCTAATGGAGAAAGATTTTCTGATTCTGGTTTTATGTTATCTAGTAGTTCCGGAATTTGTATGCTATTCAGAATACATTTTTAAGTTAATTTGTATCTTTTTTTAAAGATTTATTTATTTACTTTAAAGTCAGAGTTACATAGAGAGAGAAGGAGAGGCGCCGAGAGAGAGAGAGAGAGAGAGAGGGAGAGAGAGAGGTCTTCCATCTGATGGCCTACGCCCCAGTTGGCCGCAACAGCCGAAGCTGAGCCCATCCAAAGCCAGGAACCACCAGGAGCCTCCTCTGGGTCTCCCATGCAGGTTCAGGGGCGCAAGGACTTGGGCCATCTTCTGCTTTCCCAGGCCATAGCAGAGAGCTGGATTGGAAGTGGAGCAGCCAGGAAATGAACTAGTGCCCCTACGGGATGCCCGCACTGCAGGCAGCGGCTTCACCTCCTATGCCACATTGCTGGCCCCAGTTAATTTTTATCTTAACGACAATCACCCAGAGGTCAAAACTGGTAAACTTATTAAATAAGTCTGTATATTCTTTGTCCCTCCTTTTTTTTTTTTCTTTTTTTGGGGACAATTCCCTTTTCCAAATAATACCAGCCACTCATCAAGTTGAGTTACTCTCTGTGCCTTATTAATAGAGGCCTGGTAGCCAGATAGCAGTCGGAGAAATCCTCCTCCGGAAGGCAGACTCTTTTCTTGGACTGTCTTACAATTCAACTGAATCGCTGGATTTCGTCATGAGAGCCGTATACATGTTTTTACCTGAAGCAGGAGCATTTGGGTTTACTTGTTGCTTGCCAATCTGCTTTGTAACAGTTCTCATCATGAAACTGCTTCTGGACTTGTAGGGAGTGGGCAAACTCAGATATGACCAAGAGAAGGAAAAAAAAATTCAAGACAGGAGTCAAACTGCAGAGGGGAATAAACTCAGAGCATGTTTCTCTTAGCTGTTCCTGAGGGGCTTAGCTCGGAAACCAAGCCACGTTTGGCAAAACCACAAGACCAGCAAACTGTCTGAAGCTGGTGTTGCCTACCTCTTCTCCTGGCCCTCTCTCTCCTCTCTCATCTTCCTATTCCCATGGAGGCCGGCACTGCCCTTCACAGTGACTCATACAAACTTGGGAAGTGGCCAAGGCTCCAAAAAGATACTTCCTTCTGCCCCCACAGCCAAATCCTGTTGCTGTAGTACTGAGGTCTGAGATGTTAACACTGGAATGAAGTCATGGCTTGATAACTCGCTAATGATCAGTGATGACTCTACACGGTCTTGTCTGCAGAGCTGTGTACAGTATCTCTGATCTCTCCGTGGGCCTCACGTTGTATTCCACCCTCCAGATCATTCCAGCACCATTCACGGACCTGAGACACTGCAGCATCACTAAGCAAATCTGCAGCCAAGCCCAGAGCACCAGCTCTATCAAACCTGCTGTGATGTTCACCCTGATTGATACACCCAGGTATAGGACCCAGAATATTAGGAAATAAGTAAAGACTGCTATGAGAATGACAAAGGACCAGATGTACTGTATGTGTTTAGGGCCCCTAATCTGTTTGGTGTCCCTCACCGGAAATGGCACAAAATGGAGACAGGGCAGAAATACCCACCTTTCTCTTCCAAAAGCTATCTTCTCAAAAGAAAACAAGTTAGAGAAAACAAGCCACGTTGACTTTGTCTTCTTGCGTATTTCAGAGGACATGGCAATAAAAAGATCATAGATAAATTACAATACTGGAAAAGTACTCTCTGTGGCTCAGAGCCCTGAGAACACTTTGAATGTCATAACAATTCCACAAACTCCTCTAGGCTTTCAGAAGGGATTATCCTGGGATTTGGGGGAGGGAGTCATAGTCTAGTTAATGACGGCCCTAGAAAGTCTTTTTTTTTTTTTTCAAACATTTGACAGCCCATTCCAATACTTTTTGTAAGAAAGTCATGTAAAGAATGTGCAAAATATTTTTTACAGTGAATATTGAAAGATGGAATTGCTCTTGATCAGATTTTTTAAAATGTATTCAGAAGTCCTCTTCCTAGAATTCAGAACAAAGCTTGGATATCTAAAGTCTGTTTTTGAAGCATCAGTTAAAGACTTTAGAATGCATCTTTGAGAACTAAACTCAAAATAAATCCAGCAGGAGGATTATATGGTAAATATACAGATGTTTGGATTGAGGCTTTTTGTGTACCTAGAAGTAGCATGTACATGAAAGAGGATTGACTAACAAATGGGCACGGGTTTGATCTCACTATTGAACTATCTGTGGGATATTCTAGCTTCCTTTTGTAATATATGTGAACAAGTGTGTGCATGTATGATGCATGGCTAACAAAAACTAATGTACTATGAAGTGAATATGAATTTTAAAGAGTTTGAGTGATTTTGTTTTCCTGTTAAAAAGTCACAGTCACCCAATTACCACTGTAAGCTTTCATTCTGAGTTATTTGTTAATAACTTAACAAAGTATCATTAAGGAGCAATAATATATTTTACACTGCTCCTTGTAGGAAAACAAGAGGTAGACTGTGAAAGGACTCAGAAAAAGCCACCCTAAAATATGCCACTTTGCCACATTGATTAATTTGAGCTGAATTAAGCCACTGAGAAGCAGGGAATCAGGAAGTACTTTTACTTTCCTCTTCTTTTTTCCCCAGAAACCTTTGATTTAAGGTGTACAAACTCCACGAATTTCAAAAATACAGCTTTAAGAACATAGTGATAGTGATTCTTCCCAACATACCCACCCTCTCACTCCCACCCCCACCCTTCTTCCTCCTCCCTCTCCTATTCCCATTCTTATTTTTTTCCAAGATCTGTTTTCAGTTAATTTTATACGCAGAAGATTAACTCTATACTAAGTCAAGATTTCAAAAAACAGTATGGAAAAATAAGTTTCTCAACAGTTTTTTGATTTCTCGTTTGATTTCTTCTATGACCCACTGTTCTAAAGACTCTCAAGTTGTTGATCTCCAGCTGCAGTCCACTGTGGTCAGAGAGGACGCATGATATGATTCAGATTCCTTCAAATTGCTGAGAGTTGCTCATGCCCTGGCCTGTGGTCTGTCCTAGAGAAAGTTCCATGTGCTGGTGAGAAGAATGTGTATTCTGCAACTGTAGGATGAAAAGTTCTCTAGATATCCATTAGGTCCATTGGTCTATTGGGTCAAATAACTCTTCTGTTTCCTCACTGATTTTCTGTCTGGTTGATCTGTCCATTGCTGAAAGTGGGGGTATTGAAGTCCCCCATTATTACTGTATGGGGATCTATGTTTCCCTTTAGATCCATCAACATTTCTTTTAAAGAGCCAGGTGCCCTGTAATTAGTTGTGTATGTATTTATTATAGTCACATCTTCTTATTGAATTGATCCCTTATGTAGTGTCCTTCTTTGTCTCTTTTAACAGATGTTGTGTTAAAGTCTGTTTTGACTGATATAAAGATGGCTACACCAGCTCTTTTTTGGTTTCTGCTAGCATGGAAATTCTTTTTCCATCCTTTCACTTTCAGTCTGTGTGTACCTTTGTTGGAGATATCTGTTTCTTATAGGCAGCAAATAAAGATTTTGTTTTTTAATCCCTTCAGCCAGTCTGTAAGGTTTAACTGGAGAGTTGAAACCATTTACATTTAGCTACTTATTGATAAGTAACAGCTTGGCCCTGCTGTTTTTTCATAAATATTACTATTGTTTATTTTAGATTTCCTTTGTATCTTTATTGGGAGATTTTCTGCCTTCACCTTCTTTCAAAGTGATGACCATGTTTCTGTGTGTAGCACATCCTTAAGCATCATATGTAAGGCTGTATGAGTGGTGACAAATTCTTTCAATTTCTGTTTGTTATGAAAGGTATTTATTTCACATTCATTCATAAATGAGAGCTTTACAGGGTACAGTATTCTGGATTGACAGTTTTTTTTTTCCCTCTTAAGACTTGAAATATATCTCATCATTCTCTCCTAGCCTGTAGGGTTTCTGATGAGAAATCAGCTGTGAATCTAATTGGAGATCCTTTGAGAGCAATCTGGCATTTCTCTCATGCACATTTTAGAATCTTTTCTTTATGATTTACTGTGGAGAGTTTGATTACAATGTATCATGGTGAAGATCTTTTCTGATCACGTCTATTAGGAATACTGTGTGCTTCCTGTACTTGGACATCCCTTTCTCCAAATTAGGCAAGTTTTTCTGTGATTATTTTACTAAAAATGCCTTCTAATGTATACTCTCTTTCCACGCCTTCAGGACCTCCTAAGACCCATATATTGGGTGGTTTGATAGCATCCCATAGATCTCCAACATCGTTTTTTAGTTCTCTAACTTCTTATTTTTTTATCGGACTGTAAAATGTCCAGAGATTTGTCTTCTAACTCAGATAGTCTTTCTTCTGCCTCACCAAGTCTGCTGTTAAGGCTTTCCATCACATTTTTTATTTGTTCTATTGAATTCTTCATTTCCAATATTTTATTTTGATTTCTCTATAAAAATCTCAATTTCATGGCAAAACTTTTCTTTCATGTCACGTACAGATTTCTTTGTGGATTTGCTTCTGATTACTTCCAATCATTTCTGGCATTTCTTCAATTCTTCATTCTTCACATTGTAGTATTCAGCTGTTGTGTCCCTTTGGGCACATCATGTTGTCTTCCTTATTCTTGAATTGCTACATTTATTTTTAGCCATTTGCAGAGATACTTGTTGGTTTATTTTTTCCCCCTGTGATGGCTTTTACCTTTGTTCTATGCCTCTGAGGATTAGTGGATTGTCTTCTTTTTCAGTGAATACCCTGAGGCATGTGCTGGGTTGGCCAGGGAGCTCTGTTCAGTTCTCTAGGGTAAAAGATAAAGTGTTCCAAGGTGACTTCTAAATTGGACATGGTAAATCAGTCAATCTCTCTCTTTCTCTCGCTCTCTCTCTCTTATCATCAAGGAAATTTGTTCAGTTCTGTTGGGTAGTCTCATACCTCCCTTCCTCCAAGGAGACCAAAGCTGGGGCATTAGTCCCAGTGAGTATAATATTCATCCGTGCTGGGACAAGAACTGCACAAAAGATCTGCACCGTCCTTGGTGTGAGCACAGATCCTGCAGCAATGACCCTCACCAGGGAATCAGGGAGCCCTGAGCATGTGGAACCACTCACAGTGACTGCCCAAAGACCCAGCCACACCATCCACCCTCAAACACTGCTACAGTGTTTTCACAGTTCCAGCACACAAGACTCCCACAGTCATGAGTACCAAGCCCCCTGTCAATGCCCCTAGCCAGACTCAGGTGTCTCCTCTTGGTTGGTTGCTGGGCATGCAGGTACAAGCTGATGCAGCTGTTACCTATGTCCAAAATGATGCCTATCTGCTCTCTGCTAGTTACAAGACATTGGTGCCAGGTGGTCAGGGAGAGAGAACTATGCCCCCTTTCTTTCCTCTCAGTTGGCGAGTATACTGTCCATCTTTTTTTTTTTTTTTTTTTTTTTTTTGACAGGCAGAGTGGACAGTGAGAGAGAGAGAGACAGAGAGAATATACTGTCCATCTTAAGACTCCAAGCCAGACTCACAGTAGGCTCTTTCCTCAGCTTTATCACCAGTGGCTTGGGCTGCTGCAATCTGGTTTCACCTCACCCGCCAAAGCTGGTGCTGAGGCTCTCGGCTGCTGGGATCCAGAATTTTGCTCATCCACACTCTCCACGTTGGTCCACAGTACCCCTCTAATTTATGTAGAGTTTCCACTGCCATTTTCTCCCCCACTCTTCCCTGAGACTGTACTCTCTCCATTTTTTAAAACTATCTTCCCCTAGACTAGAGCAGTAAGCTCCCTTCCTAGTCTGCCATCTTGGTGCCTGCCACTCTCCTGCTTTCTACCTTGAAGTAGGGTATAAATTTCTTATGAGAAAGGTGACTTCCCAGTACCAGGTTGAATAGAACATTCTTATCACCAAGAATGAGGAACTGATGCCGATGAGTCTGTACAAATGAAGCTTACTAAAACAACTCTCATCTTACACTAATTTCCCCCATATACTTGCCAGTTACTTTCTTATAATTTACCACCCATAGCCCCAGTCCCCTCTCTTTTGTCTTGTCATGTCTCCAGAGTATTCTGCTCTTTGTTAGAATGGCACACAGGTATTTCCCTTCTACATGTAAAATTATTAATATCAAATACAATCCCTCTGCTTTTTCTCCTTTTTGAATGCAGTTTATAAGCTTCTGCCACAGAACCTAAGGAGCTAGAGGATTATATATGAGAGATTTAGATTGCATATGAGAGATTTAGATATGAGCTTCAAGTTATCTCAGAAAAAATTTCAAATGGAAAAAGTATTGATTCATATTCTTCCCTGATGAAATTATCATCTTCATAGCTACCCTTAGCTTGTTAAGAAAACTAAGAGCAACTAGTTTAAGCAAAAGAAAACAAAAACAGGGGTAGGTGTTGTGGCACAGAGAGTTAAACTGCGGTTTGGGAAGCCAGGATCCCATATGGGAGTGCTGGTTCAAGTCTTGACTACTCTGCTTCCAGTCCAGCTCCCTGCTAATGTGCCTGGAAAGCGGCAGATGATGGCTCAAATACTTTGGTCTCTACCGCCCACTTAGGAGACCTGTATGGTGCTCCTAGCTCCTGGCTTCTAACATTTGGCCTAGTTCTAGCTGTTGTGGCCACATGGAGAATGAATCAATGGATAGAATATATCTGTTGCTTCCTCTCTCTCTATCAGTGTTCCTTTTCTTTTTATTTGAAAAGAAAAAAGAGATGTATTTTCTCACATAATGGAAAGGTGCAACTAGGTTTAGCTATAACTAGGTCAAGGCAGTTATAAACCATCATTGGGCCTTAATCTTTTCCATCTTTCCAACTCAAGGCTCTGTTGTTTTTCTTTGTTGGTTGTGTTCATAGATGGGCACCAGCAGCTCCAAACTGGCATCTCTGCCAACATGACAGTCTTAGAGGCAAGAGCAATTCGTTCTCAGTTGTCTCTTTTAAAGACGCCATGGAGCCATAAAATCCATCACAATCCCCATCATGGAATTAGTATGCTGACCAAAGGCATGGGGTACACTGAGTGGCTAAATCTAGGTCATTTATCATACCCTGGAGCTGAGAGTGGGTCACCTCCACACAAACCATGTGGACTGAGGGATAAAGGAAAACCTTTGGTTCCTTGAAGGAAAATAAACCTGTGACTGTCAAAAGAAGATCAAATAAATGCTGAATGAATAAAAAATAGCATTTAACTGATACCACAGAAATAGAAAAGATCTTTGGAAACCATTTTGAATAACTACATGCCAAAAAAAAATGGAAATCCTAGAAGAAATGGATAAATTCCTAGGACCATGCAATCTACCAAGACTAAACCATGAAAAAATAGAAAGCCTGGGCATACCAATAATTACTAATGAGACTGAATTATAAATAAAAGTTGTCTCATTGAAGAACAGTCCAAGAAATGATGACTTCACTGTTGAATTTTACCAAACTTTAACAAAGAACTAAAATCAATTATCTGCAAGCTGTTCTGAAAAATTGAAAGGGAGAAATCTCTTCCAAACTCATTGCAAGAAGCCCACATTCCCTTGATTCCCAAACCAGAGAAGGGCACAGCAACAGTGGCAAACTGCAGACCTTATCTCTGATGAAGATAGAAGCAAAAAATCCTGACTAAAAGCTCCCAAACTGAATCTAATAGCACATTAAAAAAAAGACTATACACACTGTGATCAAGTGAGATTTATCTGAGGATGCAAGTATGGTTTACACACACAAATCAATAAGCACAATACATCCTGTCAGCAAAATAAAGGACAATAACTATATGGTCATTTTGATAGAGGTAGGAAGCATTTGATAAAATTCAACATCCCTTCATGATAAAAAAAACTGCTTACTACAAATTAGGTATTAATGGAATATACCTCAATATAATAAAAGATATATACGATAAATCCACAATTAACCTAATACTGAACAGGGAAAAGCTGAAAATTTTTCCTCAAAGATATAGAACAAAACAAGAATGCCCACTTTTACCACATCAATTCAATGTGATACTAGAAGTCATAGCCAGAGAAATTAGGCAAGAGAAATAAAAGTCATCCAAGTTGGAAAGGAGAAAGCCAAATTAACCCTGTTTACAAATGAGATGATCATATACAGAGAAAAACCTAAACACTGTATTGTAGAACCGTGAAAACCCTGGTCCCTTGCCTGATACACAGCAAGCCAATCACTGACATGAAGGTGCTGGAAGAAAGTAGGCATTTGTTTGTGAAGAGCAGAGCAAGATGTCAAGCATGCATCACTTAATTTCTAGACTCCTCAAGGGGCTAGGGATCAGGTAAGAACCTCCTCCTGGCTTTTATATATTGAAGTAGAGGTTGTGTGGTGTATGTCCTGCCTGAGTTCAGAGTTCTTGTTGGTCTGCAGTGCTCTTGGTCCTCTTTTGATTGGTCAACGATATGGTATTCTTTTGGGAATTTTGCTTATGGCAAAGTGGATTTCTGTCTGTCAGGTGCTAGTTGCTTCTTGTTCAGAGCCTGGGCCTCCTGGAAATACCCCTCAAACCAAGACTCAACAGAAGAATGTTAACTGCAGAGGAGATAAATGACCTTTTGATTCTTGTGATCAGGGAAACTTTTGGGCCAGCTCCACCACTCCCTCAAGTTAGCAAGTTAATTTTAGTAAGAGGTTGATTTTCAATGAAACTTTAAGGTAAGAGAGGTACTCTGATACACTGTGGGAGAATAAGGCCTTATCACATCAATGGCCTTGCAGGGTTGGGTTCCAATTCTACCAAAAAATTTTTAGAACTGATAAATGTATTCAGTAAAGTTGCAAAATATGAGATCAACATACAGAAATCAGTGGAATTTATAAATAACAATAATAAGCTACCTGAAAAAGATTTTTTTAAAAAAATTGATTCCATTTTCAAGAGCTACAAAAATAAAATGCCAAGAGGCAAATTTAGCCAAGGAGGTGAAAGGGTCCTACAATTAAAACTGTAAAACACTGATGAAAAATATTGAAATAGATTCTCCCAAACTATAAGATACTCTGTGTTCCCAGATAGGAAGATTAAATTTTTTAAAATGTCCATCCTACCCAAAGAAATTTACAAAATTAGTGCAATTCTTATTTTAAAAAGTGTCATTTTTTAAAGAAATGGAAAAAAAATCCTAAGATTCAGCATGGAGATACAAAAGATCCCAAATAGCCATATGGTCATGAGCAAAACAAGCAAAGCTAGAGATACCACACTACCTGACTTCAAAATATACTACAAAGTAATAGTAATCAAAACAGCAAGGTACTGGGATAAAAACAGAAACATAGGGCAATGGAATAGAGTAGAGAGCCCGGATATAAATTCATGTATTTATGGTCAGTTGATTTTCCACAAGGGCACAAAGAACATACATTGTAAAAAGGATAATCTCTTTAATAAGTGGTGCTGGGAAAACCAGCAGAGAATGAAACTAGACCCCCATCTTTCACAGTTTGCAAACATCAACTCAAAATAGACTAAAGAATTACATGTGGCCGGCGCCACGGCTCAATAGGCTAATCCTCCGCCTAGTGACGCTGGCACACCAGGTTCTAGTCCTGGTTGGGGTGCCAGATTCTGTCCCGGTTGCCCCTCTTCCAGGCCAGCTCTCTGCTGTGGCCCGGGAGTGCTGTGGAGGATGGCCCAAGTCCTTGGGCCCTGCACCCCATGGGAGACCAGGATAAGTACCTGGCTCCTGCCATCGGATCAGCGTGGTGCGACGGCCTCAGTGCACCAGCTGCGGCAGCCATTGGAGGGTAAACCAACAGCAAAGGAGGACCTTTCTCTCTGTCTCTCTCTTTCACTGTCCACTCTGCCTGCAAAAAAAAAAAAAAAAAAAAAATCACATGTAAGATTAGAAAATATGAAACTAGAAAATATAGACAAAATCTTTCAGGATTCTAATTTGGGCAAAGATTGTTTGGATAAGACCTTAAAAGCATAGGCATAAAAGCAAAAGTAGACAAATTGGTTCAAATCAAAGTAAGAAATCTATGTATAGCAAAGGAATAATCAGCAGAATGAAGAGACAATCTACAGAGTGGGAGAAAATATCTGCAAACTACATCCAACAAGAATGTCTGTGAGTTGTATCAATTGCGAAAATCAGTGCTTCCTACAGATACCTTCATCGTTGTTGTCTTGTGTCTCTTAAATCTGTTATGGCCACACACAAATTGCAGATATGCTGACTCAACCTGAACAATTTAGTTTGAACAATAAGGAAAGTTATTTAATGACAAAGCAGAAAATCATATGGTGGGTTACACAGTTAACTCATGGGCTCAAGAATTCCAGTTCTTGATATTTGTTGGCTCTCTTATGCTCTATATTATTGTCATCCTCAGAATGGCAAGATCACCATCAACAGCACAACAGACAAAAGATGATAAATTACTTCTATTTGTGGTTCTGTGTTTGGAGAAGGAAAAATTTTTCCAAAAATCCACTCATTCAACATATTTGTATGTCTTCTCACATGTCAGTTTCTGAGTTGAATCCCATGGCTATCTCTGAACCAATCACTGGCAAGGAGAATAGTTTTTATTTATGTGATGAGTAAAGAAAAATCTTAAATAACAAATGATTTTATTGAAACCAGTCATACGCTACCTCTGGGATTGAGAGTGGCATTTGCTTCCCAATATTCATGGCTCCGTAGATTTGGAAGACACTCACTGAGGTTTCCATTATGAAGCAGTAGATTCTGGGTAGATGATAAACATGTCAACTGCGCCTTTTCTTAGAATCGGGTATCAGTTTTAACTAGGACTGCCATTTTCTGTCATCTTTAATCTGTGTGTAATAGACCAAAAGAAAGTAAATGATACAAATTTGGTATGACCAGTTATAGCCCAGATGTGGTTGTCACCCTTCACTAACTTAATCTTAAGTTATCTGTAGGAAAGGATGATACCTTTTGCTTTTTTGTTCCTGTAGACATTAAAATGGCTCCTCTGCTAGAGTAGAGGCTCAAAATACATTTTATTTGAGATAGTTTAGATTGATTATGAATCTATATACAGAAAATTGTCCTGTCTTCCTAAATCTTTGATTTAGAAAACACTTATACTTTCCTGAACAGCCAATAACTTGAATTATGTATTGAGTAAAAAAACTTCAATAATAAAATGGTCTTTGATCACAGATGACGTGATTGTCTACATAAAACCAAAATAATGAAAAAAATTTGTTTTCCTATATATCAATTTGAACAAGTGGAGTTTGAAATTTAAAACAAAATATCATTTATATTAAAAAAATCTCAAAAATGAAATACTTAATAAATCCAACAACATATATTCAAGATCTAAATGAGGAAAACCACAAAACTCTGATGAAAGAAATTTTTTATAGTTCAAAAAGATGTATGAGCAGAAAAATCCTTATGTATGTATCGGAAAAGTAAATTCTTAAAACAACTTCAAAGCAACCCCTCTGTTATATTTCAGAGTAGAGAACTTGAAAATGAAAGAAAATGAGTTCTTGGGTACATAGATAATAACCTCATTAAGATTGTTACAATAAGAAAGTGTGGGCCGGCGCCGCGGCTCACTAGGCTATCCTCCGCCTTGCGGCACCGGCACACTGGGTTCTAGTCCTGGTCGGGGTGCCGGATTCTGTCCTGGTTGCCCCTCTTCCAGGCCAGCTCTCTGCTGTGGCCAGGGAGTGCAGTGGAGGATGGCCCAAGTGCTTGGGCCCTGCACCCTATGGGAGACCAGGAGAAGCACCTGGCTCCTGTCATTGGATCAGCGCGGTGCGCCGGCTGCAGCACACCGGCCGCGGCGGCCATTGGAGGGTGAACCAACGGCAAAGGAAGACCTTTCTCTCTGTCTCTCTCTCTCACTGTCCACTCTGCCTGTAAAAAAAAAAAAAAGAAGAAGAAGAAGAAGAAAGTGTGGACAGAATGCAAAGAGTAAACAAGATAATTTGGAAATGATCCAATCTACTTTTTTATTACCTTTAAAAACAACATGTATAAACTTTCTGCATTTTTCCACTAGGACATTGGGATATGGGGAAGGGAACATTTTAGCAAGTATGTATTTCAAAGCCATACCAGCAGATAGAACAATTTTCCTAAAATGTTCATTAGCAAAATATGGGAGATATATGAGAGATTATGTAGCAAAGAGCCCTGAATTTGGAACCTTATGCCAATTAGTAGCTGTGAAATCTTGAGTAAGTTACTTGCCTCTCGGAATCTCAAATTAACAAACTGTAAAATAAGGATACAGATGTTGTCCTGATTACGTAGTAGTTGAGAAAATGGAATACGATATGCACTAAGTGTGTGTAGTGCCATTCCTGATACAAAATAGATACTCGACAAATGAGTAAATTACAGTATAAACCACACTGCTGCAATAGAGGCCCCAAAACACAAGGAGTCAAATGGTGGTTCATTTCTCTCATTTAATGGTCCCAAATTGGTGAGGGAGTTCTATTTGGTGACATTGTCCTGAAATCAAGTGTTGCTTCTGCCCTTTTTAAAAAAAGTTATTGAAAACCAGAATGGCACATACATAGGAAAGAGAGAGAAAGAGATCTTCCATCTATTGATTTATTCCCCAAATGGGTGCTACAACTGGGACTGGACAAGACAAATCAGGAGCCAGGAGCCAGGAGCCAGGAACCCTCTCCAGGCCTCTCCTATAGATGGCAGGAACTCAATCCACTGCTTTCAAGTGCATTAGCAGGGAGCTGGATCAGAAGCAGAGTATCTGATACTTGAAACAGTGCTTTGATACAGTATGTGGGCATCCCAAGCAGTGGCTTAACCCACAGTGCCTCAGTGCCTCAGTGTCTGCTCCGTTTCTGCCATTCTTTGAATCAAGTTTGCCATTGTGGTTGTAATCATTATCCAGCCAGAGGAAAGAGAGAAAGAGGCACCTCAAGCAAGCAGCTTTCCCTTATGCATGTGTCATTTCTACTCACATCCCATTGGCAAAGCTTGATCTTTTATAGGCCACATCTCACCGTAAGGGATGCTGGGAAACAGTTGGCAGCCACGTAACTAGCCAAAACTTTCTCTTACCAGGAAGAAGAGAGGTTAGCAGCCTCAGCTGTAGTAAGTTTGCCTTACAGCAGCAAACACATCATGAAGGTTGCTTTATTGAAGCTGTCAGAATAAAAGTACTCATGTAAAGACATGAGTATCTTGAAAGCAGATTAAAATTCAGCAACAAATAATTCCAGAGATCATAATGTTCACACATTTATTCATCTTGGCAACATCTATTAGTTGTGAATTCTAATATCTTCCACATGCAGATTCAACCAGCCTTGATTCCTTAGCCACATCTGACCAATACAAAGCATCAGCAGCTGGTTTGGCTTGGTAATAGTCATGTGGTTGTGTTGACCATGACTTGAGGGGAGTCTATGGGTCCCAGTCTTCTCTCGAGGCCCTCCACAGTGCATCCTGCCTTGGCTTCTTTATTGTCTTATTTATGCCTGAGCGTCTTTTTACTTGCTTAACATCTCATTCTGTGGCAGCACCTCGGGCCACAACATCCTTCCTAGGTCTTCCAGCCCTGCTCTCTAGGAAGCCGGATCTTCTCTCTCTAGATACTCAGCTGCTGGCTGGGAGTCTTGCTGCAAAACAAATGCAGGGCTTGAAACCACAATGTTTTTACTTTGTATGTCATAATTTAAGAAAAACTGACAAGCTAGAGAAATAACAGCATACAATACTAACTTTTCTGGAGAGTTCTATGATTCCATAGTAGTTATCTATAACCCCATGGGTTTTTCTTGGAATGAATTCCTGTTAGGAAAGACAGATTCACATAGAGAAACAGAGGCTTATTAACATGAACACTTCATATATACATGGGAGACTCCAGAGAATGAGCAGTGACTGAGAAAGCAGACTTGAAGTCTGACTTGGATAGCATCTTCCACAAAGGAAGGCACATGTGGGGGAAGTGGTAGGACAAAGGAAAAAAACTCTGATTCTATAGGTGCAAAACTTGTAGGGAGGTGAATTAAAATAACAGATAAGGCTGGTTAGTAGCATTTGCTAATATAAAGTCTTCTTGTACCATCCTCAGACTGAAAATTGTCCAGAGTTGTCTTTAGTGACTAATCTTTATTTTCCTGGTAAAGGAGGCAGGGGTAGAGAGGAGGAGAGGAGAGAGCAGGATACCTCACGTTTTTGTAAACAACTCTTCTGCTTTCATGCATCTAAAGGAAGGGCAAGGAGCGTTCCTGTATCTGCTTCTTAATAGCTATAGCTAAATAATTCTTCATGCTTTGGAGTAATGTAATCTGGCCTCTCACATACCTCGGTAATGTTCAAAAGAAAGGTGATTTCTTTTGCATTTTACATTGATTTTCTTATTAATAGCTCTGTAATTTGTAAGAAATGGCGTAAAAGTTGGAAATCATAATTGAACATGATTTAAAGAAAATCAGATATGAATATGCTGGATACTATATGTGGAAGACAGTGTTGCCTAACTGAAAGCCACTTGCTCCTCTTGCTAACAGAATCTGATTTTTACACCAGTAGCAGTGTTCCCAACACAATAGATAATAGCATGGCCTCAAGAAGTGGTTAGTTGCAAAACCTAGTGCTCAGACCTCATCCTGCTTGATTCCAGCTCAAGAAAATCTTGGGAGGACAGGCGTTTGATGCAGAGTTAAGACATCTTTTGGGAAACCTGCATCCTGGGCCTTTATCATGAACATTAGAGGGCCTGGGTTCAAGTTCCAATTCTGCTTCTGATTCCAGCTTCCCACTGAGGCAGGGCTGGGAGGAAGCAGATGGTGGCTCAAGTTCTTGGGACCCTGCCACTAACATGGGAGACCTGGATTGGGTTCCCAGCTCCCAGCTTTGGCCTTGACCCAATCTCAGCTATCGCTAACATTTGAGGAGTCATCCAGTAGAAGATTCTCTCTCCTCCTCTCTCTCAAATAAATAAATAAAAATTTTTAAAAGTCTTCTGGTCCCCAAATGTTTTCAGAATTTCTGCTTCCTGATTGTTTGGCCTTGATAGCAGCCAAGTATGGTTGACAGGTAAACAATTAAATGATGCAAAGGTATGTGACATCATAAGGAAGTCTTGATTCACTTTAGTTCTGAAAGATTGATTTAGGAATAGCCCCACTAGATTGGTTCACATTTAATCATCCCAAGGGAGAGCACTTTCTCCAGTTTCTTTGGAAGGTCAGTTCACCAATGTTAGCAGGATTTAAAAAAAAGACATATTTATTCAAAAGGCAGAATAACAGAGAAGCAGAGACAGAGAACTGGTGGTGTAGTGGGGGAGATCCTCCATCTGCTGGTTCACTCCCCCAGTGACCATAATAGCCAAGGCTAGGCCAGCAGATGCCAGGAGCCAGAAACTCCATTTGGGTCTCCCACGCGGGTGGCCTGGACCCGGGCATTTGAGTCACTATCTTCTGCCTACAAGCTACATTAACGAGAAGCTGGATCCACAACAGAGTAGCCAGGATTTGAATGAGGCACTCTGATATGGGATGTGGCCATCATAAGCAGTGGCTTAAACCACTGTGCCACAATGCCTACCCCTTATCCGTTTTAACATCATGATATTATTACTTATCTGATTCTCCTAAGCAGAATTTCTATGCAAAAAATGAGTTTAGGTTATTGCTTTGTCTGATCTCTAAAATATACTTGTTTGTATGATAATGTGTTATTGAAGAAAAAAAAACCTTCTATTTGATCTGATTTAATTAAATCAGAAGTCTCATTCTATGGTCTAGAGATACATAATCTTAGAAAACAATCATTTTTGGTGTCATCGATTTAGACCATGTTGAGAAAATAATGTTTGTTATTAAAAAAATCTGCCTAACTTGGTCTCTGAACTGACAAATTTAATTATCAGTCTCTTTAAATTTCCTTTGGAAGTTCCTTTCAAACATCAAATTATAAAAGCCAGATCTGGCATTTTGACTAACTGAAAATGCAATGAAAGGTAGGCACAAAATAAAGAACAGTTTAAAATTTTGTTGCAGATAAATTTGAGAAGTCTAAAAAATGTATTGTTAAACAATGCAATGAAAGGGAAACAACCACCTCAAGTCTATCACTGGGAGGAAGGCTGGAACGGGAATCAGCAGTGACACAAAATAAGACACAGGGAAGGTATTTACTGGCAGCCATAATTTCTTCTGCATTTTAAAAAGATTTATTTATTTGAAAGTCAGAATTAGAGAAGGAGAGGCAGAGAGAAAGAGAGAGAGAGAGAGAGAGAGAGAGAGAGAGAGAGAGATGTGTTCCATCTGCTGGTTCACTCCCCAGATGGCTGCAACAGCCAGAGCTGTGCTGATCCGAAGCCAGGAGCCAGGAGCTTCTTCCGGGTCTCCCACGTGGGTGCAGGGGCCCAAGGAGTTGGGCCATCTTCCGCTGTTTTTCCAGGCCACAGCAGAGAGCTGGATTGGAAGTGTCCACTTTATTTATGTCAGAGGGACTTGAACCAGCACCCATATGGGATGCTGGCACTGCAGGCGGTGGCCCCAAGCATCCATAATTTCACAGAAGTGGAAACTGAGGCTCAGAATGGCTGATTGATTAACTTTAGATCACATGCTAACTTCTGGCAGAAGACTAAATTTATGCCTCCTGAGTTCCAGTTCCACGAAACTGCTTGTAGAGGAGATGATCCCACTGTGATGGCCATCCTCGTGATGGGTCAGTGACCAGCCTAACTGGGAGAGTCGGCATCATGCAGGTGATCATAGTAATTAAGGGGGTTAACCCTTCAATCTCATTCGCTTCTGGTGGATGAACTTCAATCTTGCTGTAACTCTCCTAGCTTTTAGGCTTCCGGACACAATTCCACCAATCTTTCCAGTTTTCCATTTCAATTCTGGGGTAAAATAACTGACAGATCTGAAACTAGTATGTAACGTTGTACAAGCAAATCAAAAATAAGGAAATCTCACTTTTGTAAAGTATGTCATAGATGACAAAGCACTTCACAAATTTGTATATCGCAACCCCATGAAGTATTGTCCTCAGAGCAGGTTTTTGGCCTAGCCACTAAGATGCCAATTGGGATACCCACAACTCATGTCAGAATGCCAGAGTTTGAGTCCTGACCCCACTCCCAATTCCAGCTTCCTGCTAGTGTGTGCCCTGGGAAGTAGCAGATGATGCCACAGTGGTTGGGTTACCACCACCCAAAGGGGAGACCTGGAGTATGTCCTTGACTCCTGGCTTCAGCTTCAGCTTAGCCCTAGCTAGGTAGGAGGTGAGAAGAGACAAACCTATTGCTGAGACTACTTTATAAACTGCAAATACTAATACTGAGTTTAACTATTTTAAGACATAACTCACCAGTTAGAGCCCACTAATTAATGGGTATCATTAGATCAAGGCCCAAATTAAGGACTCAAAAATGCTTAGCTAAAACAAACCTCTTCTTGGAGACAGGGAATCCTAGAAGGGAGGGGCTCACTGACTGTCAAACATCACTCTCTCTCATATCTCTGGTAAAGGCCAGATAATTGTTTTAGAAAAGGCTAAAATGTCAGGACACAGTGAGAAGCCTTGAGACTTTTTTTTTTTCTTTTTGGTAAGGAGAATGTATTATTAAGAAAAAATTATTTAAAAAAATATAATGTAAGCAGAGGTGACTTTAGGGACAGTTAATTGTGCCCTCACCTGGATTGCCCTATCCCTATTTAACTTCTTTCTGGTTAGGAAAGAAGATTGTAAGATTGTAGATGGTGGGGGTAGGGGGCTTATTTTATAAACAATTGCATTGCGTAAAGCAGATATTATTATTGTTATCTGCCTTTCCCGAATAAGGAAACAGGCTCAGAGACCATAAACTTTGCTTAGGCCTACACAGGCTCAGAAATGTACTTCTACTCCCTATTCAAGCCCCTCTACTTGTGTTAAGGGTTTGGCCTTTCTGCATTTTATTCCAATTTTTGTTGTTTTTTAATTGTTTCACAACTGTACATATTTATGGGGTACAGTGTTCTTTCATTCACATATACATTATGTAATGACCAACTCAGGGTAATTAGCTGAGACTTTTGGGGGGACTTAAGCATCCAAAAAACCTAAGAATTTGCCTTGACTTGCCTACAGCAAGGAAACAAAAACAAAGGAAGCCCCAGGTTCTCCCTTCCTGTTAGACACACACAGACACACACACACACACACACACACACACACACGGGGTGGGGGGTAGGGAGAGAGAGAGAGAGAGAGAGAGCGAGCAGGCCAAGTTGGAGTATTTACATTTCAACCACTTTGTTTTTTACAAAAGTGAAAGCTACTGATGCATTGATAGAGCTCCCTGGTGAAGCTCAAGTTTTCTCTTTCAACCCTGAGGTAGGATAGTTTGAGCTGGGAATTTTAGAAGGTGTTATTTTCACAGCACATTAGCATAACAAACAGAACACCTTCAGTCAATGAGCATCACCTTATGCAGAGTTAATGGAATGTAGACATGTGAGATGTGATCAGTAAGCCAATGCTTTGCTATCAGTCAGAGAATTTCCTCCTAATAATTCAAAGCAATCTCAACTATCTGTCATTGACTTCTAGTGCAAGAAGTGGAATAATCCCATAATGAGCACTGCTTGTCAAAAGGGAATCTATATTCTTTTGAATCAGTGGAACACTGTCAGGCACAGAACCCAAGCATACATGATGCTGTTAGTGATTGGGTATCCATTAACCTTACTGAATGGCAAATAACAAAGCCAAGCGAACACATACAAAGTACTGGCCCACTCAACGTTCTTACAAAAAACAAAACAAAAAACCTGTCTCCATATACCCTGTAAAGGGTATACAGGAGGACGAAATAAGAAATCAGAGAAGGCTGAGTGATGTCATCAGCTCTACTTAGTGGTAGCACTAAAGTCACTTCTGCTTAGTGGAGTCTGTCTACTCTGGGTGTTAGGGATGGACTGGCAATGTGAATTGGGCTCACCACATTTGAGTATTTCACTTAATTAAGACTTTCATGGATTTTGTGTGTAAAAACACCAGTCTGAAAGAATAAAACTTCCTCTGTGAAAGCCTAACAGGCATTAGTGTATAAGCAACTTATAAATCAAATACCAGGAAAAAGTATTTGTAGCAAATTACAAAGAGCTTATAAAAACACTCCTATTTCACTGATCATCGATAAAATGTAAAACTGGGTAATGAGAATAGTCTGTTTATCCTTGTTAAGTATAATTGCCAAAAAGTAAAATCATGACTCTCAAGTAAATATGAAATTAAAACCTGTGTAAGATTTTATTTAATGATGAGAAAACTAGTAAGATGTTATGATACATTCAAGGAGCAGTTAAGAAGCTGGGATATTTATAGGAAAATTAAGGGAAGTTAGGCTGAGATGACTGGACTAGATGTGCATGTACATTCATTGTGATAAAGAGGGCACAAACCTCTGGGGTTCTCTGTCCCAGTAGGAATGACCACCCTCTCTACCCAACAAGTTGCCGAGTTAACAAGTGACCTACTAAGCTAGGCCTTTGATCACTGCATCTCCGAGGAGGGCTCAGATTGAAGGCACTTTGAAAAGTTCCTTTAAAAAGGAATTAGAAGATAAGTTTATTCTGGTTCAAAAACTTTTGGGAGCCATGGATGGTTTTTTTCATAATGTGCATTTTCCATGAACCTTTTGAGGACCTCTCATACATACCTTAGACAATCCTTGGATGGCCTTTATTGATATTTTATACTGGAAGGCACGCTACCTATCTTGTATGTGTGTGTGTGTGCACACGCGTGTGCGCACATGTTTGCCTTCGTTCCAAATTTTGATTATTTTGTCTGACTTGTTCTTTCATCCCATAGCTTCTACAGGACCATAATCTAAATGAGTTGAAACCAATCCATAGAATGAGACAAATATTCTAGTTGGCCAAGAGTTCTTATTCTAACTTCTTTATAATTGGTTATTAAAAGAATGATAATCTCAAACCAGCTACATGGATTTCACCAAATATTTTTCCTAATGACCCAGATTTTCTGTTCCTATTGAATATTATATGGAATATTCATGGAACTAAGGAAATGTTGGAGATTTGCTCATTATTTGTGAATATTCTTTGTTAAAACTTCCTGAAAAATGTCTGAGAAATGCATTCATTGTGTTTGGGATCACCCAATAAGTCTCACTAGTTTAAGGTAGTGAGAGGGAAATGTTATCTTTTAAGCTAACACACAACTCAAAAACTTTCTTCCATTACTAGAAACTCATCTCCTCTGTGATTGTTTTTCACATTATGTGTTCCCATCTTTTTCTATTTCTTTGTGTTTTTCAAGGTACGACTTGTTCAAATCTGGCACTCTAGAATTTGAATGGTTACCTGTTTTATAGGCTTTTTCATATAACTCACTCAAAATGTGAGATAAAAGAGTGTTACTAAATGAAATATAAGCTCCACCTGAAATCCCTCCTCAGTCCCCAAATGAAAGACTGTGAAATTTTTAAAAACAGTGGTTTGAGGGGCCAGTGTTGCAGTGCTGCAATGTAAGCTGTTCGCGACATTGACATCTATTTTTGCAGTGCCCATTCAAGTCTCAGCGGCTCTACATCTGATCCAGCTCCCTGCTAATGCACTGGGAAAGCAGCATGGGCCCCAGTCACCCATGTGGGAGACTGGATAGAGCTCCTGGTTCCTGGCTTCAGCCCGGACCAACCCTGGCTGCTGTGGCCATTTGAGGAGTGAACTAGCAAGTGGAAGATCTCTTTCCCCCTCTCTCTCCTCCCCTCCCCCACCCTCCCGTTACTCTGTCAAATAAATAAATAAATCTTTGGTGGGGGGAGAAAGGTAGGGTGAGAAAATCGCCTTGTTACATAAATTGGTGTTTGAATTTCTGATTCACTTTTATGGTAATTTTTCCTAGCAGTGGAATTAGTGCTTATGAACTCTGGAGTCATACCCAGGATCATGCCCCCACCTCCCCATCCCTTCCAATTTTGCATCCTTGGTAAGTAAGCCCTTGGTTCTCTCATCTGTAATGTTAGCATCAGATTCTAGAGTTCTTATGTAAAAAAGATTTAGCCCAGGCCTATAGCTCAATAAGTGATAGCAGACAAGAGCACCACCTTCCCCTCTCCCTGCTTCATCATTCATTCCATTCAGCTGTCCTTGCCTATCCTCTGAACTCCAGATATTGCCTACTGAAGTCCCCTGTTGGTTTCTTTTATAGAACTTTCACCATTTGGGATTATTTCTTGACCTTGGCTGTCTCACTGAGGGAACTGAAAGCTCCAGGGAGTAAAGGTAACATGGACCTTATTCACCATGGTATAGCCTGAACCTAACCCAGTGCCTGGCACATGGCAAACGTTCAGCAGATACTAGATAACATATGAATCCAAGCCACACATAGGACTATAATCACTGAAAATTACAGAAGAGGGCTTCTCCAAGGAAATATGGAAACCCCCATTTTTCCTTCAATGTTTTCTACCACCAGAAAATTGAGAAGAGGATTTCTGGATGCATACATATTTTTCACTTTCTTTGTATCATGTGCCAAAAGTGTATCATAAGGACGCTTCTGTGTAACTAGTGAACATTAAAATGTACAAAAGTCCACTTAGTATTGCATACCAAAACATAAATTGTAAAACTTATGAGCATTCTTAAATGCAAGAGACTTATAAATGTGAACATGCCTTAATTATTCGCTGTGTTTTTCTTAAAGAACTGCCATATAAAATTACTAGGTATATTAATTACAGGTATCTATCATTGTCATTTTCACCCAGAATTTAGATATTTTTTCTGCATTTCTTTTAACATACCCTAAGCCTTCAACAAACTTAAAGAAAACACATCAATATAGAAAATCCATATGTGCTCATTCGAAATGTACACTATAGTAAATGCCCTGGGTGTGGTGCTGACAGAATTTAGTTTTGCAAAAACATATACTTAGTCAAATGACATCCACAGAATTACTTCATAAGTCCACAGATATGATAGCATCTGCCCTCACTATCTATTCTTATTCAACCTTCTGGGAATTCCAGTTCACTGTATCAGAATAAAATTAAATAGACATTCTGTTCTCATCATTTCTATCTTAATGAGAAATGTTTTTATGTCTGCATCCTAATTATTTTAAGTAGCCAAACTCAAAGGCTCAAGATCAAGCTTAAGATCAAAACCAATGGGGAAGGAAAATTGATTCTGAAGGCAAACTGGCGTAAATATCTGGCCTGGATTCTGAGTTGAATAGGAGTCCTGAAGGCATGGTGGAAATATTCAGAATAAAATTTTCCAAGGTAAGAATACTTGAGAGGAAATCATAGTAGATATGAAGTGAAATGCATTAACTTTTCTTTTTATAAACTACCTGCTCCACACGAAGGAACTGTGTTTTATACTGCTGTTTCCTTTGGTGAGTTTTTGTGTTCACCATATTTTTCTATTTTAAAAGTTAAAACAAAAAGCCAAATAAAGACAAAGAATACATATTGCAACATGAAATCATTTCAATCATAACCTCTGTCTTATAAATTACATACAAGTGACAGCAACAAGTAAGACTGAAGTTTATGTGGGGATTTTTTTTTCTTTTTTTTTTTTTAAAGGTCTTCCTTTGCCGTTGGTTCACCCTCCAATGGCCGCCGCGGCCAGTGCACTGCGGCCGGTGCACCACGCTGATCCGATGGCAGGAGCCAGGTACTTATCCTGGTCTCCCATGGGGTGCAGGGCCCAAGGACTTGGGCCATTCTCCACTGCACTCCCGGGCCACAGCAGAGAGCTGGCCTGGAAGAGTGGTAACCGGGACAGAATCCGACGCCCCGACCGGGACTAGAACCCGGTGTGCCGGCGCCGCAAGGCGGAGGATTAGCCTAGTGAGCTGCGGCGCAGGCCTTATGTGGGGATTTTTTTAAAACTTAAGGAAAGAGTGAATCTCAAGTGATTCTGTTGATAAAAAGCGATGTCCTCCAAAGTCTATTCAAAATTTTTCTTTCTTGTTTTTTTTTTTTTTCAAAGATTTATTTTGAAAGAGTTAGAGAGAGAGAGGAAGAGGCAGAAAAGAGATATTCCAACTACTGGTTCACTCTCCAGATGGCCACAACAGTCAGTGCTGGGCCAGGCCAAAGTCAAGAGCCAGGAGCTTCAACCACATGGGTGGCAGGGGTCCAAACACTGGGGGCATCCTCTGCTGCCTTTCCCACCTACTAGCAGGGAGCTGGAAGGGAAGTAGAGTAGCTGGGACTTGAACTAGCATCCATGTGGGATGCCAGCATCACAGGTGGTAGCTTTACCTGCTCGACCACCAAGTTGGCTCATCAAAATCATTTTCCTGAGGTAGGCATTAGGCTGGGAGTTAAAACATCAGTTAAGACATTCGTGTCCTATGTCAGAGAACCTAATCTGCTACCCAGCTCCAGCTCCAGACTCCAGCTTCCTGCTAATGCAGTTCCTGGGAGGCAGTGGTGATGGCTAAGTAATTGGGTTCCTGTCACTCATGCAGGAGATCTGGATTACATTCTTGTCTCCTGTCTTTGGCTTAGCCCAGCCCCAGCCAATGTGGGCATTTTGAGAGTGAACCAGAATATGGGCATTCTTTCTCTCTCTTTCTAAGTCTCTTCCTCTGTACCTCTGCCTGTCAAATAAATAAACATTTTAAAAACTCATTTTGCTTCACCAGATTCACTTACATTATGAGACAGAGGACTCTGTATAATCAGAATGCTTTAGAATTGAGAGAATCAAGAGGTTCAGATTCTAGGTCACATTCTGTTATTGCTATGAAATTATAACATCTCTCCAGACCTCAATTTTTCTAATCTAAATTACAGGAATGCAATTAGATCATACTAAATATCCTGCTGGTGGTGAGATCCTGGACAACCAGTGTTCCCAAAGAACATCATAATGTTCAGAACATCCCCATTTACCTTAATAAGGAGAGGCCTTAACTGACTTTCTTCTTCTCATCGAACACTACTTTCCAAACAGGCTTCTGTTGACCAGGACTTGAGAGCACGAAACTGACTTTTGTCTCCCTCACAATTCTGTCCAAGCGCAGTCACTACCTTTCTTTCCCTTCATTTGTTGCAGTAGCTCAGCTGCTTTGAAATCAGGTAACTCTGAGTTGAAATGTCAGTTTTGTCAATCACCAGCTTAGGACTGTTTTTAGCATGTCACTTAATCTCTCGGAGATCTGGTTGCCTCATCAGAAAAGTAAGCACATTAGTAGTACTTATCTCATAAGGTTTTGTGATAATTAAGTGAGATTACAATAAAAAGCCTTTGGTGTGTTACCTGCCACATGGCAAGTATTCAGTTATTATCATTGACTGTCTCTGTGTTGATGTGTGCTGTGGTTTGTGTGGTTCGAGGGGCTTTGAGCTTAGACTTGAAGGTGAGTGGAGACTAGTGCAGTAAATGAGTTACAGGGAATAGTATTGCAGGGGGCAAATGTAAAACACTAAATGTAAACCTCAAAAAAAAAAAATCTACAGGACAACGGGGCTAAAGCTTATTTAGAAAGCTGAATCAGGAGCTATCAAGGGAACTCCTGTTTCTGTTTAGCAAGTTGGTGACCAACTGAATATTCACAATAAAGAATTTCTGAATTAATTTCAGAAAATCTGATTTTGGGTTATTTCACTCATAATCATCCTCCACCAATTAAAGGAAATGTTACAATCTTGAGATGGTAAGAGTAAAAAAAATATTTATCTGTTCCTTTATATGCAATGGTCCCTCTACATCTGTGGATTCAGCCATATGTGGCTGCAAAATACTTCAGAGAAACTGCATCTTTACTGAATAGGCAGACTTTTGCCAATATTCCTTGAACAATACAATATGACAACTATTTATATCACATCTTCATCACATTAACTATTAAGAAATCTAGACATGATTTAAAGTATATGGATGACACTGTGGGTTTTCAAAAGATTTTATTTATTTATTTATTTGATAGGCAGAGTTACAGACAGAGAGCAGAAGAGACAGAAATAAAGATCTTCTATCCACTGGTTCACTCTCCAAATGGCCACAATGGCTGGAGCTGGGCCAATCTGAAGCCAGGATCCAGGAGCTTTTTCTGGGTCTCCCACATGGGTGCAGGGGCCCAAGCATTTGGTCCAACATCCACTGCTTTCCCAGGACACAAGCAGAGAGCTGGATCAGAAGAGGAGCGCTAGAACATAAACTGGCATCCTTATGGGATGCTGACACCACAGGTGGATGCTTAGCCTACTATGCCACAGTGTCAGCCCCCAAATATTCTTTTATGTAAATTTTTATTGACTTCACAATATTTCCTTATGTCTATATTACCTCACTCATTTACATATGCACTTGTTATCGAATATTTGCTTTCACTTTTCCACCATTAAAAAAAGTGTTATAAAAACATCTCTTTTTCATATAACTTTAACTGGTTTTTTTTATGTTTTTGTTGAGAATAAATTCCTAGAAGTAGAAAACCTTGGTTATGGCTATGAGAAGTAGACATTTGGGTCATTTTCAAAGTAAAGTGTTAAGCTGTGAGTAGACAACTAACTAGCATAACAGCTTGCAAGTGTGGGAAGAGTCACCTGTAGCTGGCTAGCATAACAGCTAGGTTACATGCACCTGGAAAGTTCTCAGGCAAACAGGATGTTAGGTGCGGCCAAAACAGCTGAAGCAAATTCCAGGAAGATTGTAACCTTTTCTACTCAGCCTGTGAGCAACTGGGGGAGGGACCTGCACATTTGGGAATAACTGCAGGAGGAAACCTCACTGGGTATGTATACCTGTTCACCTCTCAGACATTTGGTCTTCCAAGTCGGTTAATAGTCTTGCTTTCGCTGCACTTCCTGAGATTGAGTCCATCCTTAGGTTGGGCTATTTTTCACAACAGTCTGTGCAACAATTTAAGTCTTATGTTAATGAAATGAATGAACTGAAGGGAGTTTTTCTTCCTAACTGATGCCCTTGTTACTTTTATCTTGAATGTGTTCTGAATTGTTCAGAGCTAAGAGAGTAAAGGGAATAGATGCAATTCAGTTGATACATATGTTGCTGTCTCTTTAACTGTCGATTTGATATGCCCATTTTCTCAGGATGCACCTGTTGCATCCAGCAACAGGGTGCATGTGAAGACCCTATTCCCTTCCCTTTGCATATCCAGCTGGGGTACCACCTTCCTTCTTACAAAAAGAAGCGGAAATGGCCAGTGCCATGGCTCACTAGGCTAATCCTCAGTCTGTGGCACCGGCACCCGGGTTCTAGTCCTGGTCGGGTGCTGGATTCTGTCCAGGTTGCTCTTCCAGTCCAGCTCTCTGCTGTGGCCCGGGAGTGCAGTGGAGGATGGCCCAAGTCCTTGGGCCCTGCACCCGTGTGGGAGACCAGGAGAAGCACCTGGCTCCTGGCTTCAGATCAGCATGGTGCACTGGCCGCAGCAGCCACTGGAGGGAGAACCAACGGAAAAGGAGGACCTTTGTCTCTGTCTCTCTCTCTCACTATCCACTCTGCCTGTCAAAAAAATAAAAAAATAGTAATAAAATAAAGGGGGGGGCGGAAAGCAGAAAGAGCTTTTTTTCCACCCTGGACTCTGCTTAGAAGTACTGCTCTGGGCCGGCGCCGCGGCTCACTAGGCTAATCCTCCACCTAGCGGCACCAGTACACCGGGTTCTAGTCCCTGTCAGGGCGCCGGATTCTGTCCCGGTTGCCCCTCTTCCAGGCCAGCTCTCTGCTGTGGCCAGGAGTGCAGTGGAGGATGGCCCAAGTACTTGGGCTCTGCACCCCATGGGAGACCAGGAGAAGTACCTGGCTCCCGGCTTCGTATCAGCGCGGTACACCAGCTGCAGCGTGCCAGCCGCAGCTGCCATTGGAGGGTGAACCAACGGCAAAGGAAGACCTTTCTCTCTGTCTCTCTCTCTCACTGTCCACTCTGCCTGTCAAAAAAAAAAAAAAAAAAAAAAAGTACTGCTGTGTTTTCGCTTTTTCCGCCATGGACCTCACTCAGAGCTCCCGTTTTCTCTCTTTCCACGGTGGACTGCATTCGTACTGCTCTGACCTGTGCTCTTCTGCTGCTGAGCTTGGACAGAACTTCCCAATTACAGGTACCATTTTTGGTTTTTCTTTTCTCTCTAGTTTATGGGTAATTCTTTGGCACACTCATGTTGAGTGTTTCTCAGTGTGTGGCGGCCCACACTTGTCTATGAATTTCACCTCACTGCCAGATAAACTCTGTTCCTATTTGTAAGTAATATCTGTCTCTGCATGAAGTAAGAATCTGTATCAAAAATTAATATATTCATTGCCACATCAAAGTCAGAGTAAACATATATCTCCTCAAATTTATCATGTATTTATGATGAAAACATCCAAAATCCTTTCTCCTAGCATGTTGAAAATAAAAGTAAACAGTATGCTACTGTTATCTATAGTCACCCTATTATGCAAAAGAACACCAGAGCTTCCTCCTAACTGTAACTTAGTACCCATTAATCAAGCATTCTCCACTTTGTCCTTTCCTCTACTAAACCAAGCCTTTGGTAATCACCATTCTACTCTCAACTTCTATGAGATCAACTTTATTTTTTTTACCCAGAAACCATTTTTAAGATATACAAACTTCATGCATTTCGTAAATACAACTTCAGGAGCATGGTGTTTCTTTCCACCCTACCCGCCCTCACACCCACACTCCCACCCTGTTTCCTCCTCTCTTTCCTATTTCCATTCTTATTTTTTTTGTATAAGATTACTTTAGCTTTTCCGAGTCTCTTGTGTTTCCATATGAATTTTAGCATCATTTAATCTATATATATGAAGAATGTCATTGGTGTTTTTATTGGTATCACGTTGAATCTTTAAACTGCTTTTGGTAGTATGAACATCTTGATGGTGTTGATTCTTCCAATCCATGAACATGGAATATTTTTCCATTTTTTGGTGCCTTCTTATGTTTCTTTTTAAAGTGTTTTGTAATTCTCAGCATAGAGATCTTTGAGATCCTTGGTTAAATTTATTTCAAGGTATTTAATTGTTTTTGAAGCTATGTGAATGGGACTGATCTTAAAAGTTCTTTCTCAGCCATGTGTATACAAAAGCTATTGATTTTCCTGTGTTGAATTTATATCCTGCCACTTTACCAAACTCTTTTATGAGTTTCAATGAGTCTCTCAGAGTATTTTGGATCCCTTATATATAGAATCATGTCATCTTCAAATAGGGATAATTTGACTTCCTCCTTTCTAATTTGTATTCCTTTGATTTCTTTTTCTTGTCTAATGGCTCTGGTTAAAATGTCCAGGACTATATTAATAGCAATGATGAAAGTGGGTATCCTTGCCTGGTTCTGGATTTCGGTGGGAATTCTTCCAACTTTTCCCCATTCAATAGGAGGCTGGCCTTGGACTTGTCATAAATTGCCTTGTTTATGTTGAGGAATGTTCTGCCTATACCCAATGTGCTTAAGGTTTTCATCATGAAAGGGTGTTGTAGTTAATCAAGTGCTTTTTCTGCTTTTATTGAGATAACCATATGATTTTTGTTCTTCAGTTTGTTAATATGATGTGTCACATTGATTGATTTAGGAATGTTGAACCACCCTTGAATACCAAGCATAAATCCCACTTGGTCTGGGTGAATGATCTTTCTGATGTGTTGTTGGATTCAGTTAGCTAATATTTTATTGAGGATTTTTACATTTATGTTAATCAGGGATATTGGTGTTTAGTTTCTCTTTCTCTGTTGTATGTTTTTCAGGTTTAAGAATTAAAGTGATGCTGACTTCATAGAAGGAGTTTGGGAAGATACCCTCCCTTTCAGTTGTTTTGAACAGTTTGAAAAGAATTGGTTCTTCTTTAAATGTCTGGTAGAATTCAGCAGTGAAACCATCAGGTCCTGGTTTTTTTTTTTTTTTTTTTTTTTTTTTTTTTTTTTTTGCTGGGAGGGTCTTTATTACTTATTCAATTTCTATCTTGGTTTGGTTATTGGTCTGTTTAAGGTTTCTATATTTTAATGGCTCAATTGAGGTAAGGTCTATGTGTCATCCAGCAATCTATCAACTTCTTCTAGGTTTCCTGATGTGTTGGTATATAGCTCTTTGTTGTAATTTATGATGATTCTTTCTATCTCTGTGGTGTCTGCTGTTACATTTCCTTTTTCATTTCTAATTTTATTGATATGGGTCTTTGCCCCCCCCTTTTTTTTGGTTAGTTGGGCCAGTGGTGTGTCAATTTTGTTTATTTTTTCAAAAACCAGCTCTTTCATTTTGCTGATCTTTTGTATTTCTTTAGGTTACAATTTTGTTGATTTATTCTCTAATTTTAATTATTTCTTTTCTCCTACCAATTTTGGGTTTAATTTGCTGTTGTTTTTCTAGGTTGTAGAGATGCACTGATAACTCATTTATATGGTGCCTAATTTCTTGATACAGGCATCAGTAGCTATAAACTCTACTCTTAACACCGCTTTTGCTGTATCTCATAAGTTTTGATATCTTGTGTTGTTGTCTATTCATTTAATGAAATCTTTTGATCTCTTTTTTGATTTCTTCTGTGACCCACTGTTCATTCAGGAGCATGTTGTTCAGTCTCCATGTGTCTGCATATGTTCTAGAGATTCTTGATCTTGCTGATTTCCAGCTTCATTCCATTGTGGTCTAAGAAGATGCATGGTATAATTTTGATTGTTTTGAATTTGCTGAGACTTGCTTTATGGCCTGATATATGGTCTATCCTAGAGAAAATTCCATGCACTGGTGAGAAGAATGTGTATTCTGCAACAGCATGATGAAAAGTTCTGTAGATATCCATTAGGTCCATTGGTCTATTGGGTCAATTATCTCTGTTGTTTCCTTGCTGATTTTCTGTCTGGTTGATCTGTCCATTGCTGAAAGGGGGTATTGAAGTTCCCCCATTGCTATTGTATGGGAGTCTATGTTTCCCTTTAGATCCATCAACATTCCTTTTAAATAGCCAGGTACCCTGTAATTACATGCATATACATTTATAATAGTAACATCTTCCTGTTGAATTGATCCCTTAATCATTACATAGTGCACTTCTTTTAACAGTTTTTGTGTTAAAGTCTAGTTTGACTGATATTAAGATGGCTACC